>NC_090268.1:292886411-293513911 GCF_040414725.1 Anabrus simplex | reverse complement strand
CCGCAGGTCTCCCCATCACGCTTGGCCGTCGGTGACATCATCGTGAACCCTCAACGCCCTTTTGTCCTCTGTATGAGATAATACACAGCTGTGAGCGAATCTGTTTTTTAGTCAGAAGTTAAGAGATACGAGAACGTTATTGATATTTTAATCTCACCTCAAGTAGAGTAATAATACTATGAGACCAAATACAACATGAAACATTTAGAATTTCTGAAATATTTAATAGGTTTGTTTAAAAGGTTACAGCAATGTTAAGACTGCGATCACAGTGGAATGGCCATTCTATAAATGATCATGTTTCTAACAACTATAAAGCTTGATGACCGCAAGAACTATGCCCATTGTCCGCCCCCGCGGTGTAGGTGACAACGCGTCCGCCTGTCACCCGGCGGCCCCGGGTTCTATTCCCGGCTAGGCCAGGGGCTTTTAATTGTAAACTATTAATATCCCTGGCCTGGGTGTTTGTGCCTTCCTTAACGTTCCTTTCCTCATACTCATCACTCTACACTTCCTCCATTCCAATTACACGCAGTTTCATATCACATGGTGCAAGTAGGGGCAAACGATCGCTATAGGTCGACGCCCCGAACAAATAGCATTTTTGTTATAAAAAATGTTATATCCATTTTTACAAAGAATATATTAGAAAAATACATACTGTACACAACACAAACAGAATGTTCTTCTCCAAAAGACAAAAAAACCTGACAAACTCCATGTTATCATTATATTGTCCATACAAATTAATTAGCCTGTGTTAATACTGTTAGCACTGGTTTCAAATACAGCATAGTTGAAGTACCTTTCATAAAACATAAATAGGGGAGTAATTTTTTTAAACATTATCAAACGCACTTTTCTACAGCAGCAGTGGAATTTCTTTAATTTTGTTGCTTTTCAACTTTCTAGTCATTTTTATCAGTCTTGTATTCACTGAAACTCGGCCTCTTAAATACCTTACTTTTGTTTAAAGCGTTCATTCGAATGAAAAAAAAAAAAAAAGAAATGGCGTATGGCTTTTAGTGCCGGGAGTGTCCGAGGGCAAATTCGGCTTGCCAGATGCAGGTCTTTTGATTTGACTCCCGTAGGCAAGCTGCGCGTCGTGATGAAGATGAAATGATGATGGAGACAACACACACACCCCATTTAGCCATGGAGCCGAACTTCATTCGAATAAAGGAACGGCTTTTCACGAAGCAACTCATTGTAAATTCATGAATTTCGGGGAATTTCTTCTTCAGGATATCCGTAAGGCTTTTGATGACGTTAGAACCCTCTTTCCGTCCTTTTCCATGGTAAAAATTGAACTCTTTTCCATCTGCACTGCCATGTTGTACCACCACATTGTAGGCAGCATCAAACTGCCCCTAGATCTTTTTGAAATCTAGTTTCCACCCCTTGTTGTAGGTCGACGTGTTTTCTCTCCATAGTCGCTTTCTATGCCGAGATTCTTCTTCTTTACCCTAAAGGCTATAGAGCCAGCTAGATCTTCTAGCAGATCAACACGATCCTTGGTTTCGCGACTGTCCTCGAGCTGTTCCACTAGGTCTTCAAGGGCGTTAACGAACTCCTCCGGTAAGGAATATAGTGATGTGGGCTCAACGCTGTCCTTTAGACTCTTACTCCTGGAGTTTTCATGGACTTCATCAGTAGCATATGATAAAACATTTGTATGTTTCACAATCTTCTGAAGAACAGATGGATCTTCTTATCACCTCGGAAGAACTGAGGCTGAGAAGCAATGATTTCACTCTTTGCGTCACAGCTGTCGGAAGTGGGTGGTCATAAAATCTTCCGAGCCCTCGAAGCTGCGAAAAATAGCTTTCTGTAATGTCTTGATTACATCTTGCTGACAAAATATAGGAATATCCTTCAAGAGCCAGATCATTGTAAAGTCCTTATAAACTACGGATAGCGATTAAGAGACCCTTTTTAGAAAAGGCAGTAAATAAGCTTTACCAATAACTCGCACTGAAAAACAGACATCACACAAATCATTAAGCGCTTTGTCTTGCTCTTCAAGGTTATTACACAACCACCTTTTACTGTAGTTTATTTCCTTCATGATACGGAACTCTGGAATTAGAACATCATATCCATCATTTATAACACGCACAAACTGTGACACGTAATCATACCCAGGCAATAATTCTGCTGCTATAATAATAATAATTTCGTGTTGCTATTTCTACCCGAGTGCAGCCCTTGTAAGGCAGACCCTCTGATGAGTGTGGGCGGCATCTGCCATATGTAGGTATCTGCGTGTTATTGTGGTGGAGTATAGTGTTATGTGAGGTGTGTGAGCTGCAGAGATGTTGGGGACAGCACAAACACCCAGCACCCGAGCCATTGGAATTAACCAATGAAGGTTAAAATCCCCGACCCGACCGGGAATCGAACCCGGGACCCTCTAAGCCGAAGGCCAGTACGCTGACCATTCAGCCAACGAGTCGGACTATTCTGCTGCTTTTCTGACATTTTGTCTTTCCGTCCCTGTCACCAGAAGACGACTCTGTGTGACTTTATGAGTATATTTTAGGCCTTTTTCCACGTTATTTTTCCACAAGATTTTCAAATACTGTCCTCTTGATCTCTTCTTCGCCATCTATGGATCATATTTATTCAAGCCACCTGTTCTTCTATTTCTCATACTTATGCCTTTATACGCTTCTCCCAAAGATCCTAAAAAATTCGACTTCTCATTTCGGGCTCTTCCACCGAGATGTTTCATGGTTTGGCAAATTGTTTCCCCTCATCCTTGCCATTGTCCTCCGAAAGACTGTACATTTTGCAGTGTCTCTCCCATTTCGGCACCCACTTCTTGTAAATCTTCACGTACATCATTTAGCCACAGAGGTTGGATTTTCCATTTTTCTTGCAAGGTCAGTATCTTGTGGGACAGTCTCTCCAGGTTCATCATTTTGACGTGTCCATGGAAAGGCAGTCTACTTTGCCTCATTGAAGTTTTTACTTTCTCGACCTTTCATAACGTTCCTGATTTGATGACAGGTGTAAAGTGAGTCGCTCCTTTAGTGACTTCTTTGGACCCAGTTTCGTCTAAGGAATCTTCTTTCTCCTTTACCAATGACTGGATACTTCACTCTTGGCAGGGTTTCCTTCACACACGCACTACCACAAACCACAAGAAAGGTGCAATATATTTCAGTACGTCTAGACATTCTGGGTTACAATTTGTAACGGCGTTGGCCTCTGATTTACGAACTACTGACAAGAATATCTTGTTCACGGCAGTTCATGTTCTATGGCAATACTAAATAATGTCCTGCAGGTCGTAAAATGCTCCATATAATACGCAGTTACTTTCCAGGTACAACAATAATCGTAGAGATCCTGTACAGCAATAGCACACTTCATAAAGTTAGAACTTTATTCGTACATCAAGGAGGATATCATAGTCATTACTCAAAGATCGAGCGTGCAAGACGCTCAACTGGAAACCACCACGAAATATGGATACGTCTGCTGCGGGTATAATGTTCTTGTGACTTTATTTTAAGGACTTGAGATACTGTGCTCAACAGTCTCGTGTACTTATTGACTGTTAGCTCTTTAGGCTGGTTGAACTCTCAAATAGCACCACCAAACTTTATGTAGATACAGGAGAACCGCAAAAGTCGGTGATAGCGCTATAATTATGCATACAAAACACTGTGTTGTAGTGGTTAGTGTGGTTACTTTCGCGAAACGAGGCGCTGTCCTGAAGCTTCAAAGTGGTAATGCAATTGTGCTTTTGTTTACACATTTAGTCTATTATAATTATAAGTACTGCATATGAACAAGTTAATAGTAAACATGCATCTGTTTCAGAGAGTTCTCATTATCTGTCACGATGAATGTTTGTAGCTTAGAGTGTAGTGTTTGTTACTCGTACCGTACCTACAAGCTGCCGCGACTTCTCGAGAAACGCAGATAG
This sequence comes from Anabrus simplex, assembly GCF_040414725.1. NCBI lineage: Eukaryota > Metazoa > Arthropoda > Insecta > Orthoptera > Tettigoniidae > Anabrus > Anabrus simplex. The sequence goes on along the minus strand of NC_090268.1, from coordinate 293,509,974 downwards.
TAAAAGGAAGCAATGCCAGATTCATCTAAGGGGACCGCAGTCACCATCCTACACTCCCAAGGTGAGAACCCCACTCCAACTTCTTGTCGCCTGTTACGATAGGTTGGGAACACCGTGGGTATATTCTACTGCCCCCGCCCGCAGGGGGAAAAACTGAAGAAGTCCGATACTTTGAAGAATGAAGGTATCGGAAATGAAAGGGGAGTGGTATGGTGGTGGTGATTATTGCTTTTAACAAGTTATTTACGTCATAATGCATATGTCCTTACATTGAGAATCCTTCTTGTGCTTCGCGTAATATTTGGGCTGTGGAATCACCTTTTGGATGCGGGGATAAAACTGCATGGCGGAATCGAACCGAAGATCCTCTGAATCGAAGGCCTCAACGTTAACCATCAGCGAAGAAGTTGGACAGTTCACTTTACTAAAATAATTGTAAATATTTGGATAAATGCATAACATTCCAGGTAATTCTACTGTAGTCTGTGAATTCCTTACCATTAACACAGCAACATGCAACTGAAAAGTAGCAACAGACATTGTACAAGTACACACGTTGAAGAAGCCTGTCTTTCAAACATAGTAAACAGAACAAGTACTGACGTTTCGTGTGCTACCATCAAAGGTATTCATTGCACAATGTTTAACCTTTACCATCAGAATAAAATCAGTTAGAGGAGGTAAAAAGCTGATCAGACCTTCTGCTCATGCTAGGGTAAAACTAGAGTAAAGTCATGTTCGACTTACTGCGGAATTATCCGTACGATAGATTTAGACGACCCTCCACTATGTCGTATTTTTGCCTGACTACCGCTGTATTTCCCTTCTATTTGACAGTGAGCTAAGGGCAAGGTTGCACAGCATTAGGGCAGAACAATAATAAAGTTAGAGAGTGTAAGGAAGCTATTTGTTAAACCTCACTTCTATGAGTATTTCAACGAAATACGATTATTTTGAACAAGTCAGACTTCCTAATAAACATGGGATAGAATTTGCATTGAATAGGTAGCGAGTTTTGATGGTTATATTGTACTGAATGAAAGCAATTATTGCACAAATTTGTAAACAAAGAAGCAATAAATATTACATTTATTATAAAAATGTACCGGTCTGTAAAAAATGCAAAGAAAAACGTTTGTGGAATTTGGAAAGACCAGGAAGGTCATTTGAGTAAAAGAAACGTGACGTTAGAATGTTCTGGAATACATTTTTTATGGTAGGATGTGTTAATATTCCAAATTAATTTTGGAGCAAAATTTTGCAAATCGTTACACGGAAGCATCCTGTGGCACGTAGAGAAAATTAATTAATGGCTTGTACCTGCCAAGGTGACTGCTACCCAGTCAGATGACCCTCACATTTTGGAGCCCTACATTGTTGACGCAACGATTTACTTGTATTCAGCCGTATTGCACTGTTATATTCATCGGACCCCTTTCCTTCAGTCTGATTTTCAATATAATTGAAATGAAAACCTACAACCTGTGTTCCAGTCATTGATCGGGTTAGGGATGTAATGAAATGAATCATATATAGGCTATTAGTACCATAGGGTCGCCACTCTTAAAGTGATGAATGGCTGATAGATGCTATTAAATGAGAATGGAGAGCGTTTCTGGAATGAAAGATGACAGGGAAAACCGGAGGACCCGGAGAAATACCTGTCCCGCCTCCGCTTTGTCCAGCACAAATCTCACACGGTATCCAGCGGTGAGAGGCCGACGCGCTGCCGTCTGAGCCACGGAGGCTCTTCTCAGTAGAATTAAGAAGGCTAAATAAACTCAGTTCTACTGTAGTGTTCAGTTTGCGATAATATCTTCGAATGAGCAGTGAATCGAAGTAGGGGCCTATCTTGGTAACGCGAAGAGGACCGAAATAAAACGGATAATGAATATCATTAAAGCTGGAAGTTTCACGGGGATAACAAGTGACGTTCACCTACTGGAGAAACCAGCTCGCGACTCAATCTGGAGACGAATGAAATGACGTATGGCTTTTAGTGCCGGGAAATCCCAGGACGGGTTCGACTCGCCAGTTGCAGGTCTTTCTATTTGACACCCGTAGGTGATCTGCGCGTCGTGATGGGGATGAAATGATGATGAAGACAACACATACACCCAGCCCCCGTGCCATTAGAATTAACCAATTAAGGTTAAAATCCCCGACCCGGCCGGGAATCGAACCCGGGACCCTCTGAACCGAAGGCCAGTACGCTGACCGTTCAGCCAACGAGTCGGACAATCTGGAGATACCAACACGGTACTGCAAGATAATTTAATTCAGTGCAAATATAATTTGATTGTGATAGCTGCCGTAGTTACCATTCATGGAGTTTATTAATTTACAAATTTATTTCGCCAATAAATGCTTAAAATGTACGAAACAATAACCTTATTCCAAATTATTCTGTAAGTACAGTAGTTGTAATATAAAATTTATCAGCCTTTTGTTTTTTACCCGACCGCGTCATTCTTACATTAAAAACATGGAGCAACAGCACCGAAGGAGCTTTGCCTACCAAGCGACCGCTGCTCAGACCGAAGGCCTGCAGATTACGAGGTGTCCTGTGGTCGACATGACGAATCCGTTCGGCTTCTTAGACCGGATCTTACACACACAGTTTTAGGATATCTTGAACAGTTTAAACAGCGCTAAGACGAGTTATAGAAATGCTCTTCCCCTTTCTAGCACAGAGTTTCTGCTTCTAACAAAAATTCCTGAACTATTTGCAGAATATTAATGTTCGACAGTAAAATTACCATTTAGACAGCGTCCAGCCAAGTCAAAGGAATGCTTTTCCCGTACCTAGCGCAAGGTATCTGAAATTGTTATTGCCGATGACATTTCAAAGATATGTATGGGGGTTCTCCAGACATTTTTGTAGGACTTCTCATGATCTACCGTTCTTATCCAAATAGTTTGCTGATATCGTTAGCGGTTTAGGCAGCGTTAACCGAGAATGAGTTCGCGTTGTGTTATTTTCATACAGTAGATTCACAGTCACCGCTTATGCTCGGTTTACTTTCCTCCCAGCCCAATATTTAACACACGGAAACCTTCCCCGAGGGAGCCTTTAGGCAACGACGAAAACCCCATAAAAGTTCTCCAACAGTTCTCGATTTATAGAATGTTCTTCCTATACCTAGCGCATAATTTCTACTGATAACAAACATGGAAACTGTAATTGTGGTCGAACGTTTAAAGATAGGTACGTGGTCCCCAAGATTATTTGTAGAAATTTTCATGCTCTACAATCCTTACGCATTAATGTGTGGATAACTTTAAACGATTAGGCAGCCTAAGCCAAGACACTAATGGTGTGCCGTTATATTCTTCCACTTCTTTTTCGCATAAATCGTTACTGCTCGGCTTCGTTTAAACATCGTTCAATATTTAATACACGATAATCTTCCCAGAGGGGTCCTTTAGGTGAACTTCAGAGTTTAGAGGCTGATAGCCGGCGCTGGTCTTGCCGTATTAGACCGTTCACTGGCGCAAGGTGTTGTTGACGCGCAAGCTGCATCCTTATTGTAATCCGAGTCACACGACTGGTAATTTACATATGAACAGTGCAAGCATATCTCGTAAATACAGTGTGATGTATCTCTTGGCTCTGCAACGATTTTATCACAGGAGAACTAAAGACGAGATAAGAGTGTTTAAGTATTTAAAATAAATGATAGTGCTGGTTGCAAAGGAACGTAACTATACCTTTATTGTCCTAACACAGTACAGAATCATTGAGAAATGAAAATAACACTGCAACATTAAACAGGTCATATTACAAAAGTAAATGAAAAGTACCTAGATTAGACTTCATTGATAAAAATCCAAGTGGATTGTGTCCAGATACAGTATTGTCTGTTTCTCGCAACATGGACGGGAGTTGCATTCAGATATATCGTATGCAACTAGTTTTTCCTCTTTATGCATTATCGCCAATTGATTATGACTGTAGGTGGAATTATCACAAAGAAATGGATAAACATGAGTTAGGAGATTCTGAAAAGGAAAAATGTTAATTTTATTTTGTGCTGAAAATGTTGACTCTCCCCAGCAATGCGCATCTGCAGTATTTTCTTCTCGATGGATGATGCCATGGACTGAAGAGGGCTGGACCTCGTGGCTGGCCCCAACCGTCGGCTGTCCTGAGAATGATTTTCCATGGTTTTCCATTCTCCTGCACTAAGGCGAATGCAGGGACAGTTCCTAGTATAGGGCACGGCCGCCAACCCCCTCACCTTCTCCGAGCATCTTCTGCACTGTAACAAATCTCCGGCCTGAGTCCCGCCTCCTCCTTCAGGGGAGGAAATAAACCGTTTTAGTAATAGTAGTAGTAGTGGACTGAAGACCTACTTTACGTATCGCAACAAATACTGTGATGATAAGGCGGATTTTACTGTACATTACAATTTGCCCTACGTCGCACTGACACAGATAGGCCCTATGGCGACGATGATATGGTGGATGTGTACAAGACTTTGTACAGGACTTTCAGCACTATCAATAACATTGTGCTTTCAAAAATTGAAGCGGGATGTTTTAGCGTTAAGTGCCGAGTATAGTAAGGAGCAACAGCGAATATGTCCTGGTATCGAATGCAGTACATTCGAAAACTATCCAGAATGGAAACTTGTACTTGAAATCATGTTTTCGTAAGAGTCTGTGTCGTAAACAATGAAAAACAAACCGGGAAGTTTTGGAGATAAATTGAGTTACCATTCGTCATTTGGATGTAAATAGCCACTATTCTACGTACATTTTCACAACAATAAAATAGTTAAAACTCTTTCAAAACTTATCCTACGCCGTAAAACTTAAATAACTAGAGTCTAGATGTATAGGCTGCAATAGGTTAGAATGAAAACATACGATACTAAAGAAAAAGCAGGTATACTCTACCCAGACAACAGTTCTGCTGTGAAATTTGCATAAATATTAGGGTTCCGATCAATTAGAACCCCTACAGTATATGTTACTCTCGTTACATTTCGGAAGAGCGGGTAGACGACACTTCTACCATTTCAGCTGGTTTGCATTCTAACCTCTTACTGCCTAAACATCCGGGCTCTGTAAATAACTATTTTCGTACTTACGTGTAGATGCGATACTTGACACATTTTTCTGATAAATATACAGTAATATTAGTGAACGTTGTAAAATAATTTATTCGGAATAAATTTAAAGAAACTCACTAACTGCAGTACAAAAGCAAGAAAAGACAAACATTCGAAGGGATTTCTCCGCCTGCTGAGTGTTTACTGTCCTTCGTATTTCTAAACTGGGGACCGAGTATGGTTATTCAGGTTTTGTAACCAGAACACCAGAATTGATCCAGAGAGAATCCGGATCTCGAGTTCTTCTTATTTTGACTATATAACGAATAACTATAAAGTTAAGTAAGTAATTATAATAACAGTGAATAAATAAATAAAATACAAGGCATTTGGTTTGGTTGTGTCATGGTATGGTTGTAACCTATTCAGAGAACAACACTTTCAGCATGGATATATATTGTTTTATTTTTCCACTTAAACTCTTTGGGTCGCAGCCTGTCAATACGTCGACTGTCGTCTTCATAAAAGCAGAGTTAACGCCTATTGATTGATTTTCAGTTCACACTGATGTTTAGGCCAAAGAAGCTGTACAGGTGCTTCATTGTACTCTTTTGATGAATTTACATGAAAAACAGTGTACATCCAGTAGGTATGATAAATGAAATGACGTATGGCTTTTAGTGCCGGGAGTGTCCGAGGACATGTTCGGCTCGCAAGGTGCAGGTCTTTTGATCTGACTCCCATGGGCGACCTGCGCGTCGAGATGAGGAAGAAATGATGATGAAGATGACACGTACACGCAGCCCCCGTGCCAGCGAAATTAACCAATGATAGTTAAATTTCCCGACCCTGCCGGGAATTGAACCCGGGATCCCTATTATCAAAGGCCAGCACGATAATAATTTAGCCATGGAGCCGGACATAGGTATTATGAAATATAAGTAATAAAACAAAACCATAAAATTGTGGCTTGAATTTCGCATATTCTTTAATACCAGATTGGTCAATGATTCATGAGCTAAATATTACATAAAAATACTTCAGGGTTAACTGCAAAATATTAGATAAATTCCATGTTGATAACAGATAGCCCTTAACATTTTCCCATAAATTGAGTAGCAGTAAATGTTCTCTATTTTCTCCATCTTCTTGTCTTGAGAAGTTTTCTAAGACAATAGCTGAGAACTGAGTGGTGAATACCACCAATGAAATTGTTAGAATATTTTCTGAGGACTCGCATTAGAACGGTAAAGAATCGAATTATTTGACAATCTCGAATACCCTAATCATTCAATGAGTTTTGTCATGAGATATAACCAGCGAAGAATTCTAACATAAGCTTGTTTGCAAGGTTCATTGAATAGGCAAATTGAAGACCGTGAACTACCTCGATTATTCCAAGATTTTAAAATTCAGGAGGAAAGTGAAGTAAAATATGTAATATAATACGCTATAGTTCAACAGAACGTAATATTCCTGGTAATCAAGAAAACTATTACCACTTCTATTGATTATATTTCCTTTGCAATCCAAGATTAATTTCTGGACCCTGATGTAGCTGTGAACTCCACGGAAATATCAGACGAGAATAACTTGACTCGTACTGAAAACTCTCGAATGATCGATCTGTTAAAGTTATGTGAATAAGGGCTAAGAGCACGCCGTGATTTTCAGCTACAGAAGTTTATTCACATTTCTAGGAATTTTTCACGTGTTACGTCATCATTTCCTTGTATTTTGGAGTTGAACTCTGTTGATTTGTTTAGACCATCTTAAGGAATGTAATTCTCATAATTTGGGCCTATGGTAGCAGAAAGTACGTAGTTCTATACTTATCTCACCTCGAAGGCCAGTTGGATCCCCAACAGATAAGTTATCAGAGAATTCCTAGGTGTAACTGAAGGGGCATACCAGGCAAAGATGAATTGAGGTAGCTCTATCCAGCAAGAAGGTGCCATTAGATATCAGTCAGCAAACGCCGCTGAGATGGCCACACCTACCGACTCCTTGGATGAAACTTTCACACCACTCATAACATAACAAAGACAGGCTGCATGGGGAACGGCGTTACTAGCATCGCTAATATCTGTTATAGCTCGTACCAGAATATATACACTGACTGACAGCAAATGCAACACGAAGAAGGAGTGGTCAGAACTTTATGCCAATTGCAGGGTAGACTGACGTCACTGAGGTATGCTCATGATGTGAAATGCGCCGCTGTGCTGCGCACGTAGCGAACGATAAATGGGACACGGCGTTGGCGAATGGCCCACTTCGTACCGTGATTTCTCAGCCGACAGTCATTGTAGAACGTGTTGTCGAGTGCCACAGGACACGTGTATAGCTAAGAATGCCAGGCCGCCGTCAACGGAGGCATTTCCAGCAGACAGACGACTTTAAGAGGGGTATGGTGATCGGGCTGAGAAGGGCAGGTTGGTCGCTTCGTCAAATCGCAGCCGATACCCATAGGGATGTGTCCACGGTGCAGCGCCTGTGGCGAAGATGGTTGGCGCAGGGACATGTGGCACGTGCGAGGGGTCCAGGCGCAGCCCGAGTGACGTCAGCACGCGAGGATCGGCGCATCCGCCGCCAAGCGGTGGCAGCCCCGCACGCCACGTCAACCGCCATTCTTCAGCATGTGCAAGACACCCTGGCTGTTCCAATATCGACCAGAACAATTTCCCGTCGATTGGTTGAAGGAGGCCTGCACTCCCGGCGGCCGCTCAGAAGACTACCATTGACTCCACAGCATAGACGTGCACGCCTGGCATGGTGCCGGGCTAGAGCGACTTGGATGTGGGAATGGCGGAACGTCGTGTTCTCCGATGAGTCACGCTTCTGTTCTGTCAGTGATAGTCACCGCAGACGAGTGTGGCGTCGGCGTGGAGAAAGGTCAAATCCGGCAGTAACTCTGGAGCGCCCTACCGCTAGACAACGCGGCATCATGGTTTGGGGCGCTATTGCGTATGATTCCATGTCACCTCTAGTGCGTATTCAAGGCACGTTAAATGCCCACCGCTACGTGCAGCATGTGCTGCGGCCGGTGGCACTCCCGTACCTTCAGGGGCTGCCCAATGCTCTGTTTCAGCAGGATAATGCCCGCCCACACACTGCTCGCATCTCCCAACAGGCTCTACGAGGTGTACAGATGCTTCCGTGGCCAGCGTACTCTCCGGATCTCTCACCAATCGAACACGTGTGGGATCTCATTGGACGCCGTTGGCAAACTCTGCCCCAGCCTCGTACGGACGACCAACTGTGGCAAATGGTTGACAGAGAATGGAGAACCATCCCTCAGGACACCATCCGCACTCTTATTGACTCTGTACCTCGACCTGTTTCTGCGTTCATCGCCGCTCGCGGTGGTCCTACATCCTACTGAGTCGATGCCGTGCGCATTGTGTAACCTGCATATCGGTTTGAAATAAACATCAATTATTCGTTCGTGCCGTCTCTGTTTTTTCCCCAACTTTCATCCCTTTCGAACCACTCCTTCTTGGTGTTGCATTTGCTCTGTCAGTCAGTGTATATTAAGGGAATCAAAATAAGTTTAGTCGTTGTGAGCGTCGGGATTCCATTGTCAAGTTATGGAATGATACACATTCTCGGTCCTATGGTGTAGAGTCCGTTCATATAAGAATATGACTAACAAGATTTAACCCAAATATTACTGTTATAAGGCAATGAAATCCATTTAATTAACTGCATAAAAAGTAACGGAAGTTATCTCTGTGGCTGGAGCCTAGGCTACATCCACGAAATCCCCGGTCTGTCTTAACAGGCCACTGGAAGGCCCATTCAATTTGGGAGCGTCAATTAACGAGAACGTGACAACGCCTGAAAACAAGTGTATCTGGCACCATCAGGGTATATGCAGATACGAAATGTTGCCTTAATGGTGTCTTATAATGTTAAAGGGGTACGGTCAGTGTCCGGTAGAAGTCAGGACGGAAACCGCTGTCGGCGATGCCGCATCCTTACTCCATGTCCTTGTCTTTTGCTCACACCGTAAAGTCCTTCGTAATGTACGACATCATACCATCAGTCATATTTTGAAAGAAGCACCAGGGAAGGTTGGATATGTCGCTCATGAAGAACTTTCAGAAATAGCCGGTCAAGGAGTTCCAACGTCGACAACTCTGAAGATATTTTTCCGTAGCTCATTTTCACACCAGTTAATTGCTGAATGCTTTGATCTCATAAAAATAAAATAAAAAAGTGAACAGTTGGGAGATGACTCAAGTCAGTGGATGTAAAACTCATATTAGAATTATTTCCTTTCTCTTCAACGGTTTTAACAAAGAAATACCAATTGAAAAATAACAAAAGAGAGATGTGTGATAGTTTTCTGGGTGAGAAAATATACTAAAAACATTTAAAAATTTTCGAAGATCTTTGCTTCGTATATTCAGAAGAAACAATTATTGTCTAATAATAAACACGATTATTCTAGATCCATCATAAGGAACTCCATGACTCAGCGCCGATGAAGACAGTAGATTTGAAATGATGAGACTCATATTTCAGATTGTCTGGAGTGGAAAGTAAGAGGTGACCATCAGTATTAACAAATAGCTCCTAGGTGAAGGTGGTCGTATATCTTCGGCGCTAAGCGACCGCCAAGCCTCACAACATCCGTCTTATGCAGGGTGGCGAGAAGCTGCTCCCTCAGAGAAACCAGCACGAATTATTTATTCTGCGGTGGTATTAGGTGCAGTGAGGGGACGAATGTTTGGCTAGGGGATGGACACACGGATCCATCTTCAGTTACACTGGGGACTGAGGTCACCGCTTTGGTGAGGAGATGAAGTCGGGAAATAATTCCATATTGGATCATTGAATCATCCGAGCAAGCAACAGCACTTTAGTAGCTAATAATGCAGATGGGGCACGGTGTGGAATGAGAGACCACGGTTGCACAGAATACGCTTAACACAAATAACACTATTTGTGTTATCAATCTTTTGTGTTTAAATTAAATCCACAAGTCATTACTAGTATTGAGAGGGTATTTTTTAAATTATCATGTCTTCTTCTCTGATGGAAATTCATCATAAAATGTACTAGATTTTGCACGAGCCATCTATAGTATGAGAGGCTGCCTAATCGTAGTGATAAACGCGTGCTTGGTTCAAATGAAGGGGCGCACAGTATCTATATATATAAAATTGGATGTTGGTATGTTTAAAGCTAATGGACTCAAAAACTACTGGACCGATTTCGCTGAAATTTTCGCAGTTTGTTCTTATTACATCTGAGAGGGATTATGAAGTGGTTTGAATGAAATCTGATTGGTAGTTCGGCACTAAGGGGTAAAAAATAAAATAGGGGAAGATAAGCCAAGCGCAAGACAATTCCGATCAGCGGGTTGCCTACCCAACAGTATGTGAAGATTATGATGTGTTCCTTAAAACTTATTTCTGCTTTTATCAAATAGTGTGGGGGCAGGACACCCCTCCCAGGCCAAGGGGAGAGGTTGAAATGTAAAAGTAATATCGAAAACGACCGATATTAGTGTCGTACCCATAGTTTTCGGGATCACTGAGATGAACTATGGCACTCAAAATGCTGTTTAAGTCAAGTTCATCCCGAATAGCACCCCTATGGGTGGGGTTGAAAGGGGGGTGAAATATTAATGTAGAATCGGGGTCGCTGAGATGAATAACGTGAGCGCAAAAATGGCTCCCAAATCAGTTATGAAACTCCATTCTAAGAGTAATCACCTAGGTAGGGCCTATGTCCCTAGAGGCCATGACGAGTGCACATCTTGCACTCCTTGAAGAACGTTTCGTTGTGTACGGGTCGATGTGTGTCAGCAATTGAATGTAGTATTAGCACCGTAAGTAGAATCAAGTGCTTGATAAGTTTAAGTGCAGTTTGTAATTGTAGCATAACTATTCTTATTAGACAATATCTTGCTTTTCTGTCTACAAGTAGTTGCAATAAAAATCTGTATACTAACTGGAGGGTAATTGGGAATTAAAACGAGACTATGAAATGGGTATGTAGGAAAGTGGGTGTGAGATTTGTTGATAATAGGCCCGATTGCATAAACCCTTTGATCTTAGAAACGAAATTCATCGGGACAAAGTCTGTCGGGTTTTGCTAGTACTATATGGCATTTGGTTTATTAACTTCGCATTCTGGTAAAACACTTTATCCTGTTTCTTAGACGTATCTGATGTGGTTTTGACCTCAATGCGTGTTTCAGATACCAGCCTGCAGTGTATACTGTAAACATATTTGAGACATTGTGACAGATACCGTGTGAAATCGTAATTTGTAAAACATTATTTGAGCACTGTATTTTTTACTACGGTATATTTTTAAATCCGATTTTAGATGATTGTTTAAAGGGGACTGGCATTTAAGTAACCGACTCCTTAAATCAAGGTATAATCAGCGACGGATATTCGAGAATGAAGTCAAATGATTACCTTGGTTATTCCACTGCTTGTAAATAAGTGTGGAGCAGAATTATTTGGCCCCAGATTTACAGTAAGTGCTACAGGGGTTGAAATAATGAACTATATAAGAATTTACGTGAATATGTTGAGGGAAGGCTAGTACTTGAACGGAATCATCGAAATCACTGACGTCAATTTTCAAACCACAGCCCCGTGTTTGTATATACCTGAGTGAGCTCAAAGATGGGAATAAAGAAGTAACCAGATCGGATGTTATTTGGAACAGTTATTGATGGGTATGTAAGGGTAGTGTACGTACATGTAGTATCTGTAGACAATAGGGTTGTAAATGTATTTTAATGCTGATTATCACCATTTACTAAAGGCATGCCTTGTCGCTGTAGCCACATCTGACGATCTTCTGCTAGCCTCTTGATGTTGCTATTTGAACCACATGCCAGTTCACCGACGGAATTCCTGATGCATGGCATCCTTGCTCATCCTCTGGGTCTACTTTACCTTCAATGATGGTTTGATGTCTCAGTACGTGTCCAAGGAATTTAGTTTTCCTCTTCTTTATCGTATTTAATAAACATCGACCCTCCTTTACATTCTTTAAAACAAGGTCATCTTATTTAACCATCCAAATTGTTTTTGTAATTCTTCTGCAAAACCATATTTCTGCAGCATCAAGTTGTTGTTCTTCTTGTTTCCCTAATGTCCAGGTTTCGCATCCATACAGTAGCACACTCCAAACAACAGTCTTGAGAAATGATTTTCTGGTCTTCAAACTGAGATGGTTGGCTGTTTAGCAATACATTTTTCTTATTTGGGAAAGCTTGTTTTGCTACCACTGTTCCTTTCTTTATTTCCAAAAGGGACCTGTTATCACAGGTAATTTCACCACCCAAATAGGAGAATTCTGTGACTTGTTATATCGGTGTGTTATTTAATTTTAAGTTTTCTACTTGTAGGCTTCTTTTTGCCTACTTTAATACAGATCTAAGGTTTATTTTGCTAGCGGTTTATTGCCGCACTAACACGAGGAAGGTTTTCGGCGTCGCAAGGGTGGGAAAAGGCTAGTTTTTGCAAGGTATCGCCCGTGGTCTTAATCAAGGCACACCCGCAGCAATTAACTGGTGTGAAAATGAGGAGCTACGGAAAAATATCTTCAGAGCTGTCGACGATGGGATTCGATCTCTCCATCTCCCTAATGCTTATTACCACTACGTGACCTGAACCGCCCAGTCAACTATCTCGATCGATCTATCGAGTTGAAAGCGGTAACACGCCCGGAACCTAGTAGCCGAGAGACAAGAAATCCATCTGAGAAATTCGTTACACTGGCCACGTGACACTCCATTACGTACAAGCCATTTGGGTGGGCATCAGTGATTTTGGCTGGTCGAGGCCCATACAATTAGCTTTATATTACACCGACACAGATAGGTCTTATGGCGACGATGGGACAGGAAAGGGGTAGGTGTTGGAAGTGGCCATGGCCTTTATTGAGGCACAGGCCCAGCATTTACCTGGCATGAAAGTGGGAAACCACGGCAGACCATCTTCAGGGCTGCCGACAGTGGGGTTTGAACCCACTAAGCCCCGAATACTGGATACTGGCCGCACTTAAGCGACTGCAGCTATCGAGCTTGGTGGTCGAGGGCCTTAATGGACTCTATGGCCCATGAGTTTAAACTTTACTGACGTGCTGGTAGAAAATGTATTTTATCTTCCTATATGTTGTATCACCGCCTTCTAACAGAGCCAGACATGCTGTATGTTTTATATAAAGCCGAGTGAAATAGGATTGGACACTCATCTTGTTCCACTAACAGGCATTTATTGACGGCTTAAGGTCTGACCTCGTCAATAATTCGAGCAACAAGTTACCGCACCAACGGATGTGAGGTGAAGAACGCACGCCATCAAGCTTAGCTTTCTTTTTTTAAGCTCAGATAACCTCTCGGGCCTATCCTGTTCCTTCCTTATTTCCAGTGGGAATAGAGCTCTGAACTATATGAAATTGAAACTGAGGTACGAGTAAGTTCATAAAATAATAAACGAATCTTAATTGCGTTCGGTTAATTCCCTTAGCTCGGGTCGGCCATTTTAATAGCATTCGATTCATTCTCTTAGCTCAGTGACTGGGTGTTTGTGTTAATACAGATCTTCATTTACATAAAAAACGCACTCCAAACCACAACAGAAACACAAAGTAGTGAATATATCCCTCTACAAAATAGTGGAATGAGGAAGATCATCCGGCCCTAAAACATCGCAAAATGCAAACACAGTGCCGATTGCAGGTAATTGGGAAAAGGCTAATAATAATAATAATTGTACCAGGCGGTACACCTCCACGACGCAAATTCAAATATTGCGCCAGTTGAAACTCCTCTACAGGAGAACGCCTGAACTTTAACAAACTGTACTAATTCAAAGGTGTCTTGGTAGATGTCACTACCGTAAATTTTGAAGTGTTCTGAACTGTGTCTATTTTGATTGGTGTTTGTTTGCTCCATATCAAGAAATTTGAACATTCTCTAACAGATGTCTCTACCGAAACTAATATCGCACTCTGGTGTAAAGGAATGTACCTTCCTGAAGAAATTTTGTATTCATAAGTTTTGTCTTAACTAAATTTTGCTCTGTCGGTTGTAGGTTGGCAATATAATCCTTTCTTTCCGCCTGTTTTGAATGTAGCCAACCAGGAATTTCTGTAATTAATTTTCCACCAATAAGGTCTTTCGTCTTCGTCTGGTGTATTAGTTTTTGCTGTTATCCAATAAAATTGTGTGGGCGGGTTGTAATCATTCATGAAACGTCTCGAATTTTCCGCGAGGGTATATAAACTGCTGATTTTCTGGTCTCCTCGCCACTTCAGTAACATCTCTCCTAGTGTGATTATGTAGCAGGGGGCGGGAAGCGCCTCTTTCTTCGGGCAGCAGTTCATCCATAAGGTAATGGCTATTTAATAACTTCATTTCTCGCTAGATCAGAAGTTTAACCCTCGGGGCAGGTTCTAAACTTTTCTCATGTAACCTATCCTTAAAATGTTATAGACACTTGGTAAAACTTCGTCTCTTTAACTATAAATTGGGATAGAGAGTGCTAAACCCTCTCGAGCTCCCACTCCTATTGTTTTGAGGTGACTTTGTTTTCACAACCGTTTCTTCCTTTCTTAATGTAATTAAGTCTTCTTATACAAGTCACCTCTTTAGTATGGGATTAGCCCTTGTGTATGCGGCCTAGTGCCAAGTAGGTTTTAAAAGTGTATTAGGAGTGCAAGTTACGCCTCCAGTCAAGTTGGTATTTTTGGCCATGTAATTAACCTGCTTCTTTACTGAATAGGCCCAGTAGGTTTGGGTATTTATTACCCCTGTTCTTGGTATGCGTTGAGGGAAGTTTGAAGTATAGTTTGTTGTGGCCTTTGATGGGCTTGAATCTTGAGAGCGGGTTTGCTCTTTCTTAAATTTGGTTTCTGTGTGCCTCGAGGAGACTTAATATGGTAATCAGGAGCCAGTGCTCCTTGGCATGATTGGGGTTTTCTGCCCCTTTGTTTGAACTTGGTATATAGGTAAAGTTGGGCTTATAGCTCAAGGTTCGTGAGTGTCGGGCTCGAAGCTCAAATTTTGTAATGAACTAAAATTGTACTTTCTTAATTTGTTGATCTGCTACTTGGTACCTGTTATATTCTGTTATTTATTTATCTTGAAAAGAAAATATAACCTTTGTTAAAGTTTTAAATTAACTTTAATTTCGTAAGTTGAGACCTATTCCACCCAGCACCTTCTTTCACCTCTGCTGTTCCACAGATACCTGGGAATAATAATAATAATAATAATAATAATAATAATAATAATAATAATAATAATAATAATAATAATAATAATAATAATAATAATAATAATTTAACTACAGCAGTCGGTTAGTCGTCTGTTTATTCCCAAGATGGCGTGTTCAATCCCAGCCGAAGTTAGTTGCATTTGAGGGTATTTACGTACGTCGGGTTCCGGAGTGGTACAGAGCTCTAGCAGAAAAATTCCCGACACCCCACCGTCTCTTGAAGTTCATATCCATTAGAGGGACGACGATGAACAATTATTCTTATTCTTATTCTTATTCTTATTCTTGTTCTTGTTCTTATTCTTGTTCTTATTCTTGTTCTTATTCTTGTTCTTATTCTTGTTCTTATTCTTGTTCTTATTCTTGTTCTTATTCTTGTTCTTATTCTTGTTCTTATTCTTGTTCTTATTCTTATTCTTATTCTTATTCTTATTCTTATTCTTATTCTTAATGTCGTTTTCCCATCTAAGGAACACATCATTTCAACTGTCTCCTTCCCCGGGCTTTAACATTTGCCCAGTATTCCCGCATCCGTTGCCGGTGCTGTTTCTTTCTTGGGTGCACGCCTTCCCTGTTTTCAGCTTCGGCTTTTCTTGGAAACTATTGTGGTCTTGAAGTTTCTTCTTAAGTGGGTTGCGCTCCAGTATATCATCATGTGCGATGCCCACCTCGCTGAACCAAGCTCCTTTCGTCTTCTTATCTTGGAAGTAGGAGAAGATCCGCTTGGTTGACCTTGCAGTGCTCATTCTTGTTACGTGACCATAGAAAACAATCCTTCTCTTCCGCATCGTATCGGTTATCTTTTCTAGGTGGAAATTGAAATAGAGCTCGTGATTGTGCGTGTTCTACATTCACATTTGTCTTAGATGAGGCCCATGATTTCTTCAAAATCATTCTTTGATTTCAAGTTTCTCAAAAAGAACCTTTTCTTTCATTGCAAGGCACTCAGGCGCACGAATGACTGTGCGATAGTGTCTGAACTCGGCGTTCAAGGATATTGACCTTTTGTTGTATACACACTTGGTTTGATGGCATGCCATTTCCATTTTATTCATGCGTGACATGAAGGATTCTTTCTCAGACATTCTGGGTTCTATCCACTCATCTAGATATTTCGTTTCTTATTTTGCATTGATTTATTCGTATAGACCACTAGTGGCCCACGTACAGCATCTACTTGATGTGAGATTTCCTAAGGCGCCACACGTTTTTCATATTCTCACTGTGTGCTTTCTTCCTCTCTTCAGACCAAGTTGCTCCAGTCCTCAATTTCTTGACCTCCCGGCCCACTTTCCACTTATGTACTTTTTGTCTGAATATCCGACTGTCGTGTATGTCCCAGGTCTGTGATGCCAGCATACATCAGGTCTTCTCTAACTTGGGTGATCCTCACCATGCTTTTTTTTTTTTGCTAGGGGCTTTACGTCGCACCGACACAGATAGGCCTTATGGCGACGATAGGATAGGAAAGGCCTAGGAGTTGGAAGGAATCGGCCGTGGCCTTAATTAAGGTACAGCTCCAGCATTTGTCTGGTGTGAAAATGGGAAACCACGGAAAACTATCTTCAAGGCTGCCGATAGTGGGATTCGAACCTACTATCTCCTGGATGCAAGCTCACAGCCGCGCGCCTCTACGCGCACGGCCAACTCGCCCGGTTCCATGTTCTTTATGCTTTCGGTGTATTCCAAGATCTGCTTAGTCAGTCGGCTGTCCGGCATTCTCTTGATGTGACCGTAGAATTTCAGTAGACGTTTCATCATGTCGTGTAACTATGTTGGATATCTGTTCAATCTCCTGTCTATTTCGCAACCGGTATCCTTTTTGCGTCATTTCAGGTCCTAGAATTTTTCGGACAATTCTTGTCTCTAGTTCACCTTTTCGATTCAAGGCCAATGTTCCAGATGCGTACAGGGTCTCAGGTTTTATGACCGTGTTATAATCTCTCACTTTGGTGTTACGTGATAGACACGATTTATTGTAGATGTTCCCAGTCTTCCATAATGCTCTGGTCATCTTTTGTCTTCTTTGCTCGTAAGCTCATTTCTCCATCCCATTGGCCTTTATCATCTCTCCGAGGTACTTGAATGTGAGAACCCTCTTGATATTCCCGTATTTTGTAGTAATTTCCTCCGGTGCGTCTTTCAGGTTTGACAGATATTGTGTTCTATTATTATTATTATTATTATTATTATTATTATTATTATTATTATTATTATTATTATTATTATTATTATTATTATTATTATTCGTTAATTCATTCATGCCATTTCAACTGTCTCCTTCTTCGGGCCTCATTTGCCCAGTACTTCGGCACAGTCAGAGTTCGTTACAAATAGAGGATCGTGGCAGAGTTTAGTAAAATAAGAAGCTTGCGGACAGAACGCTGAAAGGCATAACAGTCTATAATGTATGTATGTATGTATGTATGTATGTATGTATGTATGTATGTATGTATGTATGTATGTATGTACATTCATGTTCATAAAAACCAGAAGACATTGAAAGACTAGAGATAGGAAGTTCATATTCCCAGGACATGTGCATTAGTATGCTTTGAAGAAATTATTAGCATTTGACCCATGTCGGCCATCAGGTTCAGGGTCCACATCGATATCTAGGCGCACAACCACCGACTAGTAAAATGTGCCTGCTGCTCTCGTTGTCGCTATAAATGGAAGGTAATAGATCAGTGTGACTTGAGCAGACGTGCAGGATGCCTCGCAGACGTATGCGAGAACCGTACCGTCAGATGAGTTAGTTTGAAAGAGGGCGCATTATTGGCATGAGAACGTGTTGCATTCATCCGGGGAACTGCTGCTCGTGTGGTACGAAGAGTGTCGGCAGCGCAGCGTGTGTGTACAGAATGGTTCGTAGAAGACGAGATGGGTCTGGTCGCACTACCCAGACCACTCCTCGAGAAGATCGACATCTCATTCGAATGGCATTGCAGTACAGATCTGCGTCCTACTCGGCTCGGGCGCAACAGTGGAACAGTGTAACACATCGTACAATATCAGAGGTGACAGTCTGTCACCGTTCATTACGGTCTGGGTTACCGGCACGTCGTCCAGTTATCCGCCTACTTTTGACTAATGTGCATAACATGCTAGACTGCAATGGTGTATGGAATGACTACACTGGGGACAGGAATGGCAGCAGATAGTGTTTTCGGACGAAAACCAGGTTCTGTTTGATTGAAAATGATGGCCGCATTCTGGTTCCCGCAGACAGGGGAGAGGCATTTGCACAGGGCATACAGGGTCAACTCAAGGCCTTGTGGTGTGGTGTGCTATTGGGTACAACCACAAATCTCAGTTGGTCCGTGCCCAGGGCACTGAGTTCAGTTTGACCTACGTGAATTACATTCTGCGACCCGTAGCTATACCCTTTCTGCACGACACCCCAGACGTCATATTTCAGCAGGACAATGCGCGACCACATGTTGTTGCACGAACACGTGCCTTCTTGTTGTCACAGGATGTCAGAGTGTTGCCCTGGCCGGCCCGATCACCGGACTTGTCGCCAATCGAAAATGTGTGGGATATGGTGAAACGACGGGTGCGGCGCTGTGACCCAATGCCAAACACCAAAGATGAACTGTGGAACGAGGTGATTGCAGCATGGATGGCTATACCACAGGGCGTCATTCGCGCTTTATACGCGTCGATGCCATCACGTATGAAACAAGTCATCAGTGCACATGGAGGACTATAATGCTAATACTAATGAACATGTCCTGTGAATATGAACTTTCTATCTCTAGTCTTTCAAGGTGTTTTGTTTTTTAATGGAGATGAGTGTATGTATGTTCCGCATTCGTTCTCAGTAGTGTTCCTTTCTCCTATGTCCATGTCTTTCCTCGTATTAGCTTTGGTATTTTTTGGAAACCCTGCTATGCTTGAGTTTCTTTTTGAGTGGGACAGGCTCCAGGATGGCAGTACGTTTCATTCGCAGTTACTGGAGATCTCTTTCTACCTCGGTGAACCAGGCCTCTTAGGTTTCTTCTCCTGGAAGTACTGTAGTTAATGACCCAATTGGCCAATCTTGGTGGGCTCATTCGCGTCACATGTCCATAACAGATGATAGATACCTTGTTCCCGGATTGTGTGAGTTATCTTCTACATGTGGGTCGTACAGTTCGTGTATAGACCGTCTTCTGTATTCATGAGTGTCGTTTGGCAGGGTCTGATATTTTCCTCAAGATCCTTCTGTGGTCTCCAGTTTATTTTGTTCAATGCCAGACATTCCGCAGATAGTGGGTTCTTCACTGTCGACTGCCCTGAAGATGGTTTTCAATGGTCTTCCGTTTTCACATCAGGAAAATACCCGGGCTGTACCTTAATTAAGTCCACGGTAGCTTCCTCTCCAGTTCAAACCCTGTCCTATCCCATCGTCGCCATATGACCTATCTGTGTCGATGGACGTAAAAAAGTAGAAAAAGTAACTACCTACGAATCTTCGTCTTTAATGCACTTTACACAAACGAAATGAGCTATAAAAGTACTTTATGTTGAAATTATAATTTTAAATATCTGTACTTTTAGTATCCTCCTGTAATCCGCTACAATTTGTCTTCCTTACCTGCCCTCCCTGAATAAGGGGATGCAGGAACCTGATGAATTATAGTCCTTATAAACTGCTCTGGAGCGTCCAGCTATGAATCATGGTGCTTGAACGTGGCTATAATTACACAGCCCAATTTGGCCTCTTTGTGACATCTATGCAGAAAGAGGAGAGAAAATGTTGCACCCTGGGTGGCTTTGATGTGAATAACATAACTGTTATAAAGTATCACAACAGGAAATTATATAGCACACTGCACGAGTTGGCGAGACGCATTATCATGTCTTGTAGAAAATATTAAATCACCCTGGCCATAGGATAGGCGGCGCAACTCGAGCAACTAATATGTGTAATCAGTCTTACAGAACGCATTTGGAATCGCCACGCTATACGAATATGATCGTCCTAAATAATTTATTGCATCAGGTGAGTAAGTTTATTATTGAGGTGTAGTTAACTTTTGTGAAAAGCCAGTCCAGTGGTTTGTTGGTGGCGTGCCTGCCTCTTACCCGCGACCCCTGGATTCAGTTCCAGATATTTACACGCTGGACCGTGGACTGGAGTAGGGTTTACTTAACCTCATGAGACCAACTACGGTGCCCTTGATACGAGAGGCACCGAGCTCGACAGCTGAAGTCGCTTAATTGCGGCCGGTATCCAGTATTCTGGAGATAGTGGTTTCGAACTCCATTGTCGGCAGCCCTGAAGATGGATTTCCGTGGTTTCCCATTTTCACACCAGGAAAATGCTGGGGCTGTACCTTAATTAAGGCCACGGCCGCTTCCTTCCCGTTCCTAGTCCTTTCCTCTCCCATCGTCGCCATAAGGCATGTCTGTGTCGGTGCGACGTAAAGCCAATAGCAAAAAAAAAAAAACGAGAGGCGAAAACCAAGAAATGTGGCAGAGAATGTCGTCACACTACAGTATCTGTAGGCAATCTGGTTGGGCAGCAGTTGTCTTGGCAGGCCAAACTCCTAATGCACTGTTGTGCCACGGGTTTATTGGTTTTGTTGTTTGAATTTATGTGATCCGTACAGTGACTCGCCATTCGATACTCATAGTGTAAGTTAAAATACCGCATTCATCATTTTGTGAACTCTGAGAATGATCATCTTGTGGAACCCTCACCTCCTATTGATCACATTCCCATTCAGAAGCAGATGATTCTTGCACAAATTAAATGTAATATTTCAATAGTTCTTCCATTGACAGATAATATCGTATGCATGAGCGAGACGTTGTATGGCACTTCAAATGGTATCAGTAACATTATGCTTTCTAGACCTCGAAGTGGTGTGGGTTCCTCGTCAATAAACGCTAAGAGAATGGTTAGTAGAACAACATAAAATGTAAACTATCATACAAGGAAGTTAAAATGGAGTTATGCCCGGTTTCTTCAACTCTGTGTTAAATTTTACTTAAGAAATGTTAAGTAATACTTGTTATTAATTCAACACCTCGATTAAAAGTACCGCGTTTCACGAATACATTTCTAACATTTGTTACGAAACAATTGTTTGAGTCAAATTAAAATGTTTCCGTGAGAGTTCTGAACTTGTTTGGTAATAAGCGTCTTTTGTTTCTGTATATAAAGCACTCCTAGCGGTACTTTGTCATACATGGTTGACATTATTATAGGTTATCGTTAGTGGAGATCGCGAAGTTGTAGATATGTGCACTAAGAGGCAACAAAAGAGTTATTATAATGAATGAGAGACAAATGTATGCGAGTGTGCTTGAAAAATGAAAGAACGGACTGTTATGTCACAACATTAAATATATTCGTATACGAGGCTCCTACAATACCGTAAAAATGTGATAATTGATGTCTTGAATAATTTTAGGACGTTCTTTCAATGTGGGCAAAATACTGTAATGTCTTGCCAATGCTGCAGTGGCAGCAGAAACTCCACCTACAAATAGGCCTACATGAAAAGAGTTTGAACATAATATCTAAGAAGTATAAGCAACTGCCACACTGCGGACACTGATAAGTTTCAATCTGTGGGAATGTCTAATCTATTTTCAATTTATTCTAGCATCTTGTTCATTATGACTTTGGTAATTAGGCATCTTTTTAGAAAAAATTCATCTGAAAACTCTAAAAGGTTTAAAACAGGGCTGCTGTCATGTTAATTTAACACAAGTATTAATATCTTGTTAGCCTTAACAATTTTTGATGAGACGGTCATTTTGTTAAATGAGCCTATGTCAGTAATGGGACGAAATGGAGGAGATGTAGCAAAACAACGGACCCCATACTTTGGGATAAACGCTAGGAAAGAGAGAGCCCATGTGTTAAGTCTACTTAACAGCAGTTTCTTTTTGCTTGTGCCTTTACGTCGCACCGACACATATAAGTCTTACAGCGACGATGGATAAGAAAGGGCTACGAGTTGGAAAGAAGCGGTCGTGGTCTTAATTAAGGTACAGCCACAGCCTTTGCCTGGTGTGAAAATGGGAAAACACGGAAAACCATCTTTAGGGCTGCCACCAGTGGGAATCGAACCCACTATCTCCCGGATGTAAGCTCATAGCTGCGGGCCCCTAACCGCACTGCCAACTTGACCAGTAACAGCAGTGTTAACACTTTACATTCGTTGAAGGAACTGAGCATTAGTGTCTGCAAGGTCATAATAGCTGATATGGGCAGATGATTTGGAACACACTTAAGTGGAATGTGTGAAGATGATGGCGACTTCTCAATAATTGTATGCGTTTGAGTATCAGGCTAACGTTTAATTTTCGTAGTAAATGGGCTCAAAGAATTTGTGAACAACACAATAATTATTGCCCATAAAGGAATTTGTTCGGAATGATAGTATTATCTATTGTAATGTTATCCATTGGTTATATGGACACTGGCGCTAAGGCTCCCTTCACAATAAGAATTAAACGAACGCACAAGAACTGGATTATATGTAATATAATGGAACAATTCACAATGGATAACTTAACGTTCAATGAAACGTTAACATAGACGCTAGCAAGGCTCAAACTACTGCACTTAAGTTTATGCGGAACATCTGAACGTACTCCTCTTGAGATGTTTGTAGTTGCACAATAGCCCTGTTGGACGAAAGGCTAGTTGCAACTTGTGAGACTCATCCCTACTTGTATGATAAGAAAAATATCATACAAAGATGCAGTGTTAAGCTAACGTATGGGCATTAATTTCACATGAATGCAATTGTGAAGAATTTTTTAAAGTTTATGTTATTGTACGTATATAATCTGTTTCGTTAAGTGGCCACAATCAGCTATTTTAAATCAGATTTTAACCATAGAATATAGAACTTCAGTTGTTCTCTTCTCTTATCCCTCCATATAAGGTTGGCGTCATGAACTGCATCTGGATGCAAAAGTGGGCAAAATAGACATGAAGTGCCAAGAAGAAGGGTCACGAAGAAGTAGATTAATTCTATTTTCTCTTCGGCTAATACTTACGTAAGCGTCGTCCCAATGTAAATGGCGACTTCTCAATAACTGTATGCGTTTGAGTATCAGACTAACGTTTAATTTTCGTAGTAAATGGGCTCAAAGAATTTGTGAACAACACAATAATTATTGCCCATAAAGGAATTTGTTCGGAATGATAGTATTATCTATTGTAATGTTATCCATATGGATATCTTGAGGGTAAAATGGGTCTTCTTCACGCATCATGAGTATTATCACTGTAGTGGAAAATATCTTTGCATTATAACAGATTTTCTTGCTTGCACGTTACGTATTTAACACACAGTACCGATCCACTTCTACAATTAATTTCTGATCTTGCAGTAATGGTACTAGAAAGTAACATAAACCATCAGTTTCTTTTTAATGTCGTAGTAATAACGCAGGTGATATTCTAGACATGCCCATTTCGCTGCTACGTCATACTGGAACAACATCACGCCCCTGAGTGGCATGCAACCCACATCACTGAGAGCTTTCTCCGTGCATCTTACCCACGTAATTTAGGCAAACGACAAGAATGATAGTTTTATGACTTATAACTCTATGTGAAGTCCTAAATATTGCGGTTTAAAGCCATGTGTACTTAACGCATGATAAGTCATTCTAATTATAATCAATGTATTTAAAGCACAAAACCATTTCTTAGAATTGTCCACCTGCGGTCTTTACAATACCAGCTTACAGTACCCTTTATTTAGAATTAAAGGCTTTTGCCTGGAGACGTATGGTCACTTGACTGCTCATTGATTTTATATATGATAAATTGCCCTTTTTAATATAAAAGCAGGTGCGCGTTAACTTCGTTCACTGATTGGCCGAGAGGTCATTAAGGTGACCAACAAGAGTTCCGCAACTTTCCGTTCATATTCATAAGCGATAATTTCTAATTCATAGAGAAGAGATTGAATTATGTTTCTTTCATTGCTTCTCCGAGGATTACCATGTAAATTCCTTCCTAAGCCGCGCTACATCTACAATAGGTCGAATATTCTAGCTTTGGATTGCACTACTTCTAGACCTGCCATGTAATCCAACGTTTTGAGTTACGTATTTGTTTATAGTTGACGTCGTGCAGTCAACCAAATTAATCAGTTACAAGCGCCAGGAGTTGGAACTCATTTGCGAGGTTATTACGCTGCATGTACACATAGAGGCTGCTTGTTCCGGAAACTACAATATAATTACAATATAATTACAAAGTTACAGATTAAGCTAAAGTTTACTTCGCGTTGTTTAAACAATTGCTATGACACGCCAAGGGTTTTATATCTTTTGTGAGGTTATTTTATCCCTGGAAACGCATGCCATTACCTTTCCAGGTCAGTCAATCTTTATTTCATGCTACTTCCCGTTCTTTATTCAATACCGAGAAGTATGATCGTACAATTCGGTTTAAATAGTCGAAAAAATGGTAAATGGTAAATGAGTAAGAAAGTTTTGCGGACTTTATTGTATATTTCCGATTAAAATTATATGGACTATGAAAATGTGCCATTATATAGATGTTGAATAGGCTGTTCAAGCTGAATTTTATTAGTTACTTCTTGACCACTTGTCTAAAGAATGCGGTTTCCCATTTTCACACCAGGCAACACCAGGCAAATGCGACGCAAAAAAAAAAGAGCGGAAATAATAACACAAGTCTTGACTACGATACTGGAAATACTATATGTATCTTACTTTTTATGTCAATGTTAATGTACTTAGGTCATTGAAATGTTATATAAATTCGTCCCATACTACTTTCCTCCTAAAGCTTGCTTCTAACATAGAGCTAAATTCAGAGCCCGATATATACGAATGTCTGACACAAGTTTTTAAATTTATGGTCGAAAATTATGCCGGTGGCATGGACAAACATTCCCTGCAGTGCAAGTGGTCGTACAGTGAATAATAATAATAATAATAATTGTACCGGGCGGTACACCTCCACGCCGCTAATTTAAAATGTGCGCCAGTTGAAACTCCTCTGCTGGAGGAAGTCTGAACTTTATCGACGGTATTAATTTTCAAGTTTCTCAGAAGATGTCACTACTGGGAAATGTTGTAGTTTCTGAACTGGGTCGTTTTCGACGCATTTTTGTTTCCCTATTGTAAGAAGTGTGAACTTTCTCTTCTAGAGGACACTACTGAAAACTACAATGGTGCACCCTAGTGCGATGTGAAAGAACTGTTTTTTGGAGAAAGTTTTATTTCAAAAGTTTGTTTCTTGTTAAATTTTTTCTGTTATTGTTTAAGTTGGCTGTATACCCCTCTCTTTCCCCTTGTTTTGTATTTAGCCAATCCCGAATTTCTTTAATTAATTTCTGACCAATCTGATGTATCTTCCCCCAACTTGAATATGCTGCTTATCCCTAACCAATAAAGTTTTGGTGGGAGGGTGTTCTCATTCCAAAAACGCCTCGAACTTTCCGCGAGAGTATATAAACTGCTGATTTTTGGGTCTCTGCGCCACTTCTGTTCCATCCTTTAGTGTGTAAAATACATAGCAAGGGGCGGGAAGCGCCTCTTTCTTCGGCAGCGGTCAACAACAAGGTAATGGCCGATTAATAACTTCTTTCTTTGCTAGCTCAGCAGTTTAACTCTCGGGGCGGGTCCGAAGTTTTTCCATAATGTAACCTTCCTTAAAATGTAAAGACCCTTGGTATCTATTCTATCTTTAAACTGCATATCGGGATAGAGAGTGCTTAACCCTCTCGAGCTCCCACTCATATTGTTTTGAGGTGAACTTATTTTTTCTCAACCTATTCTTCTTTAACGTAATGTAAATTGTTCCTTTCTAAAGTCACCTCTTTAGTATGGGATTAGCCCCTGCATTAATGGCCTAGTGCCAAGTAGGTTTTAAACAAATGTATTAGGAGTGCAGGTCGCCTCCTCTCAAGTGGTTATTTTAGAGGTCATGTAATTAACCTTTTTTCTTACTTAATAGACCTCAGTAGGTTGGGTATTTTACCCCTGTATCTATGTCCTTAGAGAAGGTGGAGTTTGGTATGGCCTTTAATAGGCTTAATGTTGAGAGCGAGTGGCTCTTTCTCGAAAATTGAGTGTTGTATGCCTCGGGGAGGCTTTTCTGTGTAATTTGGAGCAAGTGCTCCTGAGCATGAATGGGGTTTTCTGCCCCTCTGTTAAAACTTATTTTGGAGTAAGGTTGGGCTGATTGCCCAAGAATTGTGAAGTCGGGGCGCGAAGCCCAAATCCGGTAAATATTGTAACTACATTTTGTTGCCTTGCTACTCTGTACCTGCCATGCTTGTTATTTCTTTATTTTGAAAAGAAAATATAACCTTGTTAATTTTACATGAACTCTAATTTCATAGCTTGAGACCCGTTTACACCCGCACCTTCTTTCACCTCTAACTACCGCAAAAACACGGTAACAATAATAATAATAATAATAATAATAATAATAATAATAATAATAATAATAATAATAATAATAATAATAATAATATTTTACAAGTTGCTTTACCTCGCACAAACACAGATCGGTCGTATGAAGACGACTGGACAGGAAAGGGATAGGAGCTGGAAGGAAGTGGCCATGGACTTAATTAGGGTACAGTCCCTACAATTGCCTGGTGTGAAAATGGGGAACCACGGAAGACCATCTTCAGGGCTGCCGACATCGGCTTTCAAACCCACTATCTTCCTCTTCCGATTACTGGACACCGGTACTGGCTGCAGTTAGCGACTGCAACTATCGAGGTCGGTAATAATAATAATAATAATAATAATAATAATAATAATAATAATAATAATAATAATAATAATAATAATAATAATAATAATAATCATAATAATAATAATTTGTATGCATGCCTATCACTTAGTCCGTTTCATTACGCGGGATTGGGTTTGAGGTGAGGTGAATCTAATTTTACGGCCGGATGCTCTGCCTGACGACATCCTCAGTTGAGGAGCAAATGAATATTAAATAAATTAAATGAAATTGGGTAAGGAGGAGGAATAGGAACTGTCCAGGCATTTGCCTGAGAGTGAAAATTTGAAACAACAGAACACCATTCTGAGGACCGCCGACGAGGAGTTTCGAACCCACTCTTCTCCCGAATGCAGAGATTGCCTACATAGCCGTAACGTGTTAACACCCGCGACCACTCCACTTCATAATAATAATAATAATAATAATAATAATAATAATAATAATAATAATAATAATAATAATAATAATAATAATAATAATAATAATAATAATATCAGAGCGCCTTTCAGAATATAATATGAACCTTGAACTGAGTAATGGAAGAAGTTTGAACTTGAATCTTCAGAACTCTCTACCGTCGAATGTGCCCCCTCTGGCGGGAGGATGGACAATTAATTTTCAAAATAATGTTGTATTTATAAGTTTAAAAACCTGAAGCGTTTATAGATTCTTTTGTGCTCTAAGGTTACTAGCCCTTCTATCTCTTCCTTCTTCATGAAATTATTAGGCAATGAGAAATTTTGGATGTTAATTCAATTAACCAATCAGGATGGTGTTATGCATCACTTGACCAAGCGCCAAAAGTAGATTTTGAGATATTGACACAAACGCAAAATCCTTTGTATTAACTCATATTTCCCCTTAAATATGAGGTATTATATACAACAATGAAGATAGAAACATAAATTTTCTTCTCAATGTATCAAATTTAGGGATATTTGAAGTATATTGTCATAATCTGAGATAATGGCGCTTGGTCATTTGATGCTTTATTGCGGTTACATTAGTTTTTGTTTTACATCACATGACCAACAAATAAAAATGTCATTTAGTGATCGATTTGACTTTTAAAAATTCAGTGCAGTGTAAAGTATGATACTTGTTAACTAATTTTATTGCTTATTTAAGTACAGGATTAAATTATACATAACAGAATAGAACATGACATAGAAAAAACCATTAATTTTAGAATATAGTATAGAAATTACACTGGTAGATCGTAGTATTAGGGGCTGCCTGGCCGAGGCGGTAAAGGCGTGCTCGGTTCGCCCGGAAGGACGTGGGTTCGAATCACCGTCAGAAAGTCGTAAAATTTAAGAAACGAGATATCCACTTCCGAAGGTGCATATGGCCGTGAGGTTCACTCAGCCTACACCAAAAATGAGTACCAGGTAAATTCCTGGGGGCAAAAGGCGGCCGGGCGTAGAGCTGACCACTCTACCCCATCACGTGCCAAGGTTAACAATGGTGGAAGCCTTTACCTTCCACTCCTCCAAGGGCCTTCATGGCCTGTACGGAGGTGACTTTGCTTTGCTTTGCTTTGCTTTGCTTTTAGATCATAGTATTAAGGCATCATAAACACACAGTTTCTCCAAGTGTAATATAATGCAGAACTTTAAGAATTTTTGAGTTCAAAATCCATATTTCCACAATCAAACCCATCTATATCATCGTCTATTCCAGAACCACTAAACAAGTCCTTATAGAAAGGCTTCATGGGAATTCATGGGAATTAGCTTCATGAGGGAGCGCAGGTTGTTCACCTTCGCTTCTGAAACTGGTTTTCCATTGGGCCATAACGGAGAGAGCAGACCATGTAAAACTGATCCTTTTTCATTCTGAAGGCGGCGACCAACTCTAGATTTCTTAATGTTCACTCAAACAGTGCATTCTGCATCAAAATATTTTAAAGAAAATGTTTATCTTTTTTGAAATCTATTTCCCACACATTCAGCCTGTTTCGTTAACAAGAGAATTCGCTCAGACCGAGATATATGGGGATATTGGTCCATTGCTATGTTCTTAGGCTTAAATACTTATTACCACAATGAGGGATTTTGGTAAATAAGGAAAGAGTAGGTTACCTACAATGACGACACGTTGCAGAGAAACAATGCTGTGCAATACTGAAAAAACCTGCCGGGTAATCTGCTATGCGGGAATCTACATTTAGCATCACACGACCAAGTGACTGCACTCTTGTCGTGTGGTCATGTGATGCGTAATTCGGACTCAGAAATGGTGGTTGGTCACTTGATGCAAAACTTCAATTTAATGATTGAGAGGTTGGCGTTTGGTCAAAACTCATTTCCCGCGAAATCATATTGAGAATAAAAGTCCGAACAATAACCTATGTAAAGTTTACACCTTTAGCTACCAGATGGTGCAATAATCTAAAAAAATCAATTTTGGCGCTTGGTCAGTTGATGCATAACACCATCCAATTGAGGGTGTGTACAGGCCTTCGCCTAGAGTGTTCTGGAACCTCTGCTATAAAAGCTGGGAGCTTTTTGGGCCAAGTTGTTTTTTCCATCGCTCCAGTCAAGAGGAGTGCGTACGGAGTGGAAGCAGGGGACAGGCCTTGCCTGTCGTCGGAAGGCCCACCAGCTCAAGGTAATGGCAGACATCTTTTAAATATGTGATATTTTCTGATAGCTGACTTGTGGGGAAGGTTTCAAAATTAATGTAAATTTATAAGGTTTAATATCATCTTCGAAATGTAAATTCACAAGCAAGTCTGAAGACTTTATTCAATTCCCTGAGGGCAATATGAAACTTAGGTAATATTGAGTGTTCACCCTCTTTTAATTCCCATTCAACTTTGTATTGGGGTGACTCCAATTTTGTAAAACTTTACAATTTATCTGTCCTTCTGGAACTTAATATTTTCTCCACCTAGTCACCCTCTGTAGTCTAGGCTAAACCTCTGTAACGCAGGGCCATAAGCCCACATAGAATCTTAAGTGTTTCAAGATATATTTCAAAAGGAGTGCAAGTGTTTCGCCTACTAGAATTTTGTTTATGGCTGATTTCTTAAACCTTTCCTTTTGACCACTAAGGCCATTTAGTATGGGCATTTATTGCACCTGTTTGATTTCTAAATATTTATAGCCAAGGGTGAATCAGTCTGTCGAGAGTGTAAGACAGTAAAACTATTTTGAAATGATCTGTTTGCAAAATGTGGATTAGAAAATTGTGCCTTGGAGAGGCTAGATTGTAAAAAGTTTTGTAGAGCAATCTCCTAGGATATTAATTGAATGAAGCAATGGTGCTCTTTTGAATAATGTAACTTTGGAGCTATAAGCTCATTCTACAAATTTTTGTGTATCTGAACTTTTGTCTTTCTTGTTATTGGAGCCATCGAGCTCCTGATTTGCTGTTGTTGTTTACCAAAGTTTAAAATAAAAAAGGAAAGAAATAAAATATTTGATTTTAGTGTTTTAAATTATGGTTTGATCACTTCTCTGTCCACCCATTCACGCCCGCTCCTTCTTACACCTCTGCAACCTACCGAAATACGGTAACAAATGGTAGAAGAGCGTGGTTAAATGGGCCTGGACAAAGCCTCTTTGACGGTTTTTCATAGATTTTGAAATCGAACTCTAAATTTCCCCCCAGAATTTTTCCAAATTGTCAAATTATGCTTCATTATGTCTGGCTCTAGAGAAGTCCTTGCACTGTGGTATCTGCGCAAGGAAGAATTCATCCTTGTGTGTGTAGATGGTTTCACACGGTTTTCATAGCTATTTTCGACTAAGCTGGCCACCGCTCAGTCTAACATTTCTTGCCTTAATACTAAAGCTTCTTTTGGTCCTTGTAAATATATAGTCTCAGCTAATGCCAAGGCATTCACCTCCAATTTATTTCGCAAATTCTGTTTTGACCTATCCAACTCACATGTAACAACGTCAGCCTATTACCCACAACCATCTCTAGATGAGCGTGTTAACAGTAATCTTCGATCTGCCTTGATCGCTTTTCATCACGAAGACAATTCTCGGGGGGATACTTCACTGAATTGGCTATCTTTTGCATTCACCTTGGCGGTTCACGATTTACACTAGTTTTCACCTGCACCTTTTATACGTAAGTTCGTTTCTAACACTCCGCTGTCCAATTTATGGTCAATCAATGAGATGTTTCAAGAGACAATAGACTCCGATAATATCAGGGATCTGTGGAGAAAAGTCAAAAGTAACCTTAAAGCTTCTCATGAGAAAGTGAAAGAGAGATATGATCGTGGACGGAGACCCACCAATTTAAAGGTTGGAGACCAAAGTCATGGTGAAACGTTTGTTCCTGCAGGCAAGCTTGCCCCAGATTCCATGGACAGTGCACAATTCTGGATTTCCTAACGACGGTTACCCTCATCGTGAGCAATCCAGACACGGAAAGGATTTTTAGGGTTCATCTGTCCCAGATAAAGCCGGTAAAAAATCTGTGCCTTTCAGTATAGGCCACCAAGTGATGGCATTACCAATTTAATTATATTTCTTTCCTTAGGAGCTTAGAATCTTAATTTCTTCATAAGTAAGTTTAAAAGAGGAGGCTTTCCGCCTCTGTTAACAGTGATTTTTTAATATTTATGTAAATGTAAAATTTTTGTTTTTCTACCTTTTGTAAAAACCTTCCCTTCAGTAATTTATTTTCCTGTCTGCCATTAACTCGCCCCTGCCTCCTACCCTGAGACTGGATTCTACGCACTTGTCCTATATGCCGCCAATCTTAACTGACAACCCATAAACAATACAAGAGGAACACTGTTCATTAACAATTCACTGTGGCCAAGGAATTAATTGTTGCAGTACCCTGACTTAATCCGAGGTCGAGGTCGTAACAACTGGCGAGAGGTGCCGTTGCGGGGTAAGGGACCCCTCGTTCCGGTCCAGTTTCCTTCTCAACAGCGAACTTGGGCACCATCATTAGTGGTAATGGCTGGGATGCTGTACTAAAACAGCCCTCTCAATCATCGGGATGAACTACAATATCTGGTCCGTAGTGACCATCACCATGGCTACCCCTCTGAAGGAAGCGGGAGATAGGTATCTGAGGGTGATTGGGAGGTCCGGGCGTCCCCACCCGAGCTTCGGTAGGGGCAGCCGCTCTTGCCGTCAACCTTGAGTATGACTGGCCGGACTTCTACGACTTCATATACACTTCAAGATTTATTTTACTCAAATATCTTCTGAATGAACTCTCCACCAGGACATTTTCTGACTTTGATATCAAATTTCAAATTTTTTAATTGTCAAATGACAAAACTGCACCAACTATGGAAGAAGTTTTGGAGGTGGAGGTCTGTACCGTAGGTACACTTTCTCCGTACATTTAAACTAAGTGCCTTTTAGAAGGCCATCTGTAATATGAAGCTTGAGCAGAGTATTGTAAAAAGTCTGAACTTTAATCTTCAGAAGTCTCTACTGTCGACTTATGTGCCCCCTCTCGTAGGAAGATGGAGAATTAATTTTCAACAGAATGTTGTACTCTGCCTGAGAAAATGTCATGGGATAGCGGAGCACTGATGCGCAGGTGTGTTGGCTGCGCACAACACGCCCCCTGTGCCAGCGGCACTTGTATAGGAGACCTTGTGAGCAGTGGCTGTGCATGTGACAGGTGTAACATGGAACGTCGTCGTGTGCTGACACCGTTCGAACGGGGTATGGTGGTTGGTGCCCGACGGATGGAAAGTGCGATTACGGAAGTGGTGCGGGAATTCGGATTCACACGATCAACCGTGTCCAGGGTGTATCGTGAATGGTTGAATGCGGGTGTCACCGTCCATAAGAGACGAACGACCGGCCGTCCAGCCATCCTCGATGACCGTGACCGGGGACATCTGAGACGGATTGTCAGTAGTGACAGACGGTCAACCGTGCAACAAATCACGGCTCAATTCAACACAGGCCGTGCTAGACACGTCTCCCAGTGGACAGTTCGTAGGCACAAGGGTTCTATGGGGTATGGGAGCCGGCGCCGCACACGGGTGCCACTGTTAACCCAACGTCATCGGGCACAACGACGCGCATTTGTCGCCAGTCACCAGGGATGGACACTGGAACAATGGCGTAACGAGATATGGTCGGACGAATTACGATTTCAACTGCATCATGTCGATGGGAGGCACCGTGTATGGCGCAGACCACATGATACGATGGATCCCGTCTGCCTCGAAAGTGTGGTCCAGGGGGCTGGTGTCTCTGTTATGGTCTGGGGTGCATTTTCCTGGTATGGAATGGGCCCCCTAGTTGTTCTGGAAGAGACTTTGAATGGTACGCGGTATGTTGAGCTGCTCGGAGACCATCTCCACCCATTTTTGGCCTTCCAGCACCCAGACAGTCCTGCGGTGTTTCAAGATGATAACGCGCCGCCATATCGCTCCCACGTCGCCCGGGAATGGTTCCAGGAACATGCAGCGGAGGTTCAACGAATGCCATGGCCACCCAGGAGCCCCGATATGAACCCTATGGAGCCTATCTGGGATGTCCTGGAACGCAGGCTCCGTGCCATGGATCCTGCACCCACGAACAGACCAGCATCGGCGGCCGCTCTGCAAACGATTTGGTGTCAGCTCGTCCAGACGACTACCAGGGACTTGTCGACTCAATTCCACGGTGTGTCATTGCAGTTCGCAGGGCCATAGGAGGCCCCACACGCTATTAGGTGACTATCCCATGACATTTGCTAAGTCAGTGTATTTTTAAGTTTAATAACCTGAAGCGTTTATAGATTTTTCCCTTCTATCTCTTCCTTCTTCATGAAATTATTAGCCGATCAGAAATTTTGGATGTTAATTCAGTTAACCATTCAAAATTGAGGGTGTGTACAGGCCTTCGGCCTAGAGTGTTCTGGTACCTTCCCCTCTGCTATAAAAGCTGGGAGCTTTTTGGACCAAGTTGTCTTTTTCATCTCTCCAGTCAAGAGGTTTAGAGTGCGTACGTAGTGGAGGCAGGGGACAGGCTTTACCCGTCGTCGGAAGGCCCACCAGCTCAAGGTAATGGCAGACATCTTTTAAATATGTGATATTTTCTGATAGCTGACTTGAGGGGAAGGTTTCGAAATTAATTCTTAATGTAAATTTATAAGGTTTAATATCATCTTCGAAATGTAAGTTCTCAAGCAAGTCTGAAGACTTTATTCAGTTCCCTGAGGGCAATATGAAACTTAGGGAACAGAGAGTGTTCACCCTCTTTTAATTCCCATCCAGCTTGGTACTGGGGTGACTCTGATTTTTCAAAATATATTTCATTAGAACTGCAAGTGTTTCGCCTCCTAGAATTTTGTTTATGGCCGATTTCTTAAACCTTTTCTTTTGACCAGTAAGGCCATTTATTATGGGCACTTATTGACCCTTTGATTTCTAACTATTCATAGTCAAAGGTGCATCATTCTCTCGAGAGGGAAAGACATTAAAACTATTTTGAAATGGTCTAATTGTAAAAATTTGATTAGAAAATTGTGCCTTGGAGAGGCTAGATTGTAATAGATTTTGGAGAATAGACTCGTAGAAAGTTGAATGAAGCAATGGTGCTCTTTTGAATGATGTAACTTTGGAGCTACAAGCTCATTCTACAAATTGTTGTGAACCGGAACTTTGATCCTTCTTGTTATTGGAGCCGACGAGCTCTTGATTTGCTGTTGTCGTTTACCAAAGTTTAAAATCAGAACAAAAAGGAAGGAAATAAAATCTTCCATTTTAGTGTTTTAAATTATGCTTTGATCGTTTCTTTGTCCGCCCATTCACGCCCGCACCTTCTTACACCTCTGAAACCTACCAAAACACGGTAATAATAATAATAATAATAATAATAATAATAATAATAATAATAATAATAATAATAATAATAATAATAATAATAATAATAATAATAATAATAATAATAATAATATAGCCTCAGCTACCATATGCAGGCATATTGGAAAGTCAAAATGAAAGTTATGTGCAACGGGTTTAAAAATACATTAGAAAATGAAAATATGTATTGTATGAAGTGTATTTATTTGGATATTCCTTTTATATGAAAACATGGAAACGTATATGTCTCACATTACATTCGGCATATTTTTCTTCCACTTATAGAATAATAGTTACTGGTTAGTTATCAAATAATACATTAACTTGGATGGCGTACCTTCCCCTCAAACTGGTTATAATTGAAAGTAATATTACTGAGAGTGTATGTGATGTGCTCTATTCAAAATTCCACTTGAAAATTGTTTGCGAGTGCAGTAGACATATAGGTCCCAGTAGCAGAGCAATTCAACTTCATTGAAACTCACATGTATGGCGCAATTATCACAGAATTTATGTAAAAATATACATACAGTAAAGTTTGAGGTATTCTTCCAGAATGGAAAATGAAAAAAAGCATTCCATTCTTATGAATAATTAATGCTGTAATGCAAAACAAAGGTTATCACAACTGTTTAAGAGAATCTGAAACCTTCCGTATCGCTCTGTACTTTGCCCTCTTTCATAAAATGCTACATGAATATTAATACTGAATTACTTATTCGTTTTTTTTTAAAATGCTATTTGTTCGGGGCTTCGATCTATAGAGATCTTTTGCCCCTGCTTGCACCATGTGATATGAAACTGCATGTAATTGGAATGGAGGAAGTGTAGAGTGTTCAGTGTGAGGAAAGGAAAGTTAAGGACGACACAAACACCCAGTCCCCAGGCCAGAGATATTAACCATTTACAATTAAACACCCTGTCACAGCCGGAAATCGAACCTGGGGCCGCCTGGTGACAGGAGGACGCGTTGCCCCCTACACCATGGGGCCGGACTACTTATTCGTTAAGTGTGCTTTTCTGTAGGAAACGTTACCTGCAGTAAATGAGAGCTCCATATTTATCTAGAGAGAAAATTGTGCTGAGTTATATTTATTTTGACTGTTTAGGGAATAACTAGAAAATTAAATAAGTAGGCTAATGATAATAAAAGTGAATACATATAAAACAATTCAAGTACATAGTTATTCATAACCCATACAGACAGAAAGCTCCCATCAGGGAATTTTTTTTCCATTTTCACTCACTGGGCCGCAGCCTGACAGTAAGTCAGTTCATCAGAACTGAATTACGTCCTATTGATTGCGTGCTTTATGGCCAACAGTACGCTATGATGATGTTTTAATGCACTGGTCTGTTGAATTTACGTTAAGAACAATAGCACGTAGGTGCGTAAAAATGAAAAATGATAAAATTGTGGTAACAGGCAGCTGTGATTGGTTGAAATTCCTCATATTATTATCCCAGAGAGGTCATTGGAGTAATGAGATAAATGGTCTTTAATAAATAAAGGTTTTATCCGTGATGACCTTACTAACTTTCAGGGATGATGAAGGAGAGCAAATGGATC
The DNA here is from genome assembly GCF_040414725.1 of Anabrus simplex. NCBI lineage: Eukaryota > Metazoa > Arthropoda > Insecta > Orthoptera > Tettigoniidae > Anabrus > Anabrus simplex. The sequence continues at coordinate 293,473,550 of NC_090268.1, read as the reverse complement.
AATTTGAGATCGAGTCAAAAGTTAAGCAAAATTCTACTCATTTAACTCCGCTTACCTGCACAAGTTTCACAAGCTGCTCCATTTGCAACAAATGTTCGAAATGGCGTCCCTCTGCGTCAGTGCAGATCTGGTATCAACGCACAAAGTTCTGTAGTACCAGTGTGGATTGAACGGCGTCGCAGGCAGCGAGAATTCTTTCCAAGAGATCATCTTCAGTCTCGATAGGTGTCTCATATACAAGGATTTTCACATGGCCCCACAAGAAGAAATCAAGTGGGGTGAGATCAGGTGAACGAGCGGGCCACGAAACAGGACCTGCTCTTCCTATCCACTTTGCAGGGAATGTCTGATCCAAGTGTTCACGAACCCTCAGTCCAAAGTCAGGTGGGGCTCCATCATATTGAAACAACATCCGATGACGAAGGGTGCATTAAAGAACTACAGCGGGATGAAATTCCGACACCCCGGCGTCTGTTAACAAAGAACGGACGTTGAAAAACTTGGTTTATTAATAACTTCTGACTCAAACGTTTCCAAACTACGGTTCCTTATATCTAGCTGATTCATTTGCCGTCCTCCATCATGCTTGAAGGTTTGTGACATCATCACGGATACACTCTGTAATTGTAAGGTAATGATCTTCAAGGTTCGATTGGAAGTAGAAAATACATAATATTGCATCCATTTTACAATCTGCTTTACGTTGGTCCGACACAGATAGGTGTTATGGCGACGTTGGGATAGGAAAGACCTCGGAGTTGGAAGGAAGCAGCCGTGGCCTTAATTAAGGTACAGCCCAAGTATTTGCCTGGTGTGACAATGGGAAACCACGGAAAACCATCTTCAGGGCTGCCACTATCTCCCGGATGCAAGCTCACAGCCGCGCGCTCCTAACCGCACGGCCTGTTCCTTAATTAAGGCCTCGTTTGCTACCATCCCAATCCTATCGCATTCCCATCCTTGCATCGCCGAAAACGTTCGATGTGTCACTGCGACGTTAACCCACCAGAACTTGTTGCAAGTTATTGATATAGATTCATTAACTTTGTACATCTTTTCTAACTGAGAAATCATTAATCCAGGGTCGTAGGATAAACAATATTACGTGTCACAACTATTAGCGGCGTAAATGTATACATTCCTTTGAGTTCCACACTTGGAGAAAGCTACATAAAATTGACCATGAGGAAATCGCGGAGATTCCAAATTAATAGCTGTTATTTTCAGCGATTGTCCTCAAACCTTTCTTAGAGTTATCACGAAAGCTACCTTACGCTGATGTAGTAGAGTCGCATAAACCAGCAACAGTTATGATTTCTCCTAACGATGAAGTTGAGGTGAAAGATTCAGAGCAGAATTTCCAATTGCTGCAATCTACGACTAAAACAAAGTCTCTACAGGTTATAACACAGTCAAGAAATAGAGCCATCGGTTTAGAATTAAGAAACGAAGAGTAATGCAGAACTATAATGCATACGAATGACGCAAGTAATCTGCAGCTGAAAGCAATCATTCCATATTTGTTCGTGGAATTCAGGTTAATTTTACAGAGAATAAGTTACTAGATTGTACCATAGAACAGTTTTTTTTTGAGGACGTTGATAGGTGGTACACAAAATAAACAGTTGCTGAAGTTGCCCCGCCATCTTTTGGGCACTGCCTCTTACCGAGCTAGAGGGACAGTTCAGTGGGACATCTTGAAATGGTGTTACCATTGTTCACACTATCGTTACGGCTGGTCACTTCTTGATCAGTTTCCATGAGCGGACAGATCTTTCGGAAATATCTTGAAAACTGTTGATTTTAGAGCCTTAAAATGTTGTATGCGCAGTCTCTTAACCAAGTATTGCTTCTCTCAATGAAGGACTTAAAGTAAACTATGTCCGATTCTTTTACGACAACTTCGATATTTTAATTTTTTTTGTTTCTGCCCCGTTACTTCATGGAGTTAAAATTTGATTTCGAGAATGTACCTACCATTACACCCGTCCGAGTGAATCATGCGCCTAGGTGTAAATTTTGGTTGTGATCAGTGGAGGTCTATAAAACATACTTTTGTTATTACAGATAGATTAAACGCGAATTCTTGATATGTGGCTCCTTAGCTGAACTGTCAGTGTAGTGACCTTCGGTTCAGAGTGCCTAGATTTCGATTCCCGACTGGGTAGTGTCTAGCTAATTCCTTTAGCTCGGGGGTCAGACATTTGTATTCATCGTATTACAAATTTTCATTTACATCGGGAAATGTGACCGAATGTAAGAGTGGGCTTAACCCACATGTTCGTAGCTCACCGCTAAATACGCACGATGACTCGGCAGTTACTCCAGCAGTATTTCGCAATGTTACAATGTCGCAAGTTATTGCACACACTACATCCACATCTGATATACACCAACTCTTACTGTACATGTTTTTAGTGTTAATCTACACACACGTATATATACATAGATTCAACTACAATCACGCAAGCGATCATCATTGCATGAGTGAATTGAACAATAATAAGAGTTACAATAATAATAATAATAATAATAATAATAATAATAATAATAATAATAATAATAATAATAATAAAATACTGATATCATCTTGTAACGAGATTTGAACCGTTACAGTACCAACACAGACATCTCTTATGACGATGGGCTAGGAAAGGAAAGGAACGCACAGCCCCAGCATTTGCCTGATGTGAAAATGGTAAACCACGGAAAACTATCTTACAGCTGCCGTCAGGACAAATTGGGCCAAATACTCGTTTAAAGGAAGATGATTAGGAATTGGAATAATTTACCAAGGGAAATGTTTGGACAGTTAGGTTAGAATCCGGCGAGTACAGGTTCACAGTGTAACCGTCCAGGCTTCTCCAGCCCTACTAATGTAATATTATATCATTTTACGCGATATCATTTGATACCAAGTTTATCCGCCATCGGCAATTATTCGTAATAACATATTTATTCAACGTCAATCATTTGTAATCAAGGTTTTTTGGAATCATATTGTATATATGATAACATCGTTTTATTATTTAAATTATTATATTATGTAGAATAGGAATTCATTATGTTGTAAATACGGTCAATATGTTGAGACATAGTTGTTTTCATTTCATCTCATATTTGTGTATACGGAAAGTTATTCTTAAAAGCTGGGATTTTGCGTGAGTCTTGGGTTTTGGGGAAGGCAGTAAACAGCGACCTGCGCGCGAGACTTGCATACCAGCAGAGTACATCATCGCCACGCCTACTGGACTTGTCGAGGAAGAAGAGAAGGGGAGTTGATAATTCGATCTATCCAATCAGATACTTCGTTGTAAATGAGTTATGAGATTGAACTGTTACCAAGAGTGGGGGTGAGCCCGGATATATAGTGATTCTCACCACGAGAACGGGACCTAACTAAGTACAACTTCTGCTGTGAAGCTAACTACTCCATCACTACTACTTCTACTGTGAACATCTACTTTGAACGACGTTATTTGATTTTTGAAACAGTGTGTGGTCACTCCGCGACATAGTTATTTTTGTACAATGTGTTGTCGCTTCGATACAGTACTTAGGTGCGGTAATGTTATCGGATCTGCGTGAGACGAAACAAGCTTACGGCTTGTGTTATTTTCAGAAAATATTCTGGACGAAGAACTATGTTTAGTTCAAGTCTACGAAATTTGGTACAAGTCGGTACCGTATAAATAGTATAGCTCAGTTGGATTGAGATTTCTACTACTATGGAAAAATTCATATCTCTGAATTTTCTCCTCATACGATCAACACTGATCAGTTATTACAAGTATAGGGCCAATGTATAATTTAAAGACTAGGCAAGTAGTGAGTGGTAGTCCAGATAGCCCGTACCATATCATAGAATGAAGGAAGGATGTCCATGGAGCAAATTCTACATCGAGAAGAAGAGAACGAGTAACCACGGAAACCAGATGACTTCAACGGAAGCTACAATTGGTGAGCTTCAATTAGATAAAGCAATCAATAGTAAATTCAGTAAAGTAAATTCTAAATTCCTCCACGCTTTAAGGAAACTTTTCCGATTCATCTCATTTTTTTGTATAATAAATTCATTTGTATTTTATATTGCGTTAATTTTCTTTCATAAGCGATACTTAATGGTTAATTATTTAAAATCCTACCCCTGTGATTTAAGTATAAGTCTCTATGCTAGTAAATATAAATTTCGGTTTACAGTTTTATTTGAAACTGTAACCATGGCGCCCAAACATTACATAGAGAAATGGGGAACCATGGAATGTTAATTGTTTCTATTTGCATGGCAATTTGCGGGCAAGCCACAAATAGTTTATTTGATATTCATGTGTCCCATGATAATAACTTTCATCTCCCCAAGTGTTTTGATGAGGGATCGAACAGTTACAACAGCGACGTGAGAGATTAAGAAGAAAGAGAAGAATTAGAAGTCCTTGAACGTAGAAGGTTCTAAACAAAGAGGAAGTCCAAAATGAAAATTTATATTAACTGTTTTACAGCAGACAGTTAAAGCTCTGAAAATTCAATATCAGTCTCGACACAGTAGAAAAACTGGGTCTCTATTGGGTGACTATAGCTGGGTTTTAATTACTTTTATCGAGAAAACATTAAATGAATCACCAGGGATCATTTATACACCGACATAGTAAGACATGGAATGTCAAATGGATTTTTTCCACTCTTCAAAGATTCGATTGCGGGTTTGAACCCACAAGCTTGGAATCCGGAGGCCGACTTTCCATCATTGTTCCAAAGGAGGAGGTACAATATTAAATAATCTATCTACACATGTTCCTTGTACATTATTACACCGTATGGTTTACAGATTGCAAGTCGGTGCCACATCTTCTGCATTTCCATCCCGTATAGGAGTAGAATGGCGACCACAGGACTCAATCTGAATCTAGTAACGCTTCTAACGTGCGCCATGCATCTCTCTTTTATACTGTTTTAGCCGATCTCTCTTGGTCAGCCCTTGTTTCCTTCCGATCCCAATGATATTCGTTGTACGAGGCCATGGCAGTCGCTCAGTTTACCTTCTGTGAACATCCTTCCAGACAATCTTGCTATTTATTATATGCTGGGTTGAGTAGCTCAGACGGTAGAGCGCTGGCCTCCTGACCCCAACCTGGCACGTTCGATCCTCGCTCAGTCCGGTGGTATTTGAAGGTGGTCAAATACGGCAGCTTCGTGTGGGCAGATTTACTCACAAGTAAAAGAACTCGTGCAGGACTAAATTCCGGCACCCAGGCGTCTCTGAAAACCGTATACGTAGTTCCTGGGACGTAAAGCAAATAACATTATTATTATTTACTTTAATTTTTGAGGTAAATTTAGCGCGTTCGATCCTGGTTCAGTTTAGTGATATTTGAAGGTGTTAAAATACATCAGACTCGTCTCAGCAGATTTGCTACAAGGTGAAAGAACTCCTGCGGAACCAAATTCCGGCACTTTGGCGTCCCTGGAAATCGTAAAATTTGTTGGCGGGTCGTTAAAACTATTCCATTACTGTTGGTGTATTATGAGACTGCTTTATCGTGATACTAGTTATGGGACTTCTAGCTTATCTGGAATCAGAACCATAATTTCAAGATCTCACTCGCATTGACCGGGACCCTAACTGTGGCCAGTTTAATGAGAAACCTATGATGATGTCACTCAGCTATGACACCCCTCAGAGCCGTACCCATTCTAAAATTAATATATTGATTTGAATAGTCTGAACTCCTCCCCTCTCTCTTACGATAGTTTATTTTTGCTAGTTGCTTTTCGTCGCAACTACACAGATAGGTCTTGTGGCGACGATGGGACTGGAAAGGCCTAGAAATGGAAGGAAGCGGTCGTGGCCTTAATTAAGGTACAGCCCCAATATTTGCCTGGTGTGAAAATAGGAAACCACGGAAAACCATTTTGCGGGCTGCCGATAGTGGGGCTGGAACCTACTATCACCCGGATGCGAGCTCACAAGCTGCGCGCTCCTAACCGCACGACCAACTCGCCCAGTGATAGTTTATTAAACTGACTTCTTACCTAAGTTATTTTAGCCCTTAAAACCTCAATTACGATCATCAAAAGTAATTGTAGCTGTCGACCAAGATTTTGAAAGCCTCTTACGTGAAGCAAAACATTCGTTATGTGCGATATTTATGAATCATCAAATCCACTCAGAATTCAGGACACCCCTGTTACAACACAATGGCCGCTGCCAAAGCAAATATATATATTTTATGCAGAAAAGAAACTGTTACCTGGTACAGGATGGAACTGTAAGATAAATAGTGACGTGTTTACCTTCAGGCATAAATCACAATCGCTGGAGCTTGTACAGCTCAGTCAATACGTTTCAGAATTCGGGAATTCTACACAAGAAACTGGCAAAAGGCTTACGTTTCCATTAAACTGGGCTTTAGTATCGATCAGAAATGAGACAGAGGACGTATTTCTATATGATGTACCGCAAAATGACCGGCGCAACAGGGAGGAACAAAGAAAGCATCTTGACAAGAGCTATATCTCCGAGAAAAATCGAAGATCGTAACAAGAGCTCTGGAGCAGGCCAGTGTCCTGGGAATCGAGAACAAGTAAGAAATATACCCGTGGAAAGAGCAGATTATTAGATTTATTTACGGAGATATACGCGAATAAGGTTCTGTATGAAGGTCTGTTTTTAAAGAAGAGCTCCGTCACATTGGGAGATTGATTTAATCATATTTAAGGATATTTTTTGTTGCTACAGACTGCATTATTTTCACAATCTACGTTTTCAGTTCGGAATACACTGAGCAGAAGACTTAAATACATGCTGCTTTTATCATTAATTAATGCTAGTAGTTTTAGTGCATTCTATAATGTATTTCCGGTACCTTTGTCTAGATAAGAATAATATATGATGTGCGAAATTGAAACAAAGAATATGTGGAAATGACTAAAAAGTATAGGATCATTGTTTGTCGTATTGGGCACGTAAGTTGTTATTCTTACTATTCTTTCACACTCTGACTGGGTCATTGATATGATCTGTGTGGCACATGTGCACGTGGTCCAGTTGTACACACGGATGCCCTTCCTGAGGCCAACTTCATTATGAAAGGGGATATTATTCCTCTAATACAGGGTGACGCATGAAATGTCGTACAATGGAAATTATTTACAAAATATTTAATGTACAACACTTATATATATATATATATACTAGCAGAAGTACCCGTTCTTCGTACGGGTTATCAGAAACTGCCTTTAGTTACTCATACTATCGGTGTGACTGACTTCATTATATATTTATATCACTGGTGTATTTACTTAAGTACGTAGAAATTATTTGTCATGTTCGGAATTATATTGTATCTTCTTCTTTTCTTTATGGGGGCCTCTAAATATTAGTTCCTAATTAGCTTCGTCCTCTAAGATCTTTTGCTACCATGTTTTTCCTTCATTCCCACCTAGATATACCTGCTCCCTTCACAAAGCTGCAGGTTTAGTGTAAGTATACTTTCCCCAGATAGTACCACAAATATAAATATTATTGAATGTATTTGTTTGATCCGACATTTCGTAACTATTACAAATGGTCAAGGAAATACGCGATGCATAAAAGAAACTACTATTATTATCGAGAATTATAATTCTCAGGGCTTGTCACTCATGTCACACATCATATAATGAATATGAGTATAAATGTTGAAATTTTTTTTCAAGTCATCTTGACAATTGTGTATAGTATATAGGTTGTTTTCATGGTTACAATGACCACAAAAGTGGACCAAAATATCGGCACTAATAACATCAGTGATCCTACTACTCCATGATTTGAAAGAAAATAGTTTAAACTATAAGTAACAGACTCCACAAAATGCTGAAACCTAAGCCAGTACGTAAAAACGGAGGCCCGTTGGCAACCGTTGGTAGCTGTACTACGGAGATCTCCAGGGTATTATTTTTATACTTTACTCCCTTTCCATCCCCGCCCAAAGGAGTGCTATGAGCGTCTTACACAACAGTTTATTTTTTCCAGATAGTAAGTCATATGTGTATCAATTTTGGTTGGCAGCTATGCCCAAACGTGCATGCATAATCTAAGTGCTGTAGAATCCAGGAGCTGATGTTGCCATGGTTACAGCCTTTCGTTTCTTTATCCGATTCCTAGAGCAGGGGTAGTGTGGTTCCAATATCTCCATAACGATTGGTTTTAGGGCCTCAAAACATGGTTTTCGGGCCCGAAGGGTTTACAGAGTTTTGTTCTTTGCGTCATGGGGCTTAAAATGAGCTTTGTATCGTCCTTGTACTACAAATTCGATTTCGTCTATATTAGCCTATTATTTTAATATTTTTATGTCTCCCTCCGTCGCCCCCTCGAATTGTTTTGAAAATAAAATACAGTTTAAAAAGTTTATGTTGGTATATTTGAGATTACTAGATTTTAAAAACTACTGGACCGACCGCTGAAAATTTCAAAATTTGTTTATGAAGTGGTTTAAACGAAATCCAACAGTTAGTTTTTTATGATGAATAATTTTATGTATTTAATTTAATTTCCTACCCACACCAAAATTGGTTCGACCTTGATGGACAGATTGTTACTAGGCGACAACGACTTACTCTGTATCATGATAGCACGGTAAGAAATGCTGTGTATAGGAGGATGGGAACACGCCAACATGTTTTATGAAGTACCTTTTCACATCTGCTCCTAAACCACTGGAGCAATTTCAATCAAACTTGGTACACTTACGACATACTATATTACTGTGGGGATAAAACATCCCTAGTACCCTTAGGGGGTGGGAGTTGGAGTGGGACAGGTTGGCATATAAAAATTATCGATAACAGTGTCGAATCCGTAGCTTTCGCGGTCGCTGAGATGAAAAGTCATACTCTCGATGCCGTTTAAGTCAAAGTTCAGTCCCCGTCGGCATAGAGGGTGAGAAGAAAATGTCCAGAAATGACTAAGATTATGGATATTTGTGTGTATGTTCCAGCACAGCTCCCAACCAGACTTGGTAAAAATATGACTGCCTGGAAAAAAAATACTGTGGAAGCAAGACACCCCTAGAGCACATACGGGAGGGGGTAAAATGTAACGACCGAGATTAGCATCGAACCAATATTTTTCGGGGTCGATGGACAGGGTTGAAATATAAAGGTAATAGAACACGACCAATACTAATGCATAGTCTATAGGTTTCGGGTTCACTGAGATGAATAGCAACACTCTGGATGTAATTTAAATCCATGTTTATCCACCGCCGGCATGGAGGGTGAGAAGAGGTGAAAAAAAAGGAAATGTCCAAAAGGACCGAGATTATGAATGTACGTGTGTATGTTCCAGCACAGCTCTCAACCAGACTTGGTACACACATGACTTACTATCTAGAAAAAGTACTGTGGTGGTAAGACACCATTAGCATTCCTAGGGGAGGGGTTGATATGTAAAAATAAACGAAAAATACCGATATTAGTGGGCCGCTGAGACGAAATTTGTCACTCTGGATGCCGTTTAAGATCATCCACTAACGGCATAGGGGATGAGAAGGGGTGAACAAAATATGTCTAAAATGACCGATACTTGTGTTGAGCCCATAGTTTTCGGGATCCCTAGCCTGATTGGTGACATTCTTGCGCGAGGTGTAAATACACACAGTTGTAACTACTTTTATTATTTGTTTGACAGGATCAGCTACTTCCCTGTCAATCTGGGCTGCCACAAGGAAATAGTTTAACGCAAAATTGTAATATCTAGCTAAAACATAAAATTAAACACATACCAACAACTCTAAATTTACAAAGACGTTCGTAAACTATCAGCCAATGTCACAATAAAGAAATCTACTAAAAAATAAAACAGTCAATAGAAATCCCAAAATACAAATGTCAAAGAAAGTGCCCTACCAGATCTGGGTAGTAAAGCTAGTATTTAATAAAAATGGCATTAGAACATTCAATGAAATGTGCATTATTAGTCAGCATGCAGGATATGTTCAACATACCCACCTTCTCGAGGCTAACCTGCATGTTTGTGATCACTCTACGACACATGTCCTCACTCAATCCTCGCGAACAGGTCAGAATGACCGTTTGCAATTACAGTACAGTCGGTTTCAAATATCCCCACAGGAGAAAGTTGCAGGGATTAAGATCGGGGCTGCGTGGTGGCGAGATTGAGTCACACTGGAAATGTTCGGGATATCGATGGGACATCACACGGGGCCCGAAATGTAGGCTACATGCAAGAATTCCAGAATAACATTTGCTGTGTGCGAACGAACTCCATTGTGCATGGACCATTGCGCCTCTACTGGTAGTCTTGTTGCAAAGAGTTGTGAAAGAAAACTGTTTTGCAACATGCCCATGTAAAGCATACTGTTGACTATGTCATTGATAAAAAGATAAGCCCAATAATTCCATGACTGGAAATTGCAGTCCTCCCCTTGTTCCCCCTACACACACACACCCGCACCCGTTCACACCATGACTTTCAACCTTTGTTCACAGCACCGTTGAGATAAACATATGCTTCATCACTGAATCATGCGTTGTGCAGTACGGGATCACCTTTAGCCCACGCAACAATCTCTACTCGCCGTTGCGTGTAATGTGCCGTTAGCTTATGAGCTGTTATAATTTTGTAGGGGAAGAGGTCAAGCTCAGACTGCATTATTCTTTGAATTGACCGACGAGAGATGCACAGATGAACACATGCTGTTCTGGCGGATTTGGAGGGGCTCCCAGCTACAGCCGCTCTCAGAGTAGCAATATTCTCCGGTGAGTGAACCGACTTTTGACGGCGCCATTTTCACTTCGGTTTCAAATTGGCTAGCCAGTTTTATACATCGCCTCCCGGCACAGAGCCTACCGGGTACCGAAATTAACACAAAACTTTTCCTGGGTTACACTCTTTGATTCCGCATAAAACGACACTGTTTTCACCTTCTGGTTATGCGTCAAACTCCCCTTGTCCGGTACGCATGAGAGGTATGTGCTGCCGTCTGTCGAGTCACACATGAAATAAGGTTTCTGTTCACAGAGGGACATGTACCTGAGCCCAGATTCACACATTTTATAAACCATTTTCGATGTATGACATTTCGTACGCCACCCTGTACATGTTTCTGAGGTGGTTGGCAGTGCTTTGTGCTGTGTGTATATGAAGATCTGTGTATGAAGACGAAAACAAACTCGCAGTCCCCGAAATAGAGAAATTAACGAGATAGATTAGATTCCCCTTCTTGGCTGGTAACGTCATTCACGACTCTCTGAATAGAAACCCTTCAGATTAGACATGAGAGTTAATTTGAGCAAAATTTACTCCAAATGAAATTTGAATTGAATAACTTATGCCTTTTGATTGTTAGTTTTAAATACTACGCAAAGGAAATAAACAGTATATAATCATGCTCTTAAAACTACAGATATGGTGTGTGAAGGGATGTGTAGTAGCTGTCAATCGCTGTCTTACAAGGGAAATGTTTGGATTAGACTAGAGAGATTTCAACGAAACGGCTGTGAATGATAAGTTAAAATATCCTAAATTTGTCCTTAATTATTTTGCTGTAAAATCAGCGACATCATAATAAATCACTCAAAAATAGCTGGGCGGCTCGGAGCAGTTAGGTGGTGATGAGGTAGAATGACCACTTTATACCAGAAATAGATTTTGACCACCCGAACAGAATTTCATGGTCTATACTATAATATCACGTACATTAGAATTTTCATATTTCTGTATTGTTTATAATGGAAGCTAAAATATGTTGTATGAAATATTGGCCACATGCACTATACAAACGTGCATGCTATTGATATTGTTACCGTGTTTTGGTGGATCAGCAGAGGTGAAAGGGGGTGCGGGCTGGAATGGATCTAACTACAAGTCCGAAGGATAAATTTAAAATTTAAATAAAGGTTTATTTTCAATAGACAACAAGGTTTAACAATTTTCACTAGGTGAAATAACAAAGAAAAATCAGGTACAATGTAACTTTACAAACGAAAGCACAAGTTAAGGGGTCTTTACAAATTCTGGGTTACGAGCCCCAAAGTTTAACAATTTCTGAGCTCTCAGCTCATAACCACAAATTACCAAAGAGCAGAAAACCCCTCATAACATGGAGCACTTGCTCCCACCTTCACATCTCAAGCCTCTCTGAGGCACTTTTACCACAACACCATAAAGAGCTGATCTGCTCTCAATCTTTCAAGCCTATTAAAGGCAATACAAAGCTTTACAGTCACTTGCCATCGAGGCGCAACTTACACGAATTAAACAGGGGTATCTCGTACCCAGCCTACCGGGCCTTAAAAGAAAAATAATAGGTTAATGAAATGGCCCAAAATACCAATATGAATGGAGGCGTTGCTTGCACTCCTACATGCAACTTGTTAAAACCTAAAGGGCACTAGGTCGATTACACAGGGACTATTCCCACACTAGGGAGGTGACTCGTATAAGAAAAATAATTTAACACATTAATGAAGAGAAGAAAATCGGTTATGAAATCGTAGTCACCACAAATCCAAATTGAAGGGGAGCTCGAGAGGGTAAAACACTCTCTCTCCCCGATTTACAGTTAAAGTAATAGGAAAATGTTTACATAAGCCGGCACTAAGTTACATTTTTAAACAGGTAGGATACTTTGAAAAGGTTTCGACCCTTCCCCGGGGGTTAAACTGCTGAGCAAGAAAGAAATAAAGATGTTAAAGGGCCATTACCTTTGCCGAAGAGCTGCTGCTCGAAGGAAGAGGCGCAACCCGCCCCCTGCTATACTTCCATACACTAAGCTAGATGTTGTTGAAGTGGCCGAGAGACCAGAAAATCAGCAGCTTTTATACCCTCGTGGAAGATTCGAGACCTTTCATGAATAATTAAGACACACGTTTATCGGTCGGCTAAAATTTACAAGTCAAAAATGAAGAAGAAACCTGTGATTGGAGGGAAATTAATTACAGAAATTACTGATTGGGTAAATTCAAAACAGGCTGAAAGAAAGGATTAATATTGCCAACCCACCAACGAAAGAACGAAATTCAGTAAAGACAACAACTTATGAATACAAAATATCTTCAAGAAAAGTTCCTTCACTTCGCACCAGGGTGCATGATCATAGTTTTTGGTAGAGACATCTGTGAGAGAATGTCCACACTTCTTGATAATTAGTAAATAAAAACCATTCGAAATTAACACAGTGACATCTTCAGATAAACGGTTGAATTAATTCAGTTTTCAAGTTCAGAGTTTCAGCTGTAGAGGAGTAATTTAAGGCGGAAAATTCAAATGTGCGGCGTATAGGTGTACCAACCGGTACAGATATAATACTTTACCGAGAAAGAGGCTGCATGGTTTAGGTCACATAGCTACCAGCTTGCCTTCGGGAGACAGTGGGTTCAAACCCCATTGTCAACAGCCATGAATATGATTTTCCGCGGTTTTCCATGTTCACATCAAGCAGATTAAGGCCATGGTCGCCTTCTCCTCACTCTTACCCCTTAACTAACCCTTCGTCCTTGTCACTTATCTGTGTCGGTGACACGTAAAGTAAAGTGCAATAAATAAAATACGGTATAATACTTTATTTTACGGCAGAATGACTATTGCCACGAAGTTCATGATGTCTTAATTTATCATCCTATCGAGTTCCATGGCAGTTTGTCAAACAGTTCTCTTGTAAGCATAAAGATGTTTTATATTTAAGTCAGGAGAAAAGAAGAGGAATATGCTTAAAAATAATCGTGAATAATTAAACAGTAAAATTGTAAGCATTTTTTGGTATTGTGTAGGTATTAATTCCCCCCTTGCTGTATTAAAAAGCGAGTTTGTTGCACAGTAAAGAGACCTGCAGCTTAACTTGGAATTCACGAAAAGTCAAGTCACTTCCATCCAGGGCATGAAGGCCCTTAGAGCGGTGGAAGGTAACGGCTTCCACTACCCTAACTTCCACACTTTAGTGAGGTAGAGCGGTTAGCACTAGTGATGGGATATTCGATTCATTTTACTGAATCGATTAATTTGATTCCGTTCACGTTACTGAATCGATACAGTGATCCGATTCACGGCATATTAGTCACTGCTCCTACTGCATCTGTGTAGTATGTGCTGGTAAGATAGCAACAACAGCATTCACTGCTCGCAGCTGCCATCTGGTCTTCATACTACGAACTCCTTTCTTAGAAAAAAATGCTAGTCACTCTAATACATTGAAAGTTTCCGGCGACGCAGGGTGGGAAAGGTTTGGTTTAGGAAGGTAGCAGCCATGGCCTGAATTAAGGTACAGTCCCAGTATTTCCTGGTGTGAAAATGGGGAAACTACGGAAAACCGTCTTAACGGCTACCAACGGTGGGATTCGAACCCACTATCCTCCGAATGCAAGCGCATAGCTACTCGATACTAACCGCACGACAACTCGCTCAGTCATTTTTGAAAATATGTATTTTTCTATAAGCTGAGGATTTTTTAAATCGTCATATTTTGTATAGGCTACACGAGATGTACAGCAGCCCGCTGGTTTTCTGATTCTACATACTGTTGGTTAAGTTATTGCGTCTGTCCACATATGATTGAAGTCTTGTGCAACGATATGATATATGAACTGAGAAAATACTGAGGCGTTCTTTCCAATATAAAACAGGTACTTTTGAGTGGTCATGAGCATGACTCATAGTCATAGGGCAGGCTAGAGTCGAGTTTAATTGTCAAATGTCAACAAAGTTATAATACCAAGATTCATTAAACTAATAAATTGTAACACTGCAAATAAATTATTTAAACCTCCTTGTAAGAAGAGGACAGTGAATGCAAATGGATATTGTCTTCGAATGAGCTGAGCTCGAGAGTACATTATAGCATACGATTCCTTCAGTGTTCCATGGCTCACTTTTGTCTCGCTGCAGCGGAAGCTCGGCTCTCCGCCAGTGTCCAGTGAGCCGATAAGGAGCCGTGTGTATCTTGTTTCTCACTGAGCCGCGCTCGCTCACGATTCATTCGATGTGCCATGATTCACTGTCTCCAGTGAGTGCGCCACTCAGCACTGTCCGTTGGCAGTAAGCTGAATTGTGTGCCGTGAGCTCGCCTTTCCTGTGAATCGATTCACTCGGACACTTGAATGAATCGATACACTGCTTCGAATCATGCATTCAGTAGCCAACACTAGTTAGCACTACGCCCGAACGCTCTTGCTTCCAGAAATTAAACTGGTAGTCACATTTTTGGTGTAGGCTGAGTGAACCTCAGGGCCATATGCACCTCCGGAGATGGAAATCTCGTTTCTTAAGTTTTCACCGCGTTCATCGCTTCGGATAGGCAGCCCCTTGGAATCTAAATCACAAGGATATTTCTAACATCCGATATGCTTTGGCGCCTGTCTTTCTTGTTGTATCACCTGCAATCAATCAATCAATCAATCAATCAATCAATCAATCAATCAATCAATCAATCAATCAATCAATCAATCAATCAATCAATCAATCAATCAATCAATCAATCAATCAATCAATCAATCAATCAATCAATCAATCAATCAATCAATCAATCAATCAATCAATCAATCAATCAATCAATCAATCAATCAATCAATCAATCAATCAATCAATCAATCAATCAATCAATCAATCAATCAATCAATCAATCAATCAATCAATCAATCAATCAATCAATCAATCAATCAATCAATCAATCAATCAATCAATCAATCAATCAATCAATCAATCAATCAATCAATCAATCAATCAATCAATCAATCAATCAATCAATGTCACCGAAGAGGAGGGTGTAGGGTAGCGTGCGGCACTCAGAAGTACGCCCGGAGCCTGCCTGCAACAAGAAAATTTCACAATCCCTACTGCTGATTAGTCTAGGCCTGTAAGACTTTCTTTTCGGATTAATTTTCTCACTTTAAAACGTCCCCACATATTATATTATCGATCGAAGTATTAAGACCAATATGTAAAATGATATAAAATATAACTTCAGGTAATAGTTTGACGAGAATACTTCGTTTTAATGTAAGGAAAACTAATTTCTCAGCATGTCCCTACTGACGAATCAGAATAATCCTTCATTTATTCTGAAAGTTCCTACTCAAGTTAAAAAAAATGTAAATATATATAGGATAATAATAATAATAATAATAATAATAATAATAATAATAATAATAATAATAATAATAATAATAATAATAATAATAATAATTTAAGCCCACTAGGGAGCGCTTATGGCTGGTTCTTTTTGGATCCTCGCTTTCGTTCTCATTATCTCTTGAGCCCTGCTATTAGTTTTCTTTCTTTCCTGTTAAAGAAGTTTGCGAGATTTAACAATCTTTGGTAAAGGAGACCACAAATTTACCATTTTACACAGTTTGGGGCGGTCTGTGACATCAGTATCAGAAATGCCAGCGGAAGCTGTCGTCCTTTTTACATCATCATCATCATCAACAACAACAATAACACAGTACAAGCTCTACTCATTCTGTTCAGTTTTCCAAGGTAAAGTCAGCATTACAGTGTTGTTAAGGTTACAACAAAAATGCCAAGTTACACAGCGATTCACAGGCAGCACTGAACTCAGTAAATGAAACTCTAAATGCAATATGAGCGCAATTGTTGCCGACATAAGATCAATAACCCAAAAAGGCTTCCACGTGTGTCTCTCCTTGGTTCGTGGACACATAGGGACAATCGGAAACGAAAACGCAGACCTACTAACAAAAGAAGTCGCAAAATTTACGATAGAAGTTCCATACAAAAGAGCTCCAATATGTTACCTAAAGAGAAAAATTAAAGAATACGCAATTCTCCAGTGGAATAACACCTGGACCGCAACATTGTGAGGACCCGTTACGAGAGAAGTATTCTTTCCCAACATCGACTTCAGAGTAAATACTTGTGCCCAACATTGTGCTTACTCAATTCTTGACCGGCCATGATAAATTTAAGTCAAATTTTAAGTGATTTAGATCAATGTTCCAAATGACTATTCATGATTTTCTGAATCACCTCCAAACTGTGCATCATTTGCTCTTTAAATGTAATATACTGTCACCTGGACTATTATGACAATGAGCTGGCAAAACCTCTAAATCATGCATTCAAAACATTTTTGCTATTTTCATTTCTTAACATTCATATTCACCATAATTTAATAAACTGATTTAGCTGTGGTGAATTTTAACTGTTAACTATAACCCTAATATACTATTAAAATAGTGGAACATCTAAAACCACGTATTTTAATGCCTTTTAAATTATTTTTCTTGTTGTTTCGCTTCCCAATATTTTTTTCTTTCTGGTTTTGCTTCTCCCTTTCACTGAATCACCCCGTTATTCCCTTCTGTCTCTCGGCGTAGATAGTTCAATCAACATACGCTAATTACGTCTAATGCACCGGTATTTTATTTAAAAGGACCCAAATACAGGTTGAAATCTAAACTGCGCGAGCTGCTTATCTCAGCTAATTGCACGCTTAACTGAATACACTGCTTCACAGGTCAACGCAAAAAATTCTGTCAGGGATGAATCGAAGGGATTCACCTAGCACAAATATCCACACATCGTAATTCGTACATGGTGGGATATAAGTTGCTTCTTCCGATAATCTGGAACCAATGACTGCTCATTTTTTTTACATAGTTGTTCAAAATGAACACATAATTCAAATCGTTCAAATCTTTAACGGAAGGTGGAGCCTGACTAACGATTTACTGTGGGGAAACCGTCGGAAATTCGTCAATGTTTACTTAACATTGAAATCCTGCCTAGTGGCCATGATCGTTAAGGCATTGAAGTCTATACGGTCTGACACCGTGGGTAGCCGGTTCGAGTCCCGTTGGTAGAAGAAATTTTAACCATCAGAATATTGCTGGCAGGGTAGGAGAGGTGGTGGTATAGAATTTCTAATCATTAGATTGCGTGGCAAAAACCTGGATTCAATTCCAAACTTCTTCCCAGTGCTCATATGGTGTGATGGCATATCCTGCTGTTGATGGTAATTCTTCCGTCCGATGCAGACGTTAAGGAGTCTTGAGCAGACCTCTTCGTGCTATTCGACAGAGTAGGCTATGTGCCGGCACCGGGTTTCATGCTCTCTCTCTCTCTTCCTAATATATATCACGTCAGTCATTTCATCTCATTAACTCCTCTGATGAGGTTGACGTCAGGAAGACCGGGCGAGTTAGCCGTGCGGTTAGGAGCGCGCAGCTGTGAGTTTGCATCCGGGAGATAGTGGGTTCGAATCCCATTGTCGGCAGCCCTGAAGATGGTTTTCCGTGGTTTCCCATGTTCACACCAGGCAAATGCTGGGGTGGTACCTTAATTAAGGTCAAGGCCGCTTCCTTCCAACTTTTAGCCCTTTCGTATCCCATCGTCGCCATAAGACCTATCTGTGTCGGCGCGACGTAAAGCCACTGGCAAAAATAAAGACATCAGGAAGGGCATCTAGTCATAAAACCTCGCTACGAAGAGTCACCTCACTTCATACCCTACCCGTAGAGGAACGGGACAAGGGTTGAACACATATTGAAATACAAGTGTACAGTATATATGCAAAGAAAAACGGTGCAACAATTTTGCAGAATTTTTATTGTTGTACTACAAGGGTATCTATCAAATTCTAAACCTAACAACTTATTGGCGATGCTTGCAATAAGCTAGTATCATGCTGAGATCATATTTCTAAACGTAGTGATTTCTTGGATTGGTTTCCTACGAATAAAAAAATCTGTAACTTTTATGAGGTGTCATATGGTATTTGAATGCGGTCTTACATTTTTGATCGCTTCTCTATACTATCCGTGAGTGAACGAACTGACATGCCACTGGCTCAAGACATATCGGAACTAGCAAACTAAGTATCGAACTGCATACAACTGCGATGAGTCAATACAAACAGGACGTCTTGCTTACAACAGTACTGAACAGGCATTTAGTTAATGTGAGCACACTGAACATCGAAACTGACACAATGTAATTAAGTCTCGTCCCTTCTAACTTGGAGAACATTCAGTTAGTAATTTTGTATTCATTTCAATCCGTTTCCATTATACAAACCATAAGGTATTTAGAGAAGATTACATGGTGTGGTTGACGACGAACTGACACTAGGTATTACAAAATCAGACCATATTGTGTTTCCGGGAACCGTTCCTATATCCTTTAATTTGTCAAATTCTACGAAAGGATTATGCCAAACTGAGCTCACTACGACACAAACCCGAGCTAAATTAGAGGTTACTATGAAAACCTCATTTCAACGGTACCACAAATCCGCATGTAATCAACGGTAGAATGGTGATGTCTAGTAATCTGTCACGACAGATGTAACATCATAGTACAGTAAATATGTTATGATGATGTATTGTGTTATTAAAATACACAACTTGCTGGAACATAATCAGCATTCAATTAAGTGCACTTAATGTGATGGATGAGTACAGGTTACGTGGAATTTTATCCACCGGTCTTACGAGAAACGATGGTAAATTATTGCACAGACATAAAATATAATAAAACGTATGTCATTTTTATCGGTGAAAGGCCTTCCGCGCGACTCTGAGGGATAATATTACATCTCACTAGTTCCTTTGTGGACCACTCAAGACCGAAGGATTCAAACGCTGCAAAGGCTGTAGGACTTTTGAAGGGAAAGGAAACCATTGGACAAGACATCCTTGTTGTTCTGTCATCTGCTAGAGCTAGAGTAGAACGAAATATTGTCGAGCAGACAGCCTAGCCGAGGCCATACGATTATTATTATTATTATTATTATTATTATTATTATTATTATTATTACATCGTTATGCCCTACTCAGGAACACAGTTGAACTTGCTTAGCTGATGTGTTGGCCTTCTTTTCCTCCCAAAATCTTTTCATCCTCTCGCTGAGCTTCTTCCTTCGTTCTCCTCTCCAAGTTATATTAGCTCTGGTGTTGGGTTTTGTCTTCAAAGTGGTGATTGTCGATTTTTGTTCTGAGTTTACATTATTATTATTATTATTATTATTATTATTATTATTATTATTATTATTATTATTATTATTATTATTATTATTATTATTATTATCACTGATAGAGAGGATGTTTGGTTGCCATACACCAATAAGCTGCTCCCTGTGTGGATCAGTGATAGAGTGTCGACCTCCAAATCCCAAGATCGTGGGTTCAAACGCGGCAGAGGTACTGTAGACAGAATTTGACAGATGGGAGCAAAGAATTGGTATGCAATAGATGTTTTGTGACATATTTGGTGCTTACACTACAAGTAATTGAAACTCTGTCATAGGTTGCCCATTAGAGGTCTGATTTATCTGCCATCTGGTAAATAAACGTCGAAATTGACTCGTAGGCAGCCTAATTGACGTTGTAATAAAATACCGGTTGTACCGTACCCAGGGGTAAATACCCTCTAGGACAATGCCTCCATTCCTGTATGAACATACGACTAACTCAGGGTTGGGCAGAGTGTGGGTAGGTTGTCGATTGGGTCAGGATAAAAAGTCGAAGTTCTACACTAAAATATCAATCAATGACAGGAAATAGAGGCATAACACGAATGAGAAACAATCATAGGTGGCAAGATGGATTTATTGATAAATATCCCCGATTATATTACGAGAAAACAATTAAATCAAGAAAAAATAATATGTCAAAATGAACTCAAAAATGTAGAAAATAAATGGAAATCAAAACGTTACTTGAATGATAAGACAAAATTTGAAATCAAAAATCAAGTTCAACAAAGAACATTATTTACATCAAGACTGAGCTGCTTCTTATAGTCCATTGTTTATATTGTCTGGCAACAAGTGTACGCAAACACTGACATGGGGTATTTCCACTTATCTCTATACATGGATCGCTGATGGCAGGTCTCCGCTGCAGGAGAAAGTACGCCAAGTTGAGTGCGCGGTTCGCCATGTTGGCGTACCCAACCTAGAGCTCTCCTTATGGGGAAGCAATGATAATATTGTCAATTTTAAGTCGCAATTAATGGCGCATTGGAATAATTAAAAATATAGAGACATGTTCACTCAAAGCATAAGGACATTGGGATCACTGACACGTCATTCCGAGGTCAATAAATCTCCGGGATAGCTATAAACATGAGTGTATAATAACGGCCGACAAATATTAACTTAGGTGCTGAATACATGCAATTAGCGATCGGTAACGCAATACGAGTGAAAACCAGTTTCTGGAAACATTGCTGTAAATTGTATACATGTATGCCACGAAATTATGCATTCTTAAAATGATGTACCTATAAACGTAGCTCACTATACAGGCCTAGATTCGACATATCGTAATCGGTGCTTGATAATGAATTTCTGTTTCCTGTTTCCATGAAATAACGCGTATATTATCAAATTAAAATATCATTGAAGCAAATGTACACATTTATAAAACCAGCAAATATTCAAAACTTGTCAATATATCACATTACCTGCAGCTTAATTTACTATTACAGACCTCTTTAATTAAATTCAGCTAGCAAAGCGTTATTGATAGTCATAATCAGAAATATGTAACACCAGTTAAAAGAGTCCCAAATACCACGAATAGTATAATGAGATAGCCCCAAACACCACCACACTTTCCCTTCTCCCACCACTCCAGTGTCTGAAACCCATAATTATTACTGATGTAAATACGGTCTAGAATTCCCCCAGACATTTTCTAAGATTGTTATAAGGTCACGTCAATTATTTAATCGAAACCGTCAGTTTAATTTTGAGAAAAAAAATATAAGTAAATCTTTACTTGCAGTTAATGTTCAGTAAAATTGAAAACAGTTGGCTGTACATCACTTCTAAGGTGTACAGTTTGTCCATTTCTATCAAAACAGTCTTCCTCTAAGTGATCCGAGCAGAGAACAGCTGTTTTAGAAGGCTCCCAATTCTCCCGCCTGATACTCCTAATCGATGATCGGGTCTCGAGAAAGGAAACCTACAAAAAATAATTGCCATTTTGCTGCCGGAATATGCGAAATAAGATACAATAAACCTAAAACTCAAAACACTACCCTAGGAAGATTCTTATGTACAGTATAAAACTCCCCGATGAAATGATTTCTCCTTCTGCTGATCGGTTCTGTTTGTACATCCATAAGCTGAACACTGCGGTATGTTAATACGTCGGTAGATGCAGAGTGGGTTGTTGTCCATAAGCTCTGTACTCTGACCGGCCAACCGAGCAGAGGAGAGGTGGTCACGGCTCTACCGTGGCTCTACGCCTCTGCATTCGGGAGACTGGCCCGGGGCACAGTGCTGTATTTCTCGCCTGGCCTCGCCCGTCGGCTGTCCTGAGAATGGTTTTCTGTGGTTTTCCATTCTCCTGCACGAAGGCGAATGCAGGGACAGTTCGTAGTATAGGCCACGGCCGCCTACCCCCTCACCTTCTCCGCACATCTCCTTCACCGTAGCAAATCTCCCGGCCTGAGAGACGGCGTAACCGTCTAAGAGGCCCGCCTCCCCCTTCAGGGGGGGAATGAAAACGTTTCGTAGTAGTAGTAGTAGTAGTAGTAGTATGTTAATACCCCGTAGAATGTTTCTTCATTCATATTTCAGATAAACACATACATTTTTAAATTGAATCTTGTAATCCACAAGTATACTTCAAGGCAACGAACCTAAATTCGTAAAATACACTACTATTTACTTTGCAATAACAAAGCACAGAACACTTGTGGAACTACAATCAAGAGGCCTGGCGTCACTGAACTAAGCATAAACAAAGCAAGCGCGCTCCTCGTCGTCTTTTGCACCATGCGCTCCCTGCCATCTTACTAAGCCAGTCATCTTCTATTCGGCTTACTGCTACCCAAGCTACCAGCCATCCAGGTATAGAGATCAGTGGGTATTTCCGTATGGAGTTACACACTATCGCATCACAACGATACGGTTTCCAAATTTAAGTTAAATCCGAGAGTCGCCCAAATACAACTGTTAAATAAAAGTTACATTATAAAGAAAAGTTACGACGAAAAAGAAAATAATTAAGACGCAATGGACGCTATGTAAGTTATGCAAAAATACTAGGGGCATATCCTACACTATATTTACAACAATTCAAATAATCAAACTAAACACATCTATAAACATCGGATATCGAGTAAAGTCTTAAATGCTACACAGATTCTAATGTGAAACCCGGTTCACTGCAAAAAATCTAGACAGAAGTAGATAAACCACCAATACTTCAGCACTCGGGCTGTTCCCTTTTAAAACAACGAGACAAGTATACAATCACAAATAACAATGTAAAACATCAACCTGTAAGGGAAAGACATATAAAAACCCTTGATATCACGAAGAAAGCAATGGGCAACATTGCCTCCTTCTGCTGCATTTGAGCGCTCAACAGCGCGGTCATCCGTCATGTACTTCCGGGTAGATTACGAGCTGAAAAGAAATGTTGAACTCAACACCATGCTAAAGTTTAGATTCTGTCTCCCGAGGCTGTCACTAGGAAGTTTCGTCTCCTTCACACCTACAGATAAACACAGGCCAGAAATCAGCTCGCGATGAGATAACGCCTTTCGCCGGCTACACGGAAACTCACGTATATTCATACCTTCTTAGCATGCTTTTACCATTGAATATCATCAGACTCAATAGTCTGGAATTAATACTGTCCATTCTGATCACAATATACACTCAGAAGACACTTAGCAGGCACACACATCTGCACAATATTATTTCTCTTGTCAGGCATACAATCAGCCTGCATCAATACATTATAATTCGGCATGCAACTTTTATCTCATTATTTCTCATAAATCCCATTGGCCTTCCACATTATGAGACTCAGTTCACGTCCTTTACAGACCATCGGGCAAACAGAATCCAACTTAACTCAAAGATCTTATTTTAACAACGACGTTCTGCAGCTCCTTCAGTCAGCTTCCGTAAAATCATGCGTCATGCAGAATATCTATACCTGTCTCTCTGAATAACCGAAATGAAATGAACTAATACATATTGAACGTTGTATAAAGATGAACCTGTCAATCTAGCCCTTCTAGCATATAAATATAGGGAAAACTCGGAATATCCTACGCTAAGTAACATACGTAAATAAACAACAACTAATCCTATCAATCCCTCATTTTCCCAATCATCTAATCATAAAGCAAAATGAAAATAAAATAAACAGGCATTAATCTCGTATCCGAATCTATCATATTAACAAAATCAAACAAACACATGCCGTCAGGCTTACTTTACATGAAAATTAAAAATTCTATCTACACTGCCCTAGTACCTTAACATAATTTACATATCATGCCATAAATAACACATGCGTCTGAACTGAATTCCATCCGACGACTCTCGAGATACCAGGATAGCAGCTTACATCCCCGCTGATTGAGGGATTTACTCCATGTTAATCACAGCATTAACATGTGAGAATGCACTTCTTTCTTCTGCATGCATCGCCATCATCTTGCTGGAAAATAATCCACTGGAACACAGAAGACTATGGTTCACAATATCTTCGCTGCTTAATGCTACGAGCCGAAATACCCTTTCTCTTAACAAGACCAGCTAAACACACTGATACATTTATCATACACTTCACTTCAAGGGTGAGAATACAGTTTGAAAAGCAGCATACGGTTCGTTACGGAAGTTCCTCGCGAAACGCGCCCGTCGCGAAGTAGTGAAACAATAACAAGTTTCCACTACACTTGCTACACATCGGTCACTAAGCACCGTCTTTATGTATTGAAAGTAAACTCTGCCAAAATATACTATTCCATTTACTCAATAACAGTAAAATCTTCCAACTGCACAATTTAAAATATCATTTAGAACCAGATACTGTTACTGGAATCACGATCACCAATTCAGAGTTTGTGTTTCCGCACTATCCAAGCATTTAACACATAGTGACGCTTTCCAGAGCTTGGGTTACTGAGGAGGCTTCGGTGACACCATATCAATAATGGGGTTCCCGGGTGTCTGAACCAACCACCAATCAGAAAATTCGTCGTCTTTGATGACACAATATTATTTGTGATATATTTACAAATCACAGCTCAAACACTAGTAAATCGCTTCCACCAATTTTCATATTATTTTTCCAAATATATCTGACTTCTGAAACTGTAGAAAACCGATTACTGACATAAACTGACTTTAGCAACTGAGCACGTTGGTCATTCTGGAATTAAGATTTGGCGCGGTGTGGCCTCCATGTTTCCCAAGTCCTTAATTTCCATTGGCTGAAATATATTGCTTATTCAGCATCTACTACACGTGTCGATCCTTGCCAGCGCTTGGTTACGCCATCCTTTCTCACGGTCATACGGAAATATGAAGCAATGTCCAGCGACTCACTGTCTTGCTCAACATCCGGTATTAACTATCTTGGGATACGATGCTTTAACATGTTAGACTGTAACTTTTATGAATAAATTTTACATATTGGGTCAAATAATACTCTAATTATTATTATGGGCCGGCAGGATACGGCTCACTGTGTACAGTCGCTGAGACCATACGATTAATATTATTATTATTATTATTATTATTATTATTATTATTATTAATCATTTTGCATGATTATTTTGCTATTAATTCTCTTAAATTCGTTCAAAATATTGTCTGCTTCGCTCTCAGTGGAAAATTACATCCTAGTGCCTTGGATCTTTCTTGAAACTGTAGATGCTACTTCTTACGATCACGAGATTAAGAAAGTAAAACTTGAAAGTTCGATTCTCGCCCGCATCCTTACATACCTATTGTATATCTTGACAAAACAACGACTGGAGTGAAATACCGATGAATTAAAACGATAGTACCGTATGCGGCAAAACAAACGTCATTGAAATGTTAATCGCCTTGGTACAGTATGTGTTCAAAATGTGTACCATCACGTGCCACCCATTGCTTATTATGTTCCGGAAGTTTACTGAACATGTTGATGAACAAAGGTTGCTGTACCTTACCTGTACGTTACCTTCTCACGTAATTCGGGAATAATTGTTGTTGGGTTATCTGTATTGAGAACTGATTCATACGTAGGCATCTGTGGCCATGAGATCCGGGTAGCAAGAAAGGTAATTCCACGAGAAGTTATCTCCAAAGTACCGTTTCAGAAGCGTACCTAACTCCCCCCCACCACCACCCAGTGGGAGACTGTAAACCTGCTTTTAAAAAAACATATATTTTTGCAAGTTGTTTTAGTCGCACCTATACATATAGGTCTTATTGGCGACAACGGGATAGGAAACGGCTAGGAGTGGTAAGGAAGCGGCCGTGGCCTTAGTTAAGGTACATCCCCAGCATTTGCCTGGTGTGAAAATGGGAAAACACGTAAAACTATCTTCAGACCTGCCGACAGTGGGGTTCGAAGCTACTATCTCCCGAATGCAAGCTCACAGCTGCGCGCCCCTAACTGCACGGCCAACTCACTCGATGCAACACCTGTTGGATAAATCGTTCGTGATTCCAGTTTGTTGCGATGGTTCTTGGGCGGCCTGTTGTCCCCTTTCGTTGACACAGGACTGATCCCGTATGACGGAACTTGTCAACGATAGGTAGCTTTGTTCTACTATTAGGTGCCTCGTTAAATTGCTCCTTGTACTGTTCTTTAACGTGAAGCATACTGAGCCCATTCCGACCGTATGACAGGAAATAATGTTCCGCAGTAAATACTCCTCTATTGTGGTAACCACATTTGCAAAAATCGAGACAAAACAGACTTGACAATATGTCACTTGAGACACTTGGAGAGCAGATGAGCAATAATAGCAGTGCTGTTTCTTTTGCCGCAAATCGTAAGTATTTTCACCCCATTAAATTGAATGGCTGAATGTTCGTGGTATGGCTGTCATGTTTAGAGAATTATTCGTTTAAATTACAGTAAGCATAAAAGTCATAAAAGTTACAAGACTGATCCCATATTTAGAAACAATGACATACAGTATTTTAATCGAGCAGGAAACTAGTTGTGCGGTAACAAAATGGCCCATTATTACCCTTTATTTAAATTTTATATACCGGTAATTTGATCTACGTCACACCGACACAGATATGTTTTGTGGCAACGATGGGAGAGGGAAGGGCTAGTTCTGGGAAGAAAGAGGCCTTGGCATTAATTCAGGTACAGCCACAGCATTTGCCTCGTGTAAAAATGGGAACCCACGGAAAATCATCTTCAGGGCTGCCGACAGTGTTTTTTTTTTTTTGCTAGTTGCTTTACGTCGCACCGACTCAGATAGGTCTTATGGCGACGATGGGACAGGAAATGGCTAGGAGTGGGAAGAAATCGGCCGTGGCCTTAATTAAGGTACAGCTCCAGCATTTGCCTGGTGTGAAAATGGGAAACCACGAAAAACCATTTTCAGGGCTGCCGATAGTGGGGTTTGAACCCACTATCTCCCGAATGCAAGGTGATAGCTACGTGAACCAAACCACGCGGCTTCTTGTTCGGTAGTCGGTAAATCGAATACTGTATTTTTATAACGCAATCCCGGAACTCACTTGACCCTCTGTGAACCAGTTCGAAGGACGCGGGTTGGTGAGGCATACAATGTTAACTTGATAACATTAATCAAAACTTTGCAACATGCCAACCTACAGTGCTTCGATTTCTCTTCTATCTGACTGGCAGAAACATTTAAACGTAGTGTTAAAATTGATACGAAGGTAACCTAAATGGCACCAGATAAATAGCAAACTCTTAGTTTTAAGTGACTGTTGATATCGTGATCGTAGCTAGAAGGCCACAGTTTTACGTGGAATTCTAACAAGGACAGGAATTCTCGTTTCAAAATACCCATGTGCATTGATCGGGAATCAAACCATGACTGATGTTACTCTGCTATCACGTTTCTATAGGAGAAAATCGAAATGCTTTCACTAGATAGCTAAGGTAAATTCGTCCCTAGAGCACTTTTCAGGTGCACCCCAATGGAGATGGAGCTTTGTCGTAATTCGTCTGGAACTCATTTCAAGAGGCACAGAAGTGAAATGTTTTCACCTATTTCTTGTCTGGCTAAATGGTTAACGTGCTGGCCTTTGGTCCAGAGGGTCCCAGGTTCGATTCCCGGTTGGGTCGGGGGTTTTTACGTTCATTGGTTAATTCCATTGGTTCGGGGGCAGGGTGTGTGTGTGTGTGTCGTCTTCAACACTAGAATTCATCATAGGTAGGGCCCCATCCTCAGACGCGCAGGTCGCCTATACGGCGTCAACTCGAAAGACCTGTTTCAGGCCTTAGCGGAGACCACACGCAAAAAAAAAAATTAATAATAATATATATATATTGGTATGAGGTAGGAGTATACATACATATAGATATGGAGCAAGTTGGCTACGCTGCTCCGGTCGCATAGCTGTTGGGAGATGGTCGGTTTAAACTCTATCATCAGCAGCCCTGAAGATAATTTTCTGCGTTTTTCCGTTTTTAAAACAGGCAAATGCTCGGACTGTACATCAATTAATGGCACAGCCGCATCCTTCTCAGTCCCTGCCGTTTGCAATCCCATCGTCGCGGAAAAGATTAAGTTAGTGCGACATTAAATCACTAGTAAAAACAAATAAGAGACAAAATCTTGCAAGCACATGATGGAATTTAACGATCTTCGATTAGCAAACAACTATCCTTGCGTATCTCGAATAGCTGGTATTAGTCCAACAATAGTTTCATTAGTCTGCCTTTGCTTTCCGTGCAAACCCTCTGGCGTCGTCTCGTACGCTGAGCATATTCATTCCCGAGTGTTAACCTTTAGTTCTACCTTAAAAAAATACATTCACACATTCATGACTATTAGTCGCAACTTATGAATAAAATCCTAATTCCAGTCATATTTCATTTCTGTCCTGTATAATCAGTCTAAAGTAGTACGATTCAAGATGGTCTAAGAAGTCTATTCCTGAGATTTCTGAATCTCCTCAATTGAGAAAGAGGAACGACTGCTATACATTCCTTTTATCGGACAAACTCTGAGAAGGGTTCTGCTAACTCTTCATTGAGAAGAAGGAGGCCACATATGTGGCTCCACTAAACAGCCTTCGTTTTTAGATATACGGATGAGTCCATATATGTGACTTCTTCCTCCTCCTCCCATAAGAGCAACGTAACATCCACTCCTCCTCAATTGAGGAGGCCGCACAACTCTCAGAAATACACTACTTAACTACTTAACGATACTTAACATACATTCATTACTATTTAATGTTTAGATTTTAAAACATCTTTGTAATTACCTGCCAACGGCCGTAGCCGTGTTGAAACACCGGATCCCGTGAGATCTCCGAAGTTAAGCAACATTGGGTGTGGTCAGGAGTTGGATGGGTTGCCACGCGCTGTTGGTGATGGGTAAGGAAATGGAGGAGCGGAAAGGAACTGGCCACCCTACCGCACGTAAACTCTGGCTCAGGAATACCTCTGCGGAGGTTCGGACCTGCCTTCGGGCAGAATAACCCTTACCTTACTGTAATTACCTGTAATTATTTCTATCAATTTCGCTGATGGGAAAGGGTTAGGATGGGGAAGGTAGCGGCTGTAGCCTTCATTATGGTACAGCCCGAGCATTTGCCTGGAGAGAAAATAGGAAATCACGGAAAACCATCTTCAGGGCTGTCCATAATATATTTTTGTCCCAAATGGAACTGTACTCGTCTTTCGTCTTCTTCCGCCGATTTTCTCACACCCTGGTGGAAACGGTGTCGCTCATGTGATCTTGGCCCAGTTTTACGGCCCGAAGCCCTTTCTGACGCCAACTATATGTGGAGGAATAAATTCACTATTGTATGATTCTTTGGCGGTTGCTAGAGTAGTGAATTGTGCATGTATGAATGAGAGTGTGTTAGGACACAACACCCAGCCTCCGAGTCAGAGGATTAAAATCCCCGAGGATAGGAATCGACCACGGGCCTTATGAACCGAACCCCTCGACGTTGATCATTCAACCAAAGCGCTGGAAGGAATTGCATTCAAAAATATTCATTCATTGGATATTTACATGATTGTTATAACGAAATAATTGACAGATTTTTCAGACTAAAATCAACAATGTACTGTCTCAAAGAATTTCCTTAAAATAATTTTATTTCTTAATCGTAACCTCTCATATAATTTCTTTCTTATTTTTTCACTATTTATTATTTAAAATGTTAAATTACTTGTGCCGAAAGAAAGCCTAGAGCATGGGTCCTTAACCTGGAGTCCATGGACCCTGTGGGGATCAGTGGATAGGTTTCAGTGGGTCCATCAAATTCAAATAAATAATTAACATTTATATTCATTGCCATTTTAACCTCAAATTAGAAAGGTATCTGAAAAATTTTATTTTTAGTAATGCGCAGTAATAAAAGCGTCATAGTTAAACAATATCTGCTACTGTATCTGCCACTACATAATTATGTGAGGCAGGGGTTTCAGCACTTATTCTTATCAAAAGAAAGAGTGGAAATCGATTGAATTTCAAAGATGAAATGTGTGTTGTCATAGCGAAAGCAGTTCCACAGTTTTATCTTCATATTTAAAAAAAATATACTGTGATACAAATATTCATATCTCCGGTACTTCATTCAAAAACTACTTTCTTCACTCTTGTTCTTCACATACTGGCCGCCATCTTAGTCATCACCTGACTCTTCCCCTCCTCTGACGTCAATTCTATTTCTCGTAATTTCCAGGACGAATTCACATTTCTATAAATACGAGCCGCCGGCCTAACCCGGCAGGTTGAACGAGAGCCCGTTCACTGCTGGAATGCGAGCACGTCAACTTCGACAGAGCTGGTTCTCTGCTCCATCAACTGCAACTATTTTGCAGGGGAGACATAGGGAGCAAATAATGTGACATATCTTCTCTTATTATTCTATTCGTCGTTGCTGACGGAGTTGGGGGAGTCATCGACTTACAGGCCACTAATTTTCATTCTGTGTCAACGGGCTACAGAATTTTGAACTACTCTAGGACTCATATTATCATACAGTACAATCGAACTGTTTTAACCTTTAATGTATAATGCATATCCTCGTGTGTTTTGGACTCATTGCTACGTGCATCTAACAACAAATTTTCTAGTCGTGTCTCTCGTTTTCCTTCACTTACTCCATTCCGTAGCCTATCCGATATCTTGTTAATTTTTTTGTATCATTCACAGTATATAGATCCTTAAGATACAACCTTAGCTTCTTCTTCATTATTTGTCTAGCAATTTTTAGTGATTTTTTTTTACTAGGGGCTTTACGTCGCACCGACCAGATAGGTCTTATGGCGACGATGGGATAGGAAAGTCCTGGGAGTTGGAAGGAAGAGGCCGTGGCCTTAATTAAGGTACAGACCCAGCATTTGCCTGATGTGAAAATGGGAAACCACGGAAAACCATCCTCAGGGCTGCCGACAGTGGGATTCGAACCCACTACCTCCCGGATGCAAGCTCACAGCCGCGCGCTTTTACGCGCACGGCCAACTCGCTCGGTTTTAGTGAATTTGATTGTTGATCATGTTAAATAGGCTTATCTTGCTTACCGAAATTTATATAGAAGTAATTTTTTGTCCAAATATATTCCTCTGACAGATTAGTGTCTGTGAATATTTCCGGCACAGATGTATGTACGTACATGTATGCGCCTAGATCAACCTCTTTTACTAAAGTTGTTTTTCATCCCACCTTTTTTCTTGTGATGTAATGACCTAAGAATCTTGGTCTAATATTTTTGTGTAACTTTTCTTAAACTCGCATTGGAAATTATTCCTGCAATCGTTAGTTGATATCCCCCGCTGGTTGGAAATGTACACAGTATAGGCCTATTTATTGACGTGAAAGTAACTGTTATTGTTGAGATCACTTCTTTTAACTACATTTATCGTTGTCACTCTAGTCTGGCTCCATGGTTAAATGGTTAGCGTGCTGGGCTTTGGTCACAGGGATCCCGGGTTCGATTCCCGGCAGGAACGGGAATTTTAACCAACATTGGTTAATTTCCCTGGCATGGGGGCTGGGTGTTTGTGTTGTCTTCATCATAATTTCATCCTCATCATGTCGCCTACGGGAGTCAAATCAAAAGACCTGCACCTGGCGAGCCGAACCCGTCCTGGGATCTCCCGGCACTAAAAGCCATACGCTATTTCATTTCAGTTGCCACTCTACATTCCTGAAAGTCTCTGGACTTATTATTTTCCACTGCCTGCGCTTGTTATAACAACTGTTTCTATTATTACTATTACTATTATTATTATTATTATTATTATTATTATTATTATTATTATTATTATTATTATTATTATTATTGTTGTTGTACCGCCAGGTACACCCCAACGCCGCGCATTTAAATCTAGCGCCTAAATGAACTCCTCTATTGGTGAAAGAGTGAAACTGAAACTACACCAACTTAGAACTTTACTCAGACGATGTCACCACTAAAATATGATGTAATTTTGTTATTGTGCAGTTTCCTAACCTGTGTGAATTTCTACTTGTTTTGTTTGCTATCCATCAATAAGTTTGGATATTCTTCCACAGGTGTCACTACTAAAAACTATGATCATGCACCCTGGATGCGAGGTATAAGAACTTATAATTCAATGAAGTTTTATATTCATAAGTTTCTTTTTTACTGATTGATGTTCATTTATTTTTTGGTTGGCAATATTTCCTTTTTATTTCCGCCAGCTTTGAATCTAGCCAATCCCTAATTTCTGTAATTATTTTCTACCAATCACAGTCTTCTTCGATTTTGAGTGTAACTTTTAAATTGACCAATAAATTGAGAGGGCGTGGCTGGTTTATTCGTGAAAGATCTCGAACCTTCCCTGAGGGTTTGTAAACTGTGGCTTTCACGTTTCTTGGCCAATTGATCGTCATCTTACTAAGTGTGTGTGTCAAAGCAGGAGGCGGGCGGCCTCTTTGATCAGGCAGCAGTAGATCGACAAGTAGTGGCCACATAACATCTTTCTTTCTTGCTAGCTCCGCAGTTTAACCCGAGGGAAATGTCCGAATCGTTAACTATGTAACCTTCTTTTCTAAAATGTAACTTCTACCGGCTAATGTAAAAAGGTTCATAAAATCTTCGACTGTAAATAGGGGATAGAGAGTGAATTACCCTCTTGAACTCATCCTGCATCTTGGTTTGTGGTAACTACGTTTTTATAACTGTTTTGCATCCTGTAATATGGTGAAGTAATTTCTATTCGAGTCACCTCAGTAGTTTGGGAATAGCCCCTGTTTCATCGGCCTAGAGCCCCTTAGGTTGTTTTAGTGTTCAGTTCTAGGAGTGCAAGTATACGCCTCCATTCAGCTTGTGTTTCGGGCCATTTACTTAACCTATTCTTATCCCACGAAGGCCCAGTAGGTTGGGTATTTAATACCCCTGTAAAAATAAGTTTCCATTTGGGAAATGATGATGTAAGGTTGCCTCGAGTAGGCTTGGAAAACTGAGAGGCTGTTCGCTCTTTCTCTAGGTTTTTGTAAGATTTATGAATGCCTCTTGAAGGCTAGATATTGTAATTTTGGGAGCAAGTGCTCTTTGAATTAGGAGATTTCTGCCCTTGTATAAATTTGTGCTCTTTTGTAAATTTGAGCTTGTAGCTCAGGAAATGTAAAGCTAGGGGCTTAAAGCCCAAGGAATTAAGGTTCTGAATCTTGGATTTTTCCCAATCTTGTTTGATGATTGCTACTTGTACCTGTAATATTGTCATGAAAAAATGGTTAAGTTTGACATTCTGAAAATACAACCTTCAGTTTAAGTTTAAGTTTCTCTCATCATGTCCGGCTCTTGCGAAGTCCTCCATCCAGGCTACTTGCGCAAGGAAGAATTAATTTATGAATTACTTATTAGGAATGTTAAATCTGGAGGCATGTTTGCGGCAGATACCACCAAATTAAGGAATCCCTAGAATTACCAATTAGTATCCAAATTTTGGGAGAGAAGGTAATTGAAGAGGCTCTCTCCACGATCACGGATAACACCACTGAGTTAGCATCTGTAGTTAGTTTTTTGGAAGTAAGTGATCCATCTCCCAATCAACTTAAAAGAGTACAGGCTAGATTGTTCCATTTTTATAATATGCAGTATTCCCTCTCCGTAGTGCCCGTGTGCAGCCGGACTCTGTTCTTCTTGAGATAGAGCCTTCCCATGATCATTGTTGCCAACACCAATGCACTGTGGATACATCCCTGTGAAGTCTTTAGCAATGTCGCCTCCACCTTTTCGTAACCCTATTACATGGTCTCCTTCGAACTCAGTAAGTTGCAGATACCACCTTCTTCGTCGTCTTAAGGGCATGTTTGACTCACACCCACTTCACAACGTCAACATTTGACTATGACTAACGCTGGCGAAGTGTGCAGCGTGAATTTAAAGCAAACTTGCTCTGCTAGATATGGCGCTACTAGTACCACTCTTCGTCAACTAGCGCACAAATATGAATTCGTGTCATCTTTCAGATGTGCAGACATGCCTCCCGAATTTCATTTATCTCGCACAACTCATTTTTGGTGCTGTGATGTCATTTTCCTTCAGTGTACATAGTAACTTATGCCTATGACATTAAACCAACGTCACTGACTGTATGAAATTAAACCGAACTTGTATTTTTTCAGAAATAACCCAACATCAATTAACATACATTAACATTAAAGGCTAAGTCAGACGACGGGCTCAAGATTTATAAGCAGCGCTTCGTTACTGATTAATTCCAACAGGGTGGCCCACGACTGGCGAATGAAGTGAATAAAGTGTGTTTGAAGATATTTCCTTCAGAGTTGCTTGTCGAATTTTAAAAATAATCACACTCCTGGTTTAAATGAGTACCAGGTTAATTCCCCGCGGCAAAGACGACCGAGCGTAGGCAATGTCCGTGACTTTAATGCTAGGTGTAAAAGCCATACCATGTTGAATACACCGGTTCTCCTCCGATCACCGCAGTTAAGCAACATTGGGCGTGGTCAGTACTTGGATCGGTGACTGCTTGGGAATAACACGTGCCGTTGGCTCAATTCCCTCCCGGTTTAGAAAGCCAAGAATAACGGCCGAGAAGATCCGCCGTGATCACCACATGGCACCTCGTAATCTGCAGGTTTCGGGCCCAGCAGCGCTCGCTTGGTAGGCCATGGCGCTTTGGGGCTGTGGGTGTGGGGTGGGTAAAACGCAGTGCAGTTCCATAGCAGAGTTTTTTGTAGTGGTTGAACGTCGCACAAACACATCGAAGATTTTCGATGATGCTAGAATGGGAAAGGGCTAGTATTGGGATGGTAGCGGCCGTGTTCTTAATTAAGGTACAGCCCCAATATTGCTTTGGTGTGAAAATGGGAAACCAAGGGAAACCATCTTCAGGGCTGTCGACGGTGGGATTCGAACCACCAACTCCCGAATTCAAGCTCAGAGCTATGCGACCCTAACCACAAGGCCCACTCGCTCGATAACATAGTTATCTCAGAAGATATCGTTACTCTGGAAAAGTACTGGAAGTTGGATAATGTTACTAAAAGTGAAAAAAGATTTTTGGTATTTTTAACGGTTTATATGTTATTTGAGTTGAACATCGTAGCTGATTCATTATGTATATATAAAACTTGCTTGACGTTTAACTTTTTGAAAACTTGCTTTATATCGCACCGACACAGATAGGTGTTATGGCGACGATGGGATAGGAAAGGCCTAGGAGTGGGAAGGAATCGGCTGTGGCCTTAATTAAGGTACATTCCCAGCATTTGCGTAGCGTGAAAGTTGGAAACCACGGGAAACCATCTTCAGGGCTGCCGACAGTGGGGCTCGAACCCACTATCTCCCATATGCAAGCTCACAGCTGTGCGCCCCTAACCACATGGCCAACACGCCCTGTACTTGTCGTTTACAAACTGAAGTGTAGTAAATACTCGACATTCTACAAAATATAAAAACAGTCACATATTCTACACGCAGAACGTATCTGGGTACTCAAACGCACCTCAGAATTTACTAGATTCAGGGCATGCCTCAAGAGACACAGCCTTGACATAAACCTCCAACATTCCTAATGAAAACGCGATGCGCCTTTCTAACTGTTATGTTGGTAATGGGCACATGATATGTAGCTTTCCTGTTCGGAGGACGAATACAGCCAGATAACCATATATCAAGGTAAACAAACCCTGCAGTTAAGTTGTCATCTTCCACTATTTTTACCATTATTATTATTATTATTATTATTATTATTATTATTGAAAGTTGGAATTCAAGAAGACAAACTGGGACAAATATTCATTTATAGGAAGGGGAGTTAGGGATTGGAATAACTTACCAAGTGGGATGTTCAATAAATTTCCAATTTCTTTGAAATCTTTTAGGAAAAGCTAGGAAAACGACATATAGGGAATCTGCCAGCTGGGCGACTGCCCTAAATGCAGATTAGTATTGAGTGGTTATTTCTTCTTCTACTTCTTCTTCTTGTTATTATTATGCGTTGTGGACAATGTAGCAGCTTCTCGCCCGTGTTTCAGAGGCCAGCTAGGAAGGTTAGCGTTTTTAAAATGTCTGAATAAATTTCGCTGACCGGAGTGTTTCCACTATAGTGATGATGGTGATGTCGATGAGGGAGCGAGTTGTAAAGATGGAACTCATGTATTATTCATGACATGGTACAAAATAGATTTAGATAAGATGTGCAGCGGGCTGGGATCAGCCAGCTCATTTAGCGGGCTCAGGTGTTGAGTCCACTGCACTGCCTATATTGTTTGGGTGCATCGGTTCGCACCATCACCAACTAGATCAGCGGATAATTTCAAAACAAAACTTTCAGTTGTTTTTTTGTTTCGAGGCTTTATAAACATGACGCAACTTGTACTATTTATTTACTACGGCACCTTTAAATTACAGTGAACGTCGCGTCTAGTTGATAATGCTACCACTTCCGTATTATACCAACTGTTATGCCTTCGAACTGTGGATGAAACTTCATATTACCCTAAATAATAATAAACAAAAACAAACCCCATGGCGCAGCAGCTCCGAAACGCCATGGCCTACCAAGCGACCGCTGCTCAGAAGACCCGCAGATGATAAGATATCTGTGGTCAGCACGACGAATCCTCTCCGCCGTTATTTTTGGCTTTCTAGACCGGGGCTGCCATCTCACAGTCAGGTAGCTCCTCAACTGTAATCACGTGGGCTGAGTGGACATCGAACCAGTCCTCAGATCCAGGTAAAAATCCCCGACCTGGCCGGGAATCGAACCCGAGACGTCCGGTTAAGAGGCAGGCACGCTACCCCTACATCAAGGGGCCGGCAGTTAAAATAATAATAATAATAATAATAATAATAATAATAATAATAATAATAATAATAATAATAATAATAATAATTGTACCGGGGGTACACCTTCCCTGACCCGTTGAACTGCGCGCCTTCAAGAAGACCATCTGCGTGGTGAATATAAATCAAGATACTTGGACCTTTAACCTTTAGATGTCTCTACTGCCGGCCTATGTGCCCCCTCTGACGGGATTACGGACAATTACCTTTTAAGGGAACTTTCAATGTTTGGAAACCTTAAGTTTTTGTGGATTTTTTGTGTGTGCTAAGGTTGTAAACACTCCTACGGCTTTCGTCTTCCTTAGTTATTAACCAATCAGGAATTTTGTGTATTAATCTCTAGCCAATTAAAATTGGGGGTGTGTACAGGCATTCTACCCAGCTCAAGAGAGTTCTGGAACTTTCCCCTCTGAGATGCTATAAAAGCTGAGCGCTTTAGGGCCGTATTGTCATCTACATCGCTCCGGTCTAGTGTGTGTACAGCGTAATAAGGAGGCAGGAGGCTGTAGGCCCGCATTTGGAACGGCCAACAACTCAAGGTAATGGTAGACATCTCTCAACATGTGATAGCTCCAGGCAGATAACTTGAGGGGAAGGTTTCAAACTTCTCTAATTAATGTAATGTTCTAAAATCACTGTTTAAATGTAAACTTTCGGCAAGTCTGAGGACTTTGTTCAAATCCTTATTGGGAAACATGTAATTTAGGGACTAAAGAATGTTCACCCTCTGTTAATTCCCATTAAACTTGGTATGGGGTGACTAAGATTTTCTAAACCTCTAAATTCTTCACACTGCTTTGGTACTTAACATTTCACTTCCAGTCACCCCTTTGTAGTATAGGCTTAGCCTCTGCAACTTCGGGCCATACGCCCATGCAGGGTTTTAATTGCCTTTCAGAAAGGAGTGCAAGTATTTCGCCTCCAACCCTTTATTTTGTACATTTTGGCCATTGAGAATGGGCACTCATTGCCCCTGTTTAAATTGTCATTATTTATAGAAGAGTCTGTAACAGACTGTTCAGTAGAAATGACAGTAAATGTATTAACTGAAGTTTGTCAAGCATGATTGTGTAAGAAAATAAAATAAATAAATAAATAAATAAATAAATAAATAAATAAATAAATAGATAGATAGATAGATAGATAGATAGATAGATAGATAGATAGATAGATAGATAGATAGATAGATAGATAGATAGATAGATAGATAGATAGATAGATAGATAGATAGATAGATAAATAAATAAATAAATAAATAAATAACTAAATAAATAAATAAATAAATAAATAACGTGTGCTCTGTTTACTTTCCTGTCCACCCATTCATCCCGGCACCTTCTTACACCCTTCTGGCCCACAAAAGTACGGTAGTAAGAATATGAATAAGAACAAGAACAAGAAAAATAAGAAGAACGATCTGGCGAAATCTGAAACATGGTGTCTTGAAGGTCGTTTATTCATAGACCTTAGCACTAATACCGACAGATTTTCACCAATTTAAGAGTTTATTCCAGGTTTATACTGTCTGCAAAATATCCTATCAACAGCCTCACTAGGGCTTAACGATGGAGAAACTAGTAACCGAAATAACAGTGCATCAGTCCGTGCATGTGCCTCAAAGTACACCAGTAGCAGGTACGATGTTTAGAGACGTTCCCGCAAAACGTTCTTTAGTTGTACCATGGGCTTACAGGAACCCAGTTCAACCACATGACTACCACCAGAATAAAGGTCTGTTAATATTGTAGCACAGTGTAGGAGGAGCACCAAACGCGATTTCGTAATAACCACAGCTTATCGCCACAAAGGACACAAGAGGACTTTGTAAGAACATGCGATAGACTACCATAATTGACCCTTTAAATCAATACAAGTGAAATTACACTCTTCAGTGTTCGAAGCTTATTTCCACGATCCAACCTTTTGGTTGTGAAGTAATACAGGTCAAGTAACCAACATTCGATTTCTGTTACTATACCTGAAGTTACAATAAAATATTTCTTATATGAGTAATTGTATATATGGGTGCAGTAAGATGGGAAATACTGATATCTGTTGAATATAAGTCTCGAACAGATTTTATTCCAGATAATTGTGATCATATTTAAGTAGTCTCAGGGATATATTTATTAAATAGGCTTCCAGTTCGGAAGTTCCACCACTGCTAAGTCTAATAAATACAATGTATAATCGAGTGAAAAGTCCAATTTATAATCGCAAGTAATGTCTACAACATTAGGTCACGACATTAGGTCTAAAGGGCAGAAAAGGCTAACGATGATAAAAGTCAAGTAACTGTTTTTAAATGTTTAAAATATGTAATTACAAGGTGCCTAAGAAAATTATATTGGCACTGTCGCGGGAGTAATATTTTCCGAGATAATAATTTGTTGTTATATGTGTTCCAAGGGATTCGATACGCGTTCTGTAATTTAGTAATTATCCCCTTATTTGCTTCACGATTTTATCCAGAAGGTGAATGATTTCTCCAAGGTATTTTAATGTTCCAGGCTATTTGTTTCTAGAGTTCCATCCGGACGTTTGAAACAAAGGCTAGGTACCTGGTAATTTGATATTTCTTCTCTGAAAGTTCTGTAAAAGTTTCGTGTGTAATTTTTTTGTGAATTCCAGTTCAATTTCTGCCAATATTCTGAGATTATATTTGCGTTTCTCACATCTGATGATTTTTTAAAGTTTGTTTGTGGATCTTAATGAATTCCTGCCAAGGTTTTTCAGTTTTATAGGAATTCCAATCTCTCCAGGCTCTCGTTCTAAGTTCTATGGCTTTGTCGTAGGTTTCATTCCACCATCTGTGTTTGCGTTTCCTGGGAGGGATGCATATACTTTTGGAGGCTTCTACAAATGCTTCTTTGAGTTCAAACCAGTTGGATGGATTCTAGTTCGATATATTAGCAATACAGGAGCCCGAGTTTTCTTTAAGATGTTCCGGGTCGATTCGCAGTTTCCTGTTTGTTCTGATTTTGTGTCCGTTAGGTTAAAAATTGACTTTAACTAGAGATAAATGGGGATCAGAGACAATAACTCCTTTCTCGACATTGTCATTTATAATTTCCTTTTTATTTTTCTTAGAAATCGCTACATGATCTAACTGAAATTCTCCAAATCGTTTTCTTTCGTGGTAGTGCCAGGAAATGTGTTGACCTTAATTTAAAATCAAAACTCTCGCAGAAGCCAATTCATCTTACTTCGTTTCTATTGGTTCTCTGTTGAGCTGGATAGAGTCCCACGATGGTTATGAACTTTTCTTCCTTGCCAATTTTGGCATTAAAATCTCCCAAAATGATTTTGGCATTGTGCTTCGGAATTTTGGCTGTAGCTTCTTCTAGTTGTTCCCAGAAATCTACTTCCTGTGAATCTTTTTGATTGTAGTTGTTTGTAGGTGCATGTGCATTGATTAGTGTATAGGCTTTGTTTCCTGACTTAATAATAATAATTTCGTGGGGCTATTTCTAGCCGAGTGCAGCCAGTGTAAGGCAGACCCTCCAATGAAGGAGGGCGGCATGTGCCATGTGTAGGTAACTGCGTGATATTGTGGTGGAGGATAGTGTTATGTCCTGATTTAGCTGAGAGTAACGACATTCTTTCATAAAGAGATGTGAAGTTCAGCACTGAGTTTGTAAGATTTTTTCTCACTGCAAACGCAGTACCAAACTGATCTGGCTTGTTAGGGAGGGAGATTACTGGTTTACCTTTGTAAATATTATTATTATTATTATTATTATTATTATTATTATTATTATTATTATTATTTTTCCTTTAGCAATGTATTATTTCCCTCTTCTCAAGACACGAAGGGGGAGAGATTTTTTTCTTTTCCATTTCTGGGAGTTCAGCTTTTGAAAGTAGTTACCAACATTTAAACGACATATGATCAGAGCTGTTGGAATAATAGACGGCAAGTTTCTGAAGTCTGTTAAAAATTCCATCTGCTGGCTCCAGGTAATTCTCTCTCAGTCGGTACATTAAAACTAAATGTAATGGAAACGTCGCCAGCTGAGCACACGACTGGCAATAAAATGTGAACGGAAAGTTGGCATTTCACAAATGTTACAGTTTCCTAGCTTCTGAACATGTTAGAGAGCGAGTTCCTTCTCACAATACGCACGAAAAGTTTGCTAAACTTTCCATTCCTTTGTATAGCCAAGCATTGAGTCTATCACAGATGAATGTAAATACTGACAGAAGTAAAACATCAATTAGTGAAAAGTCATTTCAAGGAGAAAATCGCTCAGTACCGGGAATAAAGTTCCCATGAATGGGGAAGCAGAAAAATGTAATTTGTCTTTTCAAACCTGTGTGCCAGATATATTTACTCAAACGTATTTCATTTGTTGTAACTCCGTGTTTGTTGTTCCTTCCTTCATGTAAGGGGCTTGAGACGTTGTGATCAACAGTCCAGTGCATTCTGTGAACCGAGTGATTTGGCTGCGCAGGACAGGTCGTAGAAGT
This sequence comes from Anabrus simplex, assembly GCF_040414725.1. Lineage (NCBI taxonomy): Eukaryota > Metazoa > Arthropoda > Insecta > Orthoptera > Tettigoniidae > Anabrus > Anabrus simplex. The sequence continues at coordinate 293,431,851 of NC_090268.1, read as the reverse complement.
GAAAGCTGGATTTAGAGAAATGGTCTCGAATCTATGGTCGACGGACTTGAAAATTATTTTCCGTGGTTTCACATTTTCACACCAAGAAAGTGTCTGGACTGTTGTCTTGATTTTGGCTTTTCCTGATCCTTGCACACTCACAGCGAACGAAAGAAAGGTATCTGACAAATTTCAAATTTTCTCTTGTAATTCTAGGACACATGTATAAGAGATACTACGCCTAGACCACACAGCAGCTCAGGTCATTTGTAAGTCTCTATATATTTACAAGAAGTTACGAAAAAATTTCAATCGAAATTTAACTTATTATTTAAGTTCGTAGAAACAAATGCAGGATTTCAATTCTTCTTCTTTCTAGGTTTTGCCTCAGTTTCTTGGGATTGGCACCCGGTGTGGATTTGGACCAGTTTTATGGCCGGTTGCCCTTTCTAACACAAGCTCAAGATTTTAATTGTACTCTGAAATAATTATTTTTAAGTCATTATAAAGTTCGATATCTACGTAGGTGGATCAAAAGGTTAGTCACACTAACGCGCCGCAGTAGTGCGCTGTGTGTTGCAAACGTGGGCACAGCGGAGAAATGGACAGACACTGCCCACACGTCTGTTAGGCAGGTCGCTGTGGTGTCTCGTCTAGTATTGTGTGAATAGCGGCTAAATGCAATGGCGCGTCAACTGGACGTTCGCTCCAAATATGAGGTGCGTGCGACAATCCGATTCCTATGGGCCAAAAGGAAGAATTGCACGGACATTCATCGTGAAATTAGTGTTGTGTATGGGGAGCGGGTTATTTCCCGGCAAGGCATCGTAAAGTGGTGTCACCAATTCGAAGCCGAACGCACGGATATCACGGACAACCATCGCGAAGGCAGGCCCGCAACGTCCAGGACCCATGCAAAGATCGACGGTGTGAATGCGATCATTAGACAGAACCGGCGCATTAAATTGCGAGAAATCGCGACGCAGCTGAACATGTCGTATGGCAGTGTGTTCACCATTGTTCACGAGGACCTTGGGTATCATAAGCTGTGTCAAAGATGGGTCCCACGTCTTCTCACCGATGAGCACAAGGGACAACGTTTCCAATCCTCCCTGGCATTTTTGCAACGCTATGCCGCAGACGGCAACGGGTTTCTGCGGCGAATCGTCACAGGCGACGAAACTTGGGTCCACCACTTCACCCCCGAAACGAAGAGAACATCAATGGAATGGGTGCACCCCTCATCACCACAACGAAAGGAGGCCAAGTTTCAGCCTTGGGCCGGTATGGTTATGGCGACAGTGTTCTTTGACATGGAGGGTTTGCTGTACGTGGAATTCATGCCGAAAGGAACGACGATCAACGCGGCGTTGCACCGGTTGCGTAAAGCGATTAAAGAGAAGCGCCGGGGGAAATTGAGCGCCGGTGTGATTTTGTTGCACGATAACGCAACACCTGACAAGGCCCGCCAAACGAGAGAACTGCTGCAGCGTTTCAAGTGAGAGGTCTGGCAACATCCACCCTACAGTCCCGACCTAGCGCCATGTGACTTTCATCTGTTCGGTAAGCTCAAAACGGAGCTCGCTGTTCGATGTTTCCAGACCGATGAGGAGGTGAAGGCCGCTGCCTCCGAGTGGTTGCACAACGCTGGAGGAAATTTCTATGCATCCGGCATCGACAAGTTGGTTGTGCGTACGCAGAAATGTTTGGAGTCTCTTGGAAATTGTGTGGAAAAGTGACGTTACATTGTATGTCGTTATAGTCGTGTTGCTGTTGTATAGGTGGTGTAATAAATGGCCATAACTGCGAAGTGCTTATTTTTTGATCTGCCCTCGTATATCGTTAATTTCGAGATTGGTATCTGTAGTCGGGCTAGCATGTATTCTCTTTAACTCGTGTTCATATTAGGATAATATACTGCATTTATGTAACCTGTCCCGCCTATTGCCATTTCTTGATGGATGCAGTATTTTTGTATCCATCTCGCGGCACAGGGCAGAGCAAAGTGTATCTTCCACCGAAGTCCCAGTCTCATCCATGGCTGAGACAATACGGAAGCTGCTGGGGTATGGGTGGTGCTGAGTAATGACATTTGGAGCACGACTAGTGTCTGAGTGTTATGAAAGGTGTTGCTCATAGGATCAGTCGTGCTGCAGTGGCACCTTCTGGTCCAGTGGGGAAAGCAATGGAAAACTACCTCACTCCTCATCTTGCCTAGTATTCCTCATTTGGGCTCTGCCATTGGTGTTTGCGGTTTCCGTATAACTGCATAGCCTTTGGTGGTTCTGTTTGAGGGTCCAACCAGCCTCAGGGTTGATGACCTAACAGACAGACATGTAACCTATCAGTTCAAATATTGCTTAAGTTCCTTTCTGCTTTTGGCACGTAATCTGAACCATCGGCCTGCCAGATGATTCCTTCTACTTTCATGCTCATTGCTAATGTCTCTAAGCGTTCTTGTTAATATTATTCAAGGCGTAAGGGAAATATCGAATAATACTATTTATTTTGCAGCCTGCTCGTAAAAATAAATGGGGACAGACTTATGAATATAAAGGTAAAAATTAAGGGTGGAAAAGTATCCTCTATTTGGTTGTTAGACGTATGACGTACCGTCGAAATCTAGCTACTCTGCTTGCACTACGAGATGAAATTGAGATGGCCCGTGGAGCAAACCCCAGTACACTTAAGCTACCGTTATTCATGTAATGGTTCACCGAAATCAGAAGTGTCTGGATGCTAATAGAGGGCATTCTGAGCATCTTACTGAAGTAATCAAACACACATTGAATGTATACTAATATATAAAGAGGGCCTGTGACTTCGGGGGTATGTAAAGGGTAATCTGAGGAACTATTGGACCAATTTTGAAATTTCTTTCATCACTTGAAAGATAGCATAGGCTATGTATCATTCCGGAAATATCAAAGTGTTTCCGTGAGAACCGTGGTTTGGGCCCTTTGGCACATTAGCATAGGCTAACACAGGAGAAATTAAGAATTTGTCGTACAAGGATGAGACAAAACTTATTTTAAGCCTCACGAAGCGAAGAAAAACCTCGGTAGGTCCCTATGCGACACCGAAAACTGGGTTTTAAGGCCTTAAAACTAACCTTTTTCAAGATTGGCACCACACTTTTCCACTGTACGAACCGGATGGAGAAATGGCCGGCCGTAACCACGGCACCGTCAGCTCAAGGATTCTGGAATACAGGTCTGGTGTTTGAAGAAGACACGTGCGTGAGTGTAGACAAGGGGAGGGAGAGATTCTCCTTAAACATTTTACACTCATAGCTAGTGTTAATCTGCGAGATATTTCCACACTCTAATTAGCAAAATTATTTTGAATAACACCAAAGTGTTGTTTCGCTATTTACAAGAGAATGTGTTTTAGAACTCATGGATAGTAGTAATCTGCCAGGATACTCTTACGGTTACTGGATCCCTATTTCCACACTCTTATCACGATAATAATTGCGAATATCTCGAAAGTGTTCCTTTCGATACTTACAAGGCCAACAAATAGAAATAATATTTTGGTCGTAGCTTAGGCCATGGCCCTTTCCATGTAATATCAAATAGTATGCTACATCAAACACCATCACAAACAAAGAAACATAAACTCCTTATGTAGAAGCAATGCATATTATTGCATATATAGGAGCTTCATTGCGCATTGTCACTGTTCACTGCCGTTGCAGAAGAAGCCGGCAGTTTTATCAATACGATCAGATCTGGCCTCTGCGTGCAGATGTCTCATTTACTGCAATACGATCAGTTATGTTTCTGCGTTCTATCACAGCTTTATACTGCTCATTTAACTAACCTTCATTCAGCATACACATTAATGTATGGAAAGGTGCTTTCTGCTTCGATTTCACAGTTCACTGCCTCAGTCTGTTTTGATCTTTTTCTATCTGTTAGAGCATTTTCCTACTTTAATTATTTCCATATGGTCCCGTGGCAGCATTTTAAAGTCTATAGAATATAAATAGAACTTCCCAACCAGAACTTCACATGAAAAACGACGTATAGTGAGCTCCCCGTTGTGTTTCTCGGGTAAGGAAAAAAGAGCCTTGCAATTTGGTTAAATCTTGCAATGTGTAGACTACTTCATATAAGTTACAATTTTGCATAAAATGTAGAATTCCGTAGCGAAGAACGAGCACGTCAGCTAGTATCTATATGTACAGGGTCATTCAAATAAACTGAGACCGAACGCACAGTGTTTGTACTGTGCGTTACGGCAGCTGTCTCGGCCGAACTAACGTCGCTCGCGGCCGCCCTGCTTTTAAGCGTGTGTACAATCTTATATGAAATCTTACCTTATAAGGATGCTGTAAGTGTCGTCCTTTCTGAGTTATACAGACGTTGCATCTGGTAACCACACTCTGGGTGATGCGAGTGAGAAATGCCACTGTAATTTTTCTGACTTCATTTGTGCGAGGATTTGTTCGATACACTTTTTCTTTCAGTTTACCCGACAAATAAAAATCACACACTGTTGTATCTGGAGAACGAGGGGAAAATAGACTAGCACTGATCACTCTGCAAACACTTCCGAGATTGCATGAGCAGGGGCTGAATCTTGCTGAAACCACCCACGCGATTTTTCTTCTTCCGTTAACTGATGTAAGAACGGCGTCTCGAAAAAAAAAAAAAAAAATTAGGCCCGATTATTCGTCTTGCACTAACAGCATACTTAAAACCAATCTTCTTATTATAATGAGGGACTTCATAAACATCATTAGGATTTTATGCATACTAATAGAGAGAGTTATGACTGTTCACACGACCATTAAGATGAAACCAGAATATTTACATACGAAAATACAGTGTTGCAATGATAACTGTGTCACTATGTTAACAGATGAGATTCAGATTGGCGACTGATGCTTGCCAGGTCGAACACGTGCAGGCTGCTTGCAAGGTTAAGAACTATGCGAGCGCCTCCCATACGGCAGCTTACGTATCGGAAAGCAAAAGCGCTGCTTCGACGGTCTTAGTTTATATGAGAGGTCCTGTCTCTAGTAATTAAAATTTCATGTCGATGTTGTGCACACAACTTTCATAGTGAAGTGTGTATAGGGTTAGTTAGGGTAATTAGGAGCATGGGGTAATTCCGTCCTCCTTCCAGTTTACCCTTACAACTTGTATCTGTAATTTTCTTCCGTTGTTAATAATAATAATAATAATAATAATAATAATAATAATAATAATAATAATAATAATAGTAATGCAATTGCTCCTACGTCCCACTAATTACTTTTACGGTTTTCACTTCTTCACTTGGTATTCCTGCAACATGAAGATATCATTTTTCGTGCACATTGTAAGGGGTCAAAAAGGGAAATGGATGGAAATATACCATAGTTTGAATTATCCCCGCTGACCCTACATTCTTGGACCGCTTTGCTAACTTTTGAAGTTGCGAATGACATATCCCTAACACTGAACATTGGGTATATTTAGTACATGAATACACGGTAAAGCAGAGAAATATTTAGGATAGTGTCATGTACAGCAAAATAACACCTAGTATGGTTACTAATTAGTGGAATATTCGTTACAATATTCGCTAGACATTTGTCTGGTAGTTATTTTTTGTTGTACGCACAATATTTCGTCGAATTTATACAAGTAATTCAAATGTCTTCTTCTTCTTCTTTTCCTACCGCTTTTCTCTCACCTGTGGGGTCGCGGGTGCGAACTGCGAATGTGAATTTGGCCCTGTTTTGCGGCCGGATGCCCTTCTTGACGCCAACCCTATATGGAGGTATTTAATCACTATTGCGTGTTTCCGTGGTGGTTGGTAGTGTAGTGTGTTGTGTGAATATGAAGAAGAGAGTGTTGGAACGGACACACAGACCGAGTCCCCGAGCCAGAAGTATTAATCAGAAACGATTAAATTCCCCAACCCAGCCGGGAATCGAACCCGGGACCCTCTGAACCGAAGGCCAGTACGCTGACCATTCAGCCAACGAGTCCGACAAATAATTCAAATAAGTATGAAATATGAATCAGTGAAATTATCATCTCCTTTTCCTCCCGTATTAAAAGCCGCGGTGCCATCGACACAACAAATATAATTTAAATTAGTTCAACAATGCAACTGAATATAGAGACAAGCATTAATTTAAATTTAAGTTAGGGCTAAGACAAACTGATTTTTGCGTAATACTGCGTGAGATGCAATGAAACTGTTGTACTTGAACTTTGCAGAGACAAGTTTCCTTCCCCGAACATTCCTAACAGACATTGATCAAAGTTACCAGAAATGCACGGACACACTGTAGGTACTGTGGGTTCAACCGGTGAGAATTGAGGCAACACGTAGACGAACAACTTAATTTCGGTTATTAACGTAATAATTCTGTGACAGTGAAAGTAACAGAACAATGACATTTATGTCACAATAAGAGTCCATTACCTGTGCGCAGTTGTGTTGTCGGTGCGGCCTGTTCTCAAGCTGTCAGCGCCCCCACCTGTCGCCCAGGCCTGCAACACAAGCAATATGAACGTCAAGATGTCGCCTCTATAATGACAAAACGATCACTGTGAATTTGCTTGAGTAGATATTTAACACACTATCGACTTTTACAGACATAGTCGAAGACACATAGTTATACAAGAAAACAAAAATGCAAATTACAACATAGTTATAAAACAAAACATAATTTAAATTAAAACACAACTTGAAAACAAAATACAAATTACAACAAAACAATGTGTAAATTAAAATACATTATAAAACAAAAACAAAACATGACAAAAATTACGAAAATTACAAAAGAAAACAGAACGAAATTTATGACAATTATAAAACAAAACAAACTGGAAATAACATCAAATTTTAAAACATACTGATTACGAAGAGTTATAAACAGAAATATTCAAATTGAACAGAATCATAAATTTCAAAAACATGCAAATTCCATATAATTAAAGAAATGGAAAATATAAACAAGTCAATTTTAAAATAAAAAATACATGCAAATTCAATACAACTATAAGAATTACGGTACATGAATGCATTTTAGTATGCTTCCATTTGTGGGAAGTACCGTAGTCACCCCAACGAGTAATCAATGATATCTGACATATAACAAAATAGGTAAAAAAAACGTTTCAATGGACTCACTTGATAACAGGGACATTTACTTCAGTTTTCAGATTGTCTGAAGGAATTAGCAAGTTAGTTGGAAAATTGAAATTAGGTCGGGAAGTTTCCTCATACGAACACTGGATCATAATTTGTGTACGGGATTCTTCTTAATTCTACAGAACTGAAAACAGTTCCAGAAATGCTGAGAAACAGAATACGGGTAGTATATTATTTTCGCTGCAATAAGCCACAATAATTAAGTGTACACGATGATATACTACATACTGGCAATTCTCCTGAGGAAAAAGTACGCGACGTTTTGAAGATGTAAGATTCAGCAGAACGCTCGCCATCCAGGTGCATAGAGAGTTCATACTGCTTACAATAGCCTATGATGTAAAGACATTTTAACAAATATTTCTACATAAATCATCATGTGTGCATATCATATCCCGAAGTGGTGCACAACCAGCGGACGTGAGCTGCACGTCCGTTTTTAACCACATACAGTACCTCATTTCGCTGTTTTCCTCGAGTGAGTGAAGCCGTGTGAGGGAGTGCTCTCTGATACGTAGCGTAGTACGCGTGTGGACCGGAGTTGCGACAATTTCTGCTGCTTCTTACTGTATGTTAAGTGACACTAAGTATTCCAAATCCTGATTATGATTTACACTTTATAATAATCTCTAATTAATAGATAGTAGTTTATACGAGGAGGCTGGGCCACCCCTTATTTAATCTAGTCAAATCCTTGACGAACATTTGAAATCTTATCAGCCAGTGTAGCGAGTGATTTACAAGTGTTGAATTCTCCGGTAAGTTACGACCTCGCTATGGGAACATTTCCCAACATAAAAGAAAGTTCAGTAGAAAATTCCACTGAAAAACAGGGACAAGAAACTGTTTCGCCTACCGGCAGATACATCAATTAATGTGTTACTACAATCCCAACTTTCTGTGAATAACAGACCAATTCTAATCCGGTAACAGATGATCCGCCTAGCTTAAATGAGTCTGTAGTCTCTACTGCGTCATCAAGCAATACAGATCAACCTCGAATGACTGCTTATCATTAAAAAAGACCAAATCGTTACCAACACGATTCGGCCGGAACATACTACATTTGTGGTGACGGAAAGCAGGGCAAAGTTGGAAAATTACACCCACTGGCCCTAAGAAAAATGTTATAATTCAGCTGTTTCATCTGTCCGACACGTAATTAAAACACCTCTTCAAATCGGACGTAATCGGATTAAAACTGAATTCACTTGCACTCAGGCTGCTAATATGGTAGTATGGCAGGTTGACTCTTATCTATATAATCCCTATTCTCTCTGTCATTCACAATTACAGTGGAACCTCGGATTGCGAGTAACTTGGTCTACGAGTGTTTTGCAAGACGAGCAAATATTTTAAATAAATTGTGACTTGATAAGCGAGTGAGGTTCCGCAATACGAGCGTCACGTGTACGTATGTTTCCACCTCCCTTGTGCCTTTGTTTTCCCCTCCCCCTGCCACTCTCTTTCCTGGGAAGTGTGTGTAATCATTTCCCGCGCTGGACTTCAGTTGGCGTGCCTCGCTCGCATAGTCAACACCGTACGAGTGTACATGTTTTGTTCCTGTTATCTGTTATTTATTTATTTATCGTATGATGTACACAGAAAGATTATATAAATAAGTATGCAATATATACACAATATATACAAACAGAAGCCTATAGTTCCAAATCAAGCCCTTTGATCCATTTTAAGGCCTCCTCAGTTGCGTTATGAATGTCCTCCAAAGGACCTTGAAATGCTCTCTGTGGACACTTGACAATTACATGGTGGATGGTCTGTGAGGTAGCTCCACAATCACACCCAGGAGACTTCTGCCAGCCCCATTTATAAAGAGTATAGCCGCATCTTCCTTGATTGACTCTAATCCTGTTTAGAGTCCTCCATTGACGTCTGGGTAGATGGAATCCGGGAGGTTGAACATGAGGTAGGGTCACAAGATGTTGATTGGGAACAGAAGACTGTTGCCATTGATGTAACCAGGCGTTCGTGATGGAGAACCCAGATTCTTCCAGTGTAAGTGCAGCGCGCCAGGATGGAGATCTAGACTTAAGTCGTGGAGAGGCAAATTGATTAATATCTTGATGAACGGGGAGGTTGGAGTCCTGGCTGGTCTTCTTCCACAGTTTTAGAAGAGCTTCAGACCTTCTTAAGCAAGGCGGTGGAATATTGCTGAGTGTAGGCAGCCAGGCCACGTTTGTAGAGCGAATGCAACCAGTTATAATGCGCATTGCTTGATTTAGTTGAGCATCAATCTTCGCAGTATGAGCACTGTTCAGCCAAGTTGAAGCGCAGTATTCGGCAACTGAATAGCAAAGGGCTAGAGCAGTAGATCTCAACACTTGGTTGTTTGCGCCCCAAGAGGTGCCGGCTAATTTTTGAAGGATATTATTCCGACTTTTAATCTTGGCGGCTGTGTTGTTAATATGATGTTTATATGTTAGGGATCTGTCTAATGTGACTCCTAAATATTTTGGGAAGGGACAATGCTGTAAGGATTGATTTCTGATTGTTATTGAAGGCTTGTAGTTGGCAAATTTATTTCTGAGATGGAACACAGATACAACAGTCTTTTGGAGGTTTGGACGAAGACACCATTTTTGGAAATATGTGTCTAGCTTTTTTAGATCTGCTGTAAGTATTTGTTCAGCTTCTGGAAAACTTGGTGTTTGACTAACCAGTAGTATATCATCTGCGTAAATAAATTTCCTGGACTTAGTTGCTGGTAAGTCAGCAGTATAGAGGTTGAAAAGTAAGGGTGCCAGAACAGATCCTTGTGGAAGTCCATCATTCAGTTTGTAGATTTTGCTTACTGCATCATCCGAGAAGATCTGAAAGTTTCTGTTGCTAATCATATTGCCAATGAGATTTGTAAGCTTGACACAGGGGATGGCAGAGATAAGTTTTAGCAGAAGCCCTTCTCGCCAAACAGTATCATAGGCTGCTGATAAGTCTAAGAATACAGCCATACTAATCTTCCGATTCTCAAATCCATTTTCAATATGAGAAGTCAAAGCAAAAATTTGGTCATCGCAATTTCTTCCAGGTCTGAAGCCAGCTTGTTCTGTGGGAAGGAGATTATTGATGGTTTCTGAAATCCTATTGTATATTAGTCTTTCCAGGAGCTTTAGAGTAACACTTAGCAGTGCAATGGGTCTGTAGCTTTCCACTCTCAGAGGGTCCTTTTTGGGTTTCAAGATCGATATTACTTTGGTCTTCTTGAATAATGAAGGAAGGTTACCTGTCTCCAAAATATTGGAGAAGAATTTGGTGAGCCAAGTGATTGTTGCAGGTCCAAGATGTTGTAGGAATTCTGGGTAGATGCCGTCTATACCGGCTGCTTTCCCGGATTTTATGTTCTTGATGCCTTCTAGGGTTTCCTCTCTTGAGAAAGGGCAAGAGAATTGGGATGATTGTTGTTTTGCTAATTGTTTTTTATGTTTCAGTGCTGACCGGATTTCCCTTACAACTTGTTTATCTCTATTGATCTTTGAGATAGAGATCATGTGTTTGGCTAGATCGTTTATGTTAACACTCAGCTTCTGTCCACCAGCTGGCTTTGATGAGTCAAGCTTTCTAATGAGAGACCAGGCCTTTCTACTTGAGTGGGTAAAATCAAGAGATGACACAGTGTCGATCCAGATTTGTTTTCTATTGTCATTCAGTGATTGAATAAGTTTTGTGGCTGTTTCATTGTTGCCATTTTCCTCAAATTCTTTAAGAAGGCTCTCGCTCTCTGCAGTCCATCCAGGAATATATTCTTTACGGCATCCTCTTGGAATGCAGCGCCGAGCAGCACCTTTTATAACTCCAACGAATCTGTCATAATTATTAAAGGTTGGCTTAATCCATCTTATATTTGCATCAGTTTGTTTTGTAAATTTTTTCCAATTAGCTTTTTTAAAGTTCCATCTAGGTTTCGGATAAGATCGAATGACAGGAATATACATGCCAATTTGGAGTATGACAGGCCGGTGTTGACTGTGAGGGAAATTGTTGAGAACTGAGCGAAGTATCTGGTTTGGAGAGTTTTGGGATTGGGTTATGAAGGAAAGATCTGGAGTATATTCCTTACCCCATCGGGCAGAGAAGAAGGTTCCTTTTTCTTTAGCATCGTAGATTAATTTAAGATTTTCCATATCCATCCAGTCAACAATTGCCTCCCCATTTAGATCATTTTGTTGATAGCCCCAACATGTGTGATGACTGTTGAAGTCCCCTATGATTACGGTTGGGTGTTGTAAGGATGGTAGAGGAGGAGTGGGCCACTTTGTGTTTGGTGGCTTATATACGTTCATTATTGTTAGATTATTAATTTTAATTGTGACAGTGAAAATGTCATCACTTGAGCTACAGTCGACTACTGCGTAGTTGGTAATATTGTTTCTCACATAGGTAGCTAAGCCATACATCTCGTGATTATTGTGAGCCACTAACTTGAAGCCTGGGATCTTGCCTCTTATTCTTAGTTGCATTTCATTGGCTGTATGAGTTTCTTGTAGCGCAATGACATCAATCTGTTGATCTTTCAGAATTTTAGCTAGACATTCACATTTTGCTCTGCTGATGCCTTCGATGTTAAGATGGCATATTCGAATTGAAGGTCCGATTTTTCGGCTATAGACTTCCGGGTCCTGATAAGGACCGGTTTCTTTATTACTCTGTGCATTATGACCGAGAGGTCTTTTCAGACAGTTCGATCGCATCTCTTCGCCGTTGCTTTCTTAGCACCACCCGGGGGACACGTGTAGGGTAATTTAAGGTTTCACCTACGGACGTGAAGCAACGCTCGTCCCCCCCTGTTATCTGTGATATAACTGTTCTGCAACGATGGGCCCTGTGAACGAAAAGAAGGCTAAAAAGGAATTCGGTCGGAAGAAGGAGATAATTACAGTGGATGAATCTGTTCAATGACAATACAATGTCACATTTTCGTGAAATTCTCAAAAAGAGGCAAAAGCAACAGTCATTGGACAGGTTCCTCGTTAAAGTTACACGAAAAGAAAACACTTCCAATGAGCCAACAGATAGCAGTGATTCCGTTAGTGAAATTCGTGCTACACAGTAACTCTTCTCATGTCATCTCTCGTCTCCCTCACACCAACAATGATTCTATTGTAAGGTAAAGTGTAGTTTAATTGTTTTACGTTATATTTTGTTTTAGAAATGTTATGCGAATAAATGTTTTTTGTGTTGTGGACGAATCATCCGAGTTTCAATAGTTTCTTATGGGAAAATTTGCTTTGATATACGAGCGATTTGGATTACGAGCATGTTGCCGGAACGAATTATGCTCGCAATCCAAGGTTCCACTGTATATTGAATAAAGGACGACGTTACAGCAGGTGAAATTGACACCATATATATATATATATCTTCTTTACAAAAAAATACTATAAAACTCTCAGAAAACAGTGATTTTTGTAATTTTAAGACAATTACGTTTCTTCGACTTAAGTCGTGCCCACCTTCACCTATTGACATAAGGCCGAACTATGTTCATCCACAGTTTATTTTACTTGGGAGGTAAGAGGCCTTCTCTTTGGTGCTCATGGGACTTCATCCAAGTGGACGAAGAGGGATGGCGACACATACTGCAATGAATTCGCTTGCTAAAGCCAGAGTTTCGGGCTCGTCACCATATCAGTGCCAGCCAACGGAAGCAGAATAAGATAGAACACATCAACAATGTGGCGCCAGAGTTCAACCAAAGGGACACACGTGGCTCCCATATTGCTTGAGCCAAAACATTATTACTGTTTGTTCTCTATTGTTGATCAATTTACGATGCTTCGAACACGAGAATTCCCTAGTATTATTTGAGTTTAATTACATGTTGAAAGAAGTTGCATGTAGGAGAACAAATAAGAGACATTTACATATAATCGACAAGAAATTGAGAACGACTATCAAATTAGGTGCAGATGTTTTGAACTACTTTAAACGACATCAAATGACAGTGCCAGGAGGATTTTATATCTTCGCTGTTTCCGGCAGCTGTTCAGACAATTTTAAAATATTCTACCCTCTGGCCTAAAATGATTTTAAAACTAAAAATAGTGTAAATTGTTGGAGACCCAAACTATATCTGAAAGGTTATACAACTCAGAAATGGAGAACAGTCTCTAAAAGGAATTGTGAGGTATTGGTGCAATATTTGAGTCATGGTTTAAAACCAATGTTGTAGTTCGTTTCCCTGGATATAATGTGATCAGAGCAGATGGTAATGGTGATATTACCTTACTCTCGGCACAGTCTTTTACCTGATCAGCTATTACAATTGGTCGGTGTTATACATTAACCGGCTAACGGAGCTCCATGGCTAAATGGTTAGCGTGCTGGCCTTTAGCCACAGGAGTCCCGGGTTCGATTTCCGGCGGGGTCGGGAATTTTGACCATAATTGGTTAATTTCGCTGACACGGGGGCTGGGTGTATGTGTCGTATTCATCATCATTTCATCCTCATCATGACGCGCAGGTCGCCTACGGGAGTCAAATCAAAAGACCTGCACCTAGCGAGCCGAACCTGTCCTCGGACACTCCCGGCACTAAAAGCCATACCGGCTAACGGACATTTATCAGAAACGGAATTCTGGTACCATCTATCGCCTAAGGAGTCGATCTAACTGCTCGAATATTCACGGAGCTCTGTTTGAATTTGAACAGTTGTAAGAAAAAAAAAACGTAAGTGCCACTGTCATAATGAGGGGTTACAAGCTGTGCACCAAGCGTCTATCCGCCTTACTCAAATGATTGATTCACTAAGTGGTATATGGCGTTCTGTAACATCCGGCTAAGCGACATCGCACACCGTTTTACTGTCCATAAATATAAGCTGGCAGTCTGATTAGTAACAAGTTGCTTTACGTCCCACCGATACGGATAGGTCTTATGGCGATAATGGGATGGGAAAGGACTGGAAGTCGGAAGGAAGCTTCCGTGGTCTTAATTAAGGCACAGTCCCGGCATTTGTTTGGTCTGAAAATGTGAAACCATGGAAAACCTTCTTCAGGGCTGCCAACAGTGGGGTTCGAACCCACCATCTCCCGAATATTGGATACTGGCCGCACTCAAGTAACTATAGCTATCGAGCACGGTGGGATTAATAGCCTATGTTGGATACACTGTTTGTGGTGTGGTGTGCTCAGCACTCTTAATCTCGCATGATGACGAAAGAAAAACAACAAGAAGAAAACCTTGCGTTATTGTCCGTGGAACAGACGGAGGAGACAGAAAATAGAACTGAAAGGGACATGTCCCATATATCACAAGTATGTAGTACGAGTTATTGCTACAGGGCTTATAGTCCATTGTCGTTAGTGCGTGCTTGTTTTTTACTGTATGAAACTGTAAGTGCACAGTTGCCTGTTTGGATTTAAGTAACTTAATTTCACCAAGACGTTTAGTAATAAATACAGCAAGATCATGAACTTTCATTAAGTTAATGATTAACTACAACTCATCCACTAAGACGTGCTAACAGGTGTGCTAGCACAAATGATAAAGTTGTACCTGGAAGGATGTCGGTTCGATTCCTCGTCAGGTAGTCAGAATTTTGGAATGATAGTGCCACTTCCTTCCTTTTCTGCTATTTGCTGTACGAGTTCGACACTTATTTGCCTGTATGTTTCTGCAGAATTATTTTATAATAAAATAGTAGTAGATAATGTAAACCTATTATTTTGTTGCTGGTTCTTGGTCATTAACAAAAAATCTCACATATTGGCACTTAACTTCTTGTTGCATAATTTCATGTTCCGTAGCTCTTAGCATTAACAAGTTAACCGCCACGGTTTGGTGCTTAGCCGTATCTTCTGTTCGCAAACTCCAAATACGGCTAAGTTCAATTTGAGGAAAAAGAAGAACAATATTGCACTGAATGCGTTTTCTGCTGAATAATCTCATTACGCACACCACATTACCTAACTGTACCAAACATTAATTTATTTTAACTAAAGTATCTCTTCTAGGATGCTTTTAAATATGAACACCTTTGAACGCGTTTTGCTTAAAACTAAGATTTGACGCAGAGCCGCATGATGCATTACAGTACGCCACCCAATTACACAAAATTTCAACGTAACTCCAAGTTGTCGCAGCCCGGATTCATGTGCTACCTGTTATCTTCTCATTGGTATCTATATACTGCCCACCTAGGGTCATTATTCAGCAAGCACCAACAACTTGAAACTCCTTTCGTCATAAATGGAGATCTTAATACCCACAGCACAGTGTGGGGATGTGTCATAAATGCGCTCCATGAAGCATTGGACGATCATAACCTTGTCATTATGAATGATGGTTCATCTACTTTGATACCTCAACCCAACCGCCAGCCCTCAGCAATAGATGTTACCCTTTGTTCACTAGAAATCGCTAGATATGTCATAGGTAACTTAAGGCATCACTGAAGAGTTGTAAGGAAATGCCCGGCTCCATGGTTAAATAGTTAGCGTGCTGGCCTTCGGTCACAGGGGTCCCGGGTTCGATTCCCGGCAGGTTTGGGAATTTTAACCATCATTGGTTAATTTCGCTGGCACGAGTGCTGGATGTGTGTGTTGTCTTCATCATCATTTCGTCCTCATCACGACGCGCAGGTCGCCTAAGGGCGTCAAATCGAAAGACCTGCACTTGGCAAGCCGAACATGTCCTTGGACACTCCCGGCACTAAAAGCCATACGCCATTTCATTTCTAAGGAAATGAGGAGCGAGTAGTTTTCCGTTTCTTCTGATATTTACAGATCCCGTAAGTCGTAGTGAAAGACATGCAGTGCTGTAAACAGAGACTATGTAGGACTTGTGTAGGCAATACAGTAATCAATTTATCGAGAATAGTATGGTAGGGTACAAGGCAGTGCGTTGGGAGTGCACAGAAAATTACTTCTTCTCATTGTCCGGCTTAATGGTTAGCAAAGCGATCTTTGGTTCAGGGACCCTGGGATCGATTCACACCTGAGTCGGGGCAGAGTGTGGTTAAATCTCCTGGCTGAAAGACTGAATGTTTTTCTTAATTCACTCCTCTTCATTCAGACACGGCACAATTACTATCTTTCCACATAGGGTTGGCGTCGGGAAGGACACCCAACCGTAAAATGAGGCCACGTTCACACGCAGTATTCAAATCATACCCGCTACCCCACCAGAGTGTTGAAAACGTGTGTAAATAAATGATGAAAGAAAAAGTTATAAACAATGTTCCGTTGCGAAAATCAAATTATCATACATACGTCTTTCAGTAAAATGTGTGGCGCGGTGTTACCTAGCAACCGTGCAGGCTATGATGTGAAGTGTTGATGGATGGCCATGACATACAGATCCACGGCCTGTGAAGCTCTTAAGGTACTGTTGCTAGGTAGCATCACGCCACACATGTTGTTGCATGACACTAGGCCTATTTTGTTACACAAAATTTCGGATGAATTCCAGCTCTAAGACATATTCAAGTCAAAAGATAACTTCTTACAACCACCAAAACACTATTTTCATTCTCTCCCAATTTGTTTAACATTCGATAGTTCCTTAATCTGATACTTTGCAAGGTTTGAGTTAAAACCACATTGACTTTTCCTTAAACTTTTCGGCAATAATTGTACTTAAGCAACAATTTTCTGAATTAATTGGTTAAAAATACATAGTTCATTCAGAAAATGTATGCAAAGACACCGCTGTCTTTTGTTGTTTACAATTGGCTTTACGTCGCACCGACACAGATCTTACGTGGAAGATGGGATACGACAGGGCTAAAAGTGAGAAGGAAGTGACCGTGGCCTTATTTAACGTATTGCTTGGCGTGAAAATGAGAAACCACGGAAAACCATCTTCAGGACTGCTGACAGTGGGATTTCAATCCACCATTTCCCGAATGCAAGCTCACATCTGTGCACCTCTAACCGCACGTTCAGCCCGCTCGGTTTTTTTAGTTCCATATGGATGTTGCCATTTCTGGATGGATGCAGTATTTTTGTCTCTTGGCACAAGCCGGAGCAAAGTGTAGCTTCCACCGAAGTCCCAGTCTCATCGATGGCTGTGACAATATGGAAGCTGCTCGGGTGTGGGTGGTACTGAGTAATGACATTTGGAGCACAACTAGTGTCGTAGTGTTATGAAAGGTGTTGCTCATAGGATCAGTCGTGCTGCAGTAGCATCTTCTGGTCTAGTGAGGAAAGCAATGGCAAACTACCTCACTCCTCATCTTGCCTAGTACGCCTCATTTGGGCTCTGCCATTGGTTTTTGCAGTTTCCCTATAACTGCATAGCCTTTGATGGTACTATTTGAGGATACAACCAGCCTCTGGGCTGATGACCTAACAGACAGACATGGCTGTTAATCTCACATCATGAGTATTCGAATCAAACGATATTCCATTCCATCCCATTCTATTCCATTCCATTCGAATATTGGAATCTTATTGTGTCCATCTATCAAGTTAAGTACGTATTCCTTTGCGTGTTATCATGTTATCCTGGTGTGTGTACAAATGAGACTCTGGTAACTATGGATTCTCTGCTCATCGATTTTCGCTTAGTCTTCTCAGTGCGTTAGGATGGACTTGAACCTGAAGTAATGCTTAAATGTACTGGGAACTTTCCAGCTCATTAGCTTAAGAGTCAACAACAACTGGGACCAACAAGTTCACATTTTTATCTGTCACTATCCACTTAGAGGAATAATTTTCATCTTTATTAAAAAGAGCATTGTAGATGTTGTGCTAGCTGAAAGGTGTGGAAGCGATGTTATACATGTACAGGGCGCTACGAACCAGTATAATAAAAAACTGGGACTATAACAGCCAGTTTGCTTACGATTTATATTGTAAAACATATCATAATTATCATATCGTCGTAACATACATGGAGAAGGTCGGAAGACACGACCTTCGAATATCATTCTTTTCACTAAGTGAACTGTTCGAACATATTTTATAAAATAACGAATCTTTATTTTCAACATCATTTTAGGTATAATAATAATAATAATAATAATAATAATAATAATAATAATAATAATAATAACGACAACAACAACAACAACCAAAGAACCCGTTTTTCTCCCCAGCATTCGTTATACAGTAAATACGTCAGATAACGTGTCTTGATATAAAATTTCTCAATACGCTGCCCATGTATGTTTATGAACGTTTAATTTTAGGATTTGTATTTCCTGTTAATTATTCGTGAAGCGATTTTTTTGTAGATTTCTTTATATTGTGGCGTTGATTGTTGATTTTCGAATTTTTTTCAAATCGTTTTACGTCGCACCGACACTGACGATGGGATGGAAAAGGGCTAGGAGTGAGATGGAATGGACCGTGTCCTTAATTAAGGTAAGTCCACAACATTTGCTTGGTGTGAAAATAGGAAAACAAGGAAAACCATCTTCAGAGCTGCCCACAGTGGGGCTCGAAGCCACTATCTCCCGAATGCCAGCTGACGGCTACGTGACCCAAACCGCGGAGCCACACGCTCGGTTTTTACGAACTATTATGTAGCTTCAGAGTTATTGTTGTGTGTATAATTTAAAATTTTAGATGGTTTTGTTTAGCGTGGAACTTGGTTCTTGTGGCAGCTCAGATTGTCTGGGAAGTAACTGATCCTTTCAAATATTAAAAAATAAATGATAATTGTATGTATTTGTACGTCACGCTATAGATATGATGTACACGATTCCAACCGTCATTGCGACTGTCGCCAATTAGCCTACAGAATCCCAAAATAGTGAATTCAGTACTGGTTTCGATCATTTTGGATATTTTTTCACCTTCTTGATCCGCATGCCGATGGAGGCTGAACTTAGACTTAAACGGCATCCAGAGTGTCACAATATTGATCGTTTTCGATTACTTTTACATGTCACTCCCTCCTCACTGCATCCTACGGGTACTAGGCGTGTCTTACTCCTACAGTATTTCTCTCCACATAGTATTATGTGTACCAAGTTTGGTTCAAATTACAGGTTTGCCAACAGTCGCCGACATTTCTGATCGTTTAGCTTCGCCGATACCATTGCGTGAAGATATGGCTCCTTAACTGTATGCAGCCCGCTAAGTAAAGAAGGTAATACGGGCTAGGGTAACCCTTAGCCTGCAGTTATTTAAGTGATCATTGAATGAACTGATTTTAAAATTACTCGAAGTTGACAGAAATTAGAGACCTATCAATGCCTGATGATTCATTGGCAGGCAATTCCGCAGAGAGTAAAATAAAAATGAAATAAATCGGTCCCGTAGAACGGACGGGCGGACTGGACAATTCTGTTTTAGTATACTCTTTAAACATATGAATAATAATAATAATAATAATAATAATAATAATAATAATAATTAAAAGCAAGCGGAAGAACTACAAACAAAACAGCCCCATGGCACTACAATCTTCATGGGCCTTGTTCTACCAAGTGACCGCAGCTCAGCTCGACGACCTGCAGAATACGAGATGACGCACTGTCAGTGCGACGAATCCTCTCGGCCGTTATTCTTGGATTTCTAGATCGGGGTCGCCGTATCACCGTCAGATAGCTCATCAACTGCAGTCACGTAGTCTGAATCGACTTTGATCCAACCCTCAGGACCAGGTGAAATCCCCTGACGTGGCCGGGAATCGAACCCGGGGCCTCCGGGTGAGAGGTTTTTCTTCTTGAATTTGCTTTACGTTGTGCCGATAGCAACGATGGGATAGGAAAGGCCTAGGAGTGGGAAGGAAGCGGCCGTGGACTTAAGGTACAGCCCTAGCATTTGCTTGGTGTGAAAATGGGAAAGAACGGAAAACCATGTTCAGGGCTGCCGACAGTGGGGTTCGAACCCACTATCGTCCGGATGCAAGCTCACAGCTGCGCCCCTAACCGCACGACCAACTCGTCCGGTACCGGGTAAGAGGCAGGTACGCTTCCCCTAGACCGCGAGGCCCGAGGATGAACTCCAAAATGCTTAAAATAAACAACATTTATAGACTCAGACAAAGCAGATGAAGCGGACAGAATTGTAACTCAATTTGTGGACAATCATGGCGTTCATAAGTTTAAATACCTGGGAGAAATGTTCACTCCCAACGGAAATGGAAACGAAGCATCAAAAGAGAGGGCGAGGAGGATGGAGATGGCCTTCAGTTTATGTCATGACGCATTCAGTTCCAAGTCCATCTCCATTCAAGCCAAACAAACAGGTCAGAACGGAGTCCCCTCATGAAGCGAAAACACTGTCAAGGGTTATAGACTCAGATCTGTTAAAAAAGAGAAAGAAGATTCCTTCGAAAAATCTTTGATCCAGAAAAGTCCCAAAATGACCATTATATTTTCCTGTTGAGATAGAACCAGAAACTCTATAAAACCGTCGATTGAATTACAACAACGATGAAGTAAAGGCAACAATTGAAAAGATGAATCAAGAAAGGTTGGCCAACAGACTACACTTTCTATATGAAAAGTAGAAAACACGACCTGGGTGGCTTACACAGCGGCATAAGGACCTAGCAGAACAGGGAGTCACGGAGGAAGGAATACAGTACAGAACAACATTTAGGAAGAAAAAAAAAGAAAGGTTGCGGGAGTGAGGGATGATCCCGAAAAGCCACTGTCCAATCCACAGAACATCTCGACGGAAGGAGGAGAAAGGAGAAGCCAAAGACTTACGGATATTCGGCGAGAGTTCTGTCTGCGTGAGAGAAGGGCAAGTAGGTTGTGTAATCGTGACCCACAGATGGCCGTTTCGAGGAATGAATTAATGTACAATAATATGTCACATTGTACAGTATTATAGTAACTTACCTACCCATAGCTACCGTTCTTTCAATAACATATCTATGTTTTTTTTATTTCACGTCAGGGACTTTCTTGCAATAGCACAGAGAAGTAAACCGCCGCGCCGTGGCCGGCATGTGAGGAACGAACCAACCGTAAGGTTGCCTGCTGAGTGGCCGATAACCTAGATGTTAGGTCCCTTTAAAAAAGAAGCATCATCATCTTGCATGGTGCTGAAGTTGGGAAATGACGATAAACTAAATCTAGAATGGGTTTTGAATGTCTATTATCTTTCTTAATGCATTTGTCTTCCAGAAGCTCGATCCAGATATTTAAATGTCTCAAATTCATATTAGAATTGAAAATCGAACCCAGGTCCACCGACCTGTGACACGAATTACTTTGGTAACATTTAATATATAACAGCGTTAGGTAGTGGTGGATAAATATAAACGATTAAAAATTTAAAACAATATACTAAAATTACTGAATTTTGTGCACCGCAAGAGAAGATCTAACAGTTCGAGAAATGGTCCTCCCAATGGATATTAATCATGCAGAGCAGATTTTTGATAGCTGGAATTACCAGCTGAAGCTTGTCGCCTAGGATGAAAAGCACTTACTAGAAGGCACCGTATATCTTGTTGTTATATGAGAATAAAATATTTGTTCCCATTAAGCCGCTATTTCACGTCTATTTTGGGATGAAAAATATACTTACAAGGTCGTAAATTACATTCATTGATAATAATCACCTTTTATATAATCTATTCTTAGCATGATGGCATTACCTACTTTGCATTAAGAAGCTTGTTATTATACAAATAGCCCATCCATTTTCATGCAGTCATTTCACGGTCACGTGGTTACTTGTTGTCCTAATTGGTGCTACTGTTTGCAAGAATTCTTACAGGTGCAGCGCATGTCCTCATCACGACAAACGCCACTTGTGCACAAGGTGTACTTTACTTGAGATCTCTTCTGGTTTATTATATCAAGGACCTTGGAAATTTAGATCTTAGCCTTCCACAAGATTTTCAAGACCGTACATTGCAAGTGCTTCCATGCGGCCCATTACTGCCTCCTCTAGTCTCCATGTTTCGGAAGTCTATAATGCAAGTCTGTACAAATGTGTGTAGCAAACTTACAGCATTTGTGTGTGAATATTTAACTTTCTCGTGCAGAGTAGTGTGCGGTTTTAATTAGTGAAATTCATGTTATAGTAGAATAACGGCCATGTCCGACTTCTTGGCTAAATGGTCAGTTTTGATGCCTTCGGTTCAGAGTGTCCCGGGTTCCATTCCAGGCCGGGTCAGGAATTTTGATGAACTCATCAGGCTCGGGGCCTGGCTGTTTATGTTTGGCACAGCAATCTCCTCTTCATATTCAGACAACACACCATGCTACCGATCACCACAGGAACACGCAATAATGATTACATCCCTCCATAGAGCGTTGGCGTCAGGAAGGGCATCCAACCGTAAAACAGGACCAATTGCACATATGCGACACAGTTCGCAACTGCGACCCCACAGGGGTTGGAAAAGTGATAGAATAAGAAGAAAAAGAAGAGTAGGATAACGACCAGCACCATAGTAGCGTACCTCTTACCTGGAGGTCCCTGATTTAATTCCTGCCCATTTAAAGGATTTCAATGCTTGATTAAAGCCCAGAACGCGGTTCACTCAGACTCATAAAACTGCCTCATAAAACTAACTGAGGAGCTGTCTGATATGACAGACAGCGGACCCGGTCGCGAAAGTTGAACAACGCTGCTGAGGATGTTATCATGCTAACGATGTGGCACTTCAAACTCTGCAGGGGATCTGGCTGGGCAGCAGTCGTCGTGTCAAGCCACGTGGTGGCTCTACATAGGCTGTGTGTGTCTTGGCTGATTATTATTATTATTATTATTATTATTATTATTATTATTATTATTATTATTATTATTATTATTATTATTATTATTGAACTGTATTGCCAATGTGCAGAACTCTATCGTCCGCCTCTGTGTGGTGTAGTGGTTATTGTGATTAGCTGCCACTCCCGGAGGCCCGGGTTCTGCCACGAAACTTCAAAAGTGGTATGAGGGCTGGAACGGAGTCCACTCAGCCTCGAGTGGTCAAGGGGGTTCGATTCCCTCCTCAGCCATCCTCGAACTTGTTCCCTATTTATCGTCCAGGCAAATGCCGGGATGGTATCTAACGTAAGGCCACGGCCGCTTCCTTCCTCTTCCTTATCTAACCCTTCCAATCCCATCCCCTCACAAGGCCCTGTTCAGCATAGCAGGCGAGGCTGATTGGTTGAGGTACTGGTCCTCCTTCCCGGTTGTATCCCCAACCCAAAGTCTTACGCTCCAGGACACTACTCTTGGGGCGGCAGGTGTGAGATCCCTAGCTTAGTCCGAGGGAAGAACCATCCCTGGAGGATAAACTGAATAGGAAAGGAGAATTAACATTGTACTTTATCTTTGTTCACCACAGCACGCACGGCTACTCTCTAAGTTCGCTCCCGAGAGACGAGTAACTGTATTCGTTACTGAAATGAAAAGTACCCTTTTTTCTAGGCTTTTGTCCAGATATCAGAAATAATGTATTTTGTGAACTGAATGGAAATATTTGTTCGCTTCATTGGATTTAGTCGCCCCGAGAACCGTATTACGTTCTCTCTATTTCCGCACGAGTGTTTGCCGCCCAATAATTCTTTTTCACGGAGAGTTTATGGTACCATAAACGGAATACCTGACAGAGAAAATGAGACTTTCATGAAACGAGTTTTGATCTATATAACGCTCAGCTCTTTTTAATATCATACTGTTCATATTTTATGTGAGTGAACTTACTGATAGAAATGAATAATATTTGATGCCCGACGCTTTAGTGATATTCATTAGATATATCTTTCTTCTTTCAGTTCCAATGAATATTACTCCAGTGTCATGCGAGTCGACTACCTTTAGCGGCCGAACTAGGAGAATCGTACAGCCCCAGATAGTAGACAAGAGATTTACTGTTAATAATAATAATAATAATAATAATAATAATAATAATAATAATAATAATAATAATAATAATAATAATAATAATAATAATAATAATAATAATCTGTCTGTTAAATCTTCAGGTCGAAGGCTGGTTGGATCCTCAAACAGCAAGATCAAGGTTATGCGATCATAGAGAAGCCGCAAAGGCCAATGGCGGTGCTACAATGAGGCGTACATGATAAGGAGAATGATTTCCGAAAAAAATAGTAGCGTTACAAAAAAGATGCAAAGTTTGGGCTGGAAAGACTTGGGAGAAAGGAGACGAGCTGCTCGACTAAGTGGTATGTTCCGAGCTGTCAGCGGAGAGATGGCGTGGAATGACGTCAGTAGACGAATAAGTTTTAGTGGTGTCTTTATAAGTAGGAAACATTACAATATGAAGATAAAGTTGGAATTCAAGAGGACAAATTGGGGCAAATATTCGTTTTTAGGAAGGGGAGTTAGGGACTGGGATAACTTAACAAGGGACATCTATATATATAAAATAAGAGTTTTGTCTGTACATTGCTCAGAATTTGAAAATAATGGTATTTCTGTATCGGTCATGTCCATAGTAACAAGAAAATGCACTTTTTACTTTTCCGTAATTTCTGTCTGTCTGTCTGTCTGTCTGTACACGCATCACGAGAAAACGGTTGAAGAGAATTTAATGAAAATCGGTATATGAAGTCAGGGTGTGAGCCTCTACAATCTAGGCTATAAATCATTTTACTCGCGCTGAGTGAAATGGTAGTTTAGGGGAAGGTCTAAAATTGAATTCTCAACTATTTATGTTATTAGTGGTCTAATGAAAATCGGTATGTGAAGTCGGGGGATGAGCCTCTACAATCTAGGCTATAAAACATTTTACTCACGCTGACTGAAATGGTAGTTTAGGGGAAGGCCTAAAATTTAATTCTCAAATATTATTGTTATTAGTAGTCCTATCGTGACGAAAATCGGTATGCAAAGTCAGGAAATAAGTCACTATAGTCTAGGCTGTAAATTATTTTATTCACGCTGAGTGAAATGGTAGTTTAGGGGAAGGCCTAAAATGTAATTCTCAAATATTTCTTATTAGAGGTGTAATCGATGAATGCTACATAACTAAGGTTATACAGTATTAAATTTCCTATTATTCATGTCTTATACATTGTTTTTTTGCTAGGGGCTTTACGTCGCACCGACACAGACAGGTCTTAGGGCGACGATGGGATAGGAAAGGCCTAGGAGTTGGAAGGAATCGGCCGTGGCCTTAGTTAAGGTACAGGCCCAGCATTTGCCTGGTGTGAAAATGGGAAACCACGGAAAACCATCTTCAGGGCTGGCGATAGTGGGATTCGAACCTATTATCTCCTTATACATTGTTACCTCACTGGCCATGATCACAAAGATATTCATGAATTTGGAGTTTTGTTACTACAGTAAGTCCATACCAGCGCCGAGTAACGAGAAAATGGGTAAACAGTATTTAATGAAAATCGGTATATGAAATCGGAGAATAAGAAACTACAGTTTACGGTATAACATATTTTACAAATCACAGAGTCGAAAGAAAACTAAATGTGTAGGCCTACAATATAGAAAGCTCATAACATTGATCAACAATAACATTACATTGACCATTGTTTGTCGTGATGTGCTTTGTGTCTTCTGTTGCCCCTCATCTCCGGTAGATAGGATTACTGCTGTGTACAGAGTACTTTTTATTTGATTTACGTCGCACCGACATAGATAGGTTTTATGGCGACGATGGGATAGGAAAGGGCTAGGAGTGCCTTAGGCCTTAATTAAGGTACAGGCCCAGCATTTGATTGGGGTGAAAGTGGGAAACCACGGAATACCATCTTTAGCGCTGCCGACAATGGGGTTCGAATGCACTATCTCTCGGATACAAGCTCACAGCTGCGCACCGCTAACCACACGGTCAACTCGCCCAGTCGTACAGAGTGTAACAGCCTGCCTGAATAATGATGGGAAGTAGCTGGGGAGTTAGATAACGTTCTTCTTTAGCATGCCATTCCCCTGGTTTGTAAATTTTCTGATACTACTGGTACGTAACACACTGGATCATCATAGCATTTGGGCTAATCAATCCCTACTCTGAGGCACTGATTGGAATGAACAGTGTGCATATTTAGCGGAATAATGGCAGATGAGTGTTCATGGCAATCTGCGACCTGGTCATCCCAGCTCTGGAACTTTGGACTATTAGATTGGCACCGCAATCTAACCGCAGCACTGTTCGTTAAAAGTGATAAAACGTGCGGCTTTCCATTTGATCGAGTATTTTATATGATAGCATTGCTTTTAATCGCTACATTCATACGTTTTTGTAATGACCTATGTTGATTTCAGTTAGGAAAACCACAAAGTCAGTCTTTCTGAGAATCCCGTAGCGAAGCACGGGTACATCAGCTAGTGTTCAATAAATTTCCAATTTCTTTTAAAACATTTAAGAAAAGGCTACGAAACTACAGATAGGGAACCTGCCACCTGGGCGACTGCCCTAAATGCATTTCAGTAGTGACTGATTGATTGATTGATTGATTGATTGTGATTGATTGATTGATTGATTGCTTGCTTGATTGATTGATTGAGGAGTGTGGTAGTTTACCATTCCTTTCCTCGTTGGGCCAGAAAGTGCTTTCGTTGCTCTATCGGTATCACCTTTCATAACCACCTGATTGCATTCGGGAGATGGTGGGTTCGCATAACACTGTTGGCAGCCCATTAGATGGTTTTCCGTAGCTTTTCATTTTCACGCTAGGTAAATATTGAAACCGTACAGTGTCCTGTACAGCTCATGGGAATGATATGTGCCTTTCTACTCCATTAAAATTACTCCTAAAGGTCGCGTCATTGGTAGCAGTATGGGCGATGGGGATCGAGCGGCGTCCGGCCAGAACGGAACCCGCGATAGAGCGCCTGCAAAACAAAGGGAGGACAGAGCAAGAGCCAAGCCCCCACGGAAATACCCTCTCAACTTGCATAGAGAGATAGAAGAGGACGCGATGCTGGAGTAGTCAGATACGCCCCGAGGTGTGGCTTAGCTTCCCAGAGTTCCAAACTAACATAAGGAACTTCCGGTTTTTTATGCACGTGTCACGGGTGCCAACGTCGGATTTTGGCGCGTAAAAAATGGAATGATATTTTTGATCCAGACACAGGAAAATTATGTGAGACACACCATTGAATAGAGCGGAATTTTCTGCGTTTCCCAGACTAAAAATAAGTAATAACTTATTCAGGGGAAGAAATGAGGTCACCAGCTGTCCAGATGTAATATATCGCTAACACATGGGAATACAACGGCGTCACCCAAGCTAAGAGTCGCGCTCAAAAGATGACTCCACCCCCCAAAGGACGCTATGAATTAATCAAAGGCGGGAAGCAAATTACATAAAAACTGCCGATCGTAGGTCCAGCACGCCTTGCTCAAATGAAAGAGGAGACAGAGGGCTGCAAGATGCACTATTTAAATGTCTTCAATTCTTGGTATGAAAGGAGCTCTTGTTCTTAATGAACCGTGAACGTTTACGCCCCCAGGCTTCCGGCGGGCAAGATAATATAGGCCGGGCAGGCCATCGCAGAGACAGTTGTTCTTTGCGGGTCGTTGAGACGGACACTGTGTCCCGCGGTGCTCCAGTTTACAGTCCGAAACCCTTGACCGCTTACTGAAAGTGCTATTGTGTCCAGCACGCCTTTGTGAAGTGAACGGGAGGCCAAACGAGCTTAGGTGAATTGTCTCTGTGCGGCGTGTCAAACTAGTTAATCCGCGAGCATAATTTACAAACAAGTAGCAGAATACGGCTGAGACAGTGCCGGCCTTAATGAGTCAGTGAAATTCATAATTTGGTATCACCCAAAGTGTTACTCTGAATCAGGGAGCTCGAGTTTCGTGAGCCACCCGATTCTTGCTGTGAACGTGCCCGCCGTGATTTGAAAGACCGTCTTATTCGTGGTGTAAACTCTGGAAATAGAGGCCGTGTGACGAGTGTAAAGTGTTACCCATTTGGATTACTGTAAGATTTCAGCTGTGAACGAGTTCCCCAGGATGTCGGACTTGTATGGACCAGGGATGAAGGACTGCACGCCCGCCGCCAACCGCGGAGCCATGCGGAACTAAAGCTCCATCATGGGTCTCCCGTGGAAGGAGAAACAACGGCCACCAAACATATGAGTGATGTCCAAATCTAATTTCTAAGCATGTCACATAACCGGGGGATAGGATTAGCTTTCTTTGTAAATATCAAAATGTTGTAAGATAATGCATGTCCTATATGGAAATTTTATTGATCTTTAGATAGTTGAAGTAAATTCAGGGGAGCTAAATTCCCGGACGACTCATTTTTTTCCTTAATGATTAGCTTATCGTGAGGGTTATATTTCTAGTAATATGTAGAATGTCCTAGCAAATATGGGAACAAGGTTAGGAGAATATTTGAGTTTCCCTTAGGGGTGGTTGGAACTATAGTGCTGGCAAGCAGGGAAAACCATGTCAAAATGTTGGTAGCTACTGTCCTACGTGGCTGTCGTATATGCCGGGGAAACTCATGGGTCAGTCAGTCAATGCATGCCTAGCTTACACATATAATCAGTGCATGTACAGCAAGAAAGAAGAAATCCCGACCGAGAGAGGTATATGTTGTGCTATTTAGGTAGGTGTGAGGAACCATGTGCAAGTCTCCCGTGATTTTTGAGTAATTGGCCAGTATGGTTTGGAGTTTTTTTTCTTTAATCTATAGCCGGGGTGAGACCCAGGGGCAGGAGTCCCTGATCTTTGGTCAGAAGATTTAAATATAGGTATATTTCCTGTGGTAGGAGCGAGGAGTGTGAAAAGGTGGACTGAAGGGGTCATGAGAGCCCTATGCCCAAGGGAAGAAGATACGCGATATGAGACGTAGTGAGAGGGCCGAATGCCCGAGGAATTTACGATGAGATGAGTTAGAAGTGATCGTGCCCACAGTCGACGTTCAGCGTTAATAGTGAGACGGGAGAGAATAAAAGAGTATTTCATGGGAATTCCACGATAATATGAATAAGCAAATGAAGTGGGCCATGGATATATGTCCCCGAGACGAAAAGGGTGGACGTGTGAGGGAGAGAAGAATCTGGCGTGGCCGATGAATGAGAAATGGCCGTGCGAAGTGAATGGCCGCCCTTCCTTTTTTTGTGTGAATGTCTGGCTCTCGCCCTCGTGACAGAAGGATCCTTCGCACCATTGTATTAAGACTTGGAGCCCTGTGTCTAACCGCGCTCCTCTGTTTGGTTTAAATGGCTTAGCTAAGAATACTTGTATAATGATAATATCAAGGTGATTTTTAAAGGTATTTAATGAGTAGGGATCTCCCCCAGATATCCGGTGATATGAGACTATAGCTATTCTAGGGATCTACAGAAACCCACAGTACCTCTCGGTCGGGAGTCGGCCAGTTCGACTCCGGATTATGATGGCACCCTTGAGCGAGCTGCTCCAGGCGTGCGCCTTGGGCCGGAGACATTGATAACCATGCTGTTTTCTTTCTAGGAATGGCTCTCCTTTGTGCATGAAGTGTATATATCCATATATCAGTGTATGTTTCGTAATTATGTGCATATATTTTTGAGTTCAAACAGAACCTATGTGCACGTTGTGTGGTCTTGGTGATAGATGAGGAGTCCGGGGTTTAGCTAAATGGTATGTGTGTTTGTTTGTGTATCATGTAAATGTTTCTTTTAATTTGATAATGATGTAGCGTAGGCCCCGGTTATGTTCGTGCTAAGAACAACAAGTAATATGTGAATAGGGACATCAGATCATCTCACGGTGTGATCGACAGAATAATATAAAAATTTCATGAACGGTCTGAACTAATGAGGAAAAATGAACGATAGCAACTCGCAAAACCTCAATCATACCGTTATGCAGACGACGCCCATGGGCGATTCGTAATTTAAAGTGATTATTATTTTCTTTTCCTCCCATATGTGGAGAGTCATTGTATAGAGCTGTGTCAATTTCTTAATATGTCATATTTGAATAAATTCGTATTCGTAACCCCTATTTTATAATTCTTGTCATTTGTCGCAGTGCTAAGCAGTATCCACTAGGCATTTGAACCCAGAGATCCTACTTTCATATTATAGACATAAGGCTCCATCTTAAGTATTTGTTTCTTTCTTTCGAACGTACCACTCCCCCAAGTGCTCAGGCTGCCGGGCCGGCACAGAAAGTAGGAAGGGAAGCGGTTCGAAGCTCGTGAAGCAATTCGACCCGTTCTTCAATCCATCTCATCCGTAGGTGTTTACCCCGTTACGTGGAGGCATTCTTATGCGTGGGTCATCCATTCGAAGCCCGGAAGGGTGTAATATTAAGGCTATACCTTAATTTTTGCTAGTTGCTTTTACGTCGCATGGACACAGATAGGTCTTATGGCGACGATGGGATAGGAAAGGGCTGGGAGTGTGAAGAAAGCGACTTGGCGGTAATTAAGGTACAGCCCCAGCATTTGCCTGATGTGAAAATGGGAAACCACGGAATATCATCTTCAGGGCTGCCGACAGTGGGGTCGAATCCACTATCTCCCGGATGCAAGCTCACAGCTGCGCACCCCTAACCTCACGGCCATTCCGCCCGGTCGTTCATAGTGTAACAGCTTGCCTGAATATTGGTGGGAAGTACAGTAGCTGGGGATAACTTTCTTCTTTAGCATGCGGTTCCTCTGGTTCAATTTTTTTTCTTTTCTTTTTTTTGCTATTGGCTTTACGTCGCACCGACACAGATAGGTCTTATTGCGACGATCGGAAAGGGCCAGGACTGGAAAGGAAGCGGACGTGGCCTTGTTTTTGTACAGCCCCGGCATTTGCCCGGTGTGAAAATGGGAAACCACGGAAAACCATCTTCAGGGCTACCGACAGTGGGGTTCGAACCCACTATCTCCCGAATACTGGATACTGGCCGCACTTAAGCGACTGGGTTCATACATTTTCTGATGCTACTAGTATGTAATACATTGGTTCTCGCTTGTTGTTTAAAGGGGCCTAACATCGAGGTCATCGGCCCGTACACTGGTTCATCATAGCATTCGAGCTATTCAGTGCCTACTCTGACGCACTGACTGGAATGAGCAGTGTGCATATTTCACGGAATAATGGCGCAGGAGTGTATTCACGGCTGTCTGCGGCCTGGTAATTCCAGCTCTGGAACTTTTGACTGTTAGATCGGCACCGTTCGTATACAATAAATTATCATTATTGGGGAACAGGATGGCGTAGCTGATTGCCTGTATCATCTCGGCGAACGTGGTTTGATTCTTGGTGTTTCTGGGGTGGGATTTTCAGTGGTGTCAGGAAGGACATGCAACCTTAAATATCTGGCCACAACTCTTTCGTGCCTCAGTGCGTGGCCCAGGGGCTCTCAACTTTGGAGCGTGGGTTGGCGACCACGGAGCCCTTACCTGAGTCCTGGAATTGCTTCCACTTACTTGTGCCATGCGCCTCACTTTCATCTATCCTATCCGACCTCTCTTGGTCAACTCTTGCTCTTTTCCGACCCCGACACTGTTAGGTTTGCGAGGGATAGGGAATCTTTCATTTTCATTTTCGTGTCCCATGACTTCCTTTGGCCGATATCTTTATTTTTCGAAGTGTTCCATTTTTTCCCACCCTGAATAGTGTTATAGGCCTATAGAGGATGGTTGCCTAATTGTACTTCCTCTTTAAACAACAATCACCACCACCTCAGTGCGTCCAGGGACCCTGAGCAAGCGGAAAAACCTGCGGATGATGATGCTGATGATGATTAAAATTAGTATGAATTGGCATCCGGCGACAATCATTCGTTATTTCGATATAATCGCAATATACTCGTACTTCGGGGGGGCGGGGTACGATGGTAAAACAATTGGATTTTGGGGGTACGCTCCCCCTGTGGGTGGGAGTGGTAAAATAACACCCACGGTATCCCCTGCTTGTCGCAAGAGGCGACTAAAAGGGGTCCGAAGGTCTTTGATCTCTGGAGCGTGGGTTGGCGACCACGGGGCCCTTAGCTGAGTCCTGGCCTTACTTCCAGTTACTTGGGCCAGACTCCTCACTTTTAAATATCCTATCCGACCTCCCTTGGTCAATTCTTGTTCTTTTCCGACCCCGAAGCTATTAGGTTTTCGAGGGCTTTCATTTTCACGCCCTTCGTGCCCCTTGTCTTTCTTTGGTCGATACCTCCATTTTCGAAGTGTCGGATCCCTTCCATTTTTTCTGTCTGATTCGTTTTATATAGAGGATGGTTGCCTAGTTGCACTTCTTCTTTAAGCAATAATCACCACCACCACCACCGTGGGGGTACGCCAACCAAAATGTTTGAATACCACTGTAATATACAACCAGTGTGTCGAATATTTAATTTTCTGTCTTGAGTGAATGTCAGTTTAAGCTCTCATAGGACACGTACTGCGATGTTTTCACAAGATTATAATAGATTCAAATTCATTTTCATGTGATGTATACTCGGAAATTTAATAACTGAACACGCCAAGCTCGACAGCTGCAGTCGCTTAAGTATTCGGGAGATAGTGGGCTCGAACCCGACTGTCGGCCACCCTGAAGATAGTTTTCCATGGTTTCCCATTTTCACACCAGTTAAATGTTGGGGCTGTACCTTAATTAAGGCCACGGCTGCTTCCTTCCCACTTCTATCCCTTTCCTGTCCCATACTCAACATAAAACCGTTCTGCGACGGTGCGACGTAAAACAACTTGTGAAAAAAATGAACAGGTGGAAGAGTTTAGCTTTAATTGAATTCCTTCTATACGTGATTGTACTTTTAAAAGAGGATCCCATGTCTTTTCTGTTCCACTCCGAAAGAGCCATTAAAATAATGAAATAAGACATGAGAGTAAGAAGGATGCAGTGATAACATCCTTTATCCTACACGTAAGGCGTGCGCACAGAATCACATCTCCTTGGCAATATCTCGAGCGAGTCCGCCATAACCGTAAAGGTGTTGAGGCTATCTAAATTTCGCCTTCTCTTAAAAGCGTTATTGTGTCATTGCGGCGCATGCCACACAAACTAGAGGACACACTTGAAGAAAATTTGTACCCTCGAGCTGTAGTGTGAAGGCGTTCCCTTCTGACGTAAAGCAATGGCCTTTTTACAGTACTTACCCTTTTTGAGGAATTGTTCTCATAATAATAACACAAAATCATAGGCCCGTAGGCTCATAGGCGCAAAACTCACCGACGGACAATACCAACTTAGAAGCAGACAGGAAATCATACAATACGCGAATACGCACAGTGACGTTAGAAAACGCAGGCTAAGATTCTATGGACGTATTAAAAGAATGCATCCAGACAGATTTACCAAACAAATAGTCGAGTTCTATGAAAACAGGAGGAAAGCTAAAACTGGCACAATGGAATGGATAGGCAAAATCAAAACCGATTTGAAACAGGCAGAAATTACACCAGCAGATGTTCAGAACAGGGTAATCTTCAGATCCAAAATTCACAAATGGCAAGTTGACGATGAGGAAAGACCAAAGAAGAAGATTGGGACAACCTGGTCTGAAGACAGAAAGGAAGCCCACAGTAAAATAATTAAACAAATATGGGCAAAAAGAAAGGCAAATGCATGCCTCAAAGTACTTTTCACAGTCAATGGACTTGTTCGTATATGTGTTGTTGTTGTTGTTGTTGTTGTTGGGTATTCAGCCCGAAGGCTGGTTGGATCCTCATCAGGTCCACCATTAGCTGTCATAGATGGCCTAGGTATCACTGAAGAGGCGTACTAGGAAAATGAGGAGTGAGGTAGTTTCCCGTTGCTTTCCCCACTGAGCCAGAAGTTGCTATTGCATATCAGTCTGCCAAGCTCACCGAAATGCGTGCACCAACCGACCCTATGAGCGACATTTTCACACCTTTGATAACAGGGACTGGCTGCATAAGGAATGGCATTACTAGCATCATTCTTGTATAATAATAATAATAATAATAATAATAATAATAATAATAATAATAATAATAATAATAATAATAATAATAATAAATTATGATGATAATAAGGTTGATGGCCATCAACGTCATTTGTAGACAACATCTCAAAAGGGAAAGTACTCCAGTGGTGCCGGGAAATCAAGCGAAGTCTAAACTAAAAAGAAAAAGCAACAACGCAGGAACGCAGCCAGTTTCGATCGCATCTTCGGAGATGAGGAGTACAACCTAATACAACCAATCATAGAAGGGAAGATTTGTCATGGGCGAAGATTGTCCTAGACGGGGACGTTTGACAGGGGTTCGACATCAGCGATACGTGAACACTGATAAGGGAAGCGCAAAATAAAATATAAATAAGAAAACAAATTCATGATGGTGGCCAACCGTTCGGAAGGAGACGGAATAATAATAATAATAATAATAATAATAATAATAATAATAATAATAATAATAATAATAATAATAATAATAACCAGTATATTATTAAACAGAAATACAGGGAGAAGGTCGAAAAATATAGTACTCTTACTATAGGAGTAGCAAGGATTTGGAAACAAGACAGAGTGAACATTCTTCGTTTCTTCCTTCTTCCCACTGATCTCACACCAAAATCATTTCCAGAAAACTTGAAGATACTACAGCTTCCCATCCACACTGACAACGTAGCACAAAAGACCTACAACATCGTCAGCACATTCCTGAATGCCCATTACGGACCATAAATAGAAAAGGCTGCAAAATGTACAGCAAAGGAAATAATGAAGACGTATATTGTAAATTTATATAAATTAGTATTACTATTTCTTATATGTAAAGTATAGAAATACGAGCTCGGGCCTATATTACCCACTAAAAATTTGCGAAATTAATAATAATAATAATAATAATAATAATAATAATAATTGTACCGGGCGGTACACCTCCACGCCGCTAGTTTAAAAATGTGCGCCGCTTGAAACTCCTCTGCTGGAGGAAGTCTGAACTTTATCTACGGTATTAATTTTCTACTTTATCAGAAGATGTCACTACCTGGAAATTTTGGAGTTTTTGAACTGTGTCATTTTCGACGTATTTTTGTTTTGCTTGTAGTAAGAAGTGTGAACTTTCTCTTCTAGAGGACACTACTGAAAAACTACAATGGTGCACCCTAGTGCGACGTGAAAGAACTATTTTTTTGGAGAAAGTTTTATTTCAAAAGTTTGTTTCTTGTTAAATTTCTTTCTGTTATTGTTTAAGTTGGCTGTATACCCCTCTCTTTCCCCTTGTTTTGTATTTAGCCAATCCCGAATTTCTTTTATTAATTTCTGACCAATCGGATGTATCTTCCCCCAACTTGAATATGTTGCTGTATCCTACCCAATAAATAGTTTGTGGGAGGGTGTTCTCATTCCCCTAACGCCTCGAACTTTCCGCGAGAGTATATAAACTGCTGATTTTAGGGTCTCCGGGCCACTTCTGTTCCATCTTTTCGTGTGTAAAGTACATAGCAGGGGGCGGGAAGCGCCTCTTTCTTCGGCGGCAGTCAACAACCAGGTAATGGCCGATTAATTACTTCTTTTCTTGCTTGCTCAGCAGTTTAACTCTCGGGGCGGGTCCGAAGTTTTTCCATTATGTAACCTTCCTTAAATGTAAAGGAACTTGTATCTATTCTATCTTTTAAACTACATATTGGGATAGAGAGTGCTTAACCCTCTCGAGCTCCCACTCATATTGTTTTGAGGTGAACTTGTTTTCTCAACCTATTCTTCCTTAACATTATGTAAATTTGTCAATTTCTAAAGTCACCTCTTTAGTATGGGATTAGCCCTTGCATCAGTGGCCTAGAGCCAAATTAGGTTTTGAAACTAATACATTAGGAGTGCAAATCGCCTCCTCTCAAATTGTTGATT
Organism: Anabrus simplex; assembly: GCF_040414725.1. Taxonomy (NCBI): domain Eukaryota; kingdom Metazoa; phylum Arthropoda; class Insecta; order Orthoptera; family Tettigoniidae; genus Anabrus; species Anabrus simplex. Next base: position 293,396,094 of record NC_090268.1, on the reverse strand, counting down.
TAGAGGTCATGTAATTAACCTTCTTGTCATTTAACAGACCTCAGTAGGTTGGGTATTTTACCCCTGTGTATATGTCCTGAGAGGACAGCTTGAAAGTAGAATTAGGTGTGGCCTTTGACAGGCCTGAATTTTGAGAGCAAATTGCTCTTTTCCCGAAAATTTTGTTTTCTGCGCGCCTCAAGGAGGCCTTACTGTGTATTTTGGAGCAAGTGCTCCTAGGTATGAATGGGGTTCTCCCCTCTCTGTTGACACTTGTGTTTGGGGTAAAACTGAGCTGATTGCTCAAGGATTGTGATCGCGGGGCTCGAAGCCCAAATCCTGTAAATACTGTAATTGTACTTAAGAAAATATAACCTTGTTAAATTTTAAATTCACTTTAATTTCGTAGCCTGAGACCTATTCGCCACCCCGCACCTTCTTTCACCTCTAACTACCACGGAAAACTCCGTAACAACAATAATAATAATAATAATAATAATAATAATAATAATAATAATAATAATAATAATAATAACCACTGTATTATGAAACAGAAATACAGGGAGAAGGTCGAAAAATATAGTACTCTTACTATAGGAGTAGCAAGGATTTGGAAACAAGACAGAGTGAACATTCTTCGTTTCTTCCTTCTTCCCACTGATCTCACACCAAAATCATTTCCAGAAAACTTGAAGATACTACAGCTTCCCATCTACACTGACAACGTAGCACAAAAGGCTGTAATTTTGAAGACCTGTAACATCGTCAAAACATTCCTGAATGCCCATTACGGACCATAAATAGAAAAGGCTACAAAAAGTAAGTTACAGCAAAGGAAATAATGAAGACGTATATTGTAAATTTGTATAAATTATTATTAAATACTATTTGTTATATGTAAAGTATTGAAATACGAGATAGGGCCTATATTACCAACTACGAATTTATTTGTGAAATAAATAAATAAATAAATAAATAAATAAATAAATAAATAAATAAATAAATAAATAAATAAATAAATAATCTTAAATTGAATAACAGAGTTCCTCTTCGTGAAATGAAATGTTTCCGAAGGATTTGAAAAAAAAAGGTGATAGAGCAGACCGCAGCAACTACAGAGACCTGTCTCTTTTGATAGTTATCTACAAGATTGTACCTACAGCTTCCTTAAGCAGAGTTGAAAAACAAACAGATCGTCTGGTTGATGAGTACGAAGCAGGTTTAAGAAAAGGTAGATCATATGCTGAGCAGATTTGGAGCGTGAAGACGACATTAGGGATACGCAGAAGTACCAACACGTTTGACACCTTTGTGGAATTTAAGAAAGCGTACGACTCTATTGACAGAAAAAGACATTTTTAACACCTTAGATGAGCTCGGGGTGGACAGGAAGATAAGAGCACTGGTCTGCCAAGACTCTCACAGACACATAATCTGATGTGAAGTTTCTTGGTGAAATATCTGAGCCTTCTGAAGTACGTACAGGTTTTCGACAAAGAGATTTTGTTTAACTTAGTGTTAGACAAAGTCCTCAGACAACGGGAAAAATCCAAGGTATAGGCATAGCGACTTCGGGGCAGAGGATCAACGTGAATTACCTGGATTTTGCTGATGATCTAGTTACCACTATTAAGACTAGTAAAGAAACCAGGTATGTCATATAGCAGTTACATGATATAGCATAAAAATCAGCAATAAAAATATCGTAGGAGAAAACGCATTTTATGGAAACTATAAGGAGATCTCCGCTACAGACAATTGTAATCACGCCTTTTCCGTTCTTTTAATCACCAATTTATGACTTGTGCCAACATCACGTTCCTCAAAAAATACTTGACTGAATGAATGCAATTAAAAGCGTTAATTAATGAAGAATTAATTTGCGTACTATATTCGCCACCTCAACTCATTTTCCATAAGCCACTGTTGTTATTTTGTTTTAATCTTAATAATTTAATTCCCTTGTTAACTTATTCCTTTTTTTGGCAACATTTCAGATAATAATTAGATTAACTCCTTGATAATCATCAGCATATCTTCTTATTGCAATCAAATTACCCAATTTCGACGTTTGTAATATTATTGAGGTTAACCACTGTATATATATGCTACTAGATAATTCTCTAAAAAAAAAAACCAAACCCCATGGCACTACAGCCCTTGAAGGACCTTGGCCTACCAAGCGACCGCTGCTCAGCCCGAAGGCCTGCAGATTACGAGGTGTCGTGTGGTCAGCACGACGAATCCTCTCGGCCGTTATTCTTGGCTTTCTAGACCGGGAGATAATTCTCTAAAGCACTATCAAAGACGGATAGCGTTTACAGGTAAGCAAGGTGAGGAGAAAATACTGAGTTATTTGCATACAAGTGCAGAATTTTAAAAAAAAATGTAGATTATACTTGTAATGTTTAAGTGTATGTTTTTCTCATTTTTCTTCTCTAATAACTTCTCTGTGCATTGTTTTCAACGTAGATGTTACACAAAGGGGCTCGTTAGCTTCAGTAGCAAATTCCAAACAATACATTTAAAAAAGTTAAAATTCAAAATCGTAGTCCGTAGGTCGTTATCATTTTGTTCTCGAGAGTTCTTTCTTAACGTTAAGGGTTGTTTTGTAGACCATGCAACTAGACAATTCTCTGAAGCACTGTCAATGACGGATAGCGTTCACGGGTAAGGAAGTTGAGGAGAAAATACTCAGTTATTTGCATACTTGTGCTGAAAATGTTTTTTCAGCCTGGAGCTTGGTAGGATTCTCAAATAGCACTACCAAAACCCGAGAGTGGCGCCAAAAAAGGGACATACTGTACATGGCATGATGAAGAATGACGTAATTTGTCATTTCTTCCTTTTTTTACAATTTGCTTTACGTCGCACCGACACAGATACGTCTTAGGGGACGATGGGATAGGAAAGGGCTAGGCGTGGGAAAAAAGCGGCCATGGCCTTAATTAAGACACCAACATTTTCCCGGTGTGAGAATGGGAAACCACGGAAAACCATCTTCAGTGCTGCCAACAGGGGGTTCGAACCCACAATCTCACGAATGCAAGCTCACAGATGCGTGACCCTAACCGCACGACCAACTCGCTTAATAGTTGTTTTCCTCACTGGGCCAGAAAATCCTATTGCAGCACAACGGTCCCTCTGAGTAGCAGCTTTCAGAAAATTCAGACGCACTAGGTACCCTCAAATGGCAGTGCTCAGCACTGTCCGTACCTCAGCAGCTTCAATAATATCACAGTCTTAAATGAGACAGCCTTCAGTGGAAGCCACTATTCTGACCTATGCTGACAGACAGATGCAGCGGTACTGTCCATAAGGAAAAAAAAAGACAGGAAAACGTTTGAAATGGTATAAAACCTAAACAGCAACATTCGAATTAAGAATTGTCTGCGTTTTAGAAAGATTGATCACTTTGAAGGCGATCTTAAGAGTACATCTAATTATAAAATGAACCGTCAGCTTCAAAACAGAAAAAGAATGGCAGATAAGTGAAATTTTTCAAATTTTCTAATTTTTCAAGAACAATAGCTTGACAATTTATAAGGGGAAACTAGAAGATCAGCTCGTACTAAAGGGGTTAAATTCTATCATGGATCTTCTTCTTCTTGTTCATATTCTTTGTCTTTTCCCCAAATTATCTGAGGTCGGTACTAATGAGGATTAACCCCATTTTTACGGCCAGATAGCTTTCCTGACGCCAACTCCCCGTGGTGTGATATATTCACTAATGCACAAAAGCCCAGTCCCGACCTAGAAGAATTAACCGGACGCGGCTAAAATCCTGAGCCCGCCCGGGAATCGAAATCAGGGACTTCTGGACCGAAGGTTACTACGCTGGCCATTCCACCAAGGAGCCGGACAAAACCTATAATCAATGAAGCGCTAAATACACAACAAGTAATAGGGTATTAATAAATATTATGAATTGTTTCAGTTTTCCTTTTGAGTAGACAAAATTGCAGCAGAGGAGTAGTTATGCTTGAGAGTTTAGACCTAGTTTTCTTATTCTCCAGAGCGCAGATGTTCTAACTCTCGCTGAATGCAGGAGTTCTTGTCTCGCTCTACGATATTACTGCGGATGGCAGCTCGGTCGTACTTTAGACGGGATAATTCTGCGATAAAGAGACCAGCTCACGACACAACAGCGCTCAGTGATCGTGGAAGGTGTCTAAGTTACTCACTCCCAGGGGGAGCTGGAAGCTTTCCAACTACCTCCAAGATTCAGTTGAAACAACTGACCTCTAAAGCCTTTCAAGTTTACTTAGTTTCAGATGACGATGTGGATATTACAGTTTCGAGGTTGAATCCAGACCACGCGAACTTCTCTCAAGTCCTACGAGTTTTTTTCAGTTCGCGTATTGAAATATCGTGCCATTTTAAATTTCTCCTATTTATACATGTTTGAGAACACTGAGTATACCGGGTGGTCGAGAACAACGTGAACTGGGTATATGAGCATATAACAATTTCGTGTGGCAATTTTTTTTTTTTTTTTACAAACTGCTTTACGTCGCTCCGACACAGATAGGTCTTATGGCGACAATGGGAGAGGAAGGGGCAAGGAATGGGAAGGAAGCGGCCGTGTCCTTAGTTAAGGTACAGCCCAGCATTTGTCTGGTGTGAAAATGGGAAACCACGGAAAACCATCTTCAAGGCTGCCGACAGTGGGGCTCGAACCCACAGTCTCCCGAATACTGGATACTGGCCACACTTAAGCGACTGCAGCTATCGAGCTCGGTAGTGTGGCTATTTCTAGCTGACTGCAGCCCTTGTAAGGCAGACCCTCCGATGAGCGTGGGCGGCATCTGCCATCTGTAGGCAACTGCGTGTTATTGTGGTGGAGGATAGTGTTACTGTGTGTGTGGGGTGTGAGTTGCAGGGATGTTGGGGACAGCATAAATACCTAGCCCGCGGGCCATTGTAATTAATCAATGTAGGTTAAAATCTCCAACCCGGCCGGGAATCGAACCCGGGACCCTCTGAACCGAAGGCCAGTACGCTGACCACTCACCCAACGAGTAGGACTTATGAGCATTAGAGGGTTGGTTATGGTGATAAATATTTCGAAAAAATCGATATCTTACACAGTTGTTGTCATTTTATCACCTGCTGAAATTAGCCAATCACATCGCTTCGTGGGCGAGTTCAAATGAACTTTGCGAGACGGTGTTGCTAAATCTATACGTGGCTTAAGGCCGCCATCGGAGCACCGGTCGAAGAATGAAACTTCGCCAGAAGAGGAGTTCAATCAATCAATCAATCAATCAATCAATCAATCAATCAATCAATCAATCAATCAATCAATCAATCAATCAATCAATCAATCAATCAATCAATCAATCAATCAATCAATCAATCAATCAATCAATCAATCAATCAATCAATCAATCAATCAATCAATCAATCAATCAATCAATCAATCAATCAATCAATCAATCAATCAATCAATCAATCAATCAATCAATCAATCAATCAATCAATCAATCAATCAATCAATCAATCAATCAATCAATCAATCAATCAATCAATCAATCAATCAATCAATCAATCAATCAATCAATCACTACTGATCTGCATTTAGGGCAGTCGCCTAGGTGGCAGATTCGCTAGCTGCTGTTTTCCTAGCCTTTTCTTAAATGATTGCAAAGGAATTGGAAATTTATTGAACATCTCCCTTGGTAAGTTATTCCAATCCTTAACTCCCCTTCTTATAAACGAATATTTGCCCCAATTTGTCCTCTTGAATTCTAAATTTATTTTCATATTGTGATCTTTCCTACTTTCAAAGACACCGCTCAAACTTATTCGTCTACTGATGTCATCCCACGCCATCTCTCCACAGACAGCTCGGAATATACCACTTAATCGAGCAGCTCGTCTCTTTTCTCCCAAGTCAACCCGGCCCAAACTTTGCAACATTTTTGTAACGCTACTCTTTTGTCGTAAATCGCCCAGAACAAATCTAGCTGCTTTTCTTTGGATTTTTTCAGTTCTTGAATCAAGTAATCCTGGTGAGGGTCCCATACACTGGAACCATACTCTAGTTGGGGTCTTACCAGAGACTTATATGCCCTCTCCTTTACATCTTCACTACAACCCCTAAATACCCTCATAACCATGTGCAGAGATCTGTACCCTTTATTTACAGTACAATCATATTTATGTGATTACCCCAATGAAGATCTTTCCTTATATTAAGGCCTAGGTATTTACAATGATCCCCAAAGGGAACTTTCACCTTCACCCCATCAACCCTCCGAGCTGACAGGATCACGCCAAAGCAAGTACACGTGCAGATTTAGTAACACCATATCACAAAGCCCATTTGAATTCACCCGCGAAGTGATCTGATTGGCTAACTTCAGCAACTGATAAATTAACAACGGTGCGAAATATCGAATGAATTTTTCGAATTGTTTATCAGTATGACCAACCCTCTAACGTTCATATACCCCGCTCACGATCATCCTGTAAAAGGCTAGGTGCCTGTAGCAAGAAGGAGCGAACTTATTCCTATGCACACCTGTGGAAAATGCACAGTGAAAGAACAACAAAGGATTTATTACACCGTGTAACAATCCAAACACTACATACCACGTATGTTTGCTCAATCGCAGCAGATACCGAAATGTATCCTAATGGATGTAGAGCAAGCACTTGCATATCGCTTCACGGCCCGACGCTCCAGTGAATGTTCCGATCCATAAATCCTAACAGCGGAACAGATGACGTTCACATGTTATCGTACACTAGTGTGTTGATATCAGGAACCAGTGTAATGTACACGACTCCTTTTGCATGCCGCTCAGGCTGAAATTTTTGGGATTCAATACCGGCGATAGTGGAGGCCATCTGTCATATAAGTTGTTGTACTGTTCATGTAATTAGTAACATACCACATGTCCAAAAAGCTCTTGTGCATTCACACATTACGTGACTGACACATGGTTCATAATGTAAAAGTACCGTAATTACACTCGAATACACGTATTGAGCTTGTTCATAGGAACACTCTGGGAGCATCGTATATATAATAGGATCTCCACCTGCAATGAGGTCAGAATTAGAAGTTGAATTTGAGCAATATCTGTGACAATAACAAATAATCCAATAGCAACTTACCTCCGATCAAACTTTCAGTCAAGTTTCATCTCTCCCCTTATGTTATTGGCGTGTCAGTTCCCGTAGCCGGGGAACATTAACAGACTAGGCAGTGCATTAAATGTCTGAGACGTACACACACCCTTTGGCTTGCTCCACATTTTCCTAGAGAACTGCTCGAATTAGGAAGAAAATGCATACGGATATTTTTGTAGTAAATTTAATTCTAAATTCGGCACGCTTGCTCCACTTTTAATATGGCTAAAGGCATGATTTTTACATAAATTCATGTATGATTTTACAAAATCAATTTTCACGGAATTCTTGAATTTCACTTTATTTCCTAAAATTATTGATTACAAGTTTCATTTGTGTGATTTGTGAATTATGTGAAAAATAGACACATACAAAGAAACAATATTGATAATTATTCCTTCATTACGGTCCTAATCAAGATTATATAGTGAATTACTCCTTCACCCTATATATCCATACCATCAAGGGATCTCCTAGAATATTAAAACGAACAGGTATTGCTGTCGAATTGAGAAATACTTGCTCTGTCTTCAGTTTCCCTTCACACACACGCTATTGGATTACAGTTACAAGCTCGTTATTATCCATGAATTTCGTAGCGGGTTCGCACTTATCACAAAATGAGTAAACATCGCTTTAAACCGGCGTTATCTTTTTATTTCTCTGTAATTCGCAAATATAGAATCAATATTTTCTCAACCAGAAGTATATGATTCATAAAAACGTCTCAAAATCGCTTCAAAATGACCTTTGTCGCGTTGAGAGATAATGCGAAAAAAAACATGCTTCTAAATATGACTGACATTTAACCTGTTATTCAGTTTTTATTGGATACAAGTTGAAAACTGCTGGAGTTAAAAAGAAAATGCATATTTATTCTTGAAAATTAAATTCTAATTGGACTTGCTGGACTCCATTACTTAATAGGATTAGCATTTTACGCAGTGTATTCTACTTTTACTGAAGGTATCCCGGACGCACAATTTCTCTAGCTGGCTGTACTTTTTTGTAATTATGTGACTTCTGTGATAAGCTACCATCATTTTATCTAATCTTCAATAATCCGGAAGAAATGTGCTTTCTACAGTGCATGAATTATTGAATCGGTTGGGTAATTACCGAAATCACGCCCCATATCACAACTCACAAAATTTCTATCTTCATAATATTAGTAGAGATCTTAATTTGTAAAATCGAAAATGCTTAAATTTACATTACATACGACAATTGCACTACATTTTAAAATAAGCCATGGTGAACGTTCTATCTGGCGCGCGGCCTTCGTAAACTGTACTAAATGGTTGTGGATATCGTTCTGGTTTAATAATAATAATAATAATAATAATAATAATAATAATAATAATAATAATAATAATAATAATAATAATAATATTTTTTCTGAAATCTTTGAATTTCTTGTCCCACTCGTAGTGTTCATGCCGAATAAGACGCATAAATAAAGTCAATTGCATTTTTGTCTTTTTGTCTGTTACGTAACTTCAAATCATCATCATCATCATCGATCGCTGATCTGCAATTAGAGCTCTCAGCCACGTGGCAAATTCCCTATCACTTGCTCACCAAGGCTTTTCTTACATGATTTCAAAGAACGTGAAAATTTATCGAACGTCTTCCTTGATAAATTATTCCAATTCCTAATTCCTCTTCCTATAAATGAATATTTGCCCCAAATTGTCCTCGTGAATTCCAACTTCGTATTATGATCTTTCCTACGTTTGAAAATCCAAGTTCTAGCCCTTCAGGCAAGCAACTCAATATTGCAAACATTCTAGGGATATGAGCTACGAATTTTAGATAAATAAAATATAATAAAGTATAAGAATATATTTTATATTTCTAAAAATTACAATCCTTTTCTTAATCATCGTTATCCGGTCGATTAGATTAGCTGCTTTCCTTTTTATACCACTACGAGCGCTAATGTAAGTCAATGCATTGTTTCTCTTAAGCACTACTACGAGCGCTAATGCATGGCAATGCAGAGTTTCACTTAAGCCCTTATAACTGCATTCACTGTGGATATTTTTCACAAAAACAAAAATCGCCTGAAGAACCAAGGAATACATTACAGAAAGGTGTAAGTTAATTTAGCTAGGATCTGAATAAAAAATGAGTAAAGAAACGAGGCTGTTTTTCCAGAGCTGCATTTAGGCCGGAAATGATTTACCAAATTTGTTTTGTTTACATTGATAGAGCTATCCAAGACTCACATATCTAAAACTTTTGCGAGACCTTTTGTCCTTCAACTTTCGGCACAATTGAGGTAATTGCTTAATTTTACGTTTTTCGTAGCATGGGAACTCCAATTGAACCTTAGACTATACTAGACTTAACTAAAGTTGGCGTCTGACAGGTAAGGTTGGAGGGAGGAGCACTGCACGTGCCATTTCACGACGTTGCCACATTCCAGCATTCCTTTCTACATGCTCTTACCCCTCGCTTCCGGCTCACTTGTTCCCTCCTTCATTCTGACCGCTGTGATCTGTTGTAGACTACCTGGCCAGGCGGTGTCGTCCCATTTGCGATCACTCTTATACAAACAATCAGGTTCTTATCAGTGACAGTGACAGGTTTGGCAACTCCCAGCAAGACTAGCTGCCCTGAAGTTTTATCTCCATGGCAACCGCAGTCGCCCCACCCTCGTTTCCATGGCAACCACACAGCCACTCCCTTTATCCCGCCCCGGCAGGCAGTAAACGGACCTCCCTCTAAGAAATGTCAGACACCAACTCTTATTATTAGCAGTATAGTCATTAAGTTACTCATGTGTGATATAGTGATATTTTAAATGAAAAGCGTTCAACACCGTTACGTTGTCCGTAGGAAAGAAGCATGTCTGTCTGTCTGTCTGTCTGTCTGTCTGTCTGTCTGTCTGTCTGTCTGTCTGTCAGGTCATCAGCCCAGAGGCTGGTTGGATCCTCATATAGCACCACCATATGTTATGCAATTATAGGGAAACTGCAAAAACCAATGTCAGAGCCCAGGTGAGGCGTACTAGGCAAGATGAGGAGTGAGGCAGTTTGCCATTGCTTTCCTCACTGGGCCAGCCGGTGCTCCTGCAGCACGACTGATCCTATGAGCAACAACTTTCATAACACTCAGATGCACTAGTCGTGCTCTGAATGTTATTACTCAGCACTACCCACACCCCAGGAGCCTCCATATTGTCACAGCCATGGATGAGACTGGGACTTTGGCGGAAGCTACACTTTGCTCTGGCCTGTTCCAGCAGACGGATACAAAAATACTATGTCCATCAAGAAATGGCAACAGGCGGAGGAAAGAAGTAAGAAGTAGGAAAGAAGCCACCTCGAGTGGAACTGGAATATTTGGGCCTACTATAGTGATTACTAGTGAGAAAGTAAAGGAAACGAAAGGAGATTGAACATTGAGAGGGGTAACAAAGTGCAGTATATTTTACCACTCAATCTGTTCAAGATATAAATATACAAACACTAAAAACAAAACCCTCTCTGTTAACAGAATGCGCTGGCTAACGATCGCAGGCGAGCAGATCTATGTACAAACCGAACTACCCCTGCCTACCGGAATAATGATTTCATGTAACATATATGAAATGATAATACATTTGTTATTCACTGGCAATTCATGCTTTGTGCTCTTTCGCTCCTGTACCTTCATAGAGACAATGCTGCGAACATTCAGGTTACAATAATTTTCTGCTCCAGGCTAAGAGGGGCAAGGAGCCAGTGGGTAGGGGAAACTACCCTTCAATTTTCTCCCTCACTGTCACTCCCTGTTCTGACATCATCCCTCCCCTTCATGTATATGCTCACCCTCCTCACGTTAATGTAATAGAATGGAAATGGAAAAGTTTGGGCAAGGGTAGGACGGGATATAGTTATATGACTAAGCACATGTACATGTATGTCCCCGTGGTCGTTAAAGCGATCGAGACAATGCTCATAAAATTATTATAGGCAAATTTCCTTACGTCAAATATTGAAGGAGGGAAAGGAAGCAAATCGAAAATTAACGATGCTCAGGGTTTCCACGACCACGACTTGAATATTTAATACAAGACCCAGCTCTTAAACTAGTTTACATTGTCAATGCTCATTAACCACCCTCAAAGACTCCACTTCCATATCCAGCAATATAATATGGCTCATTGTTTAATGCTCCAGTTCAGCCAGTAGCTTACACAAAATTATACAAAGAGGTTTATTGTGGTTCAAGACGTGGGCGTTTTGGTTACAATCATTAGGTGCATCTGGCAGGCGAAATTATTAATATAGTTCATCGCGAAACTGGATTGAAAACAAACCTTGATACGAATTTTAAAAACTGACCGACTCGAAGCGTAGTTGGTTAAGTGTTCGGTTTCTGTTATCAAGGGTTAGAGATCACATTGGTAGGTTTTTAAGGGGATTCGTTGTATGTTACAACTATCGAAAACCTCTCAATTCTTTTTACTATTCGTTTCATGTCGCACCGACGTAAGCAGGTCTTAGGCCATGAATAGATAAGAAAGGGCTGGAGCTAGGAAGGAAATGATGATTGTGATTATGATGATGATGATGATGATGATGATGATGGTGGTGATGATGATGATGATGATGGTTGTTTGTTGTTTAAAGGGGCCTAACAAAATGGTACGAGGTACAACGAAATGAAACGATAATTAAAACTTCAAAATGTATCCTCTGACTAGAATCTAAAAACGAATGATGATGAAAACATGACTATGAATCCAAACTAATTACTAGATCCAATTTACGATGCTGTATTTTCTTAGATGTTGCTTGTTGTCCAAAGGGGCCTAAAATCCAGGTAACCGGCACCTCATAACAGTACTAATCACTGGTAGAGCAGAACCATGGTGTTCATCCTATAGTGGTACTAAGAGGTAACGTAGATTCATGGTGCTCCTCGCATGGTGGTGCTAATCATGGGCGCCGGAAGGAAATGATCGCAGCTTGGTGTGAAAATGGGAAAACCATGGGAAACCATCTTTAGTGTTGCCGACAGCGGAGTTCTAACCCACGCCATCGTAAATGCAAGGTGGTTACTACATGATCAAAAACGCTCTGTAAACAATTTAAAAAATTCATAGCTCTACTGTAGCAGTAAATTATGATAGAATAAATTTCTAATATCTTCGTTAGTTCTGGTTTGATGAATTAAAATGTAAGATGCTGAATTTCAGCAGTCAGTGAAACGTTATTGTGTTAGGCATGTCGGAGAAAATTTCATCGCTCATTTGCTGTAAACTACAACTAAAAATCTATTTCCCTCGTAAATTCTAAACTATTTGGTATATAAAAATATTTTACCTTGTATTCTTAAGTAAAATGTCTACACAACTGACCATAATCACACGCTTAAGATCGACAGTTGTTTGTACAAAAAGAAATATCATGCAAAAAATTTACCAACATATATCATGTTAAAATAATGACTAATTTTGGAATTATATTTTTGGAAGTGGTCAGTTTTATAACTGTGAATTTGAACAGAAAAATTAAGAAAACACAATATTATATTAATAAAAGGACCAGCTATAAAAGAAGTGGTGTAAAACAGACGCGTAAACAGCCTAACTAACTAACCAACCAACCCCATGGCACTATAGCACTGAAGGGCCTTGGCCTACCAATTTATCACTGCTCATCCCGAAGGCCCGCAGATTACGAGGTGTTATGTGGTCTGCGCGACGAATCCTCTAGGCCGTTATTCTTGGCTTTATAGACCGGGACGTAAATAGACACCACTTTAAATGATTAGTTATGTAATAGGTCATTTTATTATAAACATAAAATATTTTTAATTTACAAAATTTCAATGATTTATCGGTAGTAGGAACTGATATAAAAATATGCAAAATTACTGCCTTTAGAATTTTTTGAAATGTTGCTTTACGTCGCACCGACACAGATCAATATTATGGTAACGAAGGGATAGGAAAGGCCTAGGAATGCGAAGTAAGCAGCTGTGGCCTTAATTAAGGTACAGCCCCAGCATCTGCTCGGTGTGAAAACAGGAACTCACGGAAAACCATCTTCCGGGCTGCCGACAGTGGGGTTCGAACCCAATATCTCCCGGATGCAAGCTCACAGCTGCGCGCTCCTAACTGCACGGCCAACTCGCTCGGTGACTATATTTTGAATGTTATAATTTACACCAATCCTCCTAAGAAAGCTGAAATATTAGTGACCCGTGTCAAAATATTTACCAATAACTGGTCTCGGTGGTCCAGTCGATAAACTGCTGTCCTTCTTTCCTCAATGCAGTGATTACGATTCCTGCTGATTTCGGTGGCATTTGAGTGAAAGAACGCTGGCAGGATAACATTGTGATACCCCAGCGTCCCTCAAAGTCTACTCAAATTGAACGAACATTTATTATTATTATTATTATTATTATTATTATTATTATTATTATTATTATTATTATTATTATTATTATTATTATTATGTAACAGAAAACCTCTGCTCTCATTGAATACCTGCTCAATAGCTTCTAGATCCTTCTGTCGCAGAACATCCTTTCTCCGTTGCCCAAGTACTGATTTCGTCGTCTACTATGTATATAAAGACCTTTCGCCTCATCTTGAGCGAGTAGGGCCTTCCTCCTGGCTTTTACTAAATTATTGTGGTCAGGACTTGATGTGGATTTACCCTGTTTTACGACCAGATGCTCTTCCCGATTCCAGTCCTACGTGGAGCAGTTTATACACTGTTAGGCATGTCGATGGTTGTTGGTTGTGTGTTGTGTTGGGTGTGAATGACGATATGTGTATTAAGCCATTGGAATCAACAAGACTTGACTAAAATTCCGGAGACAACTGAGAATAGAATCTTGAATCCTCTGAACCGAAGGCCAATACGCTGCCCATTTGTGAAATCTTCAGAGTCGGGAATGCTGAGGCGTAAAGGAAGACGGAGAGTGTCACACAGGTGAGACTTTCTTTAGCTTATCCGAAGGATCGATGGAACTATTCTAGCTTTTCTTTGTAGAAACTCTTCCTAACATTACATAATTTTGCAGGTGAAAAATTCATCGTAGGTGCGACCGCGATTCGAAATTCCATAAACTGGATAGAAACCTAGCAGTTAAGTCACTGCAATAATCACGGCTTCCTGATGACAGGTACGGAATTCCAGATTCTATGAAAGAAAAATACGATCAAGTGTATCGATTGAAAGTACTCAGCATATGCAGTTACAAATAGAGGATGAAGATGTTGAAATGTTAATGATAGCAATTAGAAGTTATGAACAAATGTTCGTAATTAGGAACAAGTATGATATGATGGATGCACAGGTTCAAAAACCGTGACCTATCAATGCCCAGTATGACCGAGTTAAAAATATCAAGAATCTACATTTTCAGTAATATTTATATATTTGACTGTCTTCATAAATCCTGCTGAGAAGTCTTGGTTCATTCTGATCATTCTAATTATATTTTCCTTCAAGATGCGGACGGCTATAGTTAGATTTGTCACACCATGATACAAGCCACAAAGTTGTGGTCCTCATTAAACTTGTCCATATTACCACCTCTAAATGAAAATGGACACGACAGTTATACCATAACAAGTAGAATGAAATTCAGTAGTCATCACTCCCTCCCTTATCGATGGTGGTTAGGGGTCAACTGAAAGTTGGCCCTGCGAGCGATTCTGGCGACTGGCAAAGATGTGTTGTCATCCCCCGTTAGGTAAGTTAGTGTGTGGATTATAGACGTGAAGTACGTTAGTCGTGTTCCTATCCGACATATCATCGTTGCGCCTGCGAAAACCGCTATGTTATAATACTTTTGCAGAAATACTGACCCGCAGTACACATATTACGAAGAGAGACTATTCTTGACAATATTGTACCTTAGATGACAGCTCCTTACCTAACAAAGTATTTCTACAAGTTGTTTTACGTCGCACCGACACATATAGGTCTTACGGCGACGATGGAATAGGAAAGGGCTAGGAGTGGAAAGGAAGCGGCCGTGGTCTTTGTTACGGAGTTTCCGTGGAACAGAGAGGTGAAAGAAGGTGCGTGCTTGAATGAGTCCATCTACGATATTAAAAAAAATTAAATTAAAACTTTAAAATAAAGGTTATATTTCAAAACTCAAACTTAACAAGATTTTTCACTTAGTGAAATAATAAGATGACGGTTACAAAGCAATGTTGATACATAAAATTTACAATTTCTGAGCTTCAAGCTCCAAATCACAAGTTTACACGCCGCAAATATAGCATTTAGGTAGACAAGGAGAGAAACTCCCAAGACAGAGCACTTTGCTGCAACCGTTACAACTTATAGCCTTCCAGAGGCACCCCTCAATATTACAGCAATCTCAGCTCTCCAACTTCGACATAGGAGCTGTGCTCCCAATTTCTTACAGCCTACTCAAGGCAACATTACAGCAAAACCTTACACTTCTGGCCTCTCTAGGCCCAACCTACAATTTACAATTTTCGTACACAGGGGTATATATTACCCAAACTACTGGAAAAGAAGAACAGGTTAAATTATTGGCCAAAACTCAAAGTGTATGGAGGCGTACACTTGCGCTCCAAGAAAATCAAGTATAAAACCCTACTTGGGCTCGCGACCCGAAGATGCAGAGGCTAATCCCAAGCTACTGAGGTGACTAGAAGGAAGGTTATTTAATGTTTTACAGGAAGAGAAACAGTTACTAAATCTTAGTCACCTCAAGATAAATTGAAGGGGGCTCGAGAGGGTAACGCACTCTCTATACCCGATTTACAGTTTAAATCTTTATGAAATTTTACATTAGCAGGAAGAAAATTTACATTTTATAAAACAGAGAGTTACATAGTTGAAGATTAGGAACTTCCCCTCGGGCTAGTTTGCGGAGATAGCTACAGAGGTAGAAAACTGGTGGCCATTACATGGGCTGATGTTCTGCCTGCCGAAGAATGAGGCACCCCGCCTCCTGTCTTAACACACACACTCAGAACTTCGACGATCAATAAGACAAGGTACTTGGAAAAAGCCGCAGCTTATATACCCGAGGGGAAGGTTCGATAAGGCTCTGGACTAAATCCAGACACACCCTTTCATTTTTATTGGCAGAATAAAAAGTAACAAGAAGCCTATAATTGGCTGAAAAATAATGACAGAAAATTGGGGATTGGTCTGGACTGGCGAGAAGAAAAGGAAGTGTTGCTAACACTGAAATATTAAAATAAATGAAAGGGTTTTTTTTTTGCTAGTTGCTTTACGTCGCATCGACACAGTTAGGTCTTATGGCGACGGTGGTACAGGAAAGGGATAGGAGTAGGAAGGAAGCGGTCGTGGCCTTAATTAAGGTACAACCCCAGTATTTGCCTGGTGTGAAAATGGGAAACCACGGAAAACCATCTTCAGGACTGTCGACAGTGGGGTTCGAACGCACTATCTCCCGAATACTGGATACTGGCCGAATTTAAGCGACTGCAGCTATCGAGCTCGGTAAAATATTTCTAAGCTAAAACACTTCATATAGCGATTTTTGTAGGAAAAATGACGATATACAATGTCAGTAATGTTCCTTGTGCGTGATACCAGGCAATGAGAGTGTTACATGTGTTTGCTAAACAATAACCACTATGCCGTTCTGTTTCATTTGGGATTGAAGATCGGGATAGAATGAATTACCTGGCGTTAGGAATGTTTCCAATACGGCAAACGAAAGAATTATACGGAAATTGCTTGAAGTGTCGAGTCTTCTTCAGGGCAAAATAAATCAGGAGAAACTTTCAAGCTCGCAAACTTTCAGAAGTAACGAACACTTACTGACGGTATTTTATTTAAATTCAGTTCTCTTACATGCATGTTGAGTTTAAGGTCAAGTCCATTTCTGACTAGAAGGTTAACTTGTCATATTCAGGATCATTACTAAACTTAATCAGGAATTGTTTGAAAATGCAAAACTGATAAAAACAATTCATATCATCAGTTTGAAAACTAAGTACAAGATACAATTTTTACATCACACGTTAACATAGCAGTGTTCTGAAGGGGTATCGCTGAGAGACAAGCATGCAGTATACAGAGAGGTAAACAGCGTCTATAATCCCAATACAAGCCGTGCATAGAATAATCGTATGTAGGCCTACTGTGTATCCATTAATCGCATTTCTATATATCGATACGATATCGATCGATAATCTACACTTGATCCCATAGTCCCCCCAGGGTGGTGAACGTATTTTCCCTCTGTAGCCTCTCATATGCTTTCTCTAGATCTACGAAACATAAACACAACTGTCTATTCCTCTCGTAGCATTTTTCAATTACCTGGCGCATAATGAAAATATGATCCTGACACGCCCTCTGTGGTCTGAAACAACACTGGTTTTCATCCAACTTCCTCTCAACCAGTGATCGCACCCTCCCCTCTAAGATGCCTGGTATACTAATAAATTGCGCAATGAAGAAGACTTGTAAATACGAAGTAGTAAAATATTTACTCCAAAATGAACAGATTCACTAAAAAAGGAGGACATTTTTTAATAATTCACACTTACCCTGACACTGTTCTAAAAAGGAGGACATGTCTGGATAAAAGAGGACGTCTGGTCACCCCCTATGAGCAAGACCTTTCATAACACTTAGACGCACTCGTGGTGCTCCGAGTGTCATTACTAGACATTGGATATGTATGTAAATAAATATTTTCCCCCGATATATATATACGTCCAAAACGGATAAGGAAGTAAGTTTGAAGGTGAAACTGGAAGAATTATTAAGTTTATGGTGAATAATTGCACATATTTGATATTAGTGCATACACTTCAAATTTCGGATTTTGTTGAGTATGTTTTGTACTTTTATTATGTTTTACTAGCAGTCTTAAAGAAAATGTAAACTGATTAAAGCCATGAACTCTTGGAGAATGAGTGGCCTTGTGCAGAATGAACATTAAAGGTGTGGTAAGAATTCAAGGAAAAATCAAGACAAGAACTCATTGAGCGTTTCCGAATTCAAGTACTGTCCCATAACAACATATAATATAATATTTCCGCATTGAAGCTAATTTTAACAGACAAAACGCCATAGATTTTTACATGAAAACTTGGAGAAGATTGCTGTAGTGTACTGCAAAGCCAATTTTGGATAGGAAAAGTAGGGTTTGCAGTGTGAAATGAAAGAGGAAAGTCTATTTAATTGTGTTTTTTCACGTTTATGTTTCCTTACAAGTTTTACAAATTATGATTTATCATGTGTATTGACTGACACAATGGACCTTATCTAGGAGGCGTGTGGATATATTTTAACAGTGAACACTGACAGATTGGTCTGCCTCATTGGTATAGTGGTTAGTGTGATTAGCTGGCACCCCCGGAGGCCCGGGTTCGATTCCAGGCTCTGCTACAAAATTTGAAAAGTGGTTCGAAGGCTGGAACGGGGTCCACTCACCCTCGGGAGGTCAGTTGAGTAGAGGGGATTCGATTCCCTCCTTAGCCATCCTCGATAGGTTGCCAACGGCCGTAGTCGTGTTGAAACACCGGATCCCGTGAGATATCCGAAGTTAAGCAACATTGGGCGTGGTCAAGATTTGGATGTGTTGCCACGCGCTGTAGGTGATGGCGGGGGGGGGGGGGATTAAGGGAATGGAGGAGCGGAAAGGAACTGGCTACCCTACCGCACGTAAACTCCGGCTCAGGCACACCTTTGCGGAGGTTCGGACCTGCCTTCGGGCAGAATTCACCCTTACCTTACCTTACTGATAGATTGATGCGTCTCACAAACTATGCACGACTGTTTGTACTAGTGGAACAGCCGCAGCTGTAAGTGGCGTGCGATTTTTTGTTTTTCATTCAGGTGTTTATTCATGATAATGATTTTATGTATTGGTGTAGGTGAATCGTGTGAGTCTAGTAAAGATTTACGTTTGTATTTCAGAGAAGGGTTTAATGGCATTAAAACAGATGCATATTTAAGTGCATATTTCACCACTTCTTTAAGCATAGTAGCATAATTACATTGGTGATTTATACAGCATATAAAATCCAATGTCTAGTGATTACTCAGCACCACCCATATCCCAGCAGCTTCCATATTGTCACAGTCGTGGATGAGACTGGGATTTTGGTGGAAGTTACACTGTGCTCTGGCCTGCTCCAAGTGATGGATGCAAAAGTATTGTATCCATACCGAAATGACATAAGGAATAATAATAATAATAATAATAATAATAATAATAATAATAATAATAATAATAATAATAATAATAATAATCACCACTTATCTTCTCTTTCCGTACCTGGTTCAAATTTGAAGTGTCCAATAGCGAGCGGCTGTCGTCACCTTGTCATATGCTTATAACTAATCGTCCACCGAAAGAAAGAAAGAAAGAAAGAAAGAAAGAAAGAAAGAAAGAAAGAAAAAGACAGGCCTATGTACTTCACCTGAAATATGACTTGTAATATTGGTCCCGTGGTGACTTCTGTCACCCATTTACCTGGATTTTCGGCAAACTATAAATATTTAATTTCATCGTCATTTAATTATTTATTCAATTATTTTACATTTATTTCATTGGAAGTTGCCAAATGATAATTACATTCAATTATGGTACGAACATTGATATTTATATATGTATATTTTAAATATTACAATTAACACTTAATCGCGAGGCAAATTATTTAAGCAGATTGCATTTGTCACCAAACAGAGGTATAATGATAATTAGTATATTGCAATTAGCACCCAACATTAGGACATGTTTTATTTCTATTACATCGTATAAACGGGATTTTAAATAAAGGTTATTTATTTATTTATTTATTTATTTATTTATTTATTTATTTATTTATTTATTTATTTATTTATTTATTTAGAATGAATTGAATGAAAATGCAATTTTCTGTAATATGCTGATGCAAGCCTATTTATTTCAAACCGTCTACATTTAATACTGTCACTTTTTTAAAAACTTCAAACTTATGTCATGAAATGCAGCTACTTTTGACTTATACTCTTTAGCCCTGGCACGAAAGATTTAAGGTACCTGTAAGTAGACGCCTGTTCGGCCCCGTGTTGTAGGGGGCAACGCGTCCGCCTGTCACCCGGCGGCCCCGGGTTCGATTCCGGGCCGGATCACGGGTTTTATCTGTAAATTATTAATATCCCTGGCCTGGGGATGCATTTCTTCACATTCAACACTTTACACTTCCGCAATTTCCAAATTCACGCAGGTTCCTAACATATGGTGCAAGTAGGGGCAAAATATCTTTCCAGGTCGACGCCCCGAACAAATTTCATTTAAAAAAGTTAACCCCTGCGAGAATATACGAAATGTTATCCTCATCCGCACCTTGATCGTTTTCTTGCGATTTCTGAGGAGATAAGTTGGCGATTCTTTATTCACTCCCTAGTAGGGTCAAGGGTGAAAACTGTGTCACACTGAGTCTTAAGGCAAACTCATTGTGGAAGAAAATACTCACTTTACGAGTACCTGTCGTGGTTTGTAATGTGGTGCATTGTTAATAATAATTTCGTGTGGCTATTTCTAGCCGAGTGCAGCCCTTGTAAGGCAGACCCTCCGATGAGGGTGGTCGGCATCTGCCATTTGTAGGTAACTGCGTGTTATTGTGGTGGAGGTTGTTATGTGTGGTGTGTGAGTTGCAGGGATGTTGGGGACAGCACAAACACCCAGCCCCCGAGCCATTGGAATTAACCAATTAAGGTTAAAATCCCCGACCCGGCCGGGAATCGAACCCGGGACCCTCTGAACCGAAGGCCAGAACGCTGACCATTCAGCCAACGAGTCGGACATGTGGTGTATTGTGACCAACATGAACACCATTCTCGAGCTAGGCGCGGCTAAAATCTCCGACCTGACTGGAAAACGAATCTGGTACACTCTAAACCCAACACCACGACGCTCAACGAGCTGAACAAGGAGAATGGATGTTTCTAGTACAACAATTCTCCCTACTTGACTGTGTATCCCACCCTCATATCTACTATAGGGTAAACATAAATAAAAACAAGTAATATATCAGTGCCACTGAATGGGTAATAGGGTGACAGATGACACATCAGGCTCTATTACCTTTTAGAAGCAGTGATTAATGAATGGGAGTCATCCTAGCAGAAAGGCAGAGTGCTTTTGCTTAGCTGACTCATCTTCTTCAGAGGGAGCCTGACTCTCCCCGGGGACATCCCACATCTTCAAGAAGGCTGTGATGGTGGACACGTCAGGGGAAAAATGAAAAGATTTATAGAGAAATCACTTCCTAGAATGTAGTCTCAATGAGTCACACGCTGGTCACCCCACCCTCGCCTCAGGGAGCGGACTAGGTCACAACCAATTACAGTCGTCTGCAATTACCTGGACATAATGAAAATGTATCACTGTTGTATTCCCGCATACCGAATGAGTTGGGTAAGTGGTTTGAGTCACAAAGCCAGTGGTCCCAAATGCCGAAAACCTGGCCAAAATTCCAAAACATGTACTATTTTTCAAATACATCTATATACACGGTTTTTTAAGGTTGCTGAATTAGAATCTGACAATGTTTCTGAAAAAAAAAATGGTGGGCCCAATATGGTGACATAATATTTTAAAACAATGTCATATTAATAAATATGGGTAACGGTTTTCGAAGTTGCTGATTCTGAATTATGAGTTTTTGGAAAACAAAATGGCGAACCCAAAAATTTTATTTAAAATACTGTGATATCATATAAATTGTTTAATTAATTAATTAATTAATTAATTAATTAATTTACTTTCATTTACTTGTTTAAAGAATTGTTGAAAACATAAGTGATTAAAAATAATTTCATTAAATAAAAATATAATAATTATAACAACAATTATAATGCATAAAAATGTATACATAACATTTAAAATATATAATGATAAAACAAAGACTAAAAAACAGTGTATCTCGAATAAAGTAAAATTTAGATTTACCAAAGAAAAATTATTTTAAAAATTGGCAATAATGGGCACCTGCTTTTCTGTGTAACTTATTTATAAAAATTTGTGTTAGAAGCAGGGAATATAACATTTATGGCGGGATCTTGTGGGACTTACAACTTATACCGTGTGGGACTTTTTTGATTACCGACAAATATTAGGCTAGTCTAATTGTTTGAATAGTGTAATAACAATTACAGTTAATGATATTTTGTTTACTATGCACAAATATCCTTACTTTCAATAGTTCTTCCTGTGATAAAATCAGTCGTAATAACGTACAGACACAAAAATTCAACACAGTCGAATATAAAACTAAAATTGAAGCCTTCTCACACGCAGCGCTCGAACCGACCTTTTGCGTAAGGTTATGAAAGTCTCATGCGTCTTTCGACCGTTCTAAAGGCTCATTTTCGACGCTGCAGGTACAACCCTAAGACAAGATTGAAAACTGGGTTTAGAGAATTTTGGCTACGTTTTCGGCATTTTGAACCACTGTGTGTCGGCAGCCCTGAAGACTGTTTTCCGTGGCTTCCCATTTTAACACCACGCAAATACCGGTGAATGTACTTTAATTAAGGCCATGGTCGCTTCCCATCCAGTCCTAGCCGTGTCCTCTCCCATCCTTGCCATAAGACCTCTCAGTGTCGGCGCGACTTAAAATAAATAGCAAAGAAAGATATTCTCACCTACACAGTTACTTTCTCATGTTACATCCTACTTTTCTTCTGAAGTCGGATTATTTATAATATTAACTACTAACTGGAAAAGCATAAACGCTGCTTTAGAGATAACTACAGTACCTTGAGTGTCCTTAAACAGGTCAGATGTCCTTTACATGAAGAGCGCAGGCAATGTCTCCCTTCTACGCGTTTTCTGCACGTGTCTAGAGTCAAAGCTGGTATTGTCACATTTAAGTGTGCGGGTTTTATGTGCGCATTTGTGAACTAAACTGTGGACGTCCTTGGAACCAGCTACAAGAGAAGTACAGATCGACATCCTTGAAGACAATATTGTAGCTGTACCAGGCAGCAGCGGAACTTTGGAAGGACAAGCATACAGGTAGAGTCCTGCACGGATGCGGCTATCCGCGAAGCTGGTGTCTTGGCGGATGAAAACTGTATGGCAGTGTGGATAACTTTGCTGATATTTTCTAAATAATGAAGTTTATAGATTTATAGAAATCTCGACAAGTCAGTCTATCATACATTTCATGAAGTTACTTTTGCTTATGGTGAGGTGACCCTTGACATTGGTATGGGAGAATGGTGATATACAAAGAGAATTTAGACCATAAAACCGTAAATCTGACCTAAGCCTAACTGGCTCCTGCCCTCAATTAGTGGAAGGAAGGAAGTAAGTTTCCGAAAGAGAACCGCTCAATATGTCGCTAGTTGTCGTAAGAGGAAATTACTTATAAGCGTGTCACTGTAGGGGGCTAGTGCCAGATATCAGGCCTATTGTATTATGTTAACAGATCTATCCGTTTTAAAATCCTGGGTGTAATACAGTCAAATAGTTGCAATATCTGGGGATGGGTGTGGGTGCAGGTGCGGATGAAGGAAGTGCGGATGCGAATAATATTTCGTATATTCGCGCAGGGGTCTACTTACAGGTACCTTAAATCTTTCATGCCAGGGCTAAGGAGTATAAGTCAAAAGTACCTGCATTTCATGACATAAGTGTGAAGTTTTAAAAACGGAGACAGCATTAAATGTAGAGGATTTGAAATGAATATGCCTGCATCAGCATATTTATGAAAATTGCATTTTCAATCACTTCATTCTAAATAAATAAATAAATAAATAAATAAATAAATAAATAAATAAATAAATAAATAAATAAATAAATAACCTTTATTTAAAATTCGGTTTATACGATGTAATAGAAATAAAACATGCCGTACTATTGGGTGACAAATGCAATCTGCTTAAATAATTTACCTCACGATTGGGTGTTAACTGTAATATTTAATATACATATATATATATAAATTTTCGTACCATAATTGAATGTAATTATCACTTGGAAACTTCCAATGAAATAAATTTAAAATAATTGAATAAAGAAATAAATGACGATGAAATTAATAATTTATAATTTGCCGAAAATGTAGGTAAATGGGTGCCAGAGGTCACCATGGCACCAATATTACAAATCGTATTTCAGGTGAAATTCTCTCTTTCTGTCTTTTTTTCTTTCGGTAAATATTTTGAGTTAATTCCAATTATCTCCGTACTATTGGGGATTTGCATTGTAGCTACTCAAGCGACTGATTTATGTGTAACTTCAGTTCTGCTATAGCAGGTAATAAATTGTAGTATGAAGATAGATAGATTGTACACTGAGTGGCCAGAAGTCACGGGAAGGGGTGTCCCATTAGAAAATGTGCCGTGTATGACCCCCGAACGTTGCGGCTAGTTGCAGCTTAACTGAGCAATTGTCACAGACACGAGAGTCGTGAAGACGGCAACACGTCGCGAGTTAACCGACTTTGAACGTGGGATGATCATCGGCGCACGGCGCGGCGCATGGGTCACCGCATTGCGGAGATTACATGCGAATCCGGGTTTCCGAGGTCAAGGTGGATCTTCAATATCGCAGAGAAAATGTTACCACGCGCGCAAACCGTCGCACGGGAAGACCACAGGTGTTTAACAAACGGACATCACGTCGCCTCTGCAGAATCATACTGGGCGCTCGACGGGCTACTGTGAGCAAATCACCACCGAGTTGAATGCTGGGAGTCAGGAATCCATTTCTACGAAGACTGTAAGGAGGCAACTGCACCGCATAGAATTTTCCAGCCGACGACCAACTCTTGTCCCTTTTCTGACACCTCAACACAGAGCTCAACGACGTGCGTGGGCCCGCGAACATCGGCAGTGGACCATGGAGCAGTGGCGGCGTGTGGTATGGTCCGATGAATCCCAGTTCCAGTGGTATGGAGCTGATGCCCCATGAGGCAATGTATCCTGTGTGTCAACAAGGTTGTGTCCAGGCGGGAGGTGGCTCAGTTCTGGTCTGGGCGGCGTTCTCACGGTCGCAATTAGGCCCCATTGTCCGGCTGCAGGGAGCGCTGACAGGTGCAGGTTGTGTGGACATTTCTTCAGACCCTCTGCATCCTTTTCTGGCCCTATAGTGCTCTGGCGGAGATGCAATGTTTCTGGTTCAACAGGACAATGCGCCATGTCACCGCTCTGTAGTTGGAGGAGCACTCCAGTAAAGATCCCCCCTTATCTTAATCCAATCGAGCATTTACGGGATACTGTCGATGCTGATGTACGCTCCATGAACCCCGCACCAACTACACAAGACTAATTTTGGGTAGCAGTGCAAGATGCGTGGGTCCAGATCCCCCAGAACGATTCCAACACCTTGTACAGTCGATGCCTCGCCGTTTTGAGGGCTCGCGGAGGGGCCACTGGTTATCAACATCACATTCAGGGTTTTCCCATGAATTTTAGCCACTCAGTGTAACACTCTCAACGAAGTAAATAAAACGGCGTATGGCTTTTAGTGCCGGGAGGTGTCCGAGGACTTCGGCTCGGCAGGTGCAGTCTTTTGATTTGACTCCCGTAGGTGACCTGCGCGTCGTGTTGAAGATGAAATGATAATGAAGACGGCACATACATTCAGCCCCCGTGCCATCGATATTAACAATGATGGTTAAAATTCCCGACCCTGCAGGGAATCGAACCCGGGACCCCTATGATCATAGGTCAGCATGCTAACCTTTTAGCTGTAGAGCCGGACCTCAGCAAAGTTAGTATACATGAGTAAAAAGAAGTACGAATTCCACACTCAGCCATCCTAGAATCGATTTCACGTGGTTTCCTGTTTTTACTCCACAGGAATCTCGGGAAAATATCAAACATACAGACAACTGCCACTTCTTCCCTGTCCTTTTCTAAATGAGTTGTTAAATAACCCACACGATCACAAGTACAATAGATATAATAAAAATAAGGGTTATTCTGACCGAAGGCAGGTCCGAACCTCCGCAGAGGTGTTCCTGAGCCGGAGTTTACGTGCGGTAGGGTGGCCAGTTCCTTTCCACTCCTCCATTCCCTTACCCCCCACCAACAGCGCGTGGCAACCCATCCAACTCGTGACCACGCCCAATGTTGCTTAACTTCGGAGATCTCACGGGATCCTGTGTTTCAAAACGGCTACGGCCGTTGGCTACAATAGATAGACACCAAAAATATTCCGAGTTGCTCACAACAAAGTTTCAAATTCCATTTAAAAAAAGTAATAACTGTTACAGATTGTATGTCTCACTAACTGATTTTACATTTTCCGGGGAGGCGAACTGAGCTACAACAACACCATCATTCTGATTCAACGAATCTAATGTAATACCGTTTCATAATTTTTTCTTTTGCTAGTTGCTTTACGTCGCACCAACACAGATAGGTTTATGGCGATGATGGGATAGGAAAGGGCTAGGAGTGGGAAGGAAGCGGCCAACATTTGCCTGGTGTGAAAACGGGAAACCACGTAAAACCATCTTCAGTGCTGCTGACAGTGGGATTCGAACCCACTATCTCTAGGATGAAAGCTCACAGCTGCGCGCCCCTAACCGCACGGCCAAATTGCCCGGTAATGCCGTTTCATAAACATAAAAACTATCCTTTTGGTAGCTATAGCCAGGACATATTCATCTTCATACAGGCTAGGGATCCACGTGAAGATATGAAAGTTAAAGTGTTATAGACGTTCGAGTCGTGATAACTCACCGATACCGCCGCTGTCTTCCCAAGGTTGTCATGGATTAAATCCCGGTCAATGCACGAAGGTGATGATGATGATGATGCTTGTTGTTTTAAGAGGCCTAACATCGAGGTCATCGGCCCCTAATGGTCGAAATGAAATAACAAAAAATTCAAATTCATCCACTATCCAAAAATAAAATAAAAATGTCAGGAAGCATGAATGGATGGACATGAACCCTACAAAAACAAAAACAAACAAACAAACAAACAAACAAACAAACAAACAAACAAACAAACAAACAAACGAAAACAGTGGATCAGACTCAAAAAGAAGGTAGTTAATTAGTGTATTACTGGCCAAGGGACCATTTATAAAGCACAATGATGCTTGATGTCTGAAGGGGTGCTAAATTCACGTCTAAGGCCCCACAGAATGGTACATGTCGCGAGTAAAATAGAACCATGGTATTTGACATTTTGGGGTACTGATCAAAAGTATCGAAGACTCACGGTGGTCCACACAAGATGGTACTACTCTCAAGTATTGCAATTCGTACAGGGAACGCAGACCTATGGTGTTTCTCACACAATGGCGCCACTCATAGCCAACGCAAACCGGTAAGATTCCTCACCTAGGTGTACTAGTCACGGGCGCCGGTATTCCCGTGGTGTTCCTCACATAGTGGGTACCAATCACAGGCAACGCTGACCCACGGTGCCGCTCATATAGCGGTACAACCCACAGGCTACGTCCAGACCCGCGGTGTTGCACACATGGGTACAACGCACGGGTACTGGAATCCACCAGGCCAGACTTCTTACTGCAACTGATCACAAACCTATTTCGTACCAATTTAGTGATACTACTCGCAAGTACATGCAACCCATGGTGTTCCCCGCATGATGGTACGAATCGAGAGTAGTTTCATGGTTCTAATTCAATCATCCCTTGGTCGCCCCTTGTAGTCGCCTCTTACGACAGGCAGGGGATACCGCGGGTGTATTCTACATGTGCGTCCCCCACCCGCAGGGGGTAGTGTGTTTGGTCCGCGAGAGGTATTTTATTCCCCACAAGTCCGCCGGCAAGCCGGTTAGGACCCCCCTATCCGCCACCTGGGACGCGCCACGTGGGGGTATCACCTCTCCCCCTGCTACGCCTGCGTAGCAGGTTCGTGGAAAGCACGAAGAATTTTTGAGATTTAAAGTCACGTCTCTGAGGCTATAATCAAGATATTAACAAGCACGTAAAGGATGCACGCTTACGTTTCTTCCAAACGTGGAGGTCTAGTTCTTTAAGTTCCTAAGTTTCTACGGGAGAATAGAATGCACACGGTTTCAGTTCAATAAAGTGCATCTTAACTATTCTTACAGAGCAGGCCTCGTTTGATCACTGATCTGCAAACTGCTAACCCTTATTCCAGACTGTAGAGAACAACTCTGAAAAGACATCTCCCATCGAGAGTGTTGTGTAAATGAAAGCAAAATATATATTCAGAAAAGGAAAGCAATTTGAAAAAAATGTCATCTGAATATAGCGACATCAATTACAAGGACGTATACAGAACAAAGCCATCGTAGTTCGAGAGTAATGTGGCAATTTTGAGTACGCAACGATTCGAGGAAATCATTAATTAAAAAAAAACAAAAACGAATTGCCAATCTATTGCTCTAGACATTATATTAAGATGACCTGCGTAGAAAGCCGTTGGTTTTCAAAACAAATGTGTCTGTGAACATTTCTTTTGAGGTTCACACCAGGCATTCTCTTACGCGTTAACGGGAGAGCCCTTCCCCATCATTTGTCCTCTTCTTACAGTTTTCAGCAATTGTAGAGGATGGATCTGAAATAAGATCGAATTTTAAGGATAGCGACCGATTTGAGCAAAAGAAAATATTAAATTGTGCCGCACATTTTAACCTTTCCGTTACAGAAGCAGTTTGTTCAATGTATTTTTCCGTGTACCAGGCGCTGGATTTAAACAGCTTTCGGTAAAACGAATGGTAATCGTATCCTATCGTATCATATCGTATCGTATCCTCGCCAAGCGATGTTTGGAACTACCTGTAGGCTAACTCAAGTATTGAATTAGAGAAATTGCTAAAGATAGTAAATTATGGACATAGGAAATTAGTCCTTAAATGTGAAAACTTACATGATTTCCTAGAAAAAACTTTGTATTTAACGTAAGTTCTGTACAATGATATAGTAACAGGTTGAACATCGCCACCCTTCGAGGCTCACTAGAGTTAGTTTTCCGTAGAAATGAACTTCTCTGATTTTTACTGATACTGTATAGGGTATTCCTGAAAATATCGGACCATGGACTGTAGAATGACTGGTAACAGACAGAGGCTTCCAATCATTAGGAGGCGACTGCTGACACTCTGATAGTAGTGTCGGGAACTCTCCAAAGTTTCTAAGAACTGAATCCACGTATAAATGTAACGAACGACCAAAAAGCCAATGACGGTTCCCTAAGACTCTAAACTACGGACTTGAAACAAACAGACGTCTCACCAAGTCTTTAAGCTTTCCGGAGGAAGGGCGGGCCCGAAGTCACAAACCCCGCGTGGTGATCACCTCAAATCTACAACGCCTCCCACATGCTGTTAATGCTAAGAAGAGAGAGAGAGAGAGAGAGAGAGACAGTAAGGGGATTGGGAGTCAGTGAAGCTGACGGAAATAGGTGCCTGTTCCCATGCTTAGCACGCCTTGCTCCCAACACTATTTACAAGTCTTACATACCAAATTTGTAGATTTCTCCAGACTGAGCGGCGATTGTATAATCTGTTTTGTGATATGACTTACCGTTTAGCCAGTAGTTACCCCGAAACGAAGGTCTGCACCGTCATTAAAATTGCCTCCATATTTAGGTATTTTCCGGGACCAAAATGTTGTACATTTGAACATCCTGGAATTTTTCATCCAAGGAAAGAATGCCCAGGTTTCGGGATTCGCACTCACATACATACTAGGAAATTAAGGAAGACAGTAATACATTTAAGAAAGTTGTCATTAATAGAAAATAGGATTATAACGGAGGGCAGCCGGATAGCAAAAATATGTAAATATCAAACAGATGATTTGAAAACTGAAATGTCGCTCACTAAATTGTGATAACATTAGTTGCGGACTTAAGAAAGCGGTAACACAGGAGAAATTTAGGAGCAGGGAATCTTAGGTACAGTAAACAGATACAAATATGACTTATGGTGTTATTTTTTAGCCTAAAGAGGAGGGACGAAGGCAAGAAATTAAGCAGAAAACAGAAGTAGGAGAGAAATATAGTAAAAATTATAGCAAATGCCAAAAATCACCTTACGGTATGAAATAGTGGGCTACACTCAACGATACTGTTCAAATATTAACAGCCCCATTTAGTGTTATTCGAAAACAATTGTAACCTCCAACGGTATTCCGCAAATATCCCGCAGATTGGCAGCTTGACATCTCTCTCGCGTTCTATCCAAGGAACAACCACGAGTTTACAAGAATGATGGACGAAAATGGCAATTACGTTATTTCCCTGCTGGCAAGCAGCCAGAGACCTTGCCACGGTAAATGGTAGGTTCGTTGTCGGTCTTTCGGTAACTCAGTGCAGATCATGAAACCCGCAGATAGTAGTAATTTTCTGAGTTATCTGAAGAGTAACTGAAATTATGTACATAACAAAAGTTGTTTAAAATGGACTCTTCACATATAGTCCGCGGATGTTACAGATAATCAATAGTATAAGAGAAATTTGAAGAAAGCTTTTCTTGTTTACCAATAAACTCCCCAGTCTCTTCAGTGATTTTTATATCATATGCATATCTAAACCTTCCCCTGGAGTTGTGTACTCTGAATTTGAAGTTTGGTCGAGATATATCCAGCCGTTTCGCCGTGATGGTGGAACGGACGGACAAACAGACACGAAAGCTAAAAATGACTGATACGGCCTTGAGTTGACCTAAATACCTGAAAAATTGGCAAATAAACAAAAAAACCGAAATTATATAGACAGCGGAACCCTACAACTTTATTGATATAGATAATACAGGTAATAAAACACATTTTAAATTAACGTTTTTGCAAAGGGAAGTATTTATTATTTTATTATTTTTACCTTTGAAAAAAATTATAAATGTATATAGTTATGATAAATGCGAGCGTCTCATGCGGCGGGGTGGGGTGGGGGAAATACGCCTTATCTACGCCACTGATCCCCTCTCCTCGGGATTTGGTGCATCTATAAGACTTGCCATTATTGGTCCAATGAGTCACTTCTGGGTGCTTGGGCGATGCTGTGTCCCAGGGATTCTTACCAGAAATTGAGATGACCTATCTGAACTCGTTTACAGATCTCAGGGTTTCTGTTATCCCTTTATTTAATTGGTTTGCAAATTACACTTTGGTGACTGGTCGTCATATCGGTAAGTTTTATTAGTACTATATTTGTGGTAACTCATGCTTCTACCACTCCCTGTCTAAATGGGTAGATCATGAACTTTTGGTAACTCTGTTTACGCTTCGTCTAGATTAGGCTTGCGAGAATGTGTATCTCTGGCCGGATGGTTTCTAGCTATCTTTTGTAACTTCCGGAAGTGGATTTGCGGCCAAGTCACCTGTTGGTAGGCGAATTCTATGCTTGAAATGGTCGATCTGCTAGAATTTCGTATTCATTACCAAATATTCACTCTTCTTAGATTTCTATCGAACGACATCAATATATCCTACAAGGCTGCACGGAAGGTCAGCATGTGACATGCCTGGTTTAGACACACCACGTGGTAATAAAGAAACATTCTCCCCTTCCCTCGTAGGTTCTGTGCTGGGAGTGTCAGGTGATGTAGGGGTGGGCAGTGAAGCGATCACCCTGACAGGGTAAACAAACTGCCTACTGTGTTCGACTATGCTAAGTAATTAAAAAACCGTTCTCCACCACACTTGTGATGCGTGCGTCAGACGCGTGCCTTCCTATAACCCATGTACGTGTCCGACTCGTTGGCTGAATGGTCAGCGTACTGGCCTTCGGTTCAGAGGGTCCCGGGTTTGATTCCCGGCCGGGTCGGGGATTTTAACCTTCATTGGTTAATTCCAATGGCCCGGGGACTGGGTGTTTGTGCTGTCCCCAACATCCCTGCAACTCACACACCACACATAATACTATCCTCCACCACAATAACACGCAGTTACCTACATATGGCAGATGCCGCCCACCCTCATCGGAGGGTCTGCCTTACAAGGGCTGCACTCGGCTAGAAATAGTCACACGAAATCATTATTACCCATGTACGTGAGGGAAATACTATCGAACTCGATCTCGAAACACAGCCGGGCATTGCTGAGGAAGATGGTCGATGGAACAAGTAATGAATACGATTTCGTCAATTCAACACGATTTGAACGGCTGTCCTCTGTTGAGGTCCGTAGATGACTTGGACAGATGAGGTGCGTACGCATTTAGAAGATCATCTCTATGTGCAAGGTTTGATTTCACATCTCGGCCCGGGATGTTGAGGCGCTGGCCTTCTGACCCCAACTGGGCAGGTTCCATTCTGGCGCAGTCCGGTGGTGGCCGTGCGGTTAGGGGCGCACATCTGTGAGCTTGCATCAGGGATATATTGGGTTCGAACCCACTGTCGGCAGCCCTGAAGATGATTTTCCGTGTTTTCCCCATTTTCACACCGGGAAAATGCTGGGGCTGTAACTTAATTAAGGCCACGACCACTTCCTACCCACTCCTAGGGCTTTCCTATCCCATCGTCGACATAAGACCTATCTGTGTCAGTGTGACGTAAGGCAAATTGTAAAAAAAAGTCCGATGATATTTGAAGGTGCTCAAATACGTCAGCCCCGTGTTAGTAGATTTACTACCACGTAAAATAACTCCTGCACGACTAAATTCCAGCACCTCGGCGTCTCCGAAAACCGTAAAAGTAGTTAGTGGGACCTAAAGCCAATAACATTTATTATTATTATTATTATTATTATTATTATTATTATTATTATTATTATTATTATTATTATTATTATTATTATTATTAGGGGGTTTAACGTCACACTAACTCAGGCAGGGTTTCGGCGACAACAGGAAGGAAAGGGCTACGAGTAGGACGAAAGCGACATGGTCTTTAACGAAGGTAGTCTCAACATTTGCCACGAGTGGAAATGAGGAATCCACGGAAATTAATGGTCACGCCTGCCAATGGTGGGGTTTAAATCCACCACCTCCCGAATCCCGGCCATCTGCTACACAACCCGCAGCGTGCAGCTTGAAAAATATGCTGGCGAAGAGAAAACCTCAGAGGACATTTTCTGAAACCGAACGTAGAAATGAAGAAACTGTCTTTTCTTTTGTTAAGGAAGATATGCCAACTCAGACGGCACGGCTGTCCCACCCAGTAGGTACACAAGGTGAGCGGTAAGTGAACGTCCTCACGAGAAACTATGAAGTAGATGAAGGTCGTCGAGCAGGTTGGAGAGTATTCATGGAACAGAGCCAATACTAGCTGACCTACCGAGACCTTGTACGACCTTCTAGAGGTCGGCCATATATTTGCAACAGTCCGCTCATCCCCGCACTCTGTCGTCAATTTCCACATACTGCCATACACTTCATCTACAGTAGATCAACCAAATTCCTAGCATAAACTATTACCTTGTAATAGGACAGACTTCTGCAGAAGCGCCTACAAATAATATTTTAATTTTAATGCAAAAACGTAACCATTAACTCAACTACCTCTTTACCTCGTAGACTGGCGGACTATGGTGCGGATCCAAACCACAGAGCTTTGTATTCCTTTCCGGTCAAACAAAGAATATAAATTGAAATGTTAGTAGATTGCTTCGTTCGTTGTACGATTTTACTATTATAAATCACTTAATGATTAAAGGTTTAAATCTGTCATACTTGAGCTTACGAAGTTATATTTCAGCACTGGTTCTAAAGTTACTTACTTTTTTGATTCAGCTGACTACATTTTCAAAATGAACTTTATAGAGCAAAAATTCAGATTTAAATTAGTGAAAACATTGAACCTGCTAAAATAGCTTTTCCATTGATCCATTTTTCAGATATATAGATGGTGTTTTTTATGATGATGATGATGATGGTGATGATGATGATAGTTGTGGTGCTGGTGTTGGTGGTTGTGGTGGTGCTGATGGTGGCGGCGGCGGCGGCAGTTGATTTAAGGTGCAAGACACTGAAGATATATTCAGACAAATCGTTACATCAAAACAGATGAACTCAATGTTTAAAGTAAGGCAAGGTAAGGGTTGTTCTGCCCGAAAGCAGATCCGAACCTCCGCAGAGGTGTGCCTGAGCCGGGGTTTACGTACGGTGGGGTGGCCAGTTCCTTTCCGTTCCTCCATTCCCTTACCACCCTCCAACAACGCGTGGCAATCCATCCAAATCTTGACCACGCCCAATGTTGCTTAACTTCGGAGGTCTCACGGGATCCGGTGTTTCAACACAGCTACGGCCGTTGGCTATTTAAAGTTACTACTAATTAATTAATTAATTTTGCGAACGTTGTACTTTGAATTTAGTAATTGTATGCTCTAATTTTTTAATGTTCAAAACGTGCTTCATTTAATCCGTGCGAGTTATTCATTTAAACATATAAAGACTTCCTCACTTTCCCTCAGGCTCCTTGGCTGAAAGGTCAATGCCGAGACCTTCAATTAACAGGTCCCTGGGTTCGATTTCCAGCCGGACCGTAGATTTAACCACGTCTCTAGCAGTTGTTTGTGTTCGCCTTAATAGATATCTTCATTTAAACACAGCACTTCATACTAATAACCTTCACAAAATGAGTTAATACTTCCCTCCATATAGGGTTCGTGTCGGTAAGGGCATCCGGCCGTAAAAATGAGCTAAATTCACACACAGTGCTGACCTCAAGGAACTGGGATAAGACTAAGGTGAAGACGAGTTAAGTTTGAGAGTACTCTTGTGTTTCATGAACCAAATTCCTGTAATAACCCCAAATGTTTTGCTATTCTGGACACCAACTTCATTCAGTACTTCCAAAATGGAC
Organism: Anabrus simplex; assembly: GCF_040414725.1. Classification (NCBI taxonomy): domain Eukaryota; kingdom Metazoa; phylum Arthropoda; class Insecta; order Orthoptera; family Tettigoniidae; genus Anabrus; species Anabrus simplex. The sequence continues at coordinate 293,361,298 of NC_090268.1, read as the reverse complement.
CTCCATTAAATGTAATTTTTGGCTCCTGTTTTAAGCTGATACTTTTGTATGGATACATCAACAAAACTGAAAGTATGTATGCAAAAAATGGACGACTCACTATGAGCCAGTGGTTAAGAGAGATGTGGCGTTCAGGATCAATGAGCAGAAATGAGATATACCAATGCTCTGTTATGAGAAAACTAAGAAAGTAATTTGGGACTGATATGAAATAATTGAAGATCTCCCCGGAATAAGGACGTAAACAAGAAATCAGTAATTTTCAGTAGAGAGAGAAAAACATATTTTCAATGTCTATTGTATGGTATACACTATTTGAACCAATTGTATTTGCAAGCATGCAAATGAGTTAATCCGTTAAAAACAATCTTTTATTGCTATAACTTACGGTTTTAAAAATAAAGTGTGAATGAGAAATGTTACAATGAAAAATAATCTGCAAGTATGTCTTACATTTCTATATAACAGAAGAGAAATCCTGTACACGCAACTGCAACACACACACACAAAAAGCTAATAATATTAGTGTGATTACAAAAATAACAATAACAACAAAAATGGCAAGAAGATATTTTAAAATATAGATGTGAGTTCATCAATGGCTTTTAAAAATAATAATAACAACAATAATAATAATTTTATTTGCTTTACTTCCCCCTAAATACTTTTACGTTTTTCTTGGAGACGACGAGGTGCTGGAATTTAGTCCCGCAGGAGTTCTTTAACGTGCCAGTAAATCTACCAACACGAGGCATCTTTAAATACCACCGGACCGGGCGAGTTAGCCATCCGGTTAGGGACGCGCATCTGTGAGCTCACATTCGGGAGATAGTGGGTTCGAACCCCATTGTCGGTAGCCCTGAAGATGGTTTTTCGTGGTTTCCCATTTTCACACTAGGCAAATGCTGGAGCTGTGCCTTAATCAAGGCCACGGCCGCTTCCTTCCCATTCCTAGCCCTTTCCTATCCCATCGTTGCCATAAGACCTATCTGTGTCAGTGCGACGAAAAGCAAGTCCACCCTCTTGACTGATGTTCCATCCTTACACCACGGAGGCCAAAGTTCTGCTGGCTGTAATGCGTAAGATGACACCACAGCATAGAAGTGTGATGATACACCCTTTTCAACCGAAATCTCACTTTTCAAAAACGTGTTAGTTACATCCGTATTCCGATGAGGTCTTCAGTTAACGACATAATTTAGAGACGACTCGTGTATAGAATCGATCCAGGATTTTACTCACAAAGTTAGAGAGAGATGGCTAAGTTTCGAGTAACTTTACTTATGTCGCAAGTGAAAACAATAAAAGAATATCGATATAGTCCAATTGAAATTCACCCTTCATCCCACCACATCATTCGGACAGAGGAAGGGCCTCTCCCGTTCTGGGTTGAGGAATGGAAATGAGTCATCATCATCATCTTCATCGTACAAAAATATACACCCATGACACCTCACTTCTAACAGCATGTAGCCTTTCCAAATATATATTGAAGTAATTTATCTATTCCTGGCAAGTGATAATTATGTACCTTACCATCTACTCGTTGCAGAAATATTGGCATTTGTCACATCATATTACCGAATATCCCTGTCGGGCTCCATGGCTAAATGGTTAGCGTGCTGGTCTTGCGTACAGAGGGTCCCAGGTTCGATTCCCGGCCGGGTCGGAGATTTAACCGTTAATGGTTAATTCCCTTGGCTCGGGTACTAGGTGTGTATTGGGTACTTAACTCACAAACCACACGTAACACTATCCTCCACTACAATAACACGCAGTTACCTACACAACGCATATGCTTCCCACCCTAATCAGAGGGTCTGCCTAACAAGGGCGGCATCCGGTTAGAAATAGCCACACGAAATTAATTAATTAATATCGCTGATCCTACGCCCGATTGCGAGGTCCACAAGCTCACAATTAGCGGAAGATCTTTCAACGACAGACAGCTAACTAGTGTATTCAGACTCACCTCAGGCTATACAGCTCTGTCCCTAGCAGGGATGGATAGCGTGTGTGATTGAACGTACGTTTAACCCATTGTCTCTGTCAAAGCGTTTTGTAATTGGACGGGCCCACCAATTGACTCGTACTACGTCCTCTTTAGTTACCTGTACTTCACGACCGGTCGTTCACTTGACATTTCTGACCTGTCCTCGCCTCAGTGCTCCTGTATACTCTTAAAAACCGTGCCATGTGGAAGTAAATCTCATGAACGTGTCATATAGTCACAGTAATGTCTCAATTACCAATGTTCTTCTTACTGTTTTTAATTGTCATACTCAGCCTATTATTCTGTATAACTCCTATTACGTTCCTTCTTCACACTGGATCTGTCGTTGCTCTACACTCTGTATGGGACAACTTGTACACGATAGCCTCGTGTCATGTTCAATTGCAGGCTCAGTTTACCCAGAAACGTGTTTTAAATTTATAAGTTTCTCTCGATGCCCAAGGAATAAAAGCAGAGTGTTCGTACGTTACACGACGAAGGGTCATTCCCATGCATATTAAGAAGACTTTCGGACAAGTTACACGTTCTAAAAATGAAAGACTCTTTGGATTGTTTCTTATTATACTCTTATCCAGTTTTCGCGAAGTCTATCGCTTCCTGGGTTCAAATGTCGGTGACTCCATGTGGAATTTATGCTGGACGAAGAGAAGTGTGAGAAGACTTTAACAGAGATATCTAGTTCCATCTACATACCACGCAAAAATAACCCATTTGTCACCGTTCCGGAGGGTTACGTAGCGTTTCGTCCGAGTTGCAGTTCGTCCAAAAAGGGAAATTTGCAGAAAAATGTTACAGTTCGTCCGCGACAGTTTTTACGGATTTTAAGACACGGATGGGTTAGAATGCAAACGTATATGAACATTCTCCATCCGTCGACCTGAGACCCATCTCTGCTTTCAAAGAGGTTCTAATTAAAGAGGGCAGGCATTCCTGGTTGGCGCTAAAAATGGACCTTATCGCACACTTAACCTAAGCAATTCGCAATAGATGTTCAAGCTTCATTAAACACTATTAGGCCCGGTTTCATCAACGTGGGTTAAATATACTCTAACCCTGGGTTTGTTAACTTAGGGTTAATATTTTAACTCATTCTTACAAGTCACGCGTTTCACCAAGCTATTTCGGCAGCGGGTTAACTAACACCGCGTTAAACCTCGCAGGAAACAGCTGCCCTAATAATCAAGGAGGCAGTGACTAAAAATCAGAAATCATGAACACACTTCTTGCGTCGTTCTTTTGTTCATTTCTTGCGCGGTATTTCGTTTACTTCCTCAGGTCCGTGGTAGATATTACTCTTCCGCGATCTTGAGCGAAAAATGGAAGAAGTGCAGAAGAGAAATAGTGGCACGAATTTTTCTGCTTTAGAAAAATCATGACTTATTGAATTAGCCACCGAGTACCGAAGATTTACAGAATGCATGGAGATTGGCGGTATAAAATTAAAAGAAAAGGAGGATACATGGGAAAGAATAACAGGGGAATTTAATAATATTGCCCACGTTACAGTGCGATCTACGAAACAACTAAAACAGTTCCTTAAAAATTTTAGCTTCTCTGTGCCAAGAGTTGTGTTTTGAAAGTTGGCACACCTTCATAGCAATAACACACACGAAAGTAAAATATATACAGTTTAATTTCAAAGTGCATTTCTGTATAACCACTACGTAATACACAGTATAATGTTCATAGGTGTTGTACTATTGAAGTGGTGTTGTGCACTTGCATTCCTATATGCCACTGTAGTGCTGTCGTTATCAATGTGAAGAATGATGCCATTCTCAATTCCAACATTCCTATTCCTTCTCCTTCCTGTGAGATACTGATGCAGAGTCAAGTCCTGTGGGGGAAGTTCATCTCGGTTCTCCACAGCAATATTGTGTAATACCGCTGTTGCTACTATTACGGTCAATGTAGTTTCTAGTTTAGTTCGCAACCCCAAGTTTGTTTCGATCAGCTGTGTATTCTAACCTCTCGCGAACATCATCGACGAATTTACTGACGACGGTTTTTGAAGTCTATCTCTTCAGAAATTGTCCTCAGGTAGATTTTCAAAGTCTTTCCTTCTTATTATAGGCCTATTTCTGTTAGGAACACCGTTTAACAAATCTAAATAAAGCAACTCTGCATCAAATGCATGATTTATGGTGGCCATTTTGCTTTTAACCTCGAATAAACAGTTTAACCCAGGTGAAAGGAGGGGTTAACTTAACTCCGGTCTTAACCTACAGTTAAAAATAACCCTCCTTGATGAAACGGAATGAACAGTCAAACTCAGAGTTAAAACTGTATAACTCGGGGTTAAGGTTTGACCCACGTTGATGAAACCGGCCCTTAGTAAGGTAGGTACCGGAAGAAACGCTACTCGGTCAGATAGCAAGCCGAACCCTTAACCTGCCTGTTTCTGGAATTCGAACGAAACGCTATGACACCTTCCGGAGGTCAGCTGATGCTAATTAAAGTTTCATTATCTGACCTGACACTTGGTTGGGATCAAGGAAAGTAGATTACTTTTTGGTCATTGTGGTAATTGTAGTTATAAAGGAAACAAAAGCAGAGCAGTCTATAGTAGCAGACCTATTTATTTGAAGTCCAAGAGCTGAATTTCACAGCCACGAAAGCGAAGCAGTACGACTGAGGATGTCATCAGGCAGATTACGTGCACTCTAACAATCTGTAGACCATCTAGTGGCCAGCAGTCGTGTTCATAATGATCATACGAGGGCTGTTAACTAAGTAGAGGCAATATTGATAGAAGGCAATATTATGAACTAACAAGTACAATTGTATTACATTCCTTCAATGTAGTCACCCGCAAAGTCTATTACATTTTGCCTAATGTCGGGAAGCCGCTGGAGACCATTGGCAAGGCGTTCTCTGTTGATGACAGCGACGGAGCGCCCTATTGCGCGGAGTACATATGCCACGTTAGGAAATCGGCAGCCTCAGAGGGGTTCCTTTAACTGCGGAAACAGGTCGAAGTCACATGTCTGGTGAGTACGGAGGATGTTCCAAGACTTCAATTCCGACCCGCACGAAACGCATTGACCCATCGTGCAAGCATCCTATACGGTACTACATTCTCGCTACAGGCTTCACGTATCCTCGATAATATTCTGATGCATTTTTTGCCACGGGCAATCCCGATTTTAATCCACGAACGCTGAGATAACTTTATGAAAACTTGATTTAAAGCACTGAAATCGGCACTCTTCACTTCAACTCCACACAGCAACAACACTCCCAACTGGATGGCCGTCAAATGCACACTACACATCGACAACAGCGTTTCCTGACCGCTCCCATATCCTACTTGCGCATGCGCGATCTCGTGCGAGTGTCTGGACTACGTTGCTACTTCTTTATTTAGAGCCCTCGTATAAATACTTCCTCGTCCTTTCCACAATTTTCTTGGGGCGGTACTTGTGTGAATTTTTAGATCTACGGCGGGCTGCCCTTCTTAACGCCAACCCTATGCGAAGGGATGTATTCACTATTGCGTGTTTCTTTGGGGATTGGTAGTGTGGTGTCTTGTGTGTTGAGACGAACACAAATACCCAGTCCTAGATCAGGATAATTAATCAAACACCGTTAAAATCCTCAACCCGGTCGGGAATCGAACCTGCGATCCTCTGAACCGAAGAGGAGTACGTTGATCTATTTGCCAAGGAGCCGGACACTGATTGATGATCATATAGGCTACAGCGTTGACTATTCATTTCATCCTTTCAACTGATGTTCGGAAAATTCTGACATCACACACCTCCCAGAAAACTATCACAATAAATTATGGCTCAAAAGGTAACTGAAAAAGCGAACTATAGTAATATACAGGTTATAAAAATTAGGTAGGTGAAACTTTCAGGACACATTTCTCACACGTAGATGAAAATATGTTATATAGACATGGGTGCGCAAACGCTTTATTTCCATGTTAAAATGCATTTTCTATAACTGTACAAAGTACATTAACTATGGGAAAGGCACAGGAACAGAACGTAACAACATTTTGTGTAAGAAAGAGTTTCATGTGATATGCTGGTACGCTGTGTTTCTGTGTGTTTACCATTATTAATGTATTTTGTAGGGTGGTACAAAAATATTTCTAACATGAAAATAAAGTGTTTCCTGACCCATGTCCATGTAACATATTTTCATCTTCTAAGTGTGAGGAAATTGCGGTAAATTTCACTCCCAAGAGCTCTCATAGAGCTCCAGTGGTTAGTGCTACAGCTTCCTACTAAACCCTTACCCCATTACCTCCTGACCAATGATTGTGGGACTTTTGAAATGAAAAGTCACGCCACTGTCATTCGGACTAGACGTAAGTTGGGAGGTCCCATGGCTATGAACACGATATCTCACGTAAAACTATAAACTTCCTTGCTTCCCTTATCGAATGCACAGCAATAATCGAATAAAATACATCTTCCCCTCCTTTGTAACCATCTGCCTTATCGACATAATCTGCGATAAATTCTGACCGCGACGATGACCCTGATAAAAAATGATCATCGTTACTGTTTTGAAGGACCGAACATCTCGATGTTAACTGGCCCCACAGACGAGAGATAAATAAGCCCGAGTTGAAGCACCTTCCTATAATTACTGCTTTACTGTGTTACCGTAATAGCATCGTCTGTCACTTCTGTAATATAGCGTCATACTTAATGGGCATCATCGAATAAACAACGTTCTCTGTAATTTGTCAGGAGCATCGCGTGCGTACACGGAGAACACTCTAAAGGAATATTCAAGTGAAGAGTGTCCGACTCGTTGGCTGAACGGTCAGCGTACTGGCCTTCGGTTCAGAGCGCCCCGGGTTCGATTCCCAGGCGGGTCGGGGATTTTAACCTTAATTGGTTAATTCCAATGGGTGTTGTCTTCATCATCATTTCATCCTCATCACAACGCGCAGGTCGCCTATGGGAGTCAAGTAAGAGACCTGCATCTGGCGAGCCGAACCCGTCCTGGGATATCCTGGCACTAAAAGCCATACGACATTTCACTTCAGTGAAGAGAAGAAGAAGAATTGCAACTCTATGTGACATTTGAAATGAAGTGACGGACATGTTTGCAGCAAGGAATATTATGTCCTAATAGTTGATGGGATTTCTTTTTGCTATTACTCACGTGGTACGGGCACTGACGCGGCATCGGTAGATATCAATTTCATATAGAGAGTTTAATAATATTTAATTAACGCCCCTTCAATTGGTGATAATAAGCATGTTGTTTTGCCCCTTTAAGTAACATTCATCCCCACCACCTTCTATAAATTACTACGGATTTTATGGGACGGAAGTGTACTGGAATACTGTATTGCACGAGTTCTTTGACGTTCTAGAAGCCAATGACAGGGAGTTATTGCACTTAAACACCCTCAGTCCACCGAACGCAAGCCAGGATCGAACTCACTACCTTGGTAAGAGAAAGCCATTGCCTAGCCAGGTGTGCCACGGAGATCGGCAAAATAGCATTGATTCATTTGCTCTACGGAAAGTCCATGTGCGATATTAGTTTCTGTCTCGTAGCTTGGTCGACATGTGGCTGACTTCTTTTTGTCACGCTAGTATCTGATTGGGATATACTACGACCGTTGGTTGCTGAGCGGTTCGCGCTGGATTCACGAGCACTAGTAGGAGGGATGGGTTGGCAATGGCAAGATGGACTAGGAGTATGAGCAATGCCACGTACAATCCTATTTAGTTTAAGAATTTCTCGAACGGAGAGAACCAAGAAGCATCACTGTAATACGACATGTCGTGACCTACCTGTCCAGTGAGACGATCTCGTAGGTTGGTCACCAGGCCGTTGGATGATGAAGTATTACCTGTCCTGCCGAGCGGAATGTAGGGAGGTAATTTGTAGGTATGACTCGTCCCGCAACTCCCGAAATAAAAGATGAAATTATTTCCCTGTCCTTTATTACTGAGGACAACTAAAACTACTATGTACAGTATATTTACAAGTCTGAATGTAATGATCTATAGAGAGAGCGAGCTTGTTCCACGCGCCTACTGTTCTACTACGCGCATATCTGAATCTTGCCCTACGGCACTTGGGCTTTGCTCGAAAAGAATCTCGTTCTGACAAGTACGACTACTAGCTGGGAGAAGGCCCCGCGCCATCTTAGCCAGGGATTATATCTCCGCTCCTGAACTCAAAGTTCTATCCTTACCTCCTACCAAGGGGTTGGGTCTTATAGGCATTACTAAACCGATCACCTTGTCACTAGCGCCATCAAGTAGCTATTCTCAATAGTTATCACAGTAAGTGCTGCCACCTTGGCACTACTGTCTTCTGTCTCACTTTGTCCTCATCCTTCCTTGTTTTCCTAAAGTGCATCTGTACTGGCCTTGACTGGCCGTGTACTCGGCTTTGTTCCTTTGTCGGGCACCAGGCGGTCCGCCTGGTACGCATACCAGCTTTGTTTGTTGACACACAGTAAATATCTTATTGTAGTCAACAGCTTTCGTAAGCTAGCGCGTTTCACAAACTGCTCTCCAATACTTAACTGAAAGCTTCCTTCTGCTTTCCAATTATTAAATCTAACTATAATTATTATACTTATTATACAATTACTCAAGTACTACAAGGTGTCTCCTGTCGTTGATCATTATTCTAACACTAATTAATCTCCTCTGACACCTTGAGTTCAAGACTCGGCAGCGAACCCGGCTGCCTTCCACCTGGCAGTCCGCCGGTTCGAGACCGTGGGGTGGTCGGTACACGACAGACATAAGCGCACACACCAAACTTATACATTAACTTGTCAAATGACGAAATGTGATTTGAACGGTGTTGCAAAGTTTCCTTTCCCTCAGAAATACTGAGAAAGTTTTAGAAAGTGGAGGACGGCATATTCTGTTACAAAAAAAAAAAAAAAAAAAAAAATTGTCACGCTGTATGCAGTTGTCTGTAACCGGTAATTTCTAGAGAGGGTTTTTTTCATGTGAAACTTTTAATGTTCACTGTACTTACCTGATAGAATAATAGTTGCCATACAAATCTAATCACGATAGACAATATGAATGTTTATCTCATATTATGACGCCAACGGGAGAATTTAAAGGTAACTGCAAGACGATGAATCAGTACTCAGGGTCTCGTCCGTCTACGCGTGACAGAGGAGAAAGCACACCAATTGTCAGAAAATAACTATAAACAACTAGCTTCAATTGTAATGGGGAAAATGGTGTTCTCTCTGAGGGTCCAATGTTCGATGACAAACATCCATTATACAATATTCTATTTGACATCCTTTTTTTTAAGTATAATGATTTATGATGTAGCAGGCTAGCCTATATTCACACGTAAATGAGATATCCAATTTGGATGTAACTACTTGAGATAAATACTTCAGATCAAATAAAAATAAATGATGTAAATATAAACTTGTTAGTTTGTTTGGCATTAGAGAATGACTGCGCACTCCACTGCAAGTTACGAGGTGATTAAAGAGAAATTTTCAGTTTCAATATTATACTTAAATAAGAAATAATGTAGGCCTGTGATGATACAGATGAAGAATAAATTGCCTAGGGTTCCATCTCAAAATGCATCTAGCTCTACTGATAGTACTTATTTGGCTTCATAAAATGAGCTTGAATATCCGGGCGTGCTGCACACTGGTTAATTGCTTTTTGGTATCCTCATTATCATTCAGGTTTGTTTCCCTTCCATTTGCTGGAGTAGTGTTAAGTGTTCATTAACAGATAGCTCTCCATTTTATTCATGTTAAGCGTTTTTATAGCTCTATTAAGCATAAATATGTAAATGACCGTTTTTATCTGTTTATCTTTACCTAACCCCACCTCCCTCTTCTTTTGTTAAGAAGGAAGCTATTATCTTCCAGTGTTCACTCAGTTAATGCAACTTAAAGATTTTCACTTGTCGAAAACATGGAATTTAACACTGTAACATGGCCGTGAATGTCCATATTTTACAGGTATGTTACGGTGTTCCATTTCGTGTTTTTGACAGACTGAACAACTATGCGCCATCTCATTTTATCACCTTCAAAGATTATTGTGACACCGGCTGCCAGGTACAGTTGTTTTCAGATATCGTCAGGTGGCATTCAAATATTGCTCGTGTGAACTGATTTCATAGTAAGTACAAAATTCCTTCTCCACGGCAAGTAACGAAAACAAAAATCCCTGTCTCTTAAAATTAACAACAAATGGACGTTAAACATGTATTATTAATTGTTTAATTAGCTATTTTTTGAACTTTCTATCTGCCCTTTACTCCCATTTTTCTAAATACTCAAATAATGACGCTTGTTTCGCGATTTTTTTAAAATTTGCTTAATGTCGCACCGACACATGTAGGTCTTATGGCGACGATGGGTTAGGAAAGGGCTAGGAGCAGGAAGGAAGCGGCTGTGGCCTTAAAGATACAGCGTCATCATTTGCCTGGTGTAAAATGGGAAACCATCTTCAGAGCTGCCGAAAGTGGGATTCGAACCCATTATCTCCCGAATGCAAGCTAACAGCTACGTATTCCAAACCACGCGGCCACTCGCTTAGTGTTTCTCGATCTGTGCGCTTGGTTAGGTATATTCCGTGTGCTACATAATGTTAGTGAAGAAGTAACTATGCTTGCCCGTCTAAACCAAGAACTGTCTCCTTTGAATATTTTATAATTCTGGAAATTGTGTCATTGATCATCATAGCCATTTGTTTCCGTTCCAATTCCCGGGAGAGACAGAACTGTCTGCTTCCATTTGAATTTTTAAAGTAGGGACATCACTGACCAACAGAGCTACCTGTTTTTCCGAAACAGGGATTCCCTCCTATTGAAATAGGGATATCACCGACAAGTAAAGCTATCGGCTCCCGTTCAAATTCATGAAGGAGGGACCTCACTGACCAACAAAGCTATCTGTTCCAGTTCCAATTCTTGGATTACGGATATCATTAACAGAGCTGTTTGTATCAGTTCCATTTCTTGGAGGAGGGCATCGATGATTGTCAGAGCTATCCGTTTCGGTTCCAAGTCATAGAAGAGTGACATAACTGATCATTAGGGCTGCTGTGAAATATCCACTCAGCAAATATTTACATTAAAAATTCCTGTCACCGAGCTCGATAGCTGCAGTCGCCTAAGTGCCGCCAGTATCCAGTTTTCGGAAGATAGTAGGTTCGAATCCCACTGTCGGCAGCCCTGAAGATGGTTTTCCGTGGTTTCCCATTTTCACACCAGGCAAATGCTGGGGCTGTACCTTAATTAAGGCCACGGCCGTTTCCTTCCCACTCCTAGCCCTTTCCTGTCTCATCGTCGCCATAAGACCTATCTGTGTCGGTGGGACGTAAAACAACTGGCAAAAAAAAAAAATTCCTGTCAGCATTGTGATCCTGGAAAGCATTTCTACTAAAAATTATAGATATTACTGCCATACCCCTGTTCTTCTTCAGAGTGTCATTTTACGTTGTGAGGGATTTCCATCAAATTACAGACCCAGAAGAAAGAGATCGTTCCTCTTCAATAGACTAAATTGTATATGTTTAGAAATTTGTAGAAAGAGTTTCCTGTTCCCCAGCCGAGGTCAGTGATATGTGGCCCAAGTCTCGCGCTATACGTTGATTAATATTACACATCCTTCTCATCTTTACACTTCACTCTTTCCCCGAGCACACATCACTCTCTGTCTCCTGTAAGGAACCAACTAAGAAAGAAAAATGTCAGCAATTTTTTTGTGCCCTGGTGTTAAGAATGCAATATCCAGAAACAAGGTCAGAAAAATAAAAGCACTCCGTGGTGTAAATTATGTCGAGAAGGGAATTTCCATACATTCTTGACCGGACATAGACAACAATATAAAAGTGGATCCAAACGCAAAATGCGGGTTTAGAGTTATATTTTGCTTTTGTGTAACACCCTGGACACTCGATATCTGCTTGAAAGTTCTTGTTTTTGCTGCTTGTTACCTTGTTGCCTACGTGCACAGAAGTTTCGTGAGGTCAGTGAAATTCCATCTAGAAGACATGTTCACGCATTAAACCTGAGCCGAGGTAGATTTTTCACTGTCGTCCAAAGAGGAAGTGGTTAAATGTCAGTTTGTCCATAGGCTACACTAGCTTCTCACTTGCTTCTGAGGAATCATGAGTTCATTTTCGAACGACAGGGGCGATGACCTAGATGTTATGCCTCCTTAAGGTACAACCTTCAAAGGGACTGTTTTATATTTCTCACAACATATAGCATTAGAAAATCCTTTCTGATAGTATCACTCAACTCTTGGTGTTGAAAAAATACGAATAATAAACGCACTGCGGCCAAAATTATTAATCGGTGCATTTTTATGTACAACTAGCAAATGTACCCGTAATTCGCTACGGTATTGTACCTTGTATATGGAGTTCTTCGTAAGTATACGCAGTGAGTAAGATTATATTAAATTGCATGTCTCTTAGCGTTATCCGAGAAACAAAACGTTGTTTCCGATGTAAGGTGGCACATTGGGAAAATTTTGATGATGGTTATGACAGGCCACATTTCCTACTGCCATCCGAATCGAGTTAGCGATTTTCTATAATAATGGAAGGTTCACTTGCCATCTGCCATTCACAATAGAGACGGATAGTTTTCATTATAATGACAGGTCCCCCTTCCTAATGCCAGTCACAATCGAGTTGGAGAAATTTCGATTATAATCGAGAAATTCTGCGCTTTCTGAAGTATGAAGAATAGAGGTACTGTCGTACCACAGTTGAGATCTCTCCAAATTGAGCAGTGATTGTGTAATCTTTTTTGTGAAATGATTATCGTTTAGAAAGCAGTTACCACGAAACGATGGTCTGCACCGTCATTGAAATTGCCTCCATATACCTATAGTTCACGGAGCCTGAAAGTTTGAAGAGCCTGGAAATTTGCCTCAAAGGAAAGAGTGTCCAGTGACGAAGCGAAATTATGTACATAGAAAGACTTGTTCAATATGAAGCGACGTTTCGCATATAGTGCACGGCTTTTACAGAAAATCAATAGAGAAAATGGAAGAAAACTGTTGTGGTTTCCCTATGAAACCTCATTCTGTTAAGTGATTTTTAAATCATACGCATACCTGAACCTTCCCCTGGATGAGTATACTCTATATATGAAGTTTGGTCGAGATCTATCCAGCCGTTTCGCCGTGATGATGGAACAGACAGACAAACAGGCATTGAAATTGACAACCACTAATACGGCCTTGAGTTGACCTAAATGGGATAAATATCTGAAAAATTGGTAAAAAACTAAATTAGAGACAGCGGATCCCCTCCAATTTATTTGCATAGAGAAGGCGAGCACGTTTATAAGCGCAAACCTTCATTTCGAGATTTATTGCTTTTCAATTGTACGTCATATAAACAAACGGATTCCGCCATCAGACGCCCCTCTTAGCGTTCAACATGGTTGGTCCTATGACATTTTCTCGCATCTCCTACATTTATGAGTTAGGTTGAGTTAGACACATCAAAAGGGTGAAATTTGGTATAGTTTTCACACACATTTTTTCGGATACTTACGTGGCAGATGGAATAATAACATTTTCTAACATATGACCACTCGCCGTGTCAATGCGCCTACCAAATTTGATGATTCTATCTTTCCTATAAGTGTGCTATACGATAAGATATACGTGTAAAAGTACAACATTAACTTAAAGCTGAGAAATGGAGCTCTATCTAACGTATAAGGGATCGAGATACGGTAATATGTCATAGGACCAAAGTTGTTGATCTCTCCAAATTGAAAAGCAATTGTGCTATCTGGTTTGTGATACGACTTACCGTTTAGCCGCCAATTACTCCGAAACGAAGGACTGCACTGTCACTGAAACTGCCTCCATATTTCGATATGTTCCGGGATCAAAATGTTATACATTTGAACAGCTCGGAATTTTTCCTCAAAGGAAAGAGTGTCCAGATTTCTGTATTAGCACTCGCATACATACGGAGTAATTAAGGAAGAAAGTATTACAGTGAATAAAGTTGAAATTAGGATTATATCTGAGGACAGACGGATAGGACAAATGTGTGAAAACCAAGTGGATGTATTGTAAAGATCTATTCAGCCGTTTCGCCGTGATGGTTATATACAGTAACAAGGCAGTAACAGAGGAGAAATTTAGGAGCAGGGATTCTTAAGTAAACAGATAACAAGATGACTTATGGTGTTATTAGTTAAGCCTCAAGAGATAAGACAGAGTCAAGAAACTAGATTGGAAAACAGAAGTAGAAGAGAAATACAGTAACATTTACAGCAAATACTAGAAAACACCTTACGGTGTGAAATCATGGGATACGGACCGTGGTACTCTTCACGTATAAACAGCCCTTTTAGGGCTATTTGAAGACGATTGTAACCTCTAATGGTATTCCGCAAATATCCCGCAGAATGGCAGCATGACGTCTATCTCGCCTTCTACCCAAGGAACAACCACGAGTTTACAGGAATGTTGACGAAAATGACATTATGTTACACCTCTGCTAGCAAGCAGCCAGAGACTTTGCCATGGTAACCGGTAGGTTCGTTGTCGGTCTGTCGGCCACTCAATGCTAAGCATGAAACCCGCAGAAAGTAGTAATTTTCTCTGTCATTTGAAGATTATGCGAAATTATTCTCATAACAAAAGTTGCTTAAAATGAAGGGACGTTTCACATGTAGTCCACGGTATTTACAGAAAATCAACAGTATAATAGAAAATGGAAGAAAACTGTTGTGGTTTCCCTATGAATCCCCATTCTATTCAGTGATTTTTAAACCTTCCCCTGGATGCGTACACTCTATTTGTGAAGTTTGGTTGAGATCTATCCAGCCGTTTTGACGTGATGTTGGAACAGACGGACAGACACGAACGCAAAAGCCACTGATACGGTCCTTACTTGATCTAAATCAGATAAATATCTGAAAAATTGGCAAAACAAACGAAATTATAGACCGCATACAACTTTATTTATATGGATAATGAAATGATATTCCAAAGTAGCCAAAAGGTTACTTTCGCTAATGTTTTACAAATGCAGGCAAACATGGAAGTACAGGTCTAGACAAGAAACACTGACTTATTTTGATGAAGAATTCATCTTTCCATACATGGGTATAGGAGGTTCTGACACAAGTTCCCCATTTTCACACTAGGCAAATGCTGGATCTGTAGCTTAATTAAGGCCACGGCCGCTTCCTTCCCATCTTTCCGTCGACGAAAATCTTTGATGTGTCAGTGAGACGTTAAACCACTTTTGAGAAATCGTGTTCTGTCTATAAATGTTAAAATATGTTGAAATGAACGAGGTGCTATTTGGAATAGAAAGGTCCGAGTATTAAAGCAGTTTGAGCAGTACTAAAGTAAGACCATTGCGTCTCCAGTAAAAGGTGCCAAGGTTTAGCTTTCTTTAAATTAGTCCTTAGGTAAATCTCAGTTGTACTTGAAAAAGCGCGTCGAAGAAAGAAACGTCATATTCGGCGATACGCGTACTATTTTTATTGTCAATTCCATCGAGAGTTATTAAATCGAAAAGTTGATCGAAATTTGTAAAAGTCAGTTCATTATATCAGATGTGAGTTTAATGCGAACACACATTTAAATCTTTATTTCTTCAGATACGATGGGTTGCGGTTGTGACCTAAGTACATAGCCCGATATTTTTAGACATAATCATTAAACTTATTTGTATTTGCCATAGCGTGCAATGAGCGCCTGAACTATCACCTCCAACTGATTCAGCGTTACACTTTGTTTCTCCAGTGTGATTTTATCAATGGCTATAACGAATGCACCTGGTGTTTATCGACAGTCATTCCGCTAGTAATCTTTCATAGTCACTTCAGCAACAGTGTTACATACAGCATATCGTTTTGTTACATCTCGGAAGCTTTCCAGAAAACTGCCGAAAGATCTCGATCTGTTGGATGTTGTGCTGGAGGTAAAAGCCCCTTTTTTTGATTTATAAATGATAACTTCAGTATTGAGAGTGTAAATTTTAGTTCTATCATTGTCGCCTCTGCGGATCTGTGCTAGTGTGTCGGCCTCCGGATCCCAAGATAGCGGATTCAAGCTCGGCAGAGGTAGTCGGGTTTTTGAAGAGTGGAAAAATACCATTCGATACTCCATGTCATACGATGTCGGCATGTAGAAGATCTCTGTTGACACATTTGGTGTTCACCTGATAAAATACATGAAAACAACTATAGACGATCAAGAGAGATCGGTTTACTCTGCCTTCTCGTAGGCCAAGGGTTAAACGGAAAGTCGAAACTGACAAGCAGACAGCCAGGTGGCGTCAAATTAAAATGTCTGCACACGGTAGCTGAGGCCATATTATTATTATTAGTTTTATCATTATTTTGATATCAGAATTTTCCTTCTATACATCAGAGTTACTTTGTAAAATATACACATATTTTAAACACTGATAACTGAACAACAAAGTGTGGTGACAAGCAGTACAGTAGATAACAATGCAAATCGTACACCTTTCTTGTTGTTCGGCTACATGGCTAAATGGTCAGCGTGCTGGCCTTTGGTCACTGAGGTCCCGGGTTCGATTTCCGGCAGGGTCAGAAATTTTAACCACAATTGGTTAATTTCGTTGGCACTGGGTCTGGGTGTATATGACGTCTTCATCATCATTTCATCTTCATGACGACGCGCAGGTCGCCTACGGGAGTCATATCAAAACACCTGCATCTGGCGAGCCGAACTTGTCCTCGGGCACTCCCGGCACTAAAAGCCATACGCCATTTCATTTCACATTTCTTGTCCTACAAAAACCAGATTTGACTCCATTAGTGAAGCAATACTCAGAAATTAGTGTTCAGTTAGGCTCATACAATAAGAGCGCGATCGCGCCTCAGGTAATTTTAATTAGAACAGGAAGAATCTTTTACGCCCACATCCACGTTTTCCCTTTTAGTTGTTTTCAATTGCATAAGGCCGCATTTGTTAGTTTGCTAGATGTGACCGAAATAGGCTATTTTTGCAACGTTTCGCAAGAGTTAATTTCCTAGCAGGACAAAGTATTTCCTCGGTGACATGGTTTATCCATGAGGTCTTTAACATTCTGCGATACATTCATATTTCAAGGCGTTCAATAATAATAATAATAATAATAATAATAATAATAATAATAATAATAATAATAATAATAATAATAATAATAATAATAATAATAATAATAATAATTAGGGGCCGATGACCTTCGATGTTAGGCCCCTTAAAACAAGCATGATCATCATCATCATCACCAATAATAATAATTATAAATATAATTATTATTATAATAAATTATTATTATTATCACTATTATTCTGTTAGACAACTGCGCGATATACTTAGAACACGCGAATTTGAAGCTTGGTGTGCATATCCACAAAAAGGAAGAGGTGCTAAGTTATTTGCTCAAGTTCCTGCTGCTAATTCTTGGGTTACCAGAAGAGATGGTTTAACTTGTTCGGAATGGAGGGAGATGTTGAAGATGACAGCGATGGTTGCACCAGTACGTACTCTGCCGGGACGTTCTACCAGCACAGGCCACTGCAGACACTGCAGTGAGTATGAAACCTTACCACATGTGCTGGGGAGTTGCCCTCAAGGAGAACTGCTTAGGATCAAACGCCATAACATCATCAGAAACCTGATTGCTAATGCTCTTCGTCTCAAAAATCTAAAAGTGTACGAAGAAGTCCACTGCCTCGCCGAAGGCGGCAGCACTCGCAGGATTGATATTATAGCGATTGACAGACGGAGGAACGAAGCAGAAATTATTGATCCTACGGTACGCTTTGAATCTTCAGCCTCTCAGCCGACTGACGTAGACAATGAGAAAAAGGATATCTATAACCCAACCATCCCTTTCTTTCTTGAGTCGTATAACCTTAAAAAAATCACGGTGACTGGACTTCTCTTTGGCGCGAAGGGAACAATTCCCAAATCTTTCGTCACATGGCGACAAAAATATAAACTAGCGAGAAGCCTACAAGATGAGATAGTCGTCTCACTCATCAAGTACTCCGTTTCGATTCTTCGTCACCATTTATATGGAGTTCATGCCATTTAACATGGTTAATTGTAACCTATCATTTTTTTAAACATTAATCTTTTTATCTTCCCTCAAAATTGTTATTGTGTATTATTCTGTGTCTTATGGCAAATCTAGGGTGTCCTGCATCAGACTAAATAAATAAAATAAATATTATTATTATTATTATTATGAGTAGCTATTTTTAGCCTGGAGCAGCCCTTGTAAGGCAGACTCTCCGTCGAGGGTGGGTGGCATGTGCCTGTGTAGGAAACTGCGTGTTATTGTGGTGGACGATAGTTTTATGTGTGGTGTGTGAGTTGCAGGGATGCTGAAGAGAGCACAATCACTCAGTCCTCGGGTCAATGGAAGTAATCCCGTAAGATTAAAATCCCCGACCCACTATATTGATCATTGATCCAAGGATCCAGTCGTTTAATAATATGTAAGGTATCTATTTACTTCATTTTTCATGTACTATTCCAACGGAGAGAACAGAGTTCTTTAGTTATGCCGGGACGCTACTTACTTACTATGTTTAATGAGTTAGTAATAAAAAAGACTATAATTTCATAGTTTGTTTGTGAAGTCTAGGCATTATACACTGCCAGAGTAGCTCTGTCTGATGGGATATGATGTGCGAGCGAAATTTAAACGACTAACCATTCAATTAGTCGAGTGTGTACTCTACATAAGAAGGGCGCTGATTAAAATAGTACTAATGTTTACTGAGCGCCCGTTGAAGCTCAAGGAAGAAGCGCTCCCCTCATGTGCCATGTCCCAGCCTGAGGAGTGTGTAATGTTTACCCGTCGACAGCAAGCGAGCAAGCGGAGCGCATATCATCAACACAATACATGTGGACGCTATGGGAAAGAGCAAGCCGCTTGCCTATTGCATGAGCTTATCGATTTCCTTCTGTGGGTTAGTTCGCCTGATTGTGTTCGCAATCCCGCTAAGCAGCACCGCAGGAAGAGTTACCGCAGCAGCAGGCGACCGAAGAGACCAAGCGATCAATGCAAACCGATAGTAATTTCCATTTTATCCCTCCTATTCTATACATAATCAATAGTTATAGTACCAGAAATATTACTTGGAGATGATTAATAACTTCAGTTTTTTGATATCGTGATATTAAAATCTAATCTTGTGTGTGATTTTCAATAACATTCTCACGGTTTCAAAAAACCTGATTTCATTATCCTACAGCTCAATTAAATACAGCTGTACAAAGGTGTAAAAATTACTAAACTCGAATTATATATATGATAATAGCTACAAATACGTTATTTTCATTCGAAATGGCTACTGTTTTGCAGAGTAGCGAGGTTCCTTCATCTGTTGCACACTGCTTATGGGGTGAGGGCCCCTGTTCAGAATAATCCATGAGAAAAGCTTTTCATCATTGGTGGCAAGCTTGCTAATTTAGGCTGTTACATTACCTGGTTTGTTAAGTTTAGATTTGTAAAATTCTTGTTATGTGTTAAAATAACATGAGAAGAAGTTCCTTGAGATGATGTTCCTTTCTTGAACTGTGATACAGCTTCTTATGTCCGGCTCCATGGCTAAATGGTTAGCGTGCTGGCTTTTGGACACAGGGGTCCCGGGTTCGATTCCCGGCAGTGTCGGGAATTTTAGCCATCATTGGTTAATTTCTCTGCGACGGGGGCTGGGTGTATGTGTCGTCTTCATCATCATTTCATCCGCATCACGAGGCGCAGGTCGCCTACGGGAGTCAAATCGAAATACCTGCACCTGACGAGCCAAACATGTCCTCGGACACTTCCGGCTCTAAAAGCCATATGCCATTTCATTTTACAGCTTCTTATTTTAGGTTGCTTTTGTTGTTAATATCTCATGCGATTCATATTTTTCACATCTCTGTACATATCTCTACATCAGCATATCAGAGATATTTCAAAAACCACGTAATTTCGTGTCCGTGTACTCTCCGAAGATGTGCAACACTTTATAGAGATGACCTGCGCGAACATTTTCAAACTCTGCCAATCTTACGTCTCTACAAGGAGATTGTTTTGCTTGGACCTGACCGATTGCAATGCAGCTTGGTAGGATAATTAATAAAGGCATCGCTGCACGCCTGCCGCTTTTACATAGGTCATCCACAATATGATATATTGGGTAACTCTGAAGAAGTGAAATCCGGTAGTTTCCTCGCTGTTACTAAGAAATTATTATATTACTAGAATCCACTTTTATACACAGGGTTATTCAGCTAAGATGCCCACCTCAAATAACTCGTGAACCGTTCAAGATATTGAAATTTTATTTCCACGTACAGTAATGCTACCAAGGGGATCATAACTGAACTTGCAATACTTTTCCAGGGTGTCAGAATCTGCTGAGATAGTAGCACTAATTTTGTGTTTACAAAATTATTATTATTATTATTATTATTATTATTATTCGCTACTCGGAAACTAGGGACCACGGTAAGTTTCATTATACATTCTGACGTTTACTCCGTTTTCGACTGCTCGAGTGGGTTTTCATTAGCTTGCTGTGTCTAGCACGACGTTCATCCGACCACATTGCACCAGTTCACCACTTCATTTCCCGAAAAGTCCCTAAAGTCACAATGACTGTTCTGACAAGTCTTAATTTGTTCGCGTCTTCTGATCGTAGGCCCATTTCTTCTTCTTTTTTTTCATTATCATACAGCTCTGTCTCTTTCATTCCCCGACTGTTATTTTCCCCTGTGGTTTGGGACGATATAATAACATCCATGGTATCCCCTGCCTGTCGCAGGAGGTGACTAAAGGGAGGCCCCAGGCTCTTAAATTATGTTAAAAAAGACTACAGGAGCAACTGATGGGTAATCTGTCACCTGGGCGACTGCTCAAAATACATATCAATGGTGATTGATTGATTGATTGACTGATTATTGATTTTAACATCTTGTGAGTGAAACCGGGGAGCAGAAAGGGCCCTCTTCGTCCTAGTAAGGCCTCCATCTGAACGGCGCGCCGGAATGCATCTTCCCGGCAAAGGCTGAAGTGCGGTGCCCCTACCGCCAACTCATCTGGGGACTGTATATATACTTCTAATCTGTGGCGTCCATCAACACGATCACCCCACTCATAGTAGCGGGAGAGGTGTATCTGAGGGTACTTGAGGGGTCCGGGCGACATCGACTGGATACCGGCAGCAGCCGTCAAAAATATTCACTTGCATTTAATCTTCTATGTCTACAAGGACACTCTAAAGCTGGAGTTTAACAAGTTGCTACCCATCAAAAAAAAAAAAAAAAAAAAAAAAAAAACTTAGAAAAATGTTCTTCAACTGGAAATAGTTCTTTCAAAATTCTTTTGTGTCACCCCTTGGAAAGACTTTTTTTTGGGGGGGGGGAGGTCTGTACCGGGAGGTACACCCCCAACGCCGCGCATTTAAATATTGCGCCTAAAAGAACTCCTCTACTGGAGAAACCGTGAACTTGAAACTAGACCTACCTAAAACTTTACTCACAAGATGTCACCACTAATATCTGATGCAATTTTGTTATTTTGAAGTTTCCTGTACCATGTGAATTTCTACTTGTTTTGTTTGCCATTCATCAAGAAGTTTGGACATTCTTCCATATATGTCACTGCTAAAAACTATGATCATGCACCCTGGTGCGAAGTGAAAGAACTTTTGATTTAAAGAAATTTTGTATTCATAAGTGTTTTTTACTAATTGATGTTCATTCATTTTTGGATTGGCAGAATTGTTCTTTTCTTTCCGCCAGTTTTGAATCCAACCAATCAAGAATTTCAGTAATTTTCTACCAATCACTGTCTTCTTCTTCTTCTTCTTCGATTTTGAGTGTAACTTTTAAAATAACCAATAAAATTGAGAGGATGTGGCTGGGTTATTTGTGAAAGGTCTCGAACTTTCCCAGTAGGTTTATAAACTGCGGATTTTCACGTCTCTTGGCCATTTGATCGTCATCTAAGTGTGTGTGTCAAGGAGGAGGCGGGCGGCGCCTCTTTCATCACGCAGCATTTCTTCGGCAAGGTAATGGCCACATAACTACTTACTTTCTTGCTAGCTCCGCAGCTTAACCTGAGGGAAAGGTACGAAACATTAACTATGTAACCTAGTTTTCCTAAAAATGTAACTTTCTGCCGGCTAATGTAAAACTTCATACAATCTTTAACTGTAAATCGAGGGTAGAGAGTGATGTCCCCTCTCGAGCTCCCCTTCATATTGGTTTGAGGTGACAACGTTTGGTAACTGGTTTTCTTCCCTTCCGTAATGTTCTAATTTACTCTTATACGAGTCACTTCCATAGTTTGGGAATAGCCCCTGTTTCATCGGCCTAGTGCCCCTTAGGTTTTAAGGGTTCATTTGTAAGAGTGCAAGCATTCGCCTCCTTTCATTTTGTGTTCGGGCCATTTATTTAACTGGTATTCCTTCTTACACGAAGGCCCTATAGGTTGGGTACGAGATACCCCTGTTTCAATTTGTACGTTGGGCCATGGAATGCCAAAAGGTGTAAGATATTTTTGGGTATCCTTGAGTAGGCTTTAGAACTGAGAGCACGTTAGCTCTTTTTCAAGTGTATAAAAGTGCCTCTGGGAGGCCTGATATTGTAATTGCTGGAGCAAGTGCTCCATGGATTAGGATTTTTCTGCCCTTTAAACAAATTTGTGCTCGTTTGTAGATTTGAGCTGGGAACTCAAAAATTGTAAAAGTAGGGGCTTGAAGCCCAAGAGTGTTAAGTTCTGAAATTTTGGATTTTTCTATTTTGTACCTGAAATGTCATTGTTATCTCACTAAGTGAAAGTGTTAAGTTTGTTGTTTTTCAAAAATATAACCTTCAGTTTAAGTTTTAAATTCTTTTCTTGACATTTTAAGTAGACCCATTCATCTCGGCACCTTCTTTCACCTCTGTTGGTCCACGAATACCCTGAAACAATAATAATAATAATAATAATAATAATAATAATAATAATAATAATAATAATAATAATAATAATAATAATAATAATAATAATAATAATAATGTTATTTGCTTTACGTCCCACTATCTACTCTGACGGTTTTCGGAGAAGCCGAGTTGCCGGAATTTTGTGCTACAGGAGTCTACCGACACATTTGAGCACCTTCAAATGCCACCAGACTGAGCCAGGATCGAACCTGCCAAGTTGAGGTCAGAAGACCAGCGCCTCAACCTCTGAGCTCGAAGGTTGGTTAAATCCTCAACATATCCACCATCAGATGTCATAGATAGCCTAGGCGTCAATGAGGAAGTGAACAAGGGGAATGAGGAGTGAGGTAGTTTCCAGTTGCTTTCCTCACCGAGCCAGTCGGTGCTATATCAGTCAGCAAGCTTGCTGAAATACACACGCCAACCGACCACATGAGCGACATTTTCACACCATTTATGACGGGGAATGGTTGAATAAAGAATGGTATTTCTAGCATCGCTCGTATCTCAGTCAATTTCATATTTGCAAAGCCAATGAAGATGGACTAAAGTAATAAAGTTATTCTGTCCCATACTAAAATACAAAGTGCAGTGTAAATATAAGGTGTTGCGAGCAAGGGAAGAGCAATACAAATAGTATATTAGAAAGAATCTGCTGTGTACTTAGTCTTTTTTCTAATGGTTTTACGTCGCACCGACACAGATAGGTCTTCTGGTGAAGATGGGAGAGGAAATGCCTAGGAGTTGGAAGGAAGCGGCCGTAGCCTTCATTAAGGTACAGCCCCAGCATTTTCCTGGTGTGACAATGGGAAACCACGGAAAACTATATTCAGGGCTGCCGACAGTGGGATTCGAACCTACTATCTCCCGGATGCAAGCTGACAGCTGCGCGACCCTAACCGCACGGCCAACTCGCCCGGTTAGTCTTATTTTACAGCCGGATACCTTTCTGACGCCATCCCTATGCGGTGTATGTACAAGTATTTGCTATTGCGTGTTTCCGTGCTGGTTGGACGTGTCGTGTGTTGTGTGTGTACTGAAACAGTCCCTGAAGCATTAAAATACTAAGGTAAAAACACACTTCTCATTCATACAAAATTATGTACATAAACGAAATTGGCTAATTTTCGCACAGGTATTTTCAGATTAACCACAACGGACAAGTCAATTTCCAGAAAAATAATATTACTTTCTCTTTCATTACCTTGTAGGAATGATCAGATTCCAGAAAGTTCAACGGTGACAGAGTGACAATTCGCATGTTCTGCTATTTGTCTCAACCATTTCTATAGCATAAAATCACGCATATTGTGTCTGAATATAAAACCATAATGTCAGCAACTGAAACTATTACGGTACCTCTATCACCTTTGTCAATTGCGTATATGCAACCCGCGAATCGCTCTTGCTCTGCTCGTAGACTATAGATTACGGCGAACGTAGTGTTTCATAGCTGGGTAAGAGTGCCTTTTACCCTTGCTTTCTCGTCCTCTGGTGCGAGAAAGAAGGCAGTGAAAACATGTTCAGAGGAATGTGGTATCAGAAGGAGCATCATATTTCTTTTACCCTGGATCTCTTTGGTGAGGTTGTTCAGAGTTAGTTTCCAATTTTCGTTCCGTATAGGACGATAGGGGAGAGTTCGGATCCTATGCTAGAAGGCCTTCGGTTCAGAGTGTCCTGGGATGGATTCACGGCAAGATTTGGGATTTTAGTCGTGTTCATTTAACTCCTCTGGCTCTGAGACTGTTAGCCTCAGTACACTACGTCTCTGTATATACACACGACACCCTACACGTCCAACCACCACGTAAGCAGGCATTAGCAAATAGTTGTACATGCATCGCATAAGGATGGTGTCAGGAAGGGTAAACGACTGTAAAATAATGCAAAGTAAAGTACACAGGTGCGACATGTCTCATCCGCGATTCCAGCTGAGCGTGGTAAAACCGACAGAAGAAGAACATAGAATGCTAGGGGACAAATATAAACAGAATACGATAAATGTATTGTAACTGAAAGTTTCTTACGTAATTTGTATTTTACTTTCAGTTATTATTCGGTTTCCTTCGTAAACGTTTACATGTTGACTTTCCCTACATTCTCGGATGTTGATCGGTTAAGGCTGGATGAAACGGCTAGTGTTAAAATATGTGAAGTGTATAACACGATACCTGATTAAAGCTGAGAACTAGGCTATAATCTGAACTCATTGCGCAGCTGTGCAGTCCTGAGAAGGCAAGCGGTACTTTGTCTGTGTACAGACACTGCCCTCGTTTCCGGCGCCAAGCACAAGAATCATGATAATGAACGGAACTCGAAATACAGTTATATAAGTGATAGGTAATGAGATAGAGCAGATGATCTATTTCAACACAAATATCTAGTTTTCCTTCAACACTGGCTAAAAATGGCCGTGGCAGCCAATGAAGTGAAATACCTTGAAAGTAAATTTTTTACATTTGATCAGAAGCAAAGAAAGGAGGGACACTAACTTTACTTTGTTCACAAGTGAAAAAACATGCCTAAATTAAAGTGGGGAAGAATACATCACGAAATGCTTACACCCTATTACAAGCACTGATGCAAATTATCAATTAGCAATTCGTGATTGATGCATGCGGCATCTGTTAAACTGTGTTCTTCGAATTAACATTATCTACCACGCAACGCCTATATTCTCTACTGATACCATTTATAGCTTTTAAAATGTATTGCCACATGCACTTTTACACTTTTATATAACTTTGAAATTATTTTCAAATATTTGGGAAATATTTCTAAAAGAGGAAATGGTTTATACCCAGCACTACCAAATTTCATGACCTTGAGACGTTTAGTAATACAGAAATTGTCATTTTTCTGTAACATCTGTTACCCAGAACTTTAATTTTAATTTCTATAACTTTTTATGTCGTATATTTATTTTTTAATATTTATGTAAAACATATTTCTTCAATGCTGTTGGATCTGATACGGACCGAAATTTAACTTTTATCGATGAATGGAAAGTCTTTCACGATATATGTCTGTCAGTCGAGGGTACTGTGTAGGTTGCTACATGAAATATATTCAGACTGAACTCCTCTGACACCGGCTTGATGGATCAGACACTAAAAGTGGTGTCTTTCTGAGTCCAAGTTTTCTGATTCGATCCTGTGTTGAATCCGGTTGTATTTGAAGCCTCTCCAGCACGCCTACCTCGTGTCCGTAGATTTAACGGCATGTGGAAACCTCCCCGTGGGGCAAAAATCTGACATCTTAGCGTCTCCGATAACCATACAAATAGTTGGTGTTACAAAAACTAATACATTATTATTATTATTATTATTATTATTATTATTATTATTATTATTATTATTATTATTATTATTATTATTATTATTATTATTATTATTATTATTATTATTATTACTATTATTATTTTCCTCTGGAAGATATATGGACTTACTGATAAAAATTGAATATCTGTAAATAGACGGCAATATACTGTAAATATTTAAAATTACACTATTGCACAGATCGTACCCCGAAAATTTTACATAAATCAGAGTAAACGAATACATTTTCCCTAGTATCTAACATGGACCTTCCATGTCAGATAGCTAATGCCTGACAGGGATGGAGGTCGGTATAGGTGCTAATTCGTATGAAGCGTGTAAATATGTGTAGATATTTGAATTTAATAACTTGCTGCATATTGCCATTAGTATAATTTATACTTCAATCAGTTATTGTAAATTATTATTATCAGAGATTAATCACACTTAGATAAATGCGACTCTTAGATATACAGTCCCTAACATATGCTTAAGACCACTGAGCTATTTCAAATTAAGAAATCCTGGTTTCACATCTTTTATGTTACCATGAACATGGATTATCTGTAGGCGATTGACACTATAGATGATGCATCGTTAGATGCGATTACGTTTTCGACTAACAAATCTTTTGTTTAAACAGTGAGTTAACATCACAAGCCCTCCATCAATTTTCTAATTGTTTTAGAATGATAAAATATCTGTCATTATTAACACTAAGAGAAACATTAGAAGAGTTGTATTGCCCTATTTTGACAATTATTTTATGTCTCAAAAATTTCATGAATTATGAGGAAAATAGAACCATTTCGGAAGACAAATAACTATTATTAGACTACGTAACCTTATCGGATTTGGACAGTTCTTCTTTTCTCATCAGAGTACAGGTAAGGGATGATCTTACAAGACCATACCCACTCAAACAGAAACAAGCAAAAGTCAGCTACAAAAACAAATAAATTGTGAGATAACGGAAAAGTTAAAATGACAAATTTATAGCTATGTGTAAGTGTAAGCGATCTCACAGAGTAATGTCAGTGATATTGAAGATGAGTCAAGACTTGCGTGGCGAAATAAATTTAGAAAATATGGAAGTGTGTAATAAATCACGCAATGGTCGGACCAGATAACATCTACTCACAATCGCCAGATTGTCTAAGAGGAGTCGTAAGACTTCAATTCCTTTCTATGTCATGGCGTCTACTGTAACGTACGCGTAGGAGTGCTCTGTCTATATCTCGCAGAAGCCGCATAACTGGTAGCATATTTGTCCTGCAAGTGTGTACAAAGCGATCTTTAAAGTGTGGTTCGAGTTGGACATAAATAACAACAGATATGTCCGTCCAGAAAGTTAATAAGCGGATTAATGCTTTTGAAGCAACGATGAAGGACTTTGAGACGCGCCTTCAGTTGTTAACCAGCTCTGCCAACCCCAGGGAAGAGTCCCTAGACTCGCTGAGTCAGGATTTTCGAGACTTCCGAGGCGCCATCTCCTCCGAACTTGCCGTGCTGAAAGAAGAGCTGTGCAAGTTAGCACGGCAGCTCGACCATCAAGAAGCACTCATTGATGAAGGAGAGCAGTACAGTCGTAGAAACTGCCTCCTAATCCATGGAGTCTCCGAGGAACCGCGGGAGGACATTTACGGAAAAGTGAGGGAAACCTTCCGAACGAAGTTGAACGTGGACTTCACGATGGAGAGCTTCGACCGGTGCCACAGGATTGGGCAGCCTCAGCGCTCAGCAGCTGACGTGGTATCTACAGGCAGGCGCCCAATAATAGTTAAATTTACCCGTTACCACGAACGTGACCGAGTGTGGAAGGCGAAGCGGCTCCTGAAGGGCACAAAGGTACTCATCACAGAGTCCCTCACCAAAACCCGAAAGTGCATATTAAACCTGGCTAGGGATCACTTCGGGCCATCCCGTGTATGGACCCAAGACGGACGCATCGTAATTCACCTGCCTAATGGGACTAAAAGATCCATTACCACTGTCGCGGAACTGGAAAACATAAAAAATCTGCGAGATAACTGTGACAATTAAAATGGAACAGCACAGCTCGATAGTGCATCTGCTTGTTATTCATAAGTGTTTTTGTAAGTGTATTATGTGTGTGTCTGTGTGTGTGTTAGTGGCAGTCAGTGTAAACATTTTTCAGGATGTCGAGGTAAGTTGCATGCTATTTCTGTTCTACTATTTCGTTAACATTCCGTTATTCAGCTGATCCAGAGCTCTGTACCTGACACTGACCTTGGCAACATTCCCCCTCTCACCCCGTCACCTCTCACCACCGGCTTGCTCCTCAAACAGGCATTATCTCCCTCCACCAATTGTTTACAGTGTTGCCATGTCAACGCACTCTCCTTGGTAGCGCACTTCGACGAAATTCAAGCCATAATGAGGGAAAATAATATCCATATTTTTGCTATTAGCGAAAGCTGGCTTACTCCGAGCATACCCTCTGGTATGGTACAACTTGACCGGTATTCCCTCTTACGTCATGATAGATCCGATGGCAGAAGAGGAGGTGGGGTGGCCTTGTACTGCAGAAACGATTTAAAAAGCCGGGTGATATGTGTATCATCTAACAATGCACAGCTAGGGCCAGAATTCATGTTTGTTGAAGTCATTATTAACCAACAGAAACTCCTTATAGCTGTTGTATACAAGCCGCCCAAAATAACAAATATGACTGAATTCGAATTTCGCTTACTTGACCTACTGCCTAGCTACGAGCATATTATTGCCGTAGGTGACTTCAACATTAACCTGCTTACTAAAACGCACGAAACTAAACAATTTATTGACATGTTTTCTTCCTGTGATATGACCATCCTCCGTTTAGAGCCCACTAATCATACTTACACAGAAAACTACGAAACACACACGCTTATTGACCACATTGTGACAAATAACCCAAACAAAGTCATAACTCACGGCCAGATTCCAGTCCCAGCCATCTCCACTCATGACCTTATCTACCTATCCTACTCCCTCCGAATGCCAAAATATAAACCTAAGTATGTTATTTCCAGAAACACAAAAGACATGGATATGGACGAGTTAAGACATGACGCTTACAATCTACCCTGGAATGACATACTCCTATTGGACGATATAGACGCAAAAGTAGACAAGTTCAACTCCCTTGTAATCACTCTGTACGATAAACACGCCCCTAAGCGACAGATAAAAGTTACACGCCCATCTTGTCCCTGGCTAAATAGTGAAATAAAAAACATGATGGCCCACCGCGATGCACTTTACCGACGCTTTAAACGAACTCGTGACCAAAGTGACTTCGAAAATTATCGGGTCCTTAGAAATAGAGTTAAACAGTTCGTTAGAAACCGTAAATTTACATATTTGAAAAACATGACTGCAAACATGAATTCTGGCAGTGCTTGGAACGCGCTTCGTTCTCTAGGCATAGGGAAACCTCGACAACAACCCCATGTGCCAGACATACCACTCGATAAGTTAAACGAATTTTTTACTGAAGAAAGAACACCACCTAATGTACTAAATTCCCCAAACTCAGTACCCAACCCCGTTATGAACCCTTTACCTGACAAACAACATTTCACATTCCACCCTGTTACTGCTAATAAAGTTAAAAAAGTATTATATTCTATCAAATCAAAAGCCAGAGGAGTGGATGATATCCCTATAACTTTCTTACACAACATTATTGGTGCTGTTTTACCAATTATTACCCACATTTTCAACTACTGCCTTAAAAACGGAACCTTTCCTTCACTATGGAAACTAGCTAATGTTATCCCTGTGCCTAAGAAACCCGACCCCTCCCTACCATCCGACTACAGACTAATTTCTATCTTACCAGCGATTTCCAAAGCACTCGAGCGTCTGGTTCACGAGCAGGTGTTGGAATACTTAAACAACCATTCTCTCCTAGACCCACTGCAATCTGGCTTCAAGAAGGGACACAGCACAGCAACTGCTCTGCTCAAAGTGACTGATGACATACGGCACGCAATGGACCAAAGACTAGTGACAATACTTACTCTCCTCGATTTCAGTAGCGCATTTGACACTATAAACATCCAGACTCTATTAAACAAGATGCAATCTTACTACTTCGATCAACGAACTATTAATTTCTTTTCATCGTACCTCAAAAATCGCGCGCAACGAATTATAACCCTTGATCAAACCTCTCACTGGCGAACCAGGAAGGAAGGCACGCCGCAGGGTAGTGTTTTAGGCCCATTGCTCTTTATTTTGTATATAAACGACATTTCCTCTAATTTAAAGAATTGTAGCTACCATCTTTTTGCGGACGACTTACAAATTTACTGTCACTGTAAGACCTCTGATTTGCCGCATGCCATAGCAGGCATCAATGCTGACCTTCAGCGACTTAACGCTTACTCCTTGAAAAATTCCCTCCTCCTTAATCCCTCCAAGACGCAAGCAATCATTATTGGCTCTCAAAAATTGTTGGCCACACTAAGATACGAAACTATTCCTTCAGTTATACTGAATGGTAGAGTTATCCCATTCAGCCAAACTGTGAGAAATCTAGGAGTGACAATGAACGAAACTTTAAATTGGTCTGAATATATTAAGAATGTGTGTAAAAAAATATTTTCGATACTTCATTCGGTTAAAAGAAACAGCGATATTTTACCTTGTATTGTGAGAGTCAAACTCATACAAACGCTAGTGCTTCCCGTCCTCGACTACTGTGACGTCATTCTGGTAGATGCAACAAAAGAGCAGACTTCGAAACTTCAGCGAGCGCTTAATTGTTGCCTTAGATTTATATACAGTCTGAGTTATGATACACATGTCACCCCATACTATCACACTATTTCATGGCTAAAACCTGACAAACGACGGATGTATCACATACTGATACAGATATACAGACTGCTCTCTGAAGACAGACCACTATACATTTCATCCCAGCTTAAGTATTTGTCCTCCTTTCACTGCAGTAATACCCGCTCTGGTTCCTCCCTTTCTATTCCTGTTCACCGCTCCTCCATGTACAACAACTCCTTTGTTGTGGCGGGTTCTAGACTTTGGAATTCCCTGCCTGTCAGTGTCAGAAATTCCACTTCATTACTTAAATTTAAGACTGCTTGCCGAGACTACCTGCTGAATGCAGCTGACTAACTTGTATGACTGGAAAGAATGAATGATCGTATGAATGTGAATTAGAAAAGTGTAAGGTATTTTTGTGTAGGTTATCATTTTATTATATAATATGTACTCAAACTCTGCTCTCAATGATGTGTACAGTGGTTAAGTGTAAGAGAGGGCCAAGAGCCCTAACTTCGCCACCTATAAAGGCATGATAAATAAATAAAATAAATAAAAATTTTGAAGACCTCGCAGAAAAATGCGCCGGAACATTTATCGCAGTTATCAGAATAGAAGGGATTTCCAAATTATTATTTGATGTAGCTTAAGTTATATTTACATTACATACATCACTGGACCGGTTTCGACCCTTTAAGGGTAATTCTCAGCCAGTATAACTAAAACTGATCATTTATGCACAATAGTAGAAATATATATGTGGTGTAGTGGTTAGTGTGATTAGCTGCCACACCCGGAAGACTGGGTTCGATTTCCAGCTCTGCCACGAAATTTTTGAAAAGTGGTACGAGGACTGGAACGGGGTCCAGTCAGCCTCGGGAGGTCTACTGAGTAGAGGGGTTTCGATTCCCACATCAGCCATTCTCGAAGTGGTTTTCCGTGGTATTCCGCTTATTCTCCAGGCAAATGCCGAGATGGTACCTAAATTAAGGCCATGGCCGCTTCCTTCCCTATTTCTTGCTTCCCCTTTCAATCTTCCCACCCCCGAACAAGGTCCCTGTCAGCATAGCAGGTGAGGCCGCCTAGGCCAGGTACTGGCCATCCTCACCAGTTGTATACTATACCCAAAGTCTCACGCTCCAGGAAACTGCCCTTGCGGGGGTAGAGGTGGGATCCCTTGGTAAGTTAGAGGAAAAAATCAACCCTGGAGAGTAGGCCCTAAATGGAATAAGAAAGAAAAGTAGGAACATAAGCTGCATGTTTAAAATGAACACACTAAAGTCTAAGGACTGTATTATAAATCTACAGAACAAAAATGTGATTTACTCAGCCTTAACTTCTAGAATTTTTCGAATCTAAAGTCCATTTGATAGGTTTACGTCATGTCTGACATAAATATTTTTACAATAAACAAATGATCTAAGATTAATCAACCCTAAGTCTAAAGTACACGCACACATGTACACGTGAAATTGAGTAAAAATGGGATCTATGAGCTACTGTGTTTGCATCCGGAGATAAATTGCGATCTTGACAGACTTAGTTGATTAAAGTCTATTGCAACTGGCAACAATACATATCTTATGGCTTATGTCAAGTATGACCTACGGCTTACCCTACGGCTCACTTGGCATAAGCCATAAGATTAGTATTGAGGCCAACAGAAATAGACTTTCATCAGGTAAGTCTGTCACGATCAATTTTTATCTTCGAATGCAAACACAATAGTTCATAGACACACATTTTAAACGAACTTAACTGCATACATGTGTAGATGTGTTTTTAACATAGGGCTGATTAATCTTAGATTATTTAGTTTATTGCAAACGTAGTTATGTCAAACTTGACACAAACCTAACAAATGGAATTTAAAATCCATAGTTCTGGTAGGTAAGACAGTACTGTATATTATATTTTTATTCAATATAATACAGTTCATAGTTTTTTAATTAGTTCATTTTAAGCATACGGATTATATTCCTACTACTGTACAGTATATCAACTGTCAATTTTAGTTAAAATGGCTGCGAATGATCCTTGAAGTATCGAAACCGGTCCCGTGATGTATGTAATATAAATATAATTTACATAATTACATCAAATACTAATATGTAGATATTGAATAGGTGAACATTCGCTTAATTCTTATAATTGTAAATATTGGTCAATACCGATCATAAAGAAATTCACATCTTACGATAGATTTCTCACAGGTTAAGGGAGAGTGGATTGTATTCTCATGTACCCTTCAGGAAAGCATTGCTGATCGAAGTTCATAACGAAAAGCCAAAGAATTTCGTGTCATTACTTAAACATTACATCATCTAAGTAGTAA
The DNA here is from genome assembly GCF_040414725.1 of Anabrus simplex. NCBI lineage: Eukaryota > Metazoa > Arthropoda > Insecta > Orthoptera > Tettigoniidae > Anabrus > Anabrus simplex. Next base: position 293,327,906 of record NC_090268.1, on the reverse strand, counting down.
TTACAAAGATTGTAGAATAAGCAAGTGTTTTTTTCTTGAAAATGTTCTAATTTTATAAAACACGGGTTTGTCCTCAATTCAATTCTGAAAATATTTACACCCATGTCATGCCTTGGGAAATACATTATTGCTTGTCTTTTTATTGAAGATGAACGAGAAAAGCTTTCGTAAATGTTAGCCTATACTATAGCAAGTATAGTAATATGATTTACTTGTCATCATGTTACATTGCATTACAAAATTATCGCAAAATACAGCGAGATTTAAAACTAGTGTTAGGAACTGCAATTGAATCTGAGGGTAAATATTACCGACTTCGATGTTGGCTGAATGGTCAGCGTACTGGCTTTCGCTTCAGAGGGTCCCAGGTTCAATTGCCGGCCAGGTCGGGGATTTTAACCTTCATTGGTTAATTCCCATGGCTCAGGGGCTGGGTGTTTGTGCTGTCCCCAACATCCCTGCAACTCACACACCACACATAACACTATCCTCCACCACAATAACACGCAGTTACCTACACTTGGGAGATGCCGCCCACCCTCATCGGAGGGTCTGCCTTACAAGGGCTGCACTCGGCTAGAAATAGCCACACGAATTTATTATACCGACTTCGATCATATTATCTACGCGTCAATTGCAATTATAATACTCTCTCCCCCTCCATGTCACCTTATCAAATGGGTAGTGCTCGAGTTGTAGAGGTGTGTGCTCCCAGTAACTTCACAGAGGTTGTTATATCCGGACGTGCAGGTAGGATCGCGGCACGTAGGCGGTATAAGTATGTCGTAATTAAGGCCTAGGTGTTCGTGACTCCCGGCAGATCTTCTGGATAACCATCTCACTTTCTTGTTGTCAATAGCCGAAGGAGGAGGTCCTCCTGTGCTAACAGGTAGTAGAACATACGCAATATCTAAGCGGTCACTTTCCTATATTAATAATTCTTAGGCAACTGAAATGCCAACACTTTTGAAAACAAAACAAACAAAAAAATCATTTCATATTAGTTTGCTTCGAATTGAAAAACAATGCCCTCCTTAAATCATGAATACCGGGCGCGTGGCTGTGCGCTTGCATCCGGGAGATAGTGGGTTCGAATCCCACTCTCGGAAGTCCTAGAGATGGTTTTCCGTGGTTACCCATTTTCACATCAGGAAAATGCTGTACCTTAATTAAGGCCACGGCCGCTTCCTACCAACTCCTAAGCCTTTCCTACCCCATCGTCGCCACGAGACCTATCTGTGTCGGTGCGACGTAAAGCAACTAGCAAGAAACAAATCATCAATATCACCGTCAAGTTAGGTCTCTGAATTATATTCTTTCTTTCTTTCTTTCTTTCTTTCTTTCTTTCTTTCTTTCTTTCTTTCTTAATCCGTTTATCCTCCAGGATTGTTTATTTTTTTCCTAGACTCTGCGAGAGATCCCACCTCTACCGCCTCAGGTTTAGTGTCCTGCAGCGTGAGACCTTGGGTTGGGAGGATGAAACTGGGGAGGAGGACCAGCACCCTGTCCAGGCGGCCTTACCTGCTATGCTGAACACGGTCCTTATAGTGGAATGGGAGATTCGAAAGGGATAGACAAGGAAGAGGGAAGGAACCGGCCATGGCCTTAAGTTAGGGACCTTCCAGGCATTTGCCTGGAATAGAAGTGGAAAACCACAGAAAACCACTTCGAGGATGGCTAATTTGGAAATCGAAACCCCTCTACTCAATTGACCTTCCGAGGCTGAGTGGACCCCGTTTCAGCTCTCGTATCAATTTTTCAAATTTCGTGACAGAGCCGGGAATCAAACCCGGGCCTCCGGGAGTGGCAGCTATTCACAGTGACTACTACACCAGAGAGGCGTACTTCTGAATTATCATTACTATTATTATTATTATTATTATTATTATTATTTCTCATCATTCTATAGTATTTTCCATATCGACTTGCGTCTATTGACCCAACAAGATACTAGTTGGTTACCTAAAGTAATACACAAGGATATGTTGACTTTCAATATTGATTAATGCAATTTAAACACACACTCATCTCATATTATATAAAACTAGCAGAACGTACCATTCATTGTCGATAGCACAGATTTCTGTTTGTACCCTTAGCTGTCATGTAATCTTTAAGCAGAAAACTTTCCACAATCCTCTTGTCTAGTCTAAATTAGCAACAACCAGCCAAATACTCAATGCTCGGCCGGGAACGCGTCCTTTAAACGCATAAAAGTAGAATTTCCTGAAGAATCATTAGAAATGAAAATGAAAATCCACAGCCTGTTTCCAGTTTCAACTGGATTAGGAATGGAATGAATGAAGCCCCCATCTAGCGGCGAGGATAGGAACTGTGCGGGCTGCCGAAGCCTGCCGCACTCTTCTGGGGCAACGATTAATGGTAATGACTGACAGATGAAATGAAATTGTATTGGACAGGATTGCTGGAACGAAAGGTGACAGGAAAAACCGGAGTTTCCGGAGAAAAACCTGTCCCACAACAGTTCATGTGTATTATTTCCTCACTCAAGTTTGCAAGTACATCCGTAGGGACACTAATGAACATGATCAAATAGCTTAATATGATAATAGTGGAAACTCTCCTCACTTAGCACGCAGAGCAGCGGCGACAGCACGTAGTGCTGCCATCTAGCGGCTCGCAGGGAACACTAACATAACGCGCTATTCAAACACTACACATTTCGACTTCCAACCCAACGAAATACAGATGTTAAGACGTTTGCGTCGTTCTTATAACATAATATAGGGAAGGTAAAATGTGGCTGTTGATCTGAATGAACCAGTGATAAGAATAAGACAAATGTTATTATCAAATTTAAACATTAGATCGTCATGTTATGACTAGAGCCTACAGTCTTCAAGAGCAAATCACACATGCAATATCTTTTTAAACTTGGTATTTTTACAGGCAATACTTTTCACTGTTGAGTCATTGGTTCTATTCACATATGCCTTTATAAGAACTTAGAAATACTTGTCAGTCAGTAATTTTACACAGCTGTTACATAAGCCTACACTACATTCATTCAATGACAAAAACCTGTCATTTAACTTTCTTCTAATCCCATCTTTGCTTTCTAACAAAAACTTTAAAAAAATCTATCTTCAAATGTTCTTGATATTTTAGCATCTAACTTTCCCCCACAAATATTCGGAAACATAATTTTAGAATTGTCATACTTTTTCATTTCTATGTGCAAGTTTCCCAAGCTATAATCATTATCATAAGATGACAATACACCCCTACACTCAGCATGGGGAAATTTGCTACATGCCCAGCCCATGACATAATTGTCTGCATTTTCCTGTATTATATCATGGTCATAATCAGTTACCTGATCACTTAACTCACACTGTCGAGAGACATTAGCATCAAAATTGCACTTCATCACATCATTATGAGTCAGTAGAAAGTCTGCAACATCAAATTCACAACTGCTGTCATCAGAAGCACAGGACAATTGATTTACCATAACACTCCTTATGGCACTGCGAAATTTTGTTGCATCTGGGATTACATTGTTACCTCCTCTTGCTCTGATGATGGAAAAAATGTTTTCAATGCAGTCCTGTGTGAGCCTCCTTGTTAGCAAATAATGAAAACCATAATCACTATATAATTCAGACCACAATAGTTTCAGTGCAGAAATATTGTCTATCCAAACCTGAATACAGAGAGGGTTGCCTTTGCGGTTATTCAAAACTTTGAGTTGTTTCAGATAATCACAAATTTCATCCAGCTTTTTCATATGCCATGAGTCATTGCTTAAGGGTCTCCTGTACTCCTTGGGGCTACTGAGACTTGACAAATTAAAAATATCACACAATTATCACATATTTCTATAAACTCTGCAGTGTTTGCAGCACTTGATTGCAAAGAATTGAATGACACATGGACTAGCATTCCAGAAGCTACAGAATGGATGAGGACCCTGGTGGCTGAACATACCCTCATACCTTTCATCTATTAATAAATCTCCCCTTCTGCTCTTCACCCACTGAGTACACTTAAAAATCGATTAAATGCATAGGTTTAATCATAACAATATTTTAAAGAAAGTATGTTTTCATAGATCGAAAAAATATCGGCACGTAAACATTAACAGGTAGGCCTATACTCACAGCACTTTGTTGTTAGGAAATCTGTAAAATGGCTTACGATCACTTTGTCTTCTGTAATGAAAACACCCATACATAGCACAAATAACTCCTCTTCCTGCCATTTCCAAAATCGTAATAACAAGCACAAAACTATCTGAAGTACAAATAAGACACTTCTGGCATACACAGCTGACAGCAGTAGCAAGAGTAGTTGGCCTCTCGAACCGCTAGATGGCACGCAGAAGCGGTGTCGCCAGTTTCTCGCAGGAGTTTCCACTATTATCATATTAAGCTATTTGACATGATGCATTGTGAGTGGAGCCCGCAGGTAAATGCTGAACATCTGTTCTCAGGGGCTATGTAGGCAATTTTATGGGTAAGATAGGCATCCCGCCCATCTTTCTCAAATACAGTGTTTCTCTCATCGGTTGGCCGGCAGACGCGCCCAGCTTATCAGACTCCCGTTGACTCATCACTGCCCGTTACACAGCGAAGCGACAGCAAGGGAATGTCCGCATTTCGCAGTTCAGGTCCGTGCTTAGAATGCGTATTAAGTGTTGATCTGTCGCTCCAACTGTTCTCGAGTTGTGACGTGTTACTTCGGGGTATAATTCTCATAACGCCTCCGCATGTGCACACGGCAGAGAAAAGGGCATTTATGTACGATAATTATGAGAAAACAGAATCTTGCAGGGAAGTCTTTAGGAGATTTGTAACACAATTTTCAGATGTACCCCCTTCACATAAAGAGACCATGCGGAGACTCCTAAACAAATTGAGAGGAACTGATTCTTTACTCGATAAGAAGCGAAGTGTTAAAAAAAGGTGTACTTAACGAGGAAAAAGTAAATGAAATCGCAGAATGATTAGAACGTACAGTACGCCTACAAAATCCCTAAAACGACATGGACAAGAAGCCGGGATTTTGAAGATTTCAGCATGGTGGGCTAGAAAAATGTCAAAATTGAAATCCGGAGAGAAACAGCCTCAATTACGGAAGACCAACTTATGCGTGTGAATCAGAGTTTCCTAAGACGATGCCAGAAATGGGTGGGTGCATGGGGAGAACATTTCTCCTGTCATAAGGTACCAGCTTATTTCCTTAATTACTAATTTTCTTCATTCTTAGCACGCCTAGTGGCTATGATCGATAAGGCATTGAAGTCTAAACGGTCTGGCACCGTGGTTAGCCGGTTCGAGTCCCGTTGCTCGAAAAAAGTTTCGCCATCCGAATGTTGGCCGGCAGGGTAGGGGAGATGGTGGTATACAACTTCTGATCACTCGATTGTGTGCTAAAAGCCTGGATTAAATTCCAAACTTCTCCGCAGTGCTCATATGGAGTCAAGGAATAAGACGCTGTTGATGGTAATTCGTCCGTCGCATTGCGACGTTAAGCTTTGAGCAGACCTCTTCGTGCTATTCGACAGGAGTAGCCCATGTGCCGGCACCGGGTTTCACCTTCTCCCTCCCTGCTCCATTTTACTCAGTGTGAATAACATTATTTATAGCCTAGATTATAGCGAGTTATTTCCTGACTTTGCATACCGATTTTCAATAAGATACGGCCACTAATAACATAAATATTTGAGAATTAAGTTTTAGGCCTTCCCCTAAACTACCATTTCTCTCAGTGAGCGGTGCTATCCTTGTTGCTTAGTCGCGGAGCGGGAAGTGATGAGTCAACAAGAGGCACACACGCTGGTGCGCTTGCCGGCCAACCGATGAAGGAAACTCACTGTATATCGTGATTCAAAATAATTATTTTTGTTATTCAGGCCCGGTTTCACAGTTTGAGTTTAAGCCGAAGCTTTAGGAAGCCACGCACGCCGCTTAAGCAAGGCTTACTCTTTGGCTTAAACACTACAAGTTTCACAGTAGGGGGACCATGTGCATCTTTACTAAGCTGAACATCTCCGAAGTTGGTAATGCTTGCGCATGCGCAATGATTCAATTCTCATCTTTGTTTACATCCGTAGCCTATGATTGATTGACTTGTAGGTTATACATCGTTTATCAGCCAAGATAATTTAGAAAAATGAACGGAAAATGTGATTCCAATAATAGTAACAAAAATAAAGTTTAAAAAAAGGTCACTCGCCCGTCCTGCTGACACATATTACCACTACAGTCTAAAATGGCCATAACTTCTGAACCATTCATGCAAATAATGTCCTGACAAGGTTACTGTAATCCTTATAAAATACTGGAGGAAGTCAAATAATTTATTTCGATGAGGAATTCGAGGATAATATCGAAATATTTATTTAATATTAAGGAGTTATATTTTTTTACCGCTGAGTATAGCATAAAATCGCTTCTAGAGGGCAAACGGTTGGAAATAGGTATATACCATCGCGCACTTTTTTGTAGAGGTTTCTATGCTCTACAATTCGTACACTTACACTTGGGGTCTATCGTTGATGGTTCACGCAGCGTAAGCCAAGAAAGCAAGTGACCGACCGACATTTTTGTCTCTTTTACTGTATATCGGAACACGGAAACTGTATTATATCACGAGCTTCGAAATACTGTATATTCAGAAATATAAGTTATTTAATGTTAATGTTATTGGTTTTACGTCCCACTAACTATGAATTTGAGCACCTTCACCACAGGACTGAGACAGGATCGAACCTGCCAAGTTGGGCCATAAGAAGGCCAGCGCTCTACCATCGGAACTGAATCCTTAGCTTAAACCTCAGTTTCACATAGCTTAAGCCAGTCACAGATAAGCTCGGCTTACCACTTGCACTCCCCACTGTGAAACTCGTCCAGAGTTTAAGCTCCCGCTTAAGCCCGATCCAAGGCTTAAGCGTATACTGTGAAACCGGGCCTCAGTCACTAAATTCGATTTTTAATTCTTATTTTTATTTTAATTATTTATTTTTATATTTTTTTAAAATTTTAGGGTGTTTATAGAATATGCTGGTGGAAGGTTGAAAGACTAGGCCTCCAAAGCCCTGATATTGCCAAGCGGGACGAAAAGAAGATGGTCGGAAGATGGTCTAATGTCTTTAAGTCCAACAACAACGTAAAAACTGTTGTTTGTTGAGGTGTGTCCGGCTCCATGGCTAAATGGTTAGCGTGCTGGCCTTTGGTTACAGGGGTCCCGGGTTCGATTCCCGGCAGGGTCGGGAATTTTAACCATCACTGGTTAATTTCGCTGACACGGGGGCTGGGTCTTCATCATAATTTCATCCTCATCACGACGCGCAGGTCGCCTACGGGAGTCGAATCAAAAGACTTGCACCTGGCGAGCCGAACATGTCCTCGCAATCTCCCGGCACTAAAAGCCATACGCCATTTCATTTCATTTCAGTTGAGGTGTGCTCTCCCTCTTCGGTTGCCTCTCATCTCCGCTAGATGGCATTACTGTCATAATTACAAAAATTACAGGAATTACGGGATGTAATTGCAATTACAGGTGAGGGAATGCAACAGCTGATCTGATGTAAGGTCTATCCTTAGTAGGACATATTGAACTTGAAATATGTCAATGGAGAAGTGTTCGTACATAACGTTCATAACTCAGTGTAATAAAAGTCTGACGCCTGTATGTGAAATTGACCGTAGTTAGTTTCCAGTGCTAGTCACGGGTAAGCAGCGGCTCTTAAGTGGCCAGTGGAGTGTTCTTACCTGCTCTTTATGGTACTGCAAGCGACTCTGGGGTGCGATTCTGTGGGAATTAGTGGCCCGTTTTATGGTCACACGGGGCTGAGTGCATTGTTATGTCTGCTCGACCAGTCCGCAATCCTCCTAGCGACAGCAAACTTCTTCCCTCCTCATGAGCCCGGAAACTTCCCAGTTGAAAACTGGCATTAACAACTCGTCTGCTATCACGTATTCAAACCGAGACGAACATGCTTCAACTAGTGGGCGATGTTGAATAATTCCGCGTAAATTACAGATCCTTGTGATGGTTCAGAGACCCCTTCACGCCAACAGCGGTCTAATCCGCGCTTGTTTCGCCGGCTGTACGTAGGCAATTCAAGTGGCATCAGCTCGAAAAGGACATTCCAATTATGGAATATGATTATAATTTGACTCAAATGAGTTAATTAATTAATTTCCTGGCAGTGCCTTTCTTTCATGAGCACGTTAATACGTGAAAACTTACTTTTAATAATATTACTTGGTTTTTAGCTACTTGTTTTTAAACGCCACACTAACACATCGAAAGATTTGGCGACGAAAGGATGGAAAAGAGATAGGATTAGGAAGGTATCGGCCGTGGTATTAATTAAGGCATAGCCCCAGCATTTTCCTGATGTGAAAATGGGATATAACGGGAAACCATTTTCAGGTCTGCCGACATTGGGATTCGAACCCAATATCTCCCGAATGCAAGCCCATAGCTGCGCGACCCTAATAGCATGGACAGCTCGCTCGGGTTACAGCAACAACAACAACAACAATAATAATAATAATAATAATAATAATAATAATAATAATAATAATAATAATAATAATAATAATAATAATAATGAAGTTGTGATTTGTGAGGGAATGAATTAGCTTCCAAAGTAAGATCGGATTTTTAGTCCAAACTGAAAGCGGGTGGAAACTTAGGAGCAACAAGGAAGTTTACCAGAAGGTGAAAATAATCTCAGAGAGCATGAAGAAAAGGAGGCTGGCGTTTCTTGGACATCTGTACAGAATGAACGCAAACAGACTTACCAAACAGATATTTGATTACTTCTGGAGAAAAAAGACCACTACAGCGCGGATTAAGGAAACGAAGTAGGATGTAGAAAGGTTAAGCATCTTGGAATAACAGCTGTTAGAAAGGAATACGTTTAGGAACACACTGATGAATTTGGAAGGTGTTCAAGCCGCAGGAAGAACGAAGAAGACCAAAAGAGCCTGGACAGATGAACAATGGAAGCAGGCCAGGGCATGCATGAAGGAGTAATGGACACAGAGGGAACTCCGCACGAAGAGAAAGAAATGATGATGTAGCGTGATCCTTATTGGTCCATTCGCTTATAATAATAATAATAATAATAATAATAATAATAATAATAATAATAATAATAATAATAATAATAATAATAATAATAATAATAATAATAATAATAATAATACACTCACTACGTAATTGAAATATTTCTCATTTCAGCACTTCAGTAATACTATGAAATTTAATCTGTAGTAATACAATGAGAGCTCCAGATTTTACATTGACAGAATCTGGTGGTAGAGTTGTACAATTTTATTATGAATATTTAACTAATAATCAAAAAATTAAATAATAATCAAAGCGAATAAATATATAACAAATGCAATACATATGTAAGTGCACACAGGTGCGATCAACTGAAAGTGATCAAATAAACACAATAACATTGTGGCGGCAGGCAGCTGTGATTGGTTGACATTGCTGACAACCCTGTATCAGATTGGTCACTGTTTCATGAGTCTCCCAACGGTCTGGAAATGTTGGCAGTATATTTGTATGCAGTAGTAGATGTAGGGAAAGTACCGACTAGTAATCAAAGGCCATAAAATGGGAGAGGAACCAACACTCTACCTCACTTTGTTCCAGAGCCAACAGAAGCAACTGTGCGACGCCCTGGCTGAATTGCAAGCGTTAAGGCCTTCTTATGAGAGGGTCCAGGGATCGATTGCCGGCCGGTTCGGGGATGTTAATTGTGCCTGATTAATTCTACTGACACCGGGCGAGTTGGTCGTGCGATTAGGAGCGCGCAGCTGTGAGCTCGCATCCAGGAGATAGTGGGTTCGAACCCCACTGTCGGCAGCCCTGAAGATGGTTTCCCATTTTCACACCAGGCAAATGCTGGGGCTGTATTTTGATTAAGGCCAAGGCCGCTTCCTTCGCATTCCTAGGCATTCCCTGTCCCATCGTCGCCATGCTGGTGCGACGTAAAACAAATAGCAAAAGAAATTGTACTGGCTCGAGAAATTGGTATTTGTGTATATTCGAAAACGTTCCTCTTCATATTCAGACATCACTTCACACTAGCAACCATCAGAGAAAAATGTAATAGTGATTACATCCCTCCACGCAGGGTGGCGACAGGAAGCGCATCTGGCCGTAAAACAGGGCTAAACCACATGCGCGACACAGGTCCCACCCGCGTCCCAAAAATTCTTAGAAAAGTAGTAGTAGTAGTAATTATTATTTTTCAAGATGCTTTATGTCGCATCAACACAGATAGGTCATATGGCGACGATGGGATAGGAAAGGGCTAGGGGAAGGAAGCGTCCGTGGCCTTAATTAAGGTACAGCCCCAGCATTTGCCTGGTGTGTAAATGGGTAAACACGGAAAACCATCTTCAGGGCTGCCGACAGTGGGGTTCGAACCAACGATCTCCCGAATACTGGATACTGGCCGCTCTTAAGCGACTGCAAATATCGAGCTCGGTATGTAGTAGTAGTAGTAGTAGTAGTAGTAGTAGTAGTAGTAGTAGTAGAAAGGAGCAAGTATCGTGATGCCGTTTTAGACGAGGACATTAGCCCAAATAACCCCTAAAATAACCCACGACATCTTAATTCACAGTTATGTTGCAAAACGCACTTTTTTCGGTGTCTAGATGTCAAGATCGGTCGAAAACAGGATGTCTAATTTTTGCATGAATACAATACTACAGTATTTTCACTCCTATTGTGATACGAAAATAAAAGTGGAACTGAAAACTAGCAGCGTTCTCCAACCTGATATATAATGAGAATTCAGAATTTTGACGTGACAAACACAGAACACTTGGTGCATAGTATTGTATGTTCCTCGGATTAAATATTTTATTAGACTTAATTTTAATTGACAATAAAGTATAATTCACCTTCCATATAGACAAACACCCTATAGATACCCACAACAAAGATTAAATCTATATTTTCAGCCGGGCTGAGTAGCTCAGCTGGTAGAGCGCTGATCTTCTGAGTTCAGTTTGGCGGGTTCGATCGCGGCTCAGTCCGGTGGTATTTGAAGGTGCTGAAATACGCCAGCCTCGCGTCGGTAGATTTACAGGCACGTAAAAGAACTCCTGGGGAGGGGGGTGGGGGAGAAAATTTCGGCACCTCGATGTCGCTGAAAACCGTAAAAAGTAATCAGTTGGATGTTAAACCAAGAACAAAAATGTCTATAGGTTAAATTATTTTAGGGAAAAGGGTACCTGCGACTAACTACTACATTGTGTACATTCGTTTTTGAGTGACTGCACCGAGATCGATAGCTGCAGTCGTTTAAGTGCGGCCACTATCCTGTAATCGGGAGATAGTGGGTTCGAGCCCCACTGTCGGCATCCCTGAAGATGGTTTTCCGTGGTTTCCCATTTTCACACCAGGTAAATGCCGGGGCTGTGCCTTAATTAAGCCCACGCCCGCTTCCTTCCAATTCCCAGGCCTTTCCTATCCCACCGTCGCCGTAAGACATATCTGTGTCGGTGCGACGTAAAGCAAATAGCAAATTGAGTGACTGCACAGTGTTAAGTCACAGTTAGACCTAACCCAACCCCATGCTCTACAGCCTTGAAGGGCCTTGGCCTACCAAGCGACCGCTGCTCAGCCCAAAGGCATGCAGATTGCGAGGTGTCGTGTGGTCATCACAATGAATCCTCTCGGTCGTTATTCTTGGCTTTCTAGACCGGGCGCGTTATCTCACCGTCAGATAGCTCCTCAATTCTAATGACGTACTCTGAGTGGACCTCAAACCAGCCCTCAGCTCTAGGTAAAAAATCCATGACCTGGCCAGGAATCGAACCCGGGGCGTCCGGGTACACCACGCGGCCGGCTGTATCACAGTTAGGCTAGTTAATATTTAATTGCCTGGGGAGATAGATTGCTTCGGTGCGAGTAGTAGTATATCACTCATCATGATAAAGAATATTGTAATGCATTATAAACGTCAGTTACCTGTATATTCATCATCAGCAATAACGTTGTGTGTTAGTTCAAGACTGTTGGGACAGCACAAATTCCCAGTTCAGCAGCCAATGGAATTTACCGTTACGATTAAAATAATTCGATCCTCGAAAATCTACCCTAGGAGCCGAGGACCAACGACGAAGATGCTGACCATTCGTTGCAGTGCTAAGGTCAACCTCGATCCGACCTGAACAACTTACGTTCGGGGCTGGAGGAGAGAGAGAGAATACCCGATCAACTTTTTTATTCTTCGTTGAAGAAATACGGAGTTCAAATTTCACTATGTACCGACATTAACGATTGATAATATTTGACATTGCTTTGGAAACAGTCCACCTAATTTCAACAATATTCCTCCAGCCAACAAATTTTGGTTCAACTCTCTTTCTTTTCTTTTTTTTGTTGCAATTTGCTTTATGCAGCACCGACACAGATAGGTCTTATGGCGACGATGGGGTAGGAAAGCGGCCGAGGCCTTAATTCAGATACAATCCCAGCATTTGCCTGGTGTGAAAATGGAAAACCATCTTCAGGGCTGCCGACAGTGGGGTTCGAACCCACTATCTCGCGGATGCAAGTTCACAGCTGCGCGCCCCTAACCGCACGACCAACTCGCCTGGTTTGTTCAACTCTGGACTTACTAATTTTCATCAAACCATGACTGAAAATTATAAATATTTTAAACAAAATTAAGTTTTCATTGCATACTGTTATATTTTTCTCTCCCACTAACTTTATTCTCATGTACTACTGTTATGCGTGTATGCCTTATTTCTTGTACATCAAACTGAAGATAATCTTAACACAGGTCGAAACACGTCCTTACATAGGTTTAGACAGGGCATTCAAGTGGTAACATTTGATTGTATTGAACAGCTTGACAATATATACGTAAATTCTTATTAAGAATGTCTAAATATATTTAAGTCAATAAGGAACCGAAGATGAAATTGATTACATGTACCTTTAACATTTCAAAATTCGAAAAGAGTTCTTTACCGAGATGTCTAGATCATACAGTAATGCTACGCTATACTGTATACTGTCTTTACAGAGGAGAGCAGCAGGAGTCAGACGTCATTTTAAACTTTCACAACAACTCCTTCCTCAGGGAACAGTGTCTGGAGTTCATGCATACTACAGTGATATTCAGGTATCGTTTGCACTTCGTTCAGAAATTTTAATGTGTATTCTCTAGTGGCATATAGCTTTCCAGCACTGTATAATGTATCTTTTTGCACGGTAAATGTTCTGGTAGATAACAAATATAACACAGATTTACTGACGGGATTCCTTTCTTTACTTATTCTTCACGTTGTAATAATGACATTCCATAATAATGTATTCAGAAGCTGTTTCAGAGGATTAGTGGTAGAGGGCCCTACTCACAGTTCCATGTTTGCGGGTACGATTCCGGCTGAAGTACCCAATTTTGGTGGTCGGGTCAAAAACTTCGCCACTTCATACCATTGTTAGAGGAAACTTTAAAATCTCTATTCTAATTAGGAATTAATATTTAGATGCCCCATGAAGAAAAGAAGAAGAAGAAGATCTCTATTCATCCGACAAACATAACTCAGCCACAAGGACCTTCCAGAAGAATTTCGCTTTCGTTGCTAGATAGCGGCACAATCTGAATGTCAAAATTAGTGAGCTGGTCGAGTAGATGGCATCACTTTCAGAATGTCTGAATTGCCTGAAGCCGAATCATCCTGCTGCCTGTTGCACAAGACGCACACGATGCAACAGATGCGGTGGCCAACAAAGCCACAACACATATTGCAAGGTACCCAGAGACCAGCCAAGGTTTGCGAATTGTCGCGACAATCACGCGACTCGCATCCTGGCTGTCCGTTCACAAAGAAGGCAGTTAAAGCAAAACTCAACGGATACCACAACAACAACCATCTACCTATACAACCAAACGCAAACTCACCACTCCCTAGCCTCAAGACCAAACCCCCTTCGAGCCCTGATATCACCAACTTCTACCAACTCACCCTGAATATAGTGAAGCACTGGAATAGGGAAATAACCGAGGCGATTCCTCTGAGAGATGCCGTAACACAACGCTGCCTCTTATCTTACAATTTCATCTTCTAAATTAAAAAAAATCTTAACTCCAAACTAATTTAAGTCACGCGCTATTACAATACAATACAATACAATACAATACAATACAATACAATACAATACAATACAATACAATACAATACAGTACAATGCAATACAACACAATATAATACAATACAATACAATTAAACTAATTCAATTCTAAGAGGCCAACGGTGACATCCAGCTGCACTTAATTAAGCAACAAGGGGCGTGGTCAATGCCTGGATGGGCGATCATACAATTCTACCACACGCCGTTGGCTTCCACATGTAGAAAACTGTCACCTATATCACACAGCATTCCGTGCAAGGCGCTTAGCAACCCAACCACATATTCAAACTTTTCAAAGAACAAAACCCCTAAAACAATTATATTATTATTATTATTACGTCAATATAAAATTATCGTTCTTATATCTATTTTTCGCCACCTGTCCGGCAGAGGATCGTATAAGTGCACCGGTCTCAAGAAACAATTAACTCCCCCCCCCCCACTCCAGGGGAAAACATACTATTACATAGGGGTACTTTGTGCCTGTAGCTGAGCCAAATGATTGTTATTATTCTCCGTCTTATAATTAGTATTATTAAAGCAAAAGCAACAATGTAGAATAGAGACTGAGCTATCAAAGGTCAAATTTGAAAGGCAGTGTCGAGTGAAGAAGGGAATATTTCGTTCGTCAAGCACATGGCATAACTGGTAAATGCCATGTAAATATTAATATATCCCAGTTTCTCTTTCTTTTTAAAATATTGCTATGATACGGTGCTACGATAAAGGAAGGAAAACAGCAAAGTAATTATATGAAGCTAATGACCTTTCAATTATTATAGTTCACGGTGAATAGGAGTTCCTCAACCTTGGGCATAGAAAGCGAACACCTGAAGAGAGAGAAAGAGAGAGAGAGAGAGAGAGAGAGGGAGGGAGGGAGGGAGAGAGAGGGGGGGAGAGAGAGAGAGCCGTGGGGGTGGGACACATCAGAGCGAGTAAGCAACTGCCTAAAATAATTATTCTCTAAATACCACCGTTTTCCATATAAAAGTGCCTTAGTTATGCCGTTAGATTGCAATGGGCGGGAAAATAAATCAAACGTAATCCACTTATCGTCATGCGTAACGAAAACAGGGAAACAGTAATTGAATGTTAGCCTGCTAAAAACAGGCTGAAGCTGTGGACAAAGGATTGTTACTATAGCTCCCCCCCCCCCAGCTAATGATCTGGGTTCCAGTCCCATCTCTGCCATGCAAGTGGCTTATAGTGTCTCTCTTAAAATCAGACATCCTAGAAATGATTTTCACCGGATTCCCGTTTTATCTCTTAATAATAATAATAATAATAATAATAATAATAATAATAATAATAATAATAATAATAATAATAATGGCGTGTGGTCTCCATAGACGATTGGGCAGATCTTTTGAGTTAACGCCTTATGGGCAACCTGTGAGGATGAGGCTCTACCTACGATAGCTATGCTGAAGGTGGTACGAACACCCAGCCACCGAGCCAGAGGAAATGACTAATGGAAGTTAAAATCTCCGACCCTACCGGTATTCGAACCCGAAACTCCTCGGACCAAAGGCCAGCAAGCTAACCATGTAACCATGGTGCCGGACTACCTCTTAATGAAAATCAGGAATGTATCTCCCGAATTACCCGCAACCACTTGTTTACCAATCCTACGAACACGCTGCGGATTCTCTCGGCCGTTATGCTTGGATTAGTAGATAGAGGCTGTTACCTCACTGACAGATAACCATTAAATTGTTCTCCCGTAAGCTAAGCGGAAGTTGAACCAGCCCTCACAATTAGGTCAAAATCCCTGACCTGGCCGAGAATCGAAAGTGAGACCTCCGACTAAGAGTCAGACTCGCTGTCTTCATCCCGCGGGGCCAGTGTTTACCAACCCAACCTGTAGTTAATTACAAATACTCTGGCAAGTACTGACACCATATCAACACAGATTAGACACTGAGTATTCATTACTATGAAGTAGTAACCAATAGAACAAAATGGTTAAGGTAGCAAACTTTACTATTTCAAAATTCACTGCATATTATTTTGTTATTTCTTTTTTTGCTAGTTGCTTTACGTCGCACTGACACAGATAGGTCTTATGGCGACGATGGGACAGGAAAGGGCCGTGGCCTTAATTAAGGTACAGCCCCAGCATTTGCCTGGTGTGAAAATGGGAAACCACGGAAACCATCTTCAGGGCTGCCGACAGTGGGGTTCGAACCTACTATCTCCCGAATACTGGATACTGGCCGCACTTAAGCGTCCGCAGCTATCGAACTCGGTGTTATTTCTTTGTAATTCTATGTCTTTATGACGTAAAAAGGCTTGCTACATTCTTCAAAACAAGGACTGAACTGAAATCAATATCAATTTTACCGCACGCACCATTTCATCATAAAATGACGGACGTGTGCGTCGCTCACGGTTGCATCATCTGACGTTGAACGCTGTTTCGATTAACTTCCCCCTGTTCCACTAGCTTTTATAATTCTGAAATTACTGAAGTACTTTTGTCGTAGGCCTATACACTTTTTCTGGGACAAAAGTTTTTTAAAAAAATAAAGGAGCCCTATGTTGGGAAGAAACGATAAACAACAGAATCATTTAGGATAAACTACCATCCTTGTTCTGTATTTGGCGGACTGTATGTTAGAACATCAGCACTGAGGAGGGTTGGATCCTCAATTAGTACCACCAAAGGTTATGCAGTTACCGGGAAACAACAACTACCGGTGATAGTGTCAGAATGAGGCGTACGAGGCAAGATGAGGAGTGAGGTTGTTGGCCATTGCTTTCCTCACTGGACCAGAAAGTGCTATTGCAGTACGACTAACCCAATGAGCAACAGCCTTCATAACACTCAGACGCACTGTTTGTGCCCTGAGTCTTATTACTCAGCACCACTCATACCACAGCAGTTTCCATACTGTCACAGCCATGGATGAGACTGGGACTGGAAAGCTACATTTTGCTCTGGCTTGTGTCAAGAGTCAGATGCAAATGTACTTTACTTCTATGCACCATCCACTTGGGTACCTGACACTTAAACTCTCTTCGCAGTCAGCAATGATATCCCGTTCTTTTTTACAACTTGTTTTACGTTTCACCGACACAGATAGGCCTTATGGCGACGATGGGATAGGAAAGACCTAGGAATGGGAAGAAAGCAGCCATGGCTTTCATTAATGTAGGCCTAAGCCCAAACATTTGCCTGGTGTAAAAATGGGAAACCAAGGCAGACCATCCTCGGGGCTGCCGACAGTGGGATTAGAATTCACTATCTCCAGAATGCAAGCCCACAGCTGCGCGACACTATCCGCACTGCCAACTTGCTCGGCAATATTTATTTTATACAAGTTCACGAGGTCCGCCTCTGTGGTATAGTGGTTGGCGTGATTAGCTGCCACCCCCAGAAACCCGGGTTCGATTCCCGGCTCTGACACGAAATTTGAAAAGTAGTACGAAGGATGGAACGGGCTCCACTCCGCCTCGGGAGGTCAACTGAGTAGAAGTGGGTTCGATTCCCACCTCAGCCATCCTCGAAGTGGTTTTCCGTGGTTCCCCCCCACTTTTCCTCCAGGCAAATGCTGGGATGGTACCTAACTTAAAGCCACGGCCGCTTCCTTCCCTCTTCCTTGTCTGTCCCCTCCAATCTTCCCATCCCCCACAAGGCCCCTGTTCAGCATAGCGGGTGAGGCCGCCTGGGCGAGGTACTGGTCTCCATCCCCAGTTGTATTCCCCGACCCAAAGTCTCACGCTCCAGGACACTGCCCTTGAGGCGGTAGAGGTGGGATCCCTCGCTGAGTCCGAGGGAAAAGCAGATTAAGAAAGAAAGAAAGAAACAAAGGAAGAAAGAAAGATAAGTGCACGAGACTTAAACGAGTTTTGTTTAGTTGCTTTACGCGTGTGGTGTGGAAATGGGAAACCATGGAAAACCATCTTCAGGGCTGCCGACAGTGGGGTCGAACCTACTATCTCCCGGATGGAAGTCACAGCTGCGCGCCCCTAACGGCACGGCCAACTCGCCCGGTACACAGTACTTCTAGTATTCTATTCGGTAAAAAAGAGAATTACAGCCCCTTTAAAACCACAAAATGGTTTTGACACTAGTATTAAAAAGGGCAATCATATGATTCGTGTCTGTTGTTATGGTGTTATACTGTATAGTTATTTTGTAGTCTCGGGACTGCTAGTATTACGGGAACCTGAACCATAGAAATATGACAGTTCATTTAAAAAAATAGTTTTTATTTTCCGGGATTTGAACCACGGCCACCTACGCGAGAAGTTACTCTTATCACGCCTCTCTGTAATATTTTATCATTTTCAGAGGATATGTTTTATCGTGAACCGTTCTATGGGCATGTGCATATACAATCATATTTTCAACATATTTCTTCCCAAAATATTTTGCAGTCGTTTCGTCAGGTGAATCACCTTGGATTTCATATTCATATTACGGACATTACATAAAGTCTTACTGTTATACATATTTCAATCATAACTATACGGTGAAAACTCTCACGGTTCATACTAAAATGGACCAGCTGGTGTCTGCTGGAATGTAATCGCAGATCAAGAAGTTTGAGTTCAGAACTTGGAATGTTTCTGCTCCCCTGCCAAGATGTGATGACCAACTTCGAGTTCCTCTTGGTCGAGAAGTAAAAGTTAGTCAAGAAACCCAAAATAATAAAACACTGTTCAAAAGTTTTGTTTTATCTCCCAAGTGAACTTCGATGATGAGATTCTTCCCATCAACTTTCTCGACCGAGACGAACAACTTGATAAAGAGAACGTCAACTTAAGGAGGGGCAGAACTATTATCGGAAGAGAAACTATGCAGTACTTTCAATGAACTGAAACATTTTTTTTTCATTCAGAAATATATGCACGAGTCCCATTCTATAGAAAATATTGAAAACCATCCCTGAACTCTTCCTTAAGATTGATGTACGAGTAACAAACGAAAGATTAAAAAATATGAAGGGTATAAAATGAAATAATAATAATAATAATAATAATAATAATAATTTATTATATTATTTATTATTGTTTGCCTCCGTGGCTCAGACGGCAGCACGTCGGCCTCTCACCGCTGGATACCGTGGTTCAAATCCCGGTCGTTCCATGTGAGATTTGTGCTGGACAAAGCGGAGGCGGAACAGGTTTTTTTCCCGGTACTTCGGTTTTCCCTGTCATCTTTCATTCCAGCAACACTCTCCATTCTCATTTCATACCATCTATGTCATTAATAAATCACTTTCGGAGTGGCGACCCCATCGTACTAATAGCCTATATCTGCTTCATTTATTCCATCCCTGACCCGGTCAATGACTGGAAAACAGGTTGTAGGTTTTCATTATTATTATTATTATTATTATTATTACACCGCTTTTTCGGCACGCTGGTTGGGCCACGGCTGCAAACTGCCTCACACATGTGGATATGGCCCTGTTTCACGACCATTCCTGACGCCATCCCTGTGTTGAGGAATGTGTTCACTATTTGGGTGTTCTGTGGAGATTGGTAGTGTGTTGTGTTGTGTTGTGTTGTGAGTGCAGGAAGAGTATAAAACCTGAAAATGAAAACCTACAACCTGTTTTCCAGTCAATGACCGGGTCCGGGATGGAATGAATGAAGCCCCCAACTTGTGGCGAGGATACGAATTGTGCAGGCTGCCGAATCCTGTCGCACTTCCTCTGGGGCAATGATTAATGACTGAAAGATGAAATGAAATTATAGTGGAGAGTGTTTTTGGAATGAAAGATGACAGGGAAAACCGGAGAACCCGAAGAAAAATCTGTCTCGCCTCCTCACATGGAGTGACCGGGACTTGAACCACGGAACCCAGCGGTGAGAGACCGACGCGCTGCCGTCTGAGGCACGGAGGCTGCATGAAGATTGTATTGAGACAAATACGAACAACCAGGGGAATTAACCAGATGCGGCTAAAATCCCCGACCCATCCGGGAATCAAACCCAGGGCCACGACATTGACTATTCAGCCAAGGAAACGGACAATAGGCCTACAGGGATGAATGATTTGAAATATTTTTAAAAAGTTGGTTGCAAGAAAGTTCAGAGTCTGGGGAAATTTCATTGCAGAGTTTCATACGTTTACGTTTAAGAGGTTTGTGGCTGTTTCAGTCATATTTCCGCTATTCTTGCGTGAATAAATATATTGCAATATTGGGGAACACCGCAATATGTTCTTTGTAGCTTTGCAAGTGTGATTATTTCACCTTAAATGAAGATAGGTGTTCTACGGTATGTCAGAGAGGGAGATGAGACCATCACTGGGATTAACCAAATCCGTACTCTGAAGTTGTTTTGGACTGCGGATCTTGTTTTCGAATCCCCTGTACAAGGTGTTCCTAAACATACAATGCCGGGGTTCAATGTCCTTTTAATTCTAATTTTTATTATGAATAGTTGAGGCTGACCGCCATGTACTGTCGAAACTAGTACCGATGGGGAGTAAAACTAGTGGTTGAGTAGGTGGAGAATAAACTTAAAATTGTAAGAAGTAAGTCATATCCATCAATACTCATGGGAGAGAGATGTGTATAAGCACATTCAAATACCGGAAGACTTAGCGATGATTGGTCCCGCAAATTGAACACTCTTAAGGTTTCAGTCACTCACACTGGCTACAGAAAAGTGTCGACCTGTTGATTTAGGTTTCTTCCACACGAAACAAATAAGATTACACAACTAGGTATTTCCAGCCAAGTAACTATAACGAAACCCTACAAGTTTCCTTCGCAAATTAAACTGATCTTCCCCAGAGTTCATAACCTTAAGAGAAACATCGTATTACTTGGTTATAATGAAACTCGAGCAGGTGTGTTTTCCTCAAATGATCATAATTAGGGCGTGGTTTGTTATGACTGTACTAATAAAATATCTTTGTAAAGCATAAACTGACCTCTGAAAAGTTACCACTTATAAGAAGACATTATACAAGTTCCAGAAAAGCACAACATTCCACTCCTTCGCTGTCGCATTCGCCTTCCCGAAGAGAAGGGGCGGGCCACCTTGAAGGTTACGCCTTCTCTCTGGCCAGGAGATTTGGCGGGGTTTGGGGATTTATTGGAGTTGGTAAATGAAAATGGGGGAGCTTTATTTTAGGGAGATGTGGGGAATTGGCCTCCTGGCTAAGAGGTGTAGCTCTGTTCTCGTGCTTTTTATTAGTTTTTATTACATCGACTGATTACAATGATTTACATACAATGGTTGATTACAAGTTACAGAAATTTTGACATTGATCACAAGTTACAGAGAATCAGTACCGCCGATCGGTGTCATTCCGTATACGTACTCGAGCTTGTGCAACTTTCCCTTAATTGATTTGATTGTGAATGCAAACGCCATCTGTGACACACCGTTGGAATCTCGAAGATATTATCTTTGCAATAGCGCTGCTCTTAAATACTTACCCTCCTTGCATTGCAGAGTTAGAGACACCGAGCACAGAATAACATAGAGATGGCAATGCCTACCGCAATGCATTGGCTCGCTGAAGCCGAGTTTTGCGCGCATCGCCATGTTGGCATTACCAGCAGTGCTAGTTAATTCCTATCAGAGTCTGTCATTTTAAAAGGTTTCTGTAACATTATTTCATTGGTTAACGTATGTAACGCAATAGAAAAGTGCCTTAGTCATAATGATAAGCACGGGGCAGTCCAGAACACTGTTTTAATCGCAATACCGGTAGTTTAAAATTCGGAAATATGAGCTCAAATAGCCTGTTATTATATCAGATCGTATTTAGCCCAAACGAATTGCCGATTTGCAAGGTGCAGCTAAAAACAATGGAACATTTTCATAAAGACCTATTTTAGAGAAAGAATAAGACAGGTTATGGACCATGAATATGTATATAGATACCATATACAGTACACATCCACACAAAATATCATACACAATAAAAATATACACAGTCTGTAGGCCTATAAATAAAATAGTACACGGTCAATAATAAAGATATCCTGGAAGACCAGTAAGTATGAGGTAAATAGGCCTAATTATTATAGAATTGTTGAGCGAAGTAAATCATATAAAAAAATAGAGAAATATTTTTACATTAGTACACATGATGAAATTAATTAATTCATCTCAAGGATTATTTTGTAATGTAAACATACATACATTATCATTATAGACTTATGCCTTTCAGCGTTCAGTCTGCAAGCCTCTGTGAATTTACTAAATGTCGTCACAATCCTCTATTTGCAACTAGTGCTGTGGCCTCATTTAGTTCTATAGCTCTTATCTTTAAATCCAAACTGAGTCTAACTACCGTCGTCTTTGTCTCCCTCTACTTCTCTTACCCTCCATACTAGAGTCCATTAATCGCCTAGGTAAGCTATCCTCCTCCATTCGCCTCACATGACCCCACCACCGAAGCCGGTTTATACGTACAGTTTCATCCATCGAGTTAATTCCTAAATTAGCCTTTATCTCCTAATTCCGAGTACCCTCCTGTCATTCTTTCTGTACGCAATTTCTTTGGTTTTCGCAATTTCTTTGGTTTTCATGTGATCTATTTGAGCACTAAAACATGTTTCTGCACTTTTATTACAGATAGATTTTTCCACAACAGGTACTTCCTGGACTGCTGTAGAGGAATCTAATGAAGGCATTTCCACAGTCTTTATGATTTTAAGGACCCTCCTCTCCTGTAAAATAAATTTAAAAAATAGTAGGCTTACACTAAAAAATATGTATTTCGACATATTTCTCACATCAGAAGCTAAAAGAGAAACTAACCCTTGATTGTATTTGTAGGTACTTTGGTAAAGCAGCAAACATAGACGTCACAGTCCATTCCCATGAAGTACGATCAAAATCACGTTCAGTAAAGTGAGCTGAACATATAGTGCTGAAAGGTGTGGGGTACCAATTTTCCCTTCGTATAGCTCTTATCTATTTCTTCCGTCGTTCATTATCTTTAGGAAAACTGTAAATGATAAAGGGGCTTCTTAACCTATACTGCATGTGCAAGGGGAAAACAATTCGACACTGAATATTCGCAAAAACATATTGCTTACCTGTGAAAAATTATCCCTGGTATTTTCTTTGAAGCTCTGTTTGCACATCCATACGCTACACAAGTCGCCATTTTAAAATCATAACACAAACTTCCTTTATTTATTTCACATGTGGCGCTCTGTTCACTTACTTACACTAACTGGTCTCCAATGTTTTGGTACAAACAACATGGCGGCCGCTTTTGTCCACTGACTTCAACTCAGACGCCACATTGCCATCTCTATGTTATTCTGTGCTCGTTGGTTAGAGACAAAAGAATGACGCTAGCCGCTGTTTGTTTAAACTATGGCTTCCTCATCGCGTGGTGCTTCATGTTCTTTGCTAGATGACGATATTGAAAAAAGAATTGTACTGTTATAATGATTTATGTAGTGAAAGTGAGTGTTCAAGTGAACCTAGTGATGATGACAAGATCAGTCGTGATGAACACGAACGTGGTATTCTCGATATGTTTTTACTCGCAATAGGTGGTGGTGACGGGATTTCACACTACCGTAAATTCCCCAAATTTGTAGAGTCTGTTCCTAAATCGGATAAACTAAAATTTACCGGGAAAGCAAGATTGAAAATATATATTCCTGACTATTTTACAGAACTTTCTTCAAATTACTTTTTTAGTTTTAGTTTAGTTTAGTTTTAGTCTTCATTTCTTGTAGGGTGCGTGAGTTTCTAGAACACTTTGGGGAAAGAAAGGTAGTCTGACTAAGACAGTGAAAGAGTTAAACCCAGATATAGTCCATTTTCTGAGGGAAGTGTATATCTAGACCTTCCGACTAATTTCCTATCGTAATTTCCAACACTAACAGGCTATTAACAATTGGAATTACTCTCCCTGTCTTAGTCCTGTGCATGATAACCGATTATTGAACATCACTACCGCATAAGTTACTTTATTATAATATACAAATACTACCTATTGCTTTACGTCGCACCGACACATATAGGTCTTATGGCGACGATGGAACAGGAAAGGGATAGGAGTGGGAAGGAAGTGTTCGTGGCCTTAATTAAGGAACATCCCCAGCATTTGCCTGGTGTGAAAATGGGAAACCACAGAAAACCTTCTTCGGGGCCGCGACAGTGGGGTTCGAACCTACTATCTCCCGAATACTGGATACTGGCCCCACTTAAGCGACTGCAGCTATCGAGCTCGGCACCTATAAATTATACATATTAATGGTTACTATGATGCTGTATAACACAATGTAAGATATATACATATGATAGATATTAATGATATCATTACTACTACTGTCTGAAATATTCAGAGCATCAACTTACGACAAAATACTGATACCATATAGATATAATCGTGTTTTCAATTCTGCGGCTAACACATTTCCACATATTAATGTTGGCAAGGTTTTGGATAATGTCGCTTTTTCTTTCAAAGCGGTCGTCAAAGGCTACTTCAGAGGGACCGAAAAGTAAAAAGTACCACAACATGCAAATAATAATCGGTTAATGCACCAGGACCTCCAATTACCCTAGAAGCCATTTTCCACTCGCATACAAAGAGGGAAATACGGTCATGTATTTCATCCTGGTCGCTCAGTTTGATGTAAGCCTATTTCATGGTCCGCTAGATCACGCAAACCCAGTGACTGTTCCACACTTTGAATTCCCTAGCGAGTTTTACTGCAAATATTCATGCATGTAAATGTACAATGTCATCAGGAGATTTGGTATTCCATATAGCGGACAGTTTTAATCTGGGATTTAAGTTAATTAATCAGCATCTTCTATCGCAGAAAGAAAAAATGTACCTACTACCTCGCTTGCTTCTTCCGGCTAAAGTAGCCTGTGTTCAAGGTCGAAAAATAGAATGCTGATTGCGCCAGCTGGCATTTAAAAATACCTACC
The DNA here is from genome assembly GCF_040414725.1 of Anabrus simplex. Taxonomy (NCBI): domain Eukaryota; kingdom Metazoa; phylum Arthropoda; class Insecta; order Orthoptera; family Tettigoniidae; genus Anabrus; species Anabrus simplex. The sequence goes on along the minus strand of NC_090268.1, from coordinate 293,302,865 downwards.
TGAATTTGTGAGAGTGGGGAACAGTAAACTTATTGAGACGTCAACCGAAAGTAGATGAAAAAGAGCGTTAAACATGCTACATCATTAGAATGAAAACATAAAGAATTTCCCCTAACACAAGATGATATTATTATTATTATTATTATTATTATTATTATTATTATTATTATTATTATTATTATTATTATTATTATTATTATTATTATCAGTACAAGTGGTTTTACGTCGCAATAAAACATCGAAGGTTTTCGATGATGCAAGAATAAAAACGGGCTAGGATTTGAAAGGTGGCGCCGTGGCATCAATTAGCCTTTGTCTGGCACTCGAACCCCCATCTTCTGAATGCAAGCTCACAGCTACGTGATCCGAACCGCACGGTCAACTCACTCTATTATTATTATTATTATTATTATTATTATTATTATTATTATTATTATTATTATTATTAGACCCTGTTGGGAGATATCTCTTGCAGGACTGGGTGATGTAAGCATCTCTCTTGATTGCCGAGCTGAATGGCTCAGACGGTTGAGGCGCTGGCTTTCTGACCCCAACTTGGCAGGTTCGATAATGGCTCAGTCCGGTGGTATTTGAAGCTGCTCAAATACGTCAGCCTCGTCTCGGTAGATTTACTGGCACGTAAATGAACTCTTGCGGGACTAAATTCCGACACCTTAGCTTCTCCAAAAACCGTAATTAGTGGGGCATAAAGCAACATTATTATTATTATTATTATTATTATTATTATTATTATTATTATTATTATTATTATTATTATTATTTAATATTGACCGACTGAGGTGTGTTAGCATCTTCTGGCTCGACTAGAAAAGCAACATGGAGGGAAAGTGGTAGCCGAGTGGCTTACTCACTGGTTTCCCATTAAGACAGCCGTGGTTTGAAACCAGTCAATCCATGTGGGAATTCCAAAATGAAAAATTACGTTCCTGTTACTTGACTTCCACGGAAAACTGGAGATCCCGCAGCTATGATCACGATGTTAACAGTGACGTAAAACTACAAGTCTGCTGTTCAGTTACGCCAGGGTTTTCTAATAATAACGTTATGTATTTTATGACTTCCTAACTACTTTTACGATTTTCAGACACCAGATGTTGAATATTGTCATGCTTTATGACGTGTAAATCTACTGGTACGGGGCTAGAGTACTTAAGTACCTTCAAATACCACCGGTCTGAGCCGAGATCGAACTAATACATTCGAACTCAGAATTCCAGTGATCTGTCGTTTCACTTGCTTAGATAGCAGATGAGAGTTCTCCCAGGGTCGGAGCGTGGTAAGTGATATCGAATCAAGTTACAGAAAATCTAATGCAGTGAGCTTGTAGTTGTAATCAACAGTGTTCTGTAAGAAAGAGACGAAATTATCTTAACACTGGAATGTCTTCAGACGGAGCGAGTTGGCCATGCAGTTAGGGGCACGGAGCTGTGAGCTAGCATTCGAGAGATAGTGGGTTTGAACCCCACTGTCGGCAGAACTGAAGACAGTTTTCTGTGGTTTCCCATTTTCACACCAAGCAAATGTTGGAGCTGTACATTAATTAAATCCACATTCAATTCCTTCCCACTCCTAGCCCTTTCCTATCCCACCGTCACCATAAGACCTGTCTGTGTCGGTACAACGTAATGCAAGTAGTTGTAGTAGTAGAATGTCGCCAGGCCGACTTTATTGTTCACGAATAGTAAGTTAGTTGGGTGGACTCAGAATTTATATATTTATTTACTTATTTGTTTATTCATTTATACACCGGTCGAGTTGGCCATGCGGTTAGGATGGCGCAGTTCTGAGCTTGCATCCGGAAGATAGTGGGTTCGAACCCCACTGTCGGCAGCTCTGAAGATGGTTTTCCATGGTTTCCCATTTTCATACCAGGCAAATGCTGGGGCTTACATTAATTAAGGCCACGGCCGCTTTCTTCCCACTCCTAGGCCTTTCCAATTACATCGTCGCCATAAGACCTATCTGTGTCGGTGCGACGTAAAGCAAACAGTAAGAAAAAAGTCATTAATACACTTCTTTCTTTCTTTCTTTCTTTTTTTGTTTGTTTGTTACTTTCTTTATTGCAAGTAGTTTAACGCTTCTTCTCGGCTGCTGAAGGATGGAAATAGGGCTAGCTGCCCTAGGACTGGGAAGGAAGTGTCTGTGGCCTGTGTCTGTGGTGTGAATATTGGAAACCACTCGGAAACATCTCCAGAGCTACCGACAGTGAGAATCGAGTTTACTATCTACCGAATGCAAACTCACAGTTACGCGACCCTAACCGCACGGCCAACATGCTCAGTCAGAATGTCTTATTGATAAGTTGTAACAAGCATGGAACTAGCGAGGATGATTGCCGGTACAAACAGGTGGAAACACTGGTAGGAGGATACCCGGAATAAGGAAATACAGGCTACGTTAAGAATGAACTAGGTGGATGAAGCTAAGTTTATAAACCGGCTTCGGAGGCGAGGGTCATGTGAAGGGTAGTGATTATTGGTTTTTTTTTTTTTTTTTTTGTTAGTTGCTTTACGTCGCCCCGGCACAGATAGGTCTTATGGCGACGATGGGACAGGAAAGGGCTAGGAGTGGGAAGGAAGCGGCCGTGGCCTTAATTAAGGTACAGCCCCAGCATTAGCCTGGTGTGAAAATGGGAAACCACGGAAAACCATTTTCAGGGCTGCCGACAGTGGGGTTCGAACCTACTATCTCCCGAATACTGGATACTGACCGCACTTAAGCGACTGCAGCTATCGAGCTTGGTGATTATTGTTTCAAGACGAAGTACAGTTGGGTAACCATCCTCTATAATAACCCTAATCGGATCGAGAAATGGAAGGGATACGACATTTAGAAAATTAAGGTATCGGCCAAACAAAGGCAACGGCCATGAATGGCGTGGAAATGAAATACTCCCTCGGCTTCCAGTGCTCTAGTACCATCGGGGTCGGAACAAAACAAGAGTTGACCAAGGAACGCAGAAGGACAGATTTCCTAGGAGAATAATGAACTCGATTATGGAGGGTGGGAGTAACAAGAAACGAAGACGAAGATATTTAGACTCGGTATAATGATTTATACGAATGATATGTGGAGCTAAATGATGCCAGCTAAAGGATTGTGGAGGTGCTTATTTAATTCACGGAGGCTTACGGCCTGATCGTTTAGTGTATATTAAAGATGTAAGTATGATATTTTACTCTGTGAAATATGTTAATAAAACTCCGCCCACCGATGGAATATAAAATATAAATCTACGTTTGCTTATGTCTTTCAACTAAATTAATTTCCTAATGTTCTTGACTCTGTAGAGAATAGAAAATAGAATTAGTTATTTTGTTGCTAAAAATATTCATGAGTACGCGAAGCAAGCAGGAGCAATTCCCATCAGGTTAGAATGTAGGGTTAATGAGAATAAAAGCTTAAATACAGCGAAAGAGAAGTCGACTTTGCATTCACGTGAGCTCTTTACAGAGCAGCTGTTCACAGCATTTCTACAATGGTTTGTATTCCAGACAATATCACACCTGAACTATTCAGCCAGACTGTGTGTGCTCTCATTTCGAATGTTATCTGATTGAAAAACGGCAGTCTATTTATATGCTGCAGTTGCACCTCCAGCTTTGTAATAAGCTCTCTGTTTTAGTATAATTTAATTAATTTGCGAGCACAGGTATAATAACATCGAATAATATTCTTTGTAGAAAACGAACAAGACTGATCAATGCACTGACAACAATGAAAATTGGGACGGTGAATAAAATAGGGAGGACCTTCTATGGGCTGGGGACGCAGACGAAGAATAGGACCACGGTATCCCCTCCCCGAGGAGACTAAAAGGGGCGACCAAGGGGTGATGACATTAGAATCATGAGACTAATTGTGATTAGGACCATTACGTGCGGAACACCATGGGTTGACGTTACATGCGACTAGTACCACGTTGTTAGAAAAACAATGGTTCTACTTTACATAGAAGCAGTACCATTATGCGAGGAACACTGCTGGTCTGGGCATTGTTTGTGATAAGTGCCATCGTGTAAATTCCATCGGTCGGTTCTACTGTGTTCAGAATAGGTCTGCATGACCTATGAGTAGTACCACTTTATGAGAAACACCATGGATCTACGTTGCCTGTGATTACTACCGCTATGGGAGAAACACCACGGGTTTGGCTGGCGCCCATGATTAGTACCATTACGTGAGGAAAACCACGGGTCTGCGTTGCCTGAGAGTAGTACCAGTCGGTTTGTGTTGCCTGTGGGTGATACCATAATGCGTGATACACCGTGGGTCTACATTGTCTAGGAATGGTACCACTATGTGGGCAACACCATGAGCATACGTGGCCTGTGGTCAGTCCCACTATGTGAGGAACACCATCAATCTACGTACTTGCGATTAGTACCATTGTAGGAGGAACAGCAGGGGACGGTGACCTGGATTTTGGATCCCTTTAGACAATAAGCAACATCCCAGTAATTAAGGCATTATGAATTTGATCTACAGTTTGGTTTTGTTTCACGACCATTTTATCATCATCTTTCGTTTTAGATTCTAGTCGGGGATATATTTTGAAGTTTTATTTTTCATTTTGTTGCATCCCGTACCATTCGGGCCTGATGCCCTAGCTGGTAGGCCCCTTTAAACAACAACAAGAATCATCATCATCATCATCATCATCATCGTCGTCGTCATCATCATCATCATGTTTTCGAAATTAAGATATTCTTAAATTTATTATTTCTCAGTGGAAATAGTAGATTTCTTTTCAATCCCAAAATAACAGAGAACTAACTTTACAATCACGTAGGTTTATAGACATGTTTGACACGCACAGTACTTATTTTCTTATCGTATGCCTAACTATGAAACCAGGTATTGCAACAAATCGTAATATTTCCCTATACAGTAGAGAGATATGGACAAATGTGGTTCACTTTGTTCACCTTATTTCAAAACAAAGAAAAAAAGGGTCTTGAAGTAAAAGTATCGAGAACATGTCCTAATCATCCCATCACCTGCATCTGTACAACAGTATTTCCATTTCCAAATAATTGAATTAATTTGCGAGCGCAGGTATAAAACTATCTGTAGCACTAGCGTACAAATAAACAAATCTCCTTTGTAAAAATTGAAAAGGATTGATCAGTGAACAGGCCGCAATGAAAATTATTTGTGAATATAAAGGTCAGGCAGGTCCAACCGGATCCAGCAGTCATAACATTTTCCAAGAATGGGATAATAAAATGGTTACTCACTGAAGTTCCTGCTTTGGATTTTGATGAAACTCCGAAAGTTCTTCTTTCGGTTTTCTCACTCTCTGGTGGCGTCGCAGGGGCGAAATGCGTGACACGGATGGACTTGGTTCTCTTTAATAACCGCATTTCCTTGCTGTCACAATCCTTATATGGAGGGAAGTATTTATTTTTTGCTATTTGCTTTACGTCGCACCCACACAGATAGGTCTTATGGCGACGATGGGATAGGAAAGGCCTAGGAATGGAAAGGAAGCGGCCGTGGCCTTAATTAAGGTACAGCCTGGTGTGAAAATGGGAAACCACGGAAAACCATATTCAGGCCTGTCGACAGTGGGGTTCGAACCCACTATCTCCCGATTACTGGATACTGGCCACACTTAAGCGACTGCAGCTATCGAGCTCGGTGAGGGAAGTATTAACCACTACTTGTTTCTGTGGTAGTTGATTATTTATTTATTTAGCTTATGGCTAGTACATAACTCTACATACAAATATTCAAAAATATAACAAACAATATAACACCTTAAACAATCAACCAATCTCTAAAACAGTTCATAAACTTAAATCCAAGCTGTCCAACCATTGTACAACCCCGTCAGAAGCACACACAAACTCCTTCAGCTGACCGGAGTATGACCTTCTAGGACATTCGGTTATAATATGACGGATGGTCTGTTTCTTCTCACCACAGTCGCACTCAGGGGAGGAGCGCATACCCCACATATGCAACAATGACCCACATCGTCCATGATTGGTACGGACTCTGTTGAGAAGAACCCAAGTTCTTCTGGGGAGATTAAAACCAGGTGGTGGATGTTGGCGACTAAAGAGGGTCTGCCATTCATCTGGAGCTGAGTTGGTCCACTCCAATTGCCATTCATCAGAACCGTTAAAGTTCCTATTGATGAGTTCCCTTGCAGTCTGAATGGGCGGAGATCTTGACTTCAGACGTCCATACCTAACAACCATGTCTTCATGAATGGGAAGACTTGGGTTCATTGTTATCTTCCTGAACTCGCGAATTAGGTTATTTTGTCTGCGAATCCTTGGAGGTGTTATGTGACTCAAGACTGGCAACCAGAAAAGAGGAGTAGATCTGACTGCGCCGCTGACAATGCGCATCGTCTGATTCAGAACAACATCAATATTCTTAACACAAGGGCTATTCAGCCAAACAGAAGAACAATACTCGGCTGTAGAGTATACCAGTCCCAGTGCTGACGACCTAAGAGTGGATGGTGATGCTCCCCATGTAGAATCTGCAAGTTTCTGAATGATATTGTTCCTGGTCTTCAGTTTAGCAGCGGTATTCATTAAATATTTCCTGAAGGATAGTGTCCGATCAAGAGTTACTCCAAGGTACTTGGGGTTAGAATTGTGTGGTAGGGGAGAGTTGTCGAGGGAAACATTCAAAGTAATGTTTGCCTGCCTGTTATTAAGGTGAAAGAGACAGGTTTCCGTTTTGCTGGTGCTAGGTATCAAACACCACTTATCAAAGTACTCGCTCAAAATGACAAGGTCTCTGTTCAGAATTGCTTCTATTTCATTCACATTGGATTGCTGAGTAACTATTGCTAGGTCATCCGCGTAAGCGAATTGGCGTGATGTAGTACGGGGTATATCGGCAATGTACATATTAAACAGCAATGGAGAGAGCACAGATCCTTGAGGGAGACCATTGTTGAGCTTTTTAACTTTACTACGTTTGTTATCCATAAATACCTGGATCAATCTATCTGATAGCATGTTGTTTATGAGTTGTGACATTACTCTGCATCCAACAAGTTTAAAAAATTTACACACAACTCCCTCTCTCCAAACCGTAAGGTCTATGAACACTGCACCACTCTTCAGTCGTTTTTCAAAACCTGCTTCAATGTGGGCTGTTAACGCAAGAACTTGGTCTTCACAACTACGGTTAAGTCTAAAACCGGCTTGTTCTGCTGGGAGCGATCGTAAAATTAAAGGGCTTATTCTATTGTAGATGAGCCGTTCCAGAAGTTTTTAAACACACACTCATGAGAGAAATTGGACGATAACTTTTAGGACAATCAGAAGGTTTACCTGGTTTCAGAATAGCCAGAATCTTGGTTCGTTTGAAATCTGGAGGAAGTTTGCCTGTAATCAGAATATTTGAGAAAAACCGTAACAACCATTTCCTTGTGTTCTTCCCACAATGCTTGAGGAATTCAGGGTGAATGCCATCAAAACCAGGTGCTTTGCGGTTTTTTGTTGTCTTCAGAGCAGACAGGAGCTCTTCTTCGGTGAAAGGGGCAGAAATATTTGATGAACCAATATTATGTCTTTTCATGAAGGTTAGTTCTTTTCTTATTAACCGATTGAGTTCTTTCTTGGGTTTCACTTTAGACAATCCAGCAATCCGTTTGACAACTTGATCAGGTGATAAAGCAAATTTGGTCTGTGGAATGTGACGTGATCTCCCCAACTTCTTTAAGAGGCTCCAAGCCTTTCTGCTAGAATGTTTGAAATCCATAGTCTCCACAGTTTCTGTCCACTTGTTCCGTCTGGCTTCATCTAAGTTGTTCATGAGTTTATCAGCAACATCTGTTTCTCCATTCTCTTGAAAATCACTGTAGAGTTTTTCACATGTTTCATTCCATCCAGTTATGTACTCCTTTCTGACCCCTCTAGGAATGTGTCTTTTTGCAGCGGCAAGTATTGCTTTAACAAATCTACAGTAGTTGTTGACAACAGGAGGAATCCATCTTATGCTGCTATCAAGATCAGCAGAGAAAATGTCCCAGTTAGCTTTGACAAAATTCCACCGTGGAAGAGGAGACGATCTAATAATGGGGATTTGAGCGCCTATTTCCAAAAGAACAGGACGGTGCTGACTGTGTGGGAAATTTGTGAGCACTCTACGAATAGCAGGTAAACTGTATCCCTGGTGATCAGTGGACACAAACCATAAGTCAGGATTGGTTTCTGTGTTCCACCTTGCTGATTTAAAGGAGCCTTTTTCCTTTGGGTTGAAGATGTGCTGAATATTGGACATGTCTGACCATTCAGTAAGTTTTTCTCCACAAAGGTCATTTGATCTGTATCCCCATTGGGTGTGATGGCTGTTAAAGTCACCCACATAGACAGCAGGATGTGCAAAGTTTGGAAGAACATTATCAGGCCATGGGATACCTGGAGGTTTACAAGTGTTCACAACTATCAAGCTGTTAACCTGAATCACAATGTTAGAAATGTTGTTCTCATGGTGTGTAGAGACTAGATGAGCATTCATGATGGAGTTGCAAACATAGGTCGCAGAACCGTATGATTGATGATAAGTAACTCCCAATAATCTGTAACCATGGATCTTTCCTCTTGAGTGCATTTGTGACTCATCAGAGATATGAGTTTCTTGAACACAGATTAAATGTTATTTTCTAATGACAGTTTGGACAAATAGTCGGCCTTAGATTTACTCATGCCTTCTATGTTAATTTGAAGGACTCTTAATACAGAACCCAAGGGTTTGGTTGATTGGCTCTGAAAAGAGCTTCTGTGAGCTGTCATTTGTTTGTGTACCATTGGTCAGGAGATCTCGAGAGACAGTCTGACCGCCAAGTGCTGATGTTCAGTTCAGTAATGGAAATTTAATTCCAACTACCTTAGCAGGGGCAACACGGGCAGAAATGATCTGGTGTGTTGTGTGCAGATGTAGAGGAGAGTTATATGGAGAAACAAACACACAGTCGCCTAATGAAAGGAACTAACCAGACGCGATTATAATCGCTGATCATCCAGGAATCTAACTTGGGATTTTCGAAGGCCTCGACGGTAACCATTTACCTAAGGAGCCGGACATGAACTCACACTTGAAAGAGATATAGGGTGTGTTTCAAGAAGCATTTATAGATCTGTTAAACGCTATCGGTCCTAAAAGTGTTCATGGAGCGTTGCAAGGATGATCCTTAAGGTCATCAGATGGTTAAATCGCTCTTTAAATCATAGGTCGAAAATCAGACCTATAAATTGTTAATGAGACGATAAATGTTTGATATTATTTGTGCTTTTATATACAAATAATTACGTGGATATGTCATCATCGGGTACTGGTAAGCAAAAGTTTGAACATTTATAGCGTGTATGATGGCGTAGTTATGGTGTATAAACTAGTTTGTTCTTCATTATAGAATCATCATCTGATGTTGAGGTTTAATTGGACATTGTACGTTCTGCGATTTGCCCTACACCGTTCAGGAGATGGAAGAAATGTTAATACCACACACTGCTTACTCGATCTTCAACGGAAAGGGCTTCTAACGTCTGCCAGTTAACGAGCATGTTAAACAACTTCGTGCAACAGGAATTCGATAACGCAACGTTAACATTTTAACAAGTTATTAACTAACGGCCCGTTAGAATATTTTAAAAAGGAAAGTTGATGAAACGGCCATCATTTATTAAAAACTGCTGTGAAGTGTTTCGCCGTACGTCGAGACATCGCGTGAGATACCGACCACTTGTTGAATTTTTTGGCACAATAAACTCTTTGCTAGAAGGCTAGATTATTTTTACAAGGTGCAAGGACCACTCTCCAAACATTCACCACATAATTTTTATTAAGAAGATGTACACTGATAACCAATTGAGTCAGAGATTCTTGGCTGTCAGCGTGTAGAAACCCATTTCAGTGAGGCCTGGAATCAGTAAAATACAAGAGGCGTTGAGATGCCATATTGTTCCACGATCACGGCGCAGTATCCCATAATGATCGGAGATTGGTCGGATATTGGTTGGAGCAGGATCTAGCGCTTGCACATCCCTCTCAATAGCAGTAGAAATATGTTCAACAGGATTATGAATGGATGACCTTAGGGGTGAAACATTCATCTTAATATTTGTGGAATGGTCAACGAATTAATCGGCCACAATTCACGTGTGAAGGGCCGGTGCATTGTCTTGATGTAACTTCAGGTCTCTTTCAGGTTGCTGGAGATTAATAAATGGGTGAATATTATCTGTCGGTAGGTCCTTGTTCTGTTCGTCGGCGAGGGACGTTGGCAGATAAAAAAGAGGTCCTATCTTATCCCTCGCGAAGAGTCCCCATACGAGGATATCACCACCTACCGGTACCTTGTCTGATCTGTCCAAGCGAGCTATTTCCATGCTTCACGAGTCGGACGACGATGCTCCTTTGTCCATGTGGTTAGGGGCGCGAGGCCGTGAACTTGCATCGGGGAGACAGTGGGTTCGAATCCCACTGTCGGCAGCCCTGAAGATGCTTTTTTGTGGTTTCTAATTATCACCAGGCCACTTCCAACTCCTAGGCCTTTCCTATCCCATCGTCGCCATAAGACGTAACTGTGTAGCTGCGACGTAAATCCACTAGCAAAGAAGTAGTAGTAGCAGCAGCATTAGTAGTAGTAGTGGTGATTGTGGTGGTGGTGATTTGGCCCGAATCCACGTACGCATGGTTTACTCTTCACACGGAGGCCCACGTCAGTGCCTGCACGACTTTGGAGCCTGAATAACCCATATATAACTGCTACATTTATAAAGTAATGATTACTACGAATTAATACAACGTAGATATTATACAGGGTAGGCTTCTGCTCTATGGCAAAACGCAGAGAGGATATTGGGGCGATAAGACATAGGCGGAGGAGGTGAGGTAGCTTATCAACACGACACTTAGGACTTCAGGTTGACATCATTATGTGAACGAGAGACTAATAGCGGAGAAATGGAAGCTGTTTGCACTCACAGATTACAGGCGGAGAACAATTATAAGTATCTCTGCGTAGGAAATGGTATCATAAGACTGAGGAAGACCGAAGTCTCAAAGAATTGCCTAATTAACGAAAAGGACGACTTGAACACGTTGAATTTATTAGAAATGACAACCTTTACGTATTTTTCATGCCCGCTGCTGACTGTAGTATTAGGAACGTGAGTGTACGCAGAATCGCGTATGCTCTGAAACCAACGGGTTAATCTTTACTTCCACTTTGCCTGGGCTTATATTCATAGATTCCAGTATTCCTCCCTCACAGCCCAAGTCATTAAACTTATATTACCAGAAGTGCAGCGGTCTCAGAACTAAGTGGGTGTATTTTATTCATACTTATTAGGTGAAAACTTCGATCTGTTGGCGTTGGCGGAGAGTTGCTCAAGTTATTATATCAGACTTTATGAGCTATATGATCAGAGATATAACGCATTTCGATGTGATCGTAGTAAAACATTAACAGGTAGGTGGGAGAGGTGTTCCGCTGGCTGTCAGCAACAAATACAAAACCTTGGAGGTTGAGTATGTGTGTGCTAAATTTCGAGAAAGTGTTGATAGCATTTTATTTGTGTAGAATACTTTTATTCTAGTCCTTCGCTGTGCGCAATTCATTTTAGGAAGGTCCCATTTTAAATAACAAACAATTTGTCATATAAGGAGACTTCGATACATCAGAAATGAATGCACATAGCAGTGTAATATACACATCCGCACTCTTAAATAATATATTACATTTGATGGGATTAGGAAATTATAACGTCATGGCGAATAACAAATGATACAATGTTCGATCTAATATTGCTAATATCACTCGCATTATTGTTGAAGAACTTCCATCCTCTCATAGCAGAGGATAATCTTCACCTTTTTCGTTACCAAAACAATAAGGTACATTGGAATTATGCGGGAAATCAAATGAATAGAAATAATAATAATAATAATAATAATAATAATAATAATAATAATAATAATAATAATAATAATAATAATAATAACACAGGTTCAAATTATGTGTATATATTACTGAGCATTTGTAATCTTATTTTAGATTGTTGATATTATCCTGTTCAAGAAAAGTGAACTGCGAGTTTATATCTTTTGTTTTTAGTTATTTATTTATTGCAAGGAATTTTATTAGATTTTAAATAATCCTAAGTTGATCCCTTTTTCATTTAATGTAACAATGGGTGTATACGTTTCTCATCATTAAGTTTGTACATGTTTTTAAACCAACCAACCAACCAACCAACCAACCAACCAACCAACCAACCAACCAACCAACCAACCAACCAACCAACCAACCAACCAACCAACCAACCAACCAACCAACCAACCAACCAACCAACCAACCAACCAACCAACCAACCAACCAACCAACCAACCAACCAACCAACCAACCAACCAACCAACCAACCAACCAACCAACCAACCAACCAACCAACCAACCAACCAACCAACCAACCAACCAACCAACCAACCAACCAACCAACCAACCAACCAACCAACCAACCAACCAACCAACCAACCAACCAACCAACCAACCAACCAACCAACCAACCAACCAACCAACCAACCAACCAACCAACCAACCAACCAACCAACCAACCAACCAACCAACCAACCAACCAACCAACCAACCAACCAACCAACCAACCAACCAACCAACCAACCAACCAACCAACCAACCAACCAACCAACCAACCAACCAACCAACCAACCAACCAACCAACCAACCAACCAACCAACCAACCAACCAACCAACCAACCAACCAACCAACCAACCAACCAACCAACCAACCAACCAACCAACCAACCAACCAACCAACCAACCAACCAACCAACCAACCAACCAACCAACCAACCAACCAACCAACCAACCAACCAACCAACCAACCAACCAACCAACCAACCAACCAACCAACCAACCAACCAACCAACCAACCAACCAACCAACCAACCAACCAACCAACCAACCAACCAACCAACCAACCAACCAACCAACCAACCAACCAACCAACCAACCAACCAACCAACCAACCAACCAACCAACCAACCAACCAACCAACCAACCAACCAACCAACCAACCAACCAACCAACCAACCAACCAACCAACCAACCAACCAACCAACCAACCAACCAACCAACCAACCAACCAACCAACCAACCAACCAACCAACCAACCAACCAACCAACCAACCAACCAACCAACCAACCAACCAACCAACCAACCAACCAACCAACCAACCAACCAACCAACCAACCAACCAACCAACCAACCAACCAACCAACCAACCAACCAACCAACCAACCAACCAACCAACCAACCAACCAACCAACCAACCAACCAACCAACCAACCAACCAACCAACCAACCAACCAACCAACCAACCAACCAACCAACCAACCAACCAACCAACCAACCAACCAACCAACCAACCAACCAACCAACCAACCAACCAACCAACCAACCAACCAACCAACCAACCAACCAACCAACCAACCAACCAACCAACCAACCAACCAACCAACCAACCAACCAACCAACCAACCAACCAACCAACCAACCAACCAACCAACCAACCAACCAACCAACCAACCAACCAACCAACCAACCAACCAACCAACCAACCAACCAACCAACCAACCAACTAGTGGACCTGGGCGTATTTTCGGTAGAATGCGAAGGAACTTGTTGAACTCATTTTTCACTTCTCTCTGGCTGATACTCGTACATGTATTCCCAAAGTTAATGCTGTTTGTTAGCTCCTAGCTCCTACTATTCATAACAGATTGTAATAAAACCAAGTGCAAGGCGATTATGGATGTTTCTACTTCAATACCGGCAAGTTCCAGGAAGAATGGATTAGTAGCTTTTGCGTTTATTCAATCTAAACAGAATGAGAGATATAGAAAAGTTTCAAAAAATGTTGAATATCGTCTCCGCATCGTTTATACTATTAACTCTGCTGTGCACCCAAATAGCTATTAATTAACAACTGACCTTCATTTAGGGCTGTTGCCCACGCAGCCGATGCCATATCAATTGTTAACTGTCCGTTTGCTAAATACTTTCAAAGACATTGGTAAACATTCCAAACTATTCCAATCTCTAATTCCAGTTCCTATGAAAGAATGTTATCTTCATATTACGATCTTTTCTATTTTTTAAAAAGTCGACTCAAGATAATTTGTCTGCTAATGTCAATCCACTAACAGCGTGGAACGTTACGCTTAGTCGAGCAGCTCGTCTCCTTACTTCCAAATATTCCCAGCCCAAACATTGTAACATTTTCGTAACAATACGTGTTTGAAATCGCCCGGAACATGTCGTGGTGCTTTCGCTTGGATCCTTTCCAGTTCTCGAATCGAGTAATCCTTGTGAGCATCCCATACACTGCTACCATACTTTCATTAGGGTCTTACGCGTGTCTTATAGGCCCTCTCCTTTACATCCTCACTACAATCCTTAAATGCTCTCATAAAACCATAGTAAGGGATAAATAGCCCTTTCTTGTAACGTCGTTAATGTGTTACCCCAATAAAGATCTTACCTTATATTATCGTCTAGGTATTTATAGCAGTTCCCATGAGGTACATCCACTCCATACCACCACAGTAATTAAAACTGAAGGGAATTTCCCTCTTGGTTAAACCCTTTTAAAATTGAAATCAAGAAACAAATGTACGGACAGACAGTACATCCTTATTATATTAGTAAGACTAGCAGAAGTACCCGTTCTTCGTACGGGTTATCAAAAACTGGCTTTAGTTACTCATACTATCGGTGTGACTGACTTAATTAGATATTTATATCACTGGTATATTCATTTAAGTACGTAGAAATTATTTGTCATGTTTGGAATTATAGTGTATCTTGTTCTTCTTTTCTTCATGGGGACCCCTAATTTTAGTTTCTAATTAGCGTCGACCTCTAAGATCTTTTGCTACCATGTTTCGACTTCATTCCCACCTAGATATACCTGCTCCCTTCACAAAGCTGCAGGTTTTGTGTAAGTATACTTCCGCTAGATAGTACCACAAATATAAATATTATTGAATGTATTTGTTTGATCCGACATTTCGTAACTATTACAAATGATCAAGTAAATACGCGATGCATAAAAGAAACTACTATAATTATCGAGAATTATCCCAGGATGGTAATATAGTAAGTGAGATTGAATCAAGGTGTAGTAAAGGTAATGCATTGAGCTCGCAGTTGCGATCAGCAGCATTCTGTAAGAAGGAAGTCAGCTCCCAGACGAAACTATTTTTACATCGGTCTGTTTTCAGACCAACTTTGTTTTACGGGAGCGAAAGCTGGGTGGACTCAAGATATCTTATTCATAAGTTAGAAGTAACAGACATGAAAGTAGCAAGAATTATTGCTGATACAAACAGGTTGGAACAATGGCAGAAGGGTACTCGGAATGAGGAGATAAAGGCTAATTTAGGAATGAACTCGATAGATGAAGCTGCACGCATAAACCGACTTCGGTGGTGGGGTCATGTGAGGCGAATGGATGAGGATAGGTTACCTAGGAGAATAATGGACTCTGCTATGGAGGGTAAGGGAAGTAGAGGGAGACCAAGACGACGATGGTTAGACTCGGTTTCTTTAATGATAAGAGGTATAGAACTAAATGAGGCCACAATACTAGTTGCAAATCGAGGATTGTGGCGACGTTTAGTAAATTCACAGAGGCTTACAGACTGAACGCTGAAAGGCATAACATTCTATAATGATAATATATGTATGTATGTATGTATGTATGTATGTATGTATGTATGTATGTATGTATGTATGTATGTATGTATGTATGTATGTATGTATGTATGTATGTATGAATGTATGTATGTATGTATAATTCTCAGGGCTTGTCACTCATGTCGCACATCATATAATGAATCTGAGTATAAATGTTGAGAAATTTTTTCAAGTCATGGGCGCACCATCTTGACAATTGTGTACAGTATATACTGTAGGTTGTTTTAATGGTTACAATGATCGTAAAAGTCGACCAAAATATCGGCACTAATAACATCAGTGATCCTACTACTCCATGATTTGATAGAAAATAGTTTAAACTATAGGTAACAGATTCCGCAAAATGCTGAAACCTAAGCCAGTACGGAGGCCCGTTGGCAACCGTTGGTCGGTGTACTAAGGAGATCTCCGGGGCTATTATTTTTATACTTCACTCCCTTTCCATCCCCGTCCAAAGGAGTGCTATGAGCGTCTTACACAACAGTTTATTTTTTCCAGATAGTAAGTCATATGTGCATCAATCTAGGTTGGCAGCTATGCCCAAACGTACATGCATAATCTAGCTGCTATATATAATCCTGGAGCTGACGTTACCATGGTTACGACCGTTCGTTTCTTAATCGGATTCCTAGAGCAGGGATAGTGTGGTTCCAGTATCTCCAAAACGGTTGGTTTTAGGGCCCGAAGGGTTTACCGAGTTTTGTTCTTTGCGTCAAGGGTCTTTAAAATGAGCTTAGTCTTGTTCTTGTACGACAAATTCGATTTCGCCGATATTAGCCTATAATTTTAATATTTTTTATATCTCCCCCCGTCGCCCCACCTTGAATTATTTTGAAAATAAAATACAGCCCATATTACCCACTGGCAATGTAGCTTTCTATACGTGAAGTAATTTTTAAAATCGGTTCAGTAGTTTTGAGTCTATCCGTTACAAACAAATATACAAAATTTTCCTCTTTATAATACAGAAGTATGGATTACATCCCTACACATACGATTGCCGTCGGGAAGGGCATCCAGCCGTAAAACAGGGTCAAATCCACATGTGCGACACAGTTCGCACCCGCAACCCCACAGGTGTGGGTAAAGCGATAAAAGAAGAAGATGCTCATTTTAAAAATTCACCCGCTTTTTAATTCTTTTCACTCCCTTAAGTGGATTTTCCAAAAAGAGTGTCTTCATTTTTAAGGGAGATTCCAAGTACCAATTTTAAAATCTGTAACAATATTTTGAGATATATGTATCCTCACATAAATAATTCAACTCCTTCACTTCTTTCCACACCCCCTCCCCCTTAAGTGGATTTTATGAAAACGAATATTTGTGTTCTTTTATTTTTAAAGGGGATTCCAAATATCAATTTTCATGTCTGTAACATTTTAGGTTTTTGTGATTTATTGTAGATAATTTCGCTGCTGTAGAATCCTGGAGCTGACGTTGCCATGGTTACGGCAGTTCATTACTTTACCGATTCCTAGACCAGGGGTAGTATGGTGCCAATATCTCCGTAACGGTTGGTTTTAGGGCCTTAAAACATGGTTTTCGGGCCCGTAGGGTTTACCGAGTTTTGCTCTTTGCGTCAAGAAGATTAAATTGAGCTTTGTCTCGTCCTTATACGACAAATTCGATATTTTGCCTATATTACCCTATTATTTTTGTATCTCCCCTCCGTGCCCCTCACCTCGAATTGTTTAGAAAATAAAATACAGCCCATGTTACTCACTGGCAATGTAGCTTTCTATAGGTGAAGTAATTTTTAAAATCAGTCCAGTAGTTTTTGAGTCTATTCGTTACAAACAAGCATACACATTTTTCCTCTTTATAATATTAGTATAGATTATACAGCTACACCTGTAAGAAAATTCGCAAACGTTCCTAGTAAGTGGTGGCTCTACCCACCACCTAGTACACATTTCCAACGCAGCCTAAGAGAACCCCAAGGGCTAGGTCCTATGTGCTGGTTCTGAAGTTGTAGTCGCGCTTCTATATTTCTTTATTTTTGATAGCAATTCGAACCAATCACCTCCTTGCAAGGAAGTCCCAAATAATGTATTCATAAATGTATAAATATTGGGATGGAAGTATTAAGAGGTACTCAACTTACTGGTCTCACACCATCACATTTGGCAGGAGACGAAGTTGAAGCGTCGACAGTTTATCGATCAGTCTTCAGATGAAAGCCATAAAACAATTCCAAACGTTGGCGGACACGCAATATGCTTTAGCAAGACAGTTTGTTGTTTCTGTTTTAATGTGAGCTTTTTCAATTTTTTGTCGTGCATTTTAATTGCTTTGGTATAACATGCGAGGCTGTCATGTGACTTTGTGGGCCATTTGAATGTAAGCTCAGACAATTATTACTAGGGTTGATGGACATTGTAGAGGAACACGCAAACTTATGAGATACACAGGCTTATGGCATGTTAGTCTAAACTGAATTTTAAACTGTATAATGAAGAAAAAGTGTATTTTAACTTTCACGAATAGTTCTCCGTGACTCAGATGATCAGAGGGTGGTTTTTCACCGCAGCATCCAGATTAATAATTACTGTGATAGTGAAATTAGTGCAGGGCTAACAAGGATACCTTGCCAACATGTCACCACCGATTTGATCCATTTTCAATGGCGATAACATTCGCCGTTTCAAATTGCGAAGCACAAGTCCCACCCATTCCGAGAAAATAGAATTAGGATATTTCGAAAGTGCTTCTGAACACCATCACGCGATAAATTTTACATAACGGAAGCGCAACGCAACGAGCGAGCCTTCCGCGTCACAAGCGAGTGATCCACGGATAGAACTCCGTAGTGTTTTTATCAGTTGCTGTTTTTCACAGGCTCGTGGCATTTCCTACTTCTCTTGGCTACAACGCCTTTGTTCGGTACGTTAGATGCCATAACACTTATTGCTTTCCTTGTTGTCATAATGAGAAGCACCCTGGTTCTTGTAACAACCCGTTGCCGTAACACAACTCTCACAACGATTTTTGCCGTACAATAAACGACAAACAATAAATATGTTGATGAACACGCGTGAAAATTATTTTCTGAATGCTTAGGCCACAAACTTTTACCCAGACATAAAATATAAACAGCTCAAATGCTAGGTATTTAATTGTGATACTAAACTTGTAATTATCATTATAACCGTATCCAAATAGTCGTTGAAACGATCTACTTATATACGTAAGTTACTGATATTTTCGAAACATAACATCTGATTTCCCATAGAGAAACAGATGACCATTCGCACATTAGTTAATGGATATTGTTAAATAGACGTTACTGCGCATATAATTAATGTGCGTATAATGTAAATAACGTACAAACTGAAAGTTTTAGGCTAACAAAACCACGAAAACACTACGGAGATAAGATTCGAACCGAGGATCACGAGCTGGTGAAGCAAAAAGATTGCTCGTTGTGGGGACTTTACACTTTCTGGTCCTCTGAAACGCTCAGGTCTAGGAATTTACGATATTCTGACAAAATCTAAGTTTTCAGGATACACTTTGAACTTAGCGGGTTGTGGTCATTGAGAAGCAATTCCAAATTTCCAAAAAGTCGAAATGTTTTATTATACAAGAGTTATTTTATAATTACAGTTAAACTAATTTTATAGTATAACGTTTCTTCGTAAACCAAATATTTGGAAAAAATTTCTTTAATGCTTCCTACACATCTCCGGTACAGTGAGGGATTATGAAATAACACCTACCTACTTAAAATGTATCTAAATACAGTATAAAATTTGGGTGAAATACCTAAACTTCCTATATATATGCATATTTGTAGGTGTGCACTGACCCTCAAACAGTATCAAATCTTCTAGCACTATTAACTGCCATCCTCGTGGACCCGGGATCGATTCGCGGTACTGACAGAAATTTAAGAATGACAGGAGATCTGGTATGTAGTTAAAATGGTACACCCAGCAATTGACTGCGTAGTTTCGGTCACGTGGCTATGAGCTTGCATTCGGGAGATAGTGGGTTCGAACTCCATGTCAGTATAATAAGGATGTAAAGGAGAGGGTATATAAGTTTCTGGTAAGACCCCAACTAGAGTATGGTTGCAGTGTATGGGACCCTCACCAGGATTACTTGATTCAAGAACTGAAAAAATCCAAAGAAAAGCAGCTAGATTTGTTCTGGGTGATTTCCGACAAAAGAGTAGCGTTACAAAAATGTTGCAAAGTTTGGGCTGGGAAGACTTAGGAGAAAGGAGAAAGTGGAATGTTCCGAGCTGTCAGTGGAGAGATGGTGTGAAATGACATCAGTAGACGAATAAGTCTGAGTGGTGTTTTTTAAAAGTAAGAAAGATCACAATATGAAGATAATGTTGGAATTCAAGAGGACAAATTGGGGCAAATATTTGTTTATAGGAAGGGGAGTTCGGGATTGGAATAACTTACCAAGGGAGATGTTCAGTAAATTTCCAATCTCTTTGCAATCATTTAAGAAAAGGCCAGAAAAGCAACAGATAGGGGGTTAGCCACCTAGGCGACTGACCTAAATGCAGATCAGTAGTGGTTGATTGAGTAGCACTGGAGATACTTTTCCGTGGTTTCACATTTTCACACCAGGCAATTGTTGGGGCTGTGCGTTAATTAAGGCCACGGTCATGTCCTTCGCACTCCTAGCTCTTTTCTTTCATATCGTCGCCATCGTCTGTATCGGTGCGATGTAAAGCAAATCTAAAATTTAAAAAAAAATGTTTCATGCGGCTCACCTCCATTGAGAGCGTGCCTGTAAAGATATGAACCACCTCGGGATGAGAAATTTTCTTTACCTCCTAAAATAAAAAAAAGAACGCAGATTGTATTCATTTTTTGCTTTTGGCTTTACGTCGCACCAACATAGATAGGTCTTATGGCGACGATGGGATAGGAAAGGCCTAGGAGTTGGAAGGAAATGGCCGTGGCCTTAATTACGGTACAGCCCCAGCATTTGCCTTGTGTGGGAAACCACGGAAAACCATCTTCAGTTCTGCAGACAGTGGGGTTCAAACCCACTATCTCTCGAATGCTAGCTTACAGCTCCGTGCCCCTAAGCTACCTCGCTCGGTCTGAAAACATTCCAGTGTTAAGATAATTTCGTCTCTTTCTTACAGAACACTGTTGATTACAACTACAAGCTCACTGCATTAGATTTTCTGTAAATTGATTCGATATCACTTACCATGCTCCGACCCTGGGAGAACTCTCATCTGCTATCTAAGCAAGTGAAACGACAGATCACTGGAATTCTGAGTTCAAATGTATTAGTTCGATCTCGGCTCAGACCGGTGGTATTTGAAGGTACTTAAGTACTCTAGCCCCGTATCAGTATATTTACAAGTGATAAAGCATGACAACATTCAACATCTGGTGTCTCTGAAAATCGTAAAAGTAGTTAGGAAGTCATAAAATACATAACGTTATTATTAGAAAACCCTGGCGTAATTGAACAGCAGACTTGTAGTTTTACGTCACTGTTAATATCGTGATCATAGCCGCGGGATCTCCAGTTTTCCGTGGAAGTCAAGTAACAGGAAGGTAATTTTTCATTTTGGAATTCCCACATGGATTGACTGGTTTCGAACCACGGCTGTCTTAATGGGAAACCAGTGAGTAAGCCACTAGGCTACCACTTTCCCTCCATGTTGCTTTTCTCCTCGAGTCAGAAGGTGCTAACATACATCAGTCGGTCAAGATTAAATAAATAAGTAAATAAATAAATAAATAAATAAATAAATAAATAAATAAATAAATAAATAAATAAATAAATAAATAAATAAATAAATAAATAAATAAATAAATAAATAAATAAATAAGTAAATAATAATAATAATCATAATAATCCTGGTTCGGCCAACGCTACTCGTGCCTTTGGATGGCACAATGACGGGTGCGCGCTGCATAATTGGGCGTCCATTACTTGAAGAAATTGGCAACGGACTCAATCTTTTGGACGACAACGACAACACAAGACCATATCGAATGGAGTTGCTACAAACTTTCCACAAGGAGTCACACACTGCCCGAATGCAATGGCCTGCGATGTGTCCAGACATGAACCGTATCGAACATGCATGGGATATTACAACAGTGCTATTGCTCAGCGTCCACACCCTCCCACAATCCGTCTAGAGGTTATCGAAGCCGCCGTCGAAGAGCGGAATCGCCTCTCTCAAGATGACCTGTGCGACTGTAGTAGACCACGGTGAGTACGAGTCCTGCCGGACGTCCATATTAGCCACGTTTCTTATTGAAATGTCACAAGATGGCAACGTGAAAACACTAGCCGTCTCTATATACCGAATCAAATTTATTTCTGAATATATTCTGTAATTCTCTTTTCGGACATGAATAAATTATTCATGAAAATGTAATTTATTTTGTAATACCCTAGCCCAAAATCCCAAATAAGCTCTGCGTCATGGCGAGGAACCATTTCGCAAAACTATTTTTGTGTGTTTATCAATTAATTGAAACCAATTCATCGCAAATTACGTTAATATCCCAGTAACGTAGTCCTGGATTTATTACAATATCTGTTACCAGTCAATGTAACACATTCTATCGCAATAATTTTGTATGAGGCAGTTGAATTTGTTAGTGAATTTCAGAGCTAACTAGCGTAATCAGTTGCTGTCTCTTTCTTCTTTTCCCACCTCTAATCCTTGTCAAATTGATTCTCTTTACAAATATCCTTCAATTGCATTATTGCCATTTCAACACTGTTCAGGTTATCTAGAGTTCAGGGTTCAGAAAACGAATGGTTTATCCTTGAAATGGCTCCCCTGGTTCACCATTTAAGACAAATTCTAGGACTGCACCTTTCTCATCAAAATACCTTCGTTTCCAATTCGGCCTCCAATTAATGTTTCCAAATAACCATCAAAGTAACAGAATTAATTGTTCATTCCTTTCGTTTACGAAAAACAGTGATTATACCATTTTCTCGTGATATGGAAAATTCCGGTTTCCTCACAAGAATGAACTATATGTTCCAAGCAATACACCTGTTTCTTGTAGCTGTTATACTGTGTTAGCTTTTGAATGCTGAATTGTATCGCTTAATACTCTATGTTCTGTACGCTGGAGTTGATTCTATGTAGTCTAACAGCCTTCCCCTCTGGGAATATGATTGCCAAGCAATACTTGGTGTATGGAGTCACAGTAGTTTCCGAAAGTCACTTACGTCACTCAAGACACATTCGTGGAGATAGTTGGCACCTTGAAATACGACGCCCAAGTGCGTCAGAAGCATACTTGAGATGTACGGAATAGGTCATCCGATCTGAATCCATCAGTTTTATAATAAAGTATAGTATACATCCATTAATGTAACTAATGTGGTAGGACAATGTCAGCTATTTTCAAATATCTGCAGAATTACTGCACTCTCTGAAAAGCCTGATTTAATGTTGTACTGCAGAATAACACGTGCGTACACCTCACCTATTAAAGAGACAACCCCTAAGGATGGAACAAAGCAATGAGGTCATTTTGAAAGGATTTCTACGCAAGGACTAAACGGGTGTTGACAAGTTGCATGATAATTAATGAGAACTGTATCATATTCAAATAAATGGTTTGAACTCACCAGTAGACTGTCCTCCAAATATATTCAGATGGCTTACCTGAAACAGAGAGGAAAATCAGTTAGTTAACCAATGACTAGTCTGTATGATTTAATAATAATAATATATTAATGTGTCATGTGAGTTGAGGAATGAATGAATGAATGAATGAAGGAAGGAAGGAAGGAAGGAAGGAAGGAAGGAAGGAAGGAAGGAAGAAAAAAAGGAAGGAAGCATTAATTTTTAAGTAACTTTTGATGTAGTGTTCGTAAGTCATCTAACTTACAGTTTTACTTGGAACAGACGCAGTCAGGTGGGACTGTCATTGATGACTGAGCAAGTATTAACACTGGGTTAAATGTTACTTGAGATATCTACTCAAATTAGTTACTGTTAATAGTAACTTAATCGAATCTTGGGTGCACTGCCGTGCGGTTAGGCGCGCGTGGCCGTGAGCTTGCATCCGGGATATAGTGGGTTCGAATCCCACTGTCGGTAGCCCTGAAGATTGTTTTCCGTGGTTTCCCATTTTCACACCAGTCAAATGCTGGGGCTGTACCTTAATTAAGGCCACGGCCACTTCTTTCCAACTCCTAGGCTTTTCCTATCCCATTGTCGCCATAAGGCCTATCTGTGTCGAGGTAGGGGTTAATTACTATAAAATGGTTTAAGAGACCAGTACTTACTTTCAGTCAACTGATGTAAAGCTAGCGAAAAGAGAAAATTATAAGTGATCACAACGAATTGGAATATTACAATCTCTTTCTCCCCCCCACTTTCACCCAATTCTTGTGTGGTCGGAGGTGCAAACTGAGTTTCATTGCCAGATACCATTATTTTTTTGCTTTGTTGCAATTTGCTTTACATCGCCCCGACACAGATAGGTTTTATGGCGACGATGAGATAGGAAAGGGATAGGAGGGGGGAGCTAACAGCTACGCGACCCTAACCACACGGTCACTTGCTCCTGACACTAAGACTACGTAGAGTGATGTATTCACTATCTGTTTTGGTTGTTAGTGAGATGTGTTGTATGCTTATGAAGAATGTGTATCAAGACAAACACGAACGCCCAGTCTCCGAGTCAGAGAAATATTTGCTGGTGTTTTAAAGTTACACTAACACATCGAAGGTTTTCGACAACGCAGCGATGGGAAAGAGCTAGGACTGGGAAGGTAGCAGCCGTGGCCTTAATTACGGTACAGTCCCAACATTTACCTTGTGTGAGATTCGGAAATCATGGAAATATCCAAATTTGTATTTCTTTGTCAGTTTTCGTAATAAAACGTTTCATTCGCTTTTTATATTTCCTAAGCTATGAATTTAATAAATTCGGCCAACCGACAGCATGCATTCGTAGCTATTAGTAACCGTCCTGTAATGATATTATCATAGGCCTACAATTAAAATATAGAAGGGCGCGTAATATTAGCTGAAAAATTCCGTGGAATGTCACACACACACACACACACACACACACACACACACAGACAGACAGACAGACAGACGGACAGACAGACAGACAGAAACAGTAACTCAACACAGAGTCGTAACATTCCTGCAATACTTGAAACAATCACGAGCATTGAAATGACATGCGCGGGATGACGGCAAAAAGGCAAAAAAAAAAAAAAATGATCACACATATTAGCCAACTTGTAAACCTGATGTGGTCTGAAGACAAACTATGAAATTCAGAGAGCTCTTATAAAAAGATAA
The DNA here is from genome assembly GCF_040414725.1 of Anabrus simplex. Lineage (NCBI taxonomy): Eukaryota > Metazoa > Arthropoda > Insecta > Orthoptera > Tettigoniidae > Anabrus > Anabrus simplex. Next base: position 293,277,803 of record NC_090268.1, on the reverse strand, counting down.
ATATGGTAATAATGACCATACTAAGCAGCATAATAACACATAGGCTACAGAACACCCGCGAAAGCACAAACCTCTACTCACCGCTTTGACTGCTGGGCACACACACAGAAATAACAACACAAAACTTGAAATAAAAGAATCAAAAACATTACACTAAAGCTAAAACACTCAAATGCTGAACGTTATACCTAAATGTTAAATTGAATTTCTTAAAGCAAAAACATAGAATACACGCATCTTTTTGCTAATGGCTTTCCGTTGCACCGATACAGATACGTCTTATGGCGACGATGGGATAGGAAAGGCCTAGGAGTTGGAAGGAAGTGGTCGTGGCCTTAATTAAAGTTCAGCCCAAGCATTTGCCTGGTGTAAAAGTGTGAAACCACCGAAAACCATCTTCATGGCTGCCGACAGTGGGATTTGAACCCATTCTCCCGGATGCAAGTTCACAGCCGCGCGCCCCTGACCGCACGGCCAACTCGCCCGGTAATACACGAATCAAAGGGAATACTACTTAAAACAATACGAGAAAGTAAGAGTAAACCAGTATCGCAAGTAACACAATGTACACTTCTACTGCAACCAGAAAAGCGACTGAATCACGTGGAAAGGCGAGGGTAAAAGACATCTAACGGAGCAACCACAGTGCTCGTCCGCCTCCGTAGCGTAACGGTTAGTGTTATTAGCTGCCGTCCTCGGAGGCCCGGGTTCGATTCCCGGTACTGCCAGAAATTTAAGAATGGCAGGAGGGCTGGTATATGGTTCAAATGGTACACGCAGCTCACCTCCAATGGGGGTGTGCCTGAAAAGAGCTGCACCACCACTTTACCACAGTGCTCGAATATGCAAGACCCTTATCATGTCGGAAAACCTTCAGATATAGTTACTAGAGGAGATGACACCAAATAAGGACGAGAGGTTGATATCGACACGAACCACGCAGTTGCTATAAACTCTAAAGACTTGCATCTCACAACAATACCTTCTTCTTCTTCCTCTTCTTCATGTTATTAAAACATGACCAAAGTAATTTTTCCCCTTAGTAATGTCTTACTTAGGGAACCACTCTGAACCCTCGTACACAGTTAAGTTATGCTGAACACTTACAGCAATATTCATGCCGCACGGCCCCTCATGTCTCCATAGTCGACTGGACACACCAGAGTGGTTTATGAAGCCATGTGGTCATTAATATGTAATGTACACAGCTACTCCACCAAGGTATAGTGTGAGCTGTGTGGAGGTTTGTAATACTCCATCTCCATTGTATTTCCTATATCCATATTATTAACGAGTCCAGTTATTAGCCTGCTCAGTACGGTGCGATAAAAAAATGACTCAACACAAACTTCTGCTACTGACATCTACACCACTAAAGTCTTCAAAGGGAAGTAATAACATATCACTATAACATGACTTTCTTCACAATTTATGAAGAACGATAGAACCGGCACCATTTAGCTTCTTCCATATTGTCTTTCCTCATGTTCGGGAAACTGAGTGTTTAATGCCTATCCATGTGCGTCCAATGAAGTGGTTCAGGACAATTTAAATGGGGAGAGAAACCAATCCTGAATAATAATAATAATAATAATAATAATAATAATAATAATAATAATAATAATAATAATAATAATAATAATAATAATACCGAGCTCGATAGCTGCAGTCGCTTAAGTGCGGCCAGTATCCAGTATTCGGGAGATCGTGGGTTCGAACCCCACTGTCGGCAGCCCTGAAGATGGTTTTCCGTGGTTTCCCATTTTCACACCAGGCAAATGCTGGGGCTGTACCTTAATTAAGGCCACGGCGGCTTCCTTCCCACTCCTAGCCCCTTCGTGCCTCATCGTCGCCATAAGACCTACCTGTGTCGGTGCGACGTAAAGCAAATAATAATAATAATAATAATAATAATAATAATAATAATAATAATAATAATAATAATAATAATAATAATAATAATAATAATAATAATAAATCTCTCTCTATATAAATATATGTGTATGTCGGAATATTTCGCCTTCCAGCGTCGAGTCTACCATAGTACACTATAGTGGTTGCGTATCTATAGCTGTGGGAGATGTGGGGATTGAAAATGGCTGACTACGTCACTGAATGCAATAAAATGAGTGAGAATGTAATGGAGGAATCGGATTGAGAATCTACTCTGGAAGGCTGAGAAGTGTACTTCCTGATTTTATATACAATCTTCGAGTTATCTGGCAGGAGTATGGCGATCTCAGAATCATACCAGTTCGCTGCTTGAGAACATTTGTATTTTCTGGAATTCTTGAATATAAAGCAGGTATTTACTGGAACATCACCTTGACAATATCATTGAGGCAGTAATCCTAACCGACAAATACAAGTGAAAATCGGTTTTCATACCAAGATTTCCATTGATCTCAAATGATTTGTAATTTTGTTTCAAATGATTACAATGTCCAGTGAGATTAGTTTACAATATGACTGTCAATAAGCTCAGGGTCATGTTAATTTGAAGGATTCCTGTTTCTCACATGGTCAGTTCTACGTTTCTTTCTTACGTGCCGGCAAGCATAAAATCTGTTTGCGCCAGACAGCGAGACATCAAGACTACATTTAATGTAGTGTATAAGAATGTATTTTTATTAAATTACTTAGTATGTAAGATATTCATGTACGCGATTTTGTAACATTTGTACCATGTTTATGTCTGTAACAGAAGCTGATCCCCATACACTTACACCATATGATATAAGTGACTCAACAAGTGAATGATAAACCAATTTTAAGGTATCATGAGGTATTATATACTTAACCATTTGCATTTTGAACAAGCTTAGCCTCAGTCTTTCACACAACTTATTAATATGTTGCTTCCATGAAAAATATCTATCTATTATTATACCTAAATATTTCATGTTATCAACTTCCTCTATTACATAGTCACAATTGCATGATTTTTGTTCACCATCGTGAATGCACTGAACTGAATGGCCTGTTATCTTAATGTTTTCTCTTTGCATTTTTGGGGTAGTAATGTACAAGACTTTTGTTTTTGAAGTGTTAATTATTAGACCCTTATCATGGCACCATTCTTGAAAGTAGTTGTACTCCATTTGCAAATGCTTCTCTGCTACTTTTGGGTTTTTATGTACTGATACAATTAGTTTATCGTCTGCATACATGAAATATTTACATTTTTTAAAACATGAGCTTATATCATTGACAAAAATAATATACAAAATGGGTCCTAGGATACTTCCTTGTGGAACACCTCTTTTAATAGAAGTTATTTCTCCATATATATTATCAATTTTTACCCTATACGTTCGGTCAGTCAGATAACTTTCAAAAACTTTTAGTGGTGTTCCTCTTACCCCAATTTTGCTTAAGGCTGCAATAATGTTTTCATGGGAAATTGAATCAAATGCCTTTGAGAAATCAATAAACATAGCTAAAATGTGCATACCTTGATTTAGCTTCCCATTGATCAAATTGGAGAATTCCTCAAGAAGATTACTTGTACCCTTGTGTTTTTGATAAGCAAATTGATGTTCATCAATAATTTTAAATTTTTCTAAATATGAGATTAGGTGATCAGCAATGTATCTTTCAACTGCTTTACCTATAGTTTGAAGAATAGATATCTGTCTATAGTTTTCATACTGTAAATGTGAACCTTGCTTGTAAATAGGTCTCACTATGGCAGTCTTCAGATCCTTTGGGAAAATACCTGTCTCTATTATTTTATTGATTAGCTTCTGTATTACTGGTGTTATTATGTCTATGTTATCTTTCAGATGTTTAACTGTTAATTTATCCATGCCTGGTGATTTATTTATGTCCATTCCTTCAATTATGTGTGCTATATCTGCTGTACTTGCTAGTGGTAGATAAAATGATGAAAGTCTCTCTGTATTAGGTAATGGTCTTCGTTGTACTCTACATTCATGTACTACCTTGTCTAGCTGTTCTGAAAATGTTTTTGAAAAGTTATCAACTATATTTTCTAGTGAGTCTTGCCTTCCTAAATAATGTCTTACCGTTTCTTCTATTGTCCATTTCTTTTTAGTCTTTAGCACATCATTTAATACTTCCCAAGTTTTCTTCATGTCCCCTCTACAACTTTCAAACTGCAATCTGTAATACTTTCTTTTTGCTTTTTGAATATCAGCTATTATATCATTCCTCATTCTTTTATATAACCTCCTTAAATTTTCCTTATTTTCTGGATTTAAATTTGATGCATTTTTCCATCTTTTGAAAAGTCTGTCCCTTTCTTTGATTTTTTCTATTATAGCACCCGTCAGCCACGGTTGAGAGTCTTTCCTTCTCTTCTGTTTTTTTGTATCCTTCGTTTCAATAGTTGCCTTGTTAACTGCATTGCAAATCTTCATGTATATATCATCTGAACTCATGTTCTCATTTATTTCTTTTGCAATAATTTCTATTTCTGTTCTTAACATGGATTTACTCACCCTTTCCTGTATGTTATCTATAACTTTTTCACTTGGAACATATTTATTACACCTAGTATCATGTGATATCTGTACAGTTATTATATAATGATCAGAAACTTTAGTCTGAATTACAGAAGAATCTCTTACATTTTTCCCACTCCTAATCAATGCATGGTCGATGCAGGATTGTGTTAGTTTTCCATTTACATATTCTTCCCTTGTGAACTTGTTAATGCAATGAACTAACTGATGATCTGCTAGCACATTATTGTACAAGGATGTGACTCTGCTGTCTTTCAGAATATCTATGTTCATGTCCCCAATAATTATTAAGTTTCTGGCATTCATACTATGTAAATGAAGATCTAACTCCTCCACAAAATCCTTTGGATTATAGTCAGGTGGTCTGTATACTGCCATAATGATCCCATATAGTGTTCCATTAATCCAAACTTCCCCTGATAAATTTTCAAATTGATTTGTTATACATTTCTTTTCTTTAAAATGAACCCTTCCTTGACAAAAATGATTATTCCTCCACCCCTAGAAACATTTCTTATTGAATAATGCATACTGTATCCTTCTAACTCATACTGCTCAATTTCCATTTCATTATTTACATTTATTTCACTAAATATTAGCACATCTACCAGTGGCCTGCTGTGTCTTAATATTATAACCATCTGATCCCAATATTTTCTAATTGATCTTATATTCATGTGAAGTAGAGACATTTCACTTTCTTGTTTCTTTGTCATCTGTAGCCATTAATCACAATTATTGTATACCTTTGAGTCTAGTAATAAACTACAACTATCAATGTAACTAACATCCATAACTAAATTTAAGATACACTAGAGTAAAATTAAATATTGATATTTTCAGCCAGTTACTGGATTTTTTCAATGTCTTTTTTTGAAAGAATTCTTACCGGAGTAGTTTTCTCTTCCTTTCTAGCGAACAGCTTTCCCTGCTTCACCCATACGTACTTCCATCCTTTGATGTCCGCCTGTCTCCATGCCTCCCAGCGAAGATTAGCCATGTAAGGGGACAGTTGCTCCGTGACAAGTACCTTCCCTCCTTCAGTTGGTCCAATAACTTTGGAGTTAAGGATGGTCTTGCTTTTCCTTCTTGCGAGCATTAAGTCTCTCTTCTTCCTTGGTAGCTGAATTATGATGGGTTTGGGTACTCCTTCTTTCCTGGTTGGAACTCTGTGTGCTGCATCTATTTCAGTTTTACACAATGGAACATCCAGCTCTGCTGCAATTCTGCATGCTATTTCTTCAACATCTTCCTCATCTTTCTCTGGAATACCATGTAGCAAAAGGTTTCTATTTCTGGAATATTGCTCAAGTTCTTGTATTCTGATTTCCTGTTCATGAATTATATCATCCTTTTCTTTGCATGCATCTGTTAAACACTCCACTTTCTTTTCCAACTCCTTTATCTGTTTAATCATGCTCTGCATTCCTGTCCTAATGTCCTCATACTGTTCACAAATGAACTTCTGACTTTTAACACTTTCCCTCAGTTCTTCCTTCATTTCATTCACTGCATCTTTCAAGTCCACAACTATTGTTAATTTTCTGTTGATGTCCGTCAAGTCATCGCTTTTTTTAGCGTTACTGCTAGTGTCCACTTTCTTTCTGCATTCAGCACATCGCCATTTTGTTTTCTTGTCCTTGCTCATCGCACGGTACGAATTTTCTTTCAGGGCGGAGCAATCATAGTGCCATGCATTTCCGCACCCCTTGCACTCCACATAGCCCCCGTCATTAGGCAGTTCGCACTCGCACGCTTTGCAGTATTCCATGACTTATGCAGCAGTTGGCAGTACTACCGTGTTTTGTTTCTCGTTCCTTACTCCGCCACTAGAGTCTCTGATGTCATACGTTAACTAAATGGCGACTTAAATTTTAACGAACTCAACAATCAAGCAAACACAGTTTTTACTCTTGTACAGGCAGCTGTGAGCTTGCATCCGGGAGATAGTAGGTTCGAATCCCACTATCGGCAGCCCTGTAGATGGTTTTCCGTTGTTTCCCATTTTCACACCAGGCAAATGCTGGGGCTGTACCTTAATTAAGGCCACGGCCGCTTCCTTCCAACTCCTAGGCCTTTCCTATCCCATCGTCGCCATAAGACCTATCTGTGTCGGTGCGACGTAAAGCCCCTACCAAAAAAAAATCGTATGGCGTCAGTTACCATGTGAAGGCATTTTAATTGGACACTGGGTGCCTGCTCGTCAATTTTGACATTCCGTTTTACTCTGAAGAGTAAACCGAATATCTCTTGGGCTTCTATCACCAAGTTTTAATTAATTTTGTCAGACAAACACCAAATATGCCATCAAATATCTTTTATTTGTCGACATTGTACAACATGGAGTATCGAATGGACTTCAGCGCGTCCTTCAAAAATCCGACTACCTCTGCCGGATTTGAACCCATATCTTGGGACCTGGGGACCGACACTCTACCACTGATCCCAGAATTAATTGGGTAAAGAACCATTATATATTTTAGCACCTGTAACTTACCAGGAGGGAGTATCCGTGGTCATTCTGCTTAGTCTCTTTTCCAATTTTCACTTTCTATTGACGGTACTAGTGGAGGGAGTATTGTATTCACACAAAAATGAGATATTAAATTTTTGTACGGATTCTGGTTTTTCATGTCAACTGGATGCCGAAAAAGTGAGTTTTATCACGGCCTGTAATTACTGGACGAATTGTTTTCTACTCCTTAGATATGCACCCTGTCCTATCACCATCGCTGGTGAGACCTAGCATTTACAGCGCAGGCAAGTGTGGGCAAGAAAAAATTTGTTACTTTCATGATCAATGTCAGTCTCATCCTTTTCTGGCTCCTTGGCTGAATGGCCAGCATAGTGCTCTTCGGTTCAGTGGGCCGCGGGGTTAGATTCCCGGTCGGGTCGGAGATATTAACAGTTAATACCTTGACTCGGGAACTGGATGTATGCCTGCCTCTGTCTGAGGGTCTGCCAATCAAGGGCTGCGGCAGGCTAGAAATAGCCACACGAAATTATTTTAAGTCTCATCCTTGGATTTGACGATATGTAAGTGACTGAGGTATGAGCGTTCCTAATGCTGATAATCCGTGTTATCCCTCATCCATATATTGGGGTGCTCTTGAACTGTATCACATACTGTGCGACAGATTTTCAAGATACCCCTCACAAAGAGTGGGCCCAAATGAAACTATGCAAGATTCAAAGAGGCTTCCTACTAAGAATCATTCGTGTCTATCGCACCATCTCCTCCTACGCAGGACTGATAATCACTAGAATTGAACCACTGTATCTGGAAACTACTGATTTCAACAGAGGTTACAACGGTTCTCTTCAAACACCTCACTATGATATTGAAAAGAAGTCACACTTTTAGGTGTCAGGTCATTCTGGCTTATAAAACGAGCGCTTGAAGGTTACCTTCTGCAACAATACACATCAATGCTTCATACTCGTACACAATGAAGGGTCTCAGATAACTGCCTTAGACCTCAAAACGGTCTATGTAGGATCCTCGTTTGTTGTGTATATTCATAATTCAGAATTTTTGAGTAAGGAATTTAGGTTAGCACATTACACCACCATTTTTCAAGCAGAACTCTTTGCTATAAACGAGGCAGTAAGATGGTGCTTACAAAACAATGATAGTGTTCAAATATCCAGCGATTCTCAATGTTCCATCACCGCCATAAGAAACAAATATAAACTACACCCACTGGCCTCCAACATTAAATTCCTTACCTTATCCAGCAACGTGAATATCTGTTTTAGTTGGGTAAATGGAAATGAGAGGGCGAGCATGTTAGCAAGATCCTCATCTCGATGGGATACAGATTTCAGCCTCTTCACGTGTCCCGCATCTCGTGTGAAGAAGATATTTAGAAGCGAAATGGAACAGAGTTGGATGAATAGCATGAAGGGACATGTCACGCGGAAGTTGTTCCTTCCAAATGTTCATCAACGTTTAATTTCAAAATTCTTCGGACCCACTTTGATATTTACACAGTTTATCCATGGTAAATTTAGAAGTTATTTTCTACTGTTTAAAATACCATCACCAGAAGGATACCTTTGTAAGTACCAGTCAGATCAAACAGTAGCTAATTTCATTTTCTATGTTCCCCTACACGCTATCAAAAGGAATAATTTGTTAGGACACGTGAGTTAATGCAATGTAAGCTTCCCCCGCCAATTTCTGATATATTTGTGAAAAGGTGTTGCATTTCAGCTTTTGTCTACTTCTTAGAAAATGTTTTTAACTCATTGTAATATTCTTAACAGTATTTTGTTATACTAGGCAATGCATTAATAACATTTACTATGGAGTATGTCCGTTGGATGAATTTGCTCTATCAAAGCTCTACCAGCGCCGTCCGATACCCTGCTGGAATTTCACCGCCATTCCCCATTCGGGTTGGTGTCCACCAGGGATCGGTCCTGTCACCGTTTCTCTTCATTTTGTGTATGGGCAAAGTTACCTCGGATATTCATCCATCACCCCCATGGTGTCCGACTCGTTGGCTGAATGGTCAGCGTACTGGCCTTCGGTTCAGAGGGTCCCGGGTTCGATTCCCGGTCGGTTCGGGGATTTTAACCTTAATTGGTTAATTCCAATGGCCCGTGGGCTGGTTATGTGTGGCGAAATCATCCTAGGTAGGGCCCTCATCTTCACAGTCATGCAGGTCGCCTAATAGACCTACACCAGGCCTCTCCGGAGGCAATACGCCATTATTATTACCCCCATGGTCACTCCTGTATGCAGACGATGTCCTACTGGCTGCTGAGAAGCGTCAACAGATTCAAAAACAGATTAAGAAATGGAACGAAAAACTAAGAACACATGGACTTCGACTCAATGCTAAGAAAACTGAGTACATGGAGTGCGATCCGCAGACAAATGGAACCATTCAGATAGACGACCAAGATCTCAATAAAGTAGAACAATTTAAGTACCTTGGTTGTTTCATCAACTCTGAGTGTGACACTATTTCAGACGCCCGTGCACGAGTAAATGCAGCCTGGGTGAAGTGGCGGCAAGCTACTGGTGTCGTCTGCGATCGTCGCATACCAATCCACCTGAAGTCCAAGGTTTGCAGCATTATTGTTCGCACAGTCGCTCTGTATGGCTCTAAATGCTGGCCGGCAACAGTGAAGCACGAACAAGCATTTCATGTCATGGAGATGCGCATGCTTCGCTGGTCACTTGGACTGACCCGGATAGATTACGGTATGTCACCAACCTAGAAATCCGAAAAATCATGGGAGTTGCCCCGATCGTAGAAAAGATGCACGAGACACGACTTCGATGGTATGGCCACGTAATGCGTAGATAAAGTTCATCTGATGTACAGACGGCATTTTGCATCACGCCATCTGGAAAGAGGCCACGTGGTCTGCCCAATAAACGCTGGCTTGATCGCCTTCAAGAAGATATGCGCTATGTTCATCTTGTTTCAAATGATGCCCTTAATGGAACCAAGTTGATATTGGCTTGTAAAACAGCGGTCCCTGCTCCATAGCGGGACAAACACTAATAATATGATTGAAATTTATTTCCAATTAAAGAAATGTGTTGATCAAATTAAAGCAGCTAATTTTTTATTTTAATGGTTTAATTCCATTAACATTTCTCCGTTTATATAGTTTAAATAAAACAATACATTTTCATTATAAATAATATTTAAATCCCTGGACTGACTGAAAATCGAACCCGTGGTCTCCCCAATACCACGGTGCTGGCAACAACAAGATAATTACAATTAGGCATACGTTCTATAGGCATTTCTTCCCTTTCATTTGTTTCTGTATGAAATTTCTGGTTTAATACTTCTGCATAAGAAGAAGAAGAAGAAGAAGAAGAAGAAGGTGATGATTGTATTATTATCAACCATAGCCCTAACATAGTTTTATGTAAAATAGGACTTCCTTCCTTGGAGAAGAAATAGAATGCTGTAAAAGTGTCATAGGGTCGGTTGGTGCGTGCATTTCAGTGGGCTAACTCGGTGAGAAAAGCAACGGGAAACCACCTCACTTATTTCCCTAGAATGTCCCTTCGGTGACTCCTAGGAAATTTATGATAGCTGATGGCGGAGATGTTGAAGAGCAAACCAACCTTCGAGCTGAATACCAAACAAACAAACAAACAAACAAACAAACAAACAAACAAACAAACAAACAAACAAACAAACAAACAAACAAACAAACAAACAAACACACACTTGCTCTTTTACACACAACACACCGCAGTGCCAACCACCACAGAAACACACAATAGCTGAATACATCCCTCCACGCAGGGTTGGTACCAAGAATTCAGGAAAGGCCAAGTCCACATGTGCGAATTCAATTACACACGCTGCGCTGGCCCGTCAGGGCAAGAAGAATGTTCTTGGTCTTACGTCACACTAGCTACATTTTACGATTTTAGTGTGGAGCTTATAGGAGCCTCCGTGGCTCAGACGGCAGCGCGTCGGCCTCTCACCGCTGGATACCGTGGTTCAAATCCCGGTCGTTCCATGTGAGATTTGTGCTGGACAAAGCGGAGGCGGGACAGGTTTTTCTCCGGGTACTCCGGTTTTCTCTGTCATCTTTCATTCCAGCAACACTTTCCATTATCATTTCATAGCATCTATCATTCATTAATAAATCACTTTGGGAGTGGCGACCCCATCGTACTAATAGCCTATATCTGCTTCATTCATTCCATCCCTGACCCGGTCAATGACTGGAAAACAGGTTGTAGGTTTTCATTTTCAGTGTGGAGCTTATTGCTTTATCTCAGGGCCTTTCAGGGTGCATGCGTCCGTGGACTGCACGGCGCAAGGTGCTGAAGACTACTTCACTAGGTTGAGCAGAGTGCAAACCCCCACTCCTCTTTCCCTACATCCCTCTCACACGTTCGGCCTGTCTCCGCCTTCTCCACCTTCCTCACTGATTTTCCCCTCACTAGGAAATGTTGCGGTGAGCGGAGACACTCAGTTGTATGGGACAATGTTACCGGTGTTAAGAACTCGTGTTTCAATATGGTTTGAGCAGACAATTTATCTTCTCTAGTCCTTCTTTTCCTTTTCTTTGCAATTATACCAGTAATATCCGGAACAAGGGAGCCGCTGACAGCAATTCTGAGAGCGTTCTTTAAATTACGATTAGAAATCCTCGCACGCAATCTAGTTTTCGTACAAGTCAAAGCAGAAAAAAAGAAAACTTTGACATATGCATGTGGAACCAAACATAGAAATAAACTTAGCTGAGTCTCGATGCAGCTTAGGAAAATCTTCCTTCGACAAATTTTCGTAGAATTCGAGCAAAGCTTTTGTATTTAAAAATATATATTTTTGATCATCACGTAATTATTGTCCCACAGATTAAGCATTTGGTTTTATCGTCACGACTGAGAAAAGATACGGAAGTTCCCAGTTCGATTGAAATTGACTTTCGGAAGTGTTTGCTTCCATCGAAACAGGTTGTTCCATGATTATGTTGTTGTCTTGCGCTCATCTATTTCACTGATAAAGAAGCCGTCTACCACCGAACGCTTGTTCGCTATCAGGACACTACACCATCCGAGTCAAACCGAGTTGAGCCAAGTCGGACCGATGCACAGTGCACGGAGCCCTTGCGCCTCGGTTTGCACGCGTGAGATTTTGAGAGTTTTAAGAGGCCGTGCTATATGTTGTTCTTAATACCACTTCATGTTTCAGGTAAAGCTCCATCCGCAGTTATCGGGATTCGAATCTTGGTTGGCAACATGGAAGGTGACCTACGGAGCTACCAGTTAAAACTCATGGCTTACACAGCCCATTTATGGACCCTGATTTACCAAGATAACTGCTGACCAGTCAAGTGACTTGCAGATTTTGGTGTGTCACGTACACCGTCGTTAGTCATATTGCTTGGTTTTTTGTGACTGGTCCACTGCCTTTTCATGTCAAATAACTCTTCATTTTGTCTTAAGAGGCTGAGTGAGACCATTCCAGCCCTCAGTCCAGAATTTAAATCCCTGGACTGACTGGAAATCGAACCCGTGGCCTCCCCAATACCACGGTACTGGCAGCATCAAGATAATTACAATTAGGTACACGTTCTATAGGCATTTCTTTCCTTTCATTTGTTTCTGTATGAAATTTCTGGTTTAATACTTCTGCATAACAGGGACTGGAGTCATAAATGCAGAATAACTTCGCCTCATGTCATTCTACCTAAGACTTATAGCTTACAGAACACGAGATTTATTCAGTGAAAGAGCACGCACGATGTATTTTAACATTCCTGCCTGTATTCCCAAGATAATAGGACGAAAAGTCTGTTTAACAGTAAGCTCCTTTTCCGACGATTTATTTATCGCTCAATCTCCAGGGTGCTACTGCTGAGCAAGCTTCCAATTTCGAAGTAGCTACCTCCGGCTGCACGCTCTCGAGATCTAGGAGGGGCTTGTACGCTACTTTGCCGCTAATGCATGATCTCATTTTCTCGACGCTAGGTAGCAATACAGAGAGACATGGCTTATCACAACACTTACAGCCAGATTACCCTCACATCTTACGCCGTGCGCTGCCTGCACAACAAGACACTGCAGTGTTCAGCTTGCGGTCACAGGCTGATCACCATGTATGCCTACATCCTCTACTAACGTTTTAACTTCCAAGTATTATGCATCCTTATGCACGTCAAATTCTTCTAGATGTTTTAACATGCCCGAACCAGACTATTAAACATGTACTATTTATAAAGTTATGGACAATTATGAAAAGAAAACATTAACAAAGGGCGTATTTTGTAGTGGCTCTGTTACTGGAACGTATCAACTGTGATGCATTTCCACTGATTCAACCAGCGTAAACTCATCTTCACTGCTTTCATAAAAGTCAAACTCGTCATCATTTCTCCTTCTTCACTGTCTATCAACTAGTGAGCCAATATATCTCTACATCGCGCACATCTTTTGACAAATAACTTGCCTTGAGGAATAAGTTGAATCATTTAATACTCGAGATTTCTCATTATGTGGCCCAAATAGGAAGTGTTCCTGTGTCAGGGCTGTGGCTTAAACTCTTGCAACATCAAATGAAGAAAATTGCGAAATTTTAGCTATTTTAACGATATTCTAAACTGTGAAAAACCAGCCAACCCCACCAAAAACAAACCAGTGAGCCAAAACCTGCCATCTTCTTCACCAAATCGCGATGAAATCAAACGTCACATAAAGAGACTGAAAAATAACAAGCCTCCTGGTGAAGACTCCATGATTGCGGAACTGTGAAAACATGCCCTGGAAAAAACAATTGAATCCTACACCAAACCGTTGTAGACATATGGAAAAAAACTGCGAGGTGACTCGAAGCTAGCTTTGATCCATCCTTTACACAAAAAAGGAAATATAAGAGATGTGAACAATTACCGTGGTATTTCTCTTCTGTCAGTAGCCTACAAGATCCTGTCACTATCCATCCTTGAAAGACTAGAAGAGCAAATTGAGCATAAACTCGGGGAATAGCGAGCAGGTTTTCGGACAGGCCAATAAAGTGCAGAACAAATACTTAACCTAAAAACCGTAATAAGATACCATATGCTGAGAGGTCGAACCTATGAATCTACATTTGTAGACTTCATGAAAGCATACGACTCCATCGACGTGATGTGTTGCTTAACATCCTTGCAGAAATGGGAGTCGATGAGAAACTGCTGGTGATAATAAGGGCAACGCCAACTAATACCAAATCTAAAGTAAAATTCCAAGGATGTCACTCTGAACCCTTTCAGATCAAGACAGGCGTTCGACAGGGAGATGGGCTGTCACCTCTTTTGTTCAAATGCGTACTTGAGAAGGCAATACAGGAGTGGCGAAAGACGTTAAAAGGAAACTTTACAAACCATTAAGGATTGGGACAAAGAAAAACTGAGTGGAAATAGATTGCTTAGCGTTCGCTGATGATATAGCCCTGATGACAAAAAATTTCGAAAGTGAAATAGAACAGGTCAATGTTTTGAAGGAAGTAGCAGGACAAACTTTACTTACTTCACTTAATTCCTGTATTTCCTAAGTGCAATATAGGGCATCAATGAACTTCCGCCACCGCACTCTATTCTGCGCCATCGTCCTGATCTCTATCCAGGTCTTTCCGTCTTTCTCCATCCCTTCTGCTATTACACTCCTCCTCCATGTGTTCCTTGGTCTGCCTCTTTTCCTGCTACCTTGTGGGTTGCATCACAGGGCTTGTCTTGCTATGTTGTCTTTATCTCGCCGTAATGTATGCCCGATCCACTTCCATTTCCTACGACGCATTTCAATATCAATGGGTGTTTGATGGGTTCTTCTCCATAGCTCTTCATTTGAGATTATTTGTGGCCACCATATCCTCAGGACATTCCTCAAACTTCTGCTCACAAATGTTTGAAGTCTGCTAATCTTCCATGTTTCACACCCATAGAGTGGTACTGTCTTGACATTTGTATTGAAGATGCGTAGTTTGGTGTAGGTGTTAAGTTCCCTTGATTTCCACATTGGTCTCAGCATTGCAAATGATCCCTTAGCCTTATTTATTCTATTTCCTATATCCTCTATAGTTCCTCCCTCAGGGGTGACTGTAATTCCCAGGTCGCAAAAACTGCTTGACTTGCCCGGTCTCTTGGTTTCCTAGAAATAATAGTGCCTTGTTTTGGTTATTATAGCGCATCTCCTTGGTTTTCTTTCCATTTATCTTCAATCCCACCTCTGATGCTTCGGTTTTTAGATCATTCGGCTTTGCTTCCATATCCTTAAAACTGCTGGCTAGCAAACACAAGTCATCCGCGAAGTACAAATCCTCCAACCTGCCTGTCAGTCCCCATTAAATTCCTCTTCGGCGATTCATTGCCTTCATCATAAGATCCAGCACCATATAAATAGTACAGGTGACAGCAAACATCCTTGCTTAACTCCTGTATTTACGGGGATGGGCTCAGACAACAGCCCCTGATGTAAAACTTGACATGTGTAGTTCTCATACATTTTTTGGGTTATCTTTATAATTTTCTTTGGAATCCCAAACTCTTTCATGGCTTTCCACATCTTCTTCCTCATTACGCTATCAAACGCCTTTTCAAAGTCTAAAAATAGTATATACAATGACGACTGCAGCTCCATGGATTGTTCTATAATTATGCGCAGTGTGTTGATCTGGTCTTCAAGGAATAACCGTCTCTAAATCCTACTTGTACTTTTCTCAGCCTTGAGTTAACTCTTTTTCATCCTTTCTAAAATTACTCGTGAGAGTATCTTACTTGGTATGGAAAGGAGGGTAATCCCTCTTCAGTTATCACATTCCAATAAATCTCCTTTCTTCAGAAGCTTAATCAACAGTGCTTTATTCCAATCTGTAGCGATTCTCTTCTTCCCAAATCTTCTTGAAAAGTGGGAACAGAATCTCGACTGAAGTACCCCCATCCACTTTCAAGGCCTCCGGTGCGATATTGTCCATGCCTGCTGCTTTGCCATTCTTTAGTTGTTTAATGGCCCTTTGGATCTCTGTTCTTGATGGTGGTTCTGTACTGATAACAACATCTTCCTGCTCTTCTTCTGTCATCACCTCTGTCTCCTCTTCCTCGATTGTTTCACGATTCAAGATCTCCAGAAAGTGTTCTCTCCATCTTTCTAGCTGTCCCTTTTGCCTGGACAATACTCTCCCATCTTTGGCTTTCACTGGCTTGTCAGATCCGAGTCTTTTCTTACATGCCTTCCTTTGATTCACGGCTTCCCATTTCTCAGAAGTAATCAATTCCTCCCTTCCTCTCTCCCTCTTGAGTAAGACCATTTCACAGGTATTAATGTAGGTACTCTCTATGCTCTTACAATTATGTTCAATATCCTGTCCTTCTTCCTCTCTTAGATGTTGGAATCGGTTACTGAATTCTAGTGAAAAATATTCTTGCACCTCCTTATCCTTCAGTTTATCCCAGTTATACTTTATCGTCCTCTTCTGATGAATGTGCCTAGTACTTGCAATCTTCAGTCGGAGCGTAGCTACTACTAAGTGACGGTCACTTTCCACATCTGCCCCCCCCTCTTGTTCCTCACATCCAACAGGGAGGTTCGCCATGTCTTGCTGATAGTGAAATGGTCGATCTGATTCTCCGTTGTATGGCCAGGGGAAACCCACGTCACTTTATGGCAATTCTTATGTGGGAGGATAGTGCCCCCTATCACCAGCCTGTGGTTACTACAAAATTCAATCTTTCACCATTCTCATTTCTATTACCTATACCATGTTTTCCCATTATATTTTCTACTCCTTGGTTATCATTGCCAACTTTCGCATTCAGGTCTCCCATCATGACCATAATATCCCTTTTCTTTGACTTTAACAGGGTTCAATGTAGCTGACCATAAAATTGCTTTCTTCTTCTTCTTCTTGTTCTCCTGACTCTGTCGGTACATAACACTGCCTTCAGCACCCAAAGCCTGGTGAAGGGGCCGCCTTCTAAGTAACCAAGCCTACTGATTTTCTGTCGGGGTTTCTTCCCTGAGCCTTTGAAGTTTCCACTTCTAACTACAAGGCAGCAGTTCCTGTTCTATTTTTCCCACATAGGAGGGTTGCCTCTTCCGTCAGTTCCACAGTTCCGAAGGCCCTCTTCTCCGCCTTCACTGCCGTTTAGGTCTTTACCGTAACTCTGGCAAGGGGCCCTTACATGGGACTACCAGCCGGGTCAGCTGGACCAAGATTTTTTAAATAGGTGTTACTCCTCTATCACTCGCACTTTGTCCTCACTTGTGACAGGCAGAACCTGATTCCCAAACATTGGGCCCAGGTTTGTGGGAGCAGGACAAACAGGTTTAAAAATTTCCTTTCAAAGGACAGAAGTAATGTCAAATATCAAAGATTATACGGTACAACTAAGCACCAAATATGGAACGATGAACCGTGTTGGTAAATTTAAATACCTTGGGGAATCGATCCAGCAAAATGGACTTGACAAAGAGGCCATAGGAGCAAGGATCAAGAAAATGGAAGTCACTTTCCAAACCACCCGCAACATATACAATAAGAAGTGCTTTTCCCTGAACACAAAAATTCGTCACTACAACACTGTCATCAAACCAGTATCACTGTATGTATCTGAATGCCTTATCCTGTCCGAGAAATGTTTGCTTGCGGATTTAGAGAGGAAGGAAAGAAATATCCTACACACCATACTTGGCCCAAACTACAAAAATGGCATCTACATTAGAAAATCCAGGCAAGAAATATAGGGCCTACTCTAAGCTAGAGATGATCAGGGACACAATGCGTAAAGGCAGAGTTCGCTTCTACGCCGAACATACCCCGTTTTACGGTAGTACATACAAGGGTGTGTGCAGGATTTTATTTTTATGGGGGCATGTGCGGTAGGGAAGGTAAAAACGGTCATATATGACGGATGATCAACTCTCGATGGACGAAACGTATCTTCAGTATATTTGACTCAAAACCAAAAACGGCAATGCCATGGTGCGTTAATGTCAAGAAACATCTTAAAGAACTGGGACTAAAAGCAGAAGATGCACAAGACCGAAATCTTTTCAGAGCAGCCATCAAGACTTTTGAGACTTTCCTGGACGAAAAACGGGCAACTGGTGCTAAATGGACGGAAGAACGTCTTGCTAAACACAGTGAGCTAATGAAGACGATGTGGATCAAGCGAAAAATGAACAAGTGCCAGAATGTAAAGTGAGGCTTATCGTGGTCCCTAGTTGGCCGATTAGCGAAGTTGAATGAATAATAATAATGTGATTGGCTTTACGTCCCAGTAACTACTTTTATGGTTTTTGGAGAAGCCGAAGGGCCGCAATTCATTCCCGCAGGAGTTCTTTTACTTGTAGTAAATCTACCGACACCAGGCTGACGTATTTTAGCGCCTTAAAATTCTACCGGACTGAACCAGGATAGAACCAGTCAACTTGGGGTCAGAAAGTCAGCGGCCATTCAGCCCGACATTATTATTATTATTATTATTATTATTATTATTATTATTATTATTATTATTATTATTATTATTATTATTACTACTACATTCAGTTTGAATAAAATACTGTATACTGTATTCTGCGTGACCAAGATGTGAAAATTAATTAATTACTTAGTATAGTAATATTCGTGTGACCGTTGACGTGTGGGTATCTTAAAACGCATACGATCTTTTTGAGGCAAGCACAAGTTCGGAGAGGTTAAGTTGACGAGATAGTGAGAGTTATTGCGGGCTGAGGTAATAGAGCGGTTAATGTGTCAGCAGGAGGGGTCGCGTGATCGATCCCTGAGGTGGCTATCTCGAGCGCTTTCTCAACCGACGACAGAGTGCGTTCATCACCCGACGCTCTATCTCTGCGCCACTGTTCCACCAGGCAATTCCACAGTAATTTACTACTCGACATTTAAATCCCACCCTTCATTCTTCTTCTCTCTCTCTCAAAACCTTTAAAACCAAAGAGGGCTTCTTTACTAAAATGAAGCAATAAGACACGTTACTCTACACCGGTGCAAAAGAAATTCGGAAATAAAATAAGCTCAGTTAATGTGTTAATACGTTAATTACATTAATTACAAAATGGGTTGGAAGATGCTGGGTTCGAATACTACTGTTTGCAGTCGTTAATATGATTTCTTCTGGTTCCCCTTTTTCCACATGAGGCAAATTCAAGGATTTTACTTTACCCTATTAACATCCATGATCCAAATTTGGGGATTCATTTTGTGGTATTTCTTGATTTGCTGTCCTGATTTGATTTATTTCCAATGTTATCGAGAACGTTTTCAATTCTGTGCCTCAAGTGATTGTAGAATTGTCAAGAACTTAAAATCGTAAAAAGGAAAACGTGTCTTTAAATTTCCTTCATCTGTGTGCTTTTCAAAAGCTGTATGTCATAATTATGTAGGCAATCTGTAATTCCAGGATAACATTTTTATGGTATACTAGCTGTCGTACCCGGCGTTGCCCGAATATTTTTTTGAATCTTTACTTTTAGGATTTGTATTATCTGCTGATTATACTGTATTTGAAGTGAAATTTCGTAACTTTCTGTATTGTGAGGTTGATTGATATTTTGCGAAGTATTAGAGTTTTCGTTATGAGTTTAATTTTAAGTTTTAATTTTGAATTATTTCCTTTGGCATTAAACTTAGTACTTGTGGCAGCTCAGATTTTCTGGGAAGGAGGTGATCCTTTGAAATAAATAATAAAAGTGATAACTATACCTCGGATTTGTAGGTGGTAATAGGTTAGAATGCAAAGTAGTTTGGTTTGTAGGAAGTGTCATGCAACCCGTTCTACCACAGTGTAGGAAGAGTAGCATAAATTCAAGGCGTTCTATAGGCTGTGCCCCTAATATCTATGCAAATCTCATAGCATAACCGTTGTACAGTGTAGGGTATACTTGTTACTGGTAAAAGTAAGTTTGCATTCAAACCTATCAGCACCTAATAATCCGGACTCTAGTGATAACATATTTACGTCGCGTTGTAGATATGATGTACACTCGCGATAAGAAGAATTCCGGGTGGAAAGGAACACATATAACGTTTTGGCTAACCCTGAGAATGGACGAGAAGCATGCGAGGCAATATTACATGTGTTCGTCTTCCAGGAAGTGTGGCTTGTGACATTACGCACTCAGAGGTCACTCCCACCTCCATTTTCTCGGGAACTGATTAGGATGTTTCGATGGTTAAACATTCTGGCTATATTGGCTTCTTCTAACGACCTTCTTAGCACGTTTACCCCTGCGAATAACTTCTGGACCTATAATGTCTCTTCGGCAATGTAGAATAGCACACAGCATCTCGACCCATTCGAATACTAATTACATGAATACAGATATATCATGCATTTCATTGATTTCAAACTGCTAAAACAACGGACTTGCATGCAGACGCTAAAATTATTCAGTAGTCGGCGACAGTTATACGTTTTCATTGCTTTTACTCTACCATCTTAATGCCATCGCTCTTAATCTGTGCGCAGGGGGAAAAAGGTTGTGGGAGAATAAGGACACAACCGTCCGTATGAAAAGCGCATGAACAAGTCATAACTAGAGTCTGGATTATTAGGTTCTGATAGGTTAAATGCAAACATACTTTAGTCAGTAACAAGTATACCCTACACTGTACAACGGTTATGCTATGAGATTTGCATAGATATTAGGAGTACAGCGTATAGAACTCCTTGAATTTATGCTACTCTTCCTACATTATGGCACAACGGGTTGCATGATACTTCCTACAAACAAAATTACTTTGCATTCTAACCTATTACCACCTACAAATCCGAGGTTTATTCATAACTCTGCAACGAATCGACGTTTGAAATAACACTACTCCTCCTTCGAGTATATAAGCATTATAGACACGTCCTACACATCACCCGTCATGCCTTATACATCAGAGGTGACCAGGGGACGCATTGTACGTATGTGGTAGTCCGATATCAAATATTGCTGAAGCAGTCGGACACTCAGAAGACACAGTTTGGTTTTAAAATAAGAATACACCAGGAAGAGGGGACGCAGGGCCTTAAAACTCGCAGAAATTCGGGGCAACCTAAGAATACAACTAGGGGACAGCTCAGCTATTTTGGAAACCAGACATTAAAAATCCCTTTCATATTCACATAGTAATGAAGAACCATTTAGTGTTTGGTTTTCCCTTGATTAGTTTCCTCCAATTATTTGAATGGCTTTACAATTATTTTTGTCGAAAACTACTGCATTGTTTAAGATTATACTTTACTTTTCATTTTATACAAATACAATTACTTTCGTGTGCAGGAAGCGTTCGCTCTATTTATTTACTTATTTTTTCTTTTTCTAAGGAAATGCACTCCTTTGTTTACGACATTTTATTGTGAAATGAAATGTCGTATGGCTTTTAGTGGCGGGATGTCCCAGAACGAGTTCGGCTCGCCAGGTGCAGGTCTTTATATTTGACTCCCGTAGGCGACCTGCGCGTCGTTATGAGGATGAAATGATGGATGAAGACAACGCATACACCCAGCCCTCGTGCCATTGGAATTAACCAATTAAGGTTCAAATCCCCGACCCGGCCGGGAATCGAACCCGGGACCCTCTGAACAGAAGGCCAGTACGCTGACCGTTCAGCCAACAAGTCGGACCGTTTTAAAGGTATTTTAAGTGTAAACATTGTCCCTGCCTTTTATTTTATACGCCATTTTATTCCATTTACAGTAATTTCTCTCCAGTTTCCCGTAATTAAGAAAAAGCACCGTATGATATTTCAGTGAAAGAGCTTTTCAAATGAAACACGACCCGCCTTAGTGAGTTCTTAGTGGAATGTAAGTGTTTTCATCTTAATTTCTTGCGTCCAAATTTGATATCCGTGCATATTTTAGTGCAAAATATGTCAGTTCTTCTTTTGGCATTGCTTGCAAACTTATTAATGTAAAGTAATTTAATAGGGCCTATATTGACGAAAATAAGGGTCATTCTTTCTTACAAAGGTCGGGCGCGTTTAAGGTCATGGTAGAGACCGGTAACATTTCAACCAGTCTTCGCACAAAAGGATTACAGAGAAATAGGAGAATTTTACCCCTAGTGAATTAACATACGAGCCCACGTGGTTCCTCCCTTCATTCCCCTCTCTAGCGCACTTTCAAGGTCGAGCCAATGCGCGCGTGTGTGTGTATGTACCTTCCCCTCTGTGCGTGTTTGGTTCATGTTAGATTTCTCGTCATTCTCTCTTTCCATCTTCCGTCGCTCTTCAGGTGTGTCCATGTGTTATGCTTCAGCATGAATTTGACCTATGAGAGAGAGTGTAAGCTGATACCGGGAGGTTGTGAGAGCTGTACTGATTTCCTTGCCTGAAATGAACATTTTAATATAGGAAGATTTTAATGAATACCAGTGTACATGATTCCAACTGTCAATGGGACTGTCACCAGCCAGGCTAACGACCCCAAAATCTGTGGATTCAACACTAATCCCGATTATTTTGCATATTTTATTTTTACCCCCCTCTCACCCACCGATGGTGCTAAATTTGGATGTAAACGGCACTATTCACCTCAACGATCTCAAAAGCTATGGATTCGACACTAATGTCGAACATTTTCGACTATTTCGATATATATCCTCCTTCCCTAAAGGTGCTACGGTTGTCTTACCACCACAATAATTTTTTCAGAAAGTCAGTCATATGTATACAGAACGTGGATGAAGGCTATCCTGGAACACACTCTCGTACATCCATAATCTCTGCATTTTGGACAGTTTCTTTTTCACTCCACCTTCACTTCTACGGGTGATAGGGGTGTCTCATCTCCACAGAATTCCAGATAGTAAATCATTTGTGAGCCATGTTTGGTTGAAAGTCATGCTCGAACATACTCATGTACATCTATAATCTCGGTAAATTTGGTTATTTTCTTTCTCAGCCCTTCTCACATCCGCCCCCTCCCCAAATTACGATCAGGGATGAATTCGAACATAAGGGGTATCCAGAATGTCACTATTTATCTCAGCAACACCGGAAACAATGGATTCGACACTAATATTGGCCGTTTTCTTTAATTTTCACTCGTCACGCTTCCCCAGCTTCACCGTTAGTGGCGTATTACCCCCCACAGTATTTTTTTCCAGATAGTAAGACATTTGTGTGCCAAGTTTGATTGAGAGATATACTGAAACATACACACATCCACAATCTCGTCATTTTAGATATTTTCTTCTTCACCCCTTCTCACCCCCATTCCGATGAGGACTGGACATGAACATAAAAGGCACACGGAGTGTCACTATACATCTCAGCATTGTTGGATGCGCTTGAGAACGGTTGGCTGTTGAGAGAGCTCTTGCATTATTGTAGTGATAAAGTAGTGAAAACCTATTGAAATAGCTAAATTTTGTGTATATCTGATTCATTTAGTGCTGTTTATATAGTGGTGTTTAGTGCTTGTTGGTAGAAATTGGGAGTAGTGACATTTATTTAAATTTTGTAACAAGTAATTCAGTTGGTCTTCAGTAAATTACGTTTTCTAGGTTAAGTAGGCTAGCTAGGTGTACCTTGTTTCGATTTTAGGTTTAGGAAATACTTTAGGTAATAATATTAACTTTAAAAATATTTGTAAATATCTGTAGGTTCGTTGGTTATACTTACAAAGGTAGGTTATCATAAGGAATAGTACCGTAACTTCTGCAGCAACTTCTCCGGTATTTCGTATAGATATCCGTTCAAACTATCGCGAAGGTAATAATTTACTACATTAAAAAAAAACACGATACGCCTGTAAACCTCCATTTAAAAAGAAGTTAAAGAGATTACACGGTAATAGTTAACAGTCGTTGTATTGTTATTGATTATTGTCGCTCCTCATATTCAAATATTGCATTGTTGGCTAAGTTGTGAACAAAGGGTGTAGTGTAGTCAAGTAAATATAAATAAAAATCAGCTGATCTTGTATTCCATTCATTGGTACTTCTAAGTAGGTAGTTAAAGTATCCGTAATTTATATTTCGCTCCCTCGATCTTTCAGTATTTATGAGCGGTTAGCTAATAATAATAAAGTTCATATATCCCAGTAATTGCAGTTCAAGTCCCTGGAGTAGTAGTAGTAGTAGTAGTAGTAGTAGTTTTGATATAAATATTTGAGAAATTACTGTAGACAACCTCGTATTTTTCAGTAGGCCTAATTAAGGACATTTTTATTCTCCGTCCCGTGGAGTAGGGAAAATAATAGTAATCCACCAGCTGTAATAATCACATAACCACATTTCAGTAGAATTGTAGAATTGTAGTGAAGATAAGGTATAATATATTAGATAGTATCTTGCCAGTTATATTCGTGTTTTTCTTCGTGAACGGCAATCCTTTCGATACTTAAGCATTTAACCAAACGCAGTGTAGTGTAGTGTAGATACATTGCAGTATAGATACAGTACATTTAGATAGTGCCGTATCTTGCCTGCTATATTCGTGTGTTATTTTTCGTGTGTATCTATTAGACCGTAATACTAATAATAATTTGTCTAAGCATTTAGCTTCGTTGGCAATCTTTGAGTACAGTAGTTCTTGCAAACTTCATTTCTGTTGTGCTTAGTTTAGTGACATACGGTACGGTTCCGTAATTAGGAACGTCTGAAAGTAGTTTAACATTACTGTAGTGTACTGTACAGTAGTATACGAGTAATATCCTATTAGAATTTCGTGTGATTATTTTATTATTGTAAAATATTTGTGTAGTACTGGTGTAGTAGAGGTATCCGTAGAAACTCTTACTAAAATACTGTTGTTGTAATTAGAATAGGCTTAATTGCAGTTTGGAATTGTGTAGTTCTTGTGTAGGCTATTACTTTCGATATTCAGTAATTAACAGCAGTTTTTATCCTGTCAGGGGTTGTAGGATAAAATAATAGAGCACGACTAAGTAGTATTGTAGTGTAGTCGTATATTAATTACCTTATTGTTGTGTACTATCCCAGACAATATATCCCTCCGTTCATTTATTTTTTGCAAATAAGATATTTTATTTTTAATTTCATTCCCCCCCCCCCCGTAAAGAATGGCTAAGGAGCGCGAGTGTAGTTTCTGTGGGTGTGGCGAGGCATTGAGGGGTATGAGGGAGGAGTTGGAAAGTTTTTTTTTGCTAGGGGCTTTACGTCGCACCGACACAGATAGGTCTTACGGCGACGATGGGATAGGAAAGGCCTAGGAGTTGGAAGGAGGCAGCCGTGGCCTTAATTAAGGTACTGCCCCAGCATTTGCCTGGTGTGAAAATGGGAAACCACGGAAAACCTTCTTCAGGGCTGCCGATAGTGGGATTCGAACCTACTATCTCCCGGATGCAAGCTCACGTTGGAAAGTTTGAGGGAGATAATTAGGATTCTCACAGAAGACAAGAAGGAAGATAGGACTCCCTCAAACAACGTACAGGTTACAGTAGGTGTACAAGAGGGAGGGGAAGGAAAGGGAGGAGTTGTAGAAGACAGGTGGTCTAATGTTCTAAGGGGAAGGAGATTGCAGGCTAAGAGCTCTATTCAGGATCAGAATTCAGGACAGGTGTCTGTGCAAAATCGGTATGAGTCACTCCAGGTAGAACAACAGAGGGAAGATGAGGGACAGGGAACTGTTGCTGAGATGTGTGGAAGTAGGAGGAAGGGAAAAGGTAGGAAAGGAAAATGTAGAGTAGATGATAGGAAAAGACAGGTGGAACAGGGTCATGGGAAGGAGAAAAGGGAGGAGGAAGTAGCTTCTGCAGTTATCAGGAAAGATAGGGCTGACCAGGAGGGGAGGGGATCAAACGAGGTGGGTAGGGTTGAGGCTCTGGTCATGGGAGGTTCCATCGTTAGACACGTGGGGAAAGTGTGTGGAGGAAAGGGTACCAGGGTAGAGTGTTATCCAGGAATTAGGTTGAGGCAGATGTTGAGGAAAGTAGAAGAGAGGGAGGAGGGGAAGGAGAAGGTGGTAGTGTTTCACGTTGGTACCAACAACGTAAGGCAAGCTGATATAAGTACCAACATAGTTGGAGATGTGTGGGATCTGGTAAATGCAGCACGGGTGAAGTTTAAGAAAGCGGAGATTGTTATTAGTGGAATACTGTGTAGGAGGGATACTGACTGGAGGGTGATTGGGGATTTAAATGAGACTATGGAGTGGGTATGTGGGAAACTGGGAGTGAAATTTCTAGATCCTAATGGGTGGGTAGGAGATAGGGATCTGCGCTCAGATGGCCTTCATATAAACCGCAGTGGTACGTATAAGTTAGGAAATTTGTTTGGAAGGGTAATAGGGAGGTACATTCAGGGAAACGGGATGGCCTAGGGAGCGGTGATTAGGGAACAGGGAACTGGAAATCAAGTAGGGATGACATAAAATTGTTAGTGTTGAACTGTAGAAGTATTGTAAGGAAAGGAATACAATTAAGTAATTTAATAGATATATATTCACCAGATATTGTAATAGGAGTTGAATCATGGCTGAGAAATGATATAATGGATGCAGAAATTTTCTCACGGCACTGGAGTGTGTATAGTAGAGATAGGATAGGAAGGGTGGGAGGCGGAGTGTTCATTCTGGTGAAAGAAGAATTTGTAAGCTACAAAAAAGTTAAAGATGAGACACATGAAATTCTAGGTGTAAGGCTCATTTCTAAAGATAATAGGCAACTTGATATATTTGGAGTGTACAGATCGGGAAAGGGTAGCACTGACGCGGATTCGGAATTATTTGATAGGATAGTCAGCTATGTGGGAAACGACATGGAAAGAAATGTGATTGTAGCGGGAGATCTGAATTTGCCAGATGTCAATTGGGAAGGAAATGCGAACGACAGGAAGCATGACCAACAAATGGCAAATAAGTTAATATGGGAAGGACAGCTGATTCAGAAAGTGATGGAACCAACCAGAGGGAAAAATACCCTGGATGTCGTGCTGATGAAACCAGATGAGCTCTATAGGGAAACTGAAGTAATAGATGGTATTAGTGATCATGAAGCTGTTTTTGTGGTAGTTAAAAATAAATGTGATAGAAAGGAAGGTCTTAAAAGTAGGACTGTTACGCAGTACCATATGGCTGATAAAG
The DNA here is from genome assembly GCF_040414725.1 of Anabrus simplex. NCBI lineage: Eukaryota > Metazoa > Arthropoda > Insecta > Orthoptera > Tettigoniidae > Anabrus > Anabrus simplex. The sequence goes on along the minus strand of NC_090268.1, from coordinate 293,250,790 downwards.
CAGGCATGAGGCAGTTTCTAAAAAGTAACTATGATCGGTGGAAAACGGTAAATAAAAATGTAAACAGACTCTGGGATGGGTTTAAAGAAATTGTTGAGGAATGCGAAAACAGGTTTGTACCATTAAGGATGGTAAGGAATGGTAAAGACCCAAGTTATTATAATAGAGAAATAAAGAGACTAAGAAGGAGGTGCAGAATGGAAAGAAATAGAGTTAGAAATGGCTGCGGAAGTAAGGAGAAATTGAAGGAACTTACTATAAAATTGAATCTAGCAAAGAAGGCAGCTAAGGATAATATGATGGCAAGCATAATTGGCAGTCATACGAATTTTAGTGAAAAATGGAAGGGTATGTACAGGTATTTTAAGGCAGAAACAGGTTCCAAGAAGGACATTCCAGGAATAATTAATGAACAAGGGGAGTGTGTATGTGAGGATCTTCAAAAGGCAGAAGTATTCAGTCAGCAGTATGTAAAGATTGTTGGTTACAAGGATAATGTCGAAATAGAGGAGGAGACTAATGCCAAAGAAGTAATAAAATTTACATATGATAACAATGACATTTACAATAAGATACAAAAGTTAAAAACTAGAAAAGCGACTGGAATTGATCAGATTTCTGGGGATATACAAAAGACAATGGGTTGGGATATAGTACCATATCTGAAGTACTTATTTGATTATTGTTTGGTCGGAGGAGCTATACCAGATGAATGGAGAGTTGCTATAGTTGCCCCTGTGTATAAAGGAAAGGGTGATAGACATAAAGCTGAAAATTACAGGCCAGTAAGTTTGACATGCATTGTATGTAAGCTTTGGGAAGGCATTCTTTCTGATTATATTAGACATGTTTGTGAAATTAATAACTGGTTCGATAGAAGGCAATTCGATTTTAGGAAAGGTTATTCCACTGAAGCTCAACTTGTAGGATTCCAGCAAGATATAGCAGATATCTTGGATTCTGGAGGTCAAATGGACTGTATCGCGATTGACCTGTCTAAAGCATTTGATAGGGTGGATCATGGGAGACTACTGGCAAAAATGAGTGCAATTGGACTAGACAAAAGAGTGACTGAATGGGTTGCTATATTTCTAGAAAATAGATCTCAGACAATTAGAGTAGGCAAAGCTTTATCTGACCCTGTAATAATTAAGAGGGGAATTCCTCAAGGCAGTATTATCGGACCTTTATGTTTTCTTATATATATAAATGATATGAGTAAAGGAGTGGAATCGGAGGTAAGGCTTTTTGCGGATGATGTTATTCTCTATAGAGTGATAAATAAGTTACAAGATTGTGAGCAACTGCAACGTGACCTCGAAAATGTTGTGAGATGGACAGCAGGCAATGGTATGTTGATAAACGGGGTTAAAAGTCAGGTTGTGAGTTTCACAAATAGGAAAAGTCCTCTCAGTTTTAATTACTGCGTTGATGGGGTGAAAGTTCCTTTTGGGGATCATTGTAAGTATCTAGGTGTTAATATAAGGAAAGATCTTCATTGGGGTAATCACATAAATGGGATTGTAAATAAAGGGTACCGATCTCTGCACATGGTTATGAGGGTGTTTAGGGGTTGTAGTAAAGATGTAAAGGAGAGGGCATATAAGTCTCTGGTAAGACCCCAACTAGAGTATGGTTCCAGTGTATGGGACCCTCACCAGGATTACCTGATTCAAGATCTGGAAAAAATCCAAAGAAATGCAGCTCGATTTGTTCTGGGCGATTTTCGACAAAAGAGTAGCGTTACAAAAATGTTGCAATGTTTGGGTTGGGAAGAATTGAGAGAAAGAAGAAGAGCTACTCGACTAAGTGGTATGTTCCGGGCTGTCAGCGGAGAGATGGCGTGGAATGACATTAGTAGACGAATAAGTTTGAATGGCGTTTATAAAAGTAGGAAAGATCACAATATGAAGATAAAGTTTGAATTCAAGAAGACAAACAGGGGCAAATATTCATTTATAGGAAGGGGAGTTAGGGATTGGAATAACTTACCAAGAGAGATGTTCAATAAATTTCCAATTTCTTTGAAATCATTTAGGAAAAGGCTAGGAAAACAACAAATAGGGAATCTGCCACCTGGGCGACTGCCCTAAATGAAGATCAGTATTGATTGATTGATTGATTGATTGATTGATTGACCCCGAAAACTATTAATTCGACACAAATATTGGTCATTTTCGATTATTTTGTACATGTCACCCTCTTCCCTCCCCCCATCCCTACGGGTGCAGGGGCGTTTTTAACAACAGTATATTTTCCAAATAGTAAGTCAATCGTGTGCCAAGTTTGGTTGAGGTTTTCAATTATTTATTTAAATGTAAACCCCCTCCATATCCCCACCGCTAGGAGTGGTAGCCATATCTTACTCCCACAGCATCTTTTTCCATATAGTATATAAAATGTGTACCAAGATTGGTTGAAATCGGTCCCGTGGTTTAGGAGGAGGTGTGGAACAAATATCCCACATACAATAACGACAAGTTAAGGTAATAAAGATAATCTATATAAATAAAACCGTGTGTCTGTACATTGACTATTTTGGCGAAATTTTCGTCCAGTTGTGAATTTCAGGTGCAGTAATGACCATCTGTATATTTTTTATATTTGGTGTCGTATTCTGTTTATTGGTCTGAGTTATTATAACTTGCAATCTACTGGATATATTTCTAGCAAACTTAATGTTTAGAATCCACCTGTCTTTGGGTAGGTTTTAGGGCCAATATTTTTCCTATATCCCGAAACCGGGTTTTGCACTACCACTGTTCATTTACTTTCCCCCTACCTTCCTAATATTATTTATTACTGTCCAGAAATATTTCCCTCCTGCTTGACCTAGTCTTTCCAGGTTATTACCAAAATGTTCCCACGACTTCTTTTTGGATTCAACAACTATTTGTTTTGCTCCGTTTCCTTTATCTGCGTACAATTCCCTGTCTGCATCAGCCCTTGTTTGGAGCCATTTCTGATAAGCCTTCTTTTTACGTTTACATGCTGCTCTCACTGCATCGTTCCACCAAGATGTTTGCTTTTTCCCATCTTTACACACAGTTGTTCCTAGGCATTCCCTTGTTTTTTCTATACACCATCCCTGTCTGCCTCCCATTCTCTTTCTATATCCTGAACCTGTTTACTGTCCACTGTTCGGAACTTCTCACTAATCATATCCAAGTACTTCTGTCTAATTTCCTCGTCCTGGAGATTTTCTACCCTTATTCGTTTGCAAATAGATTTCACTTTCTATACCCAACGCCTGGAGATACTTAGTTCACTACAGATCAGATAGTGGTCGGTTTCAACGAAAAATCCCCGAAAAACCCGTATATTCGTAACAGATTTCCTGAATTCGAAGTCAGTTTACATATAGTCTATTATGGATCTGGTACCCCTAGTCTACCATGTGTAGCGGTGAATAGCCTTGTGCTTGAAGAATGTATTCGTAACTGCTAAACCCATACTAGCACAGAAGTCCAACGAACGCTTCCCATTCCTATTAGCTTCCATACCTCCCCCACATTTACCAATCATTCTTTCGTATCCTTCAGTTCTATTTCCAGCTCTCGCATTGAAATCGACCATTAGTAATATCCTATCCTGACTACGATGTCACTCAATGCTTCATAAAACTTGTCAACTTCATTCTCACCTGCACCCTCACATGGTGAATACACTGAGACAATTCTCGCCCTAATTCCTCCAACTGCCAATTCTACCCACATCATTCGCTCATTTGCGTGCCTAACAGAAACTACGTTGCGTACAATAGTATTCCTGACGAACAGTCCTACCTCATAATCTGCCCTTGCCTTCTTAACACCCGTCAAGTACACTTTATAACCTCCTGTCTCTTCCTCGTTATCTCCCCTTACCCGAATATCACTACTCCTAGCACATCCATATGCATCCTTTTTGCTGACTCAGACAGTTCTACGTTCATTCTCCTATAAGCTCCATTAATATTGATAGCTCCCCATCGAATTCCATTTCGTTCGCCAAATTGTTTCCAAGGAGTTCCTCGCCTGTCAAATGGGAGTGGGACTCCGTTACTCTCATAAGTCCGGGGCTTACTTAAAATGTTCTGAGCTCGGTAAATTCATGAAGAAGGATGCTACCCTACTTACACATAGTCCAAGTGAGGCTCTCTCCTCTAACGGGTTAGGAACCATCGGTTGATTTTATAGTCCTAGCCGCCTGAGCACAAGGAGGGCCATGACTCAAAATATGTCCGAGATGCCCACTCCCATTCCGTAACAACTGGTATTCCGACTCTCAGGACCACTTACGAGGCCACTCAGCCGTTACCCGTGTTTCACGAACTAGGACGTGACTACAGTAACCCACACCGTGAACCATATTATTATTATTATTATTATTATTATTATTATTATTATTATTATTATTATTATTATTATTATTATTCTGGAAGGGCTGAGTGGCATAGTCACTAGGTTCTCACGAAGGCGCTTCTGGCTCGAATTCTGGTCAAAGCACGTAGGATTTAAAAAATGAAATGTTTCAACCGTGAGGGTCGGATACTACGTACAACTGGACCTCTCATGGCCATGATCACAATATTGACAGTCACGTAAAACCAAACCTTTTTGTTGGTAATAATAATAATAATAATAATAATAATAATAATAATAATAATAATAATAATAATAATACAAGCAAAAACCTTTGTACAAGAGCCCATTAGGACCTAACAAGATAACCGATATCCATCCGGATGGCCTTCTGATACCGGACCGCTACGTATTCAGCTTAACGGCATTATTACCCTATTGCTTGGTTTTCTTGACCGAATCTCTTACTTCTAGAATCAGACAGCTCATAAGGATGAGTAAATCCCTTTTCTGCCGTCAGTCCAGAATTAAAATCTTTGGACTAGCCAGAAATCGAATGTGGGACCCTCTGAACCGAAAGTCACGATGTGACGGGCAAACCTCAGGTTTCACTAAACCACTATAAATTGTAGTAAAGTTTACAGTTTGAATTATGTTTCACCGACACATCGCGACGATGAGATAGTAAAGGGGTAGAAGTGAGAAGGGAACCCTAATTAATACTGCCCGAATGAAAACTGATAGCTGCGTGACGCAAATCGTACAGCCACTTGCTCGTATCATTTAGTATCCCTTCAGGAGAAAAATACAAAAAGGATCTTCAAAAGATATTCGTCTTTCAGCACGGAAAAATAAAATCAACCTCCTGTGTGATAAAATGGAACCGGGCAATCATAAGTGTGCTTTTGGGAGGTGATGGGTTCGGAAACTACCAATGGTAGCTCTGAAGAAGCTATTCCGTTGTTTCTATTTTCACCCCAGGAAAATGCCAGGGTCACGACCCTCTCAGTACCAGGCATCTCCAACTTCCCCATCACCAAAAAACTGTCATTGTTAGAGTGATGCTGAACTGGTTGCAAAGGCAAGTAGTTAAAAAATAGAATGCTTAAAATGCTGTTCCAAAACCCTTGCATTTTCGTTTAGATTGAGTCACCTTATTGGCATGAAGGGGCCATGAAGGGTCTTGGAGGAATGGAAGCATAGGATTCTATTATCCGAAACCTCAGCACTGAGTGGAACAGAGAGGATGCCTTTATGCCCGGCCCTCTTTGTCCCTATAAATGTATCCGATACTCATTATTTAGTGTAGGCTGAGTGAAACTCTGGGCCACCTCCCCTTCTGAAGTGAAACTCTCGTTTCTACCTTGCTGACTTCCTGAAGGGGAATCAAACCCACATTATTCCGAGTGAACCAAACACCCCTTTACTGTCTCGGTTAGGCACCCTCTGGTATATAAATGGTAGATATCCATTTCTATCTCCTGCTCCACATTTTTCTTTACATCACGTTCACCCCTATAAAATAATTCGTGTCGGAAAATATTGTGTTATACCAAAATAAAGGCGAGATGTTCTAAAATCTGAGGTCATATGTACACAGTCACGATGCTGTTCATAAACAATAGCGGACGATCAGCATCTTGCATGTCTGCGCTAGCCCCCTGGCGCTAGTTTAATCAAGGTTTAGCGTGCCGGAGACGATGGGGGTAATTAATAAGATTGTAAGTCTTCCGGACAGCGTCTAATATGAAAAAGTGTTGCCTCATAAAGTTCCTCACGAACACAACCCTGAAAATTTTAAATTCTTTTACGTAATGAACCTGCAGTGAACTGTTAGTAGGATGGGAACTACTTTAATAAGGTGTAATTTTGAAACGCGAATAACAGAATATCCTACATGAAAGAAATTAATGGGGCCGACAAACACTACAAGTCACGCTTAGAAAAGAAAGAAGTGCATTAGAAACTCATAATTAATGATGGTTATAATTTGGTGTAGCTCCTTCATGCAAACAGTAGGCCTAATTAAATAAGTGATTCAGATATGATACTGTATCCAAACCCATTGTCTTTAGTATATCCCCAGCTGCTTATCTAATTTTAAACTTTCGTATCTTATTGTAAACGTCGTTGTTATCATAGGTAAATTTTAATACTTCTCTAGTATTAGTCACCTGCTCTATCTGGACATTATCCTCGTTGCCAAGAAACTTTACGTAGTGCTGACTGAATACTTCCGCCTTCTGAAGATTCTCACATACACACTCTCCTTGTTCATGAATGATTCCTGGAATGTCCTTCATGGAACCTGTTCCTGCTTTAAAGTATCTGTACATATCCTTCCATTTTTGACTAAAATTTGTAAGACTGCCAGTTATTCTTGCCATCACGTTATCCTTAGCTGACTATTTTGATAAATTCAATTTCCTAGTAAGTTCCTTAAATTTATCCTTACTTCCACAGCCATTTCCAACTATTTCCTTTCAACTTGCACCTCCTTCTTGGACTCTTTACTTCTGTGTTATAATATAGTGGATATTTATCATTCCTTACCACATTTAATAGCTACAAACCTGTTTTCTCATTCCCCACAGTTGTTTAAATCCATTGCACAGTCTGTTTAATAATGAAAGGGATCAAATAGGGCATTACCCTGAGTGGTATATTTTCTCTAGGGTTTACAAATCTGAGAAACTTCTATAATATCGCATAGCTTCACGTCCAAGTAACTATATTTACGGTGCCGCACTTTTTCCCGTAGAAGATGTTAAGAAAGTTTAATAGTTTTGGAAATACACTGACTGACAGAGCAAATGCAACACCAAGAAGGAGTGGTTCGAAAGGGATGAAAGTTGGGGAAAAAACAGAGACGGCACGGACGAATAATTGATGTTTATTTCAAACCGATATGCAGGTTACACAATGCACACGGCATCGACTCAGTAGGATGTAGGACCACCGTGAGCGGCGATGCACGCAGAAACACGTCGAGGTACAGAGTCAATAAGAGTGCGGATGGTGTCCTGAGGGATGGTTCTTCATTCTCTGTCAACCATTTGCCACAGTTGGTCGTCCGTACGAGGCTGGGGAAGAGTTTACAAACGGCGTCCAATGAGATCCCACACGTGTTCGATTGGTGAGAGATCCGGAGAGTACGCTGGCCACGGAAGCATCTGTACACCTCGTAGGGCCTATTGGGAGATGCGAGCAGTGTGTGGGCGGGCATTATCCTGCTGGAAAAGAGCATTGGGCAGCCCCTGAAGGTACGGGAGTGCCACCGGCCGCAGCACATGCTGCACGTAGCGGTGGGCATTTAACGTGCCTTGAATACGCACTAGAGGTGACGTGAAATCATACGCAATAGCGCCCCAAACCATGATGCCGCGTTGTCTAGCGGTAGGGCGCTCCACAGTTACTGCCGGATTTGACCTTTCTCCACGCCGACGCCACACTCGTCTGCGGTGACTATCACTGACAGAACAGAAGCGTGACTCATCGGAGAACACGACGTTCCGCCATTCCCTCATCCAAGTCGCTGTAGCCCGGCACCATGCCAGGTGTGCACGTCTATGCTGTGGAGTCAATGGTAGTCTTCTGAGCTGACGCCGGGAGTGCAGGCCTCCTTCAACCAATCGACGGGAAATTGTTCTGGTCGATATTGGAACAGCCAGGGTGTCTTGCACATGCTGAAGAATGGCGGTTGACGTGGCGTGCGGAGCTGCCACCGCTTGGCGGCGGATGCGCCGATCCTCGCGTGCTGACGTCACTCGGGCTGCGCCTGGACCCCTCGCACGTGCCACATGTCCCTGCGCCAACCATCTTCGCCACAGGCGCTGCACCGTGGACACATCCCTATGGGTATCGGCTGCGATTTGACGAAGCGACCAACCTGCCCTTCTCAGCCCGATCACCATACCCCTCGTAAAGTCGTCTGTCTGCTGGAAATGCCTCCGTTGACGGCGGCCTGGCATTCTTAGCTATACACGTGTCCTGTGGCACACGACAACACGTTCTACAATGACTGTCGGCTAAGAAATCACGGTACGAAGTGGGCCATTCGCCAACGCCGTGTCCCATTTATCGTTCGCTACGTGCGCAGCACAGCGGCGCATTTCACATCATGAGCATACCTCAGTGACGTCAGTCTACCCTGCAATTGGCATACAGTTCTGACCACTCCTTCTTGGTGTTGCATTTGCTCTGTCAGTCAGTGTATGTGCAAAAATACATTTTTTTTTGCTAGTTGCTTTACGTCGCACCGACACTGATAGGTCTTATAGCGACGATGGGAGAGGAAAGGGCTAGGAGTTGGAAGGAAGCGGCCGTGGCCTTAATTAAGGTACAGCCCCAGCATTTGCCTGGTGTGAAAATGGGAAACCACGGAAAACCATTTTCAGGGCTGCCGATAGTGGGATTCGAACCTACTATCTCCCGGATGCAAGCTCACAGCCGCGCGCCTCTACACGCACGGCCAACTCGCCCGGTGGACAACTATGAAATTGAGGGTCTATGCTATAAAAGGCCCAACCAGTCATCTTAGAATAAAACACCTCCCGTGTGCAGACCATATTCTGGTCAGCTGGATTCCGTTCTAACAGTTTTAACGTTTCCCATCTATGCTGTCCCACTATACCATGTTCAGAACTACTCTCAAGACCCCAGTGGGTCGGAGGGCTAAAAACCCTCAATGGATTCGGGCTGTCTGTCATCATTTGCCTAGTTTGCCATCTTCAGAGCTGGTGATTGTGGAGTTGGAACCCACCATCCCACGAATGCAAGCTTACACCTACGTGGCAAGTACAACGCAACCAAATCATTCGGTATTATTATTATTATTATTATTATTATTATTATTATTATTATTATTATTATTATTGTTACGGAGATATCCGTGGTAGGTAGAGGTGAAAGAAGGTGCGGGCGTGAATGGGTTTCAAACTACGGAATCAAAGTTAATGTAAAAGTAATTTAAAATTTAACTAGGTTATATTTTCTTTTCAAAAACAAAGCAATAACAGACATGGCAGGTACAATGTAGCAAAACAAGGGGAGATACAATATTTACAGGTTTTGGGCTTCACGCCCTGACTTCTGCGATCAGCTCAGTTTTACCACAAACACAAGTTTTAACAGAGGGGCAGAAAACCCCATTCATCCCTAGGAGCCCCTGGCTCCGAATTACACAGAAAAGCCTCCACGAGGCATATGACACTCCATTTTCAAAAGAGCGATCCGCTCTTAAAATTTAAGCCTCTCAAAGGCCAAACCAAACTCTACCTTCAAGCTGTCCTTTAAGGACGTATTCACAGGGGTAAAATACCCAACCTACAGAGGTCTATTACATGAAAAGAAGGTTGATTACATGACCTCTAAAATAACAATTTGAGAGGAGGCGATCTTGCACTCCTAATACACTTTGTTTTTAAAACCTAATCTGGCTCTGGGCCGCTAACGCAAGGGCTAATCCCATACTACAGAGGTGACTTAGAGAAGAACGCTTTACATTACATAAACGAAGAATAGTTTGAGAAAATAAGTTCACCTCAAAACAAATGTGAGTGGGAGCTCGAGAGGGTTAGCACTCTCTATCCCAATATGTAGCTTTACAAGAAAAGATGAAAAGAGTAATTACATTTTAGGAAAAGGTTACATGATGGAAATGCTTCGAACCCGCCGCGAGTGTTAAACTGCCGACCTAGCAAGAAAAGAAGTTATTAATAGGCCATTACCTGGTGTTGAACGGCTGAAGAAGAAAGAGGCGCTTCCCGCCTCCTGCTATGTACTTAATACACTGAAAGATGGAACAGAAGTGGCCCGGAGATCCCAAAATCAGCAGTTTATATCCTCTCGCGGAAGATTCTAGGCGTTAGGGGAAATAAAACACCCTCCCTCAAAGTTTTTATTGGTTCGGGAAAAGAAACCCCTACATAGAGGAAAAAGAAACACATTATTGGTGGAAAATTAATTAAAGAAATTCGGGATTGGCTAGATCCAAACTAAGGGGAAAAAGAGGGGTATACAGCCAACTTAAACAATGACAGAAGGAAATTTAACAAAGAACAAACTCTTGAAATAAAAATTTCTCCAACAAAATAGTTCTTTAACTCCGCACTAGGTCGCACTATTGTTGATCTTCAGTAGTGTCCTCTAGAAGAGAAAGTTCACACTTCTTACTTCAAGCGAAACAAAAACACATCAAAAGTGACACAGTTCAAAAACTCAAAATTTTCCACGTGGTGACATCTTCTGAGAAAGTAGAGAATTAATAGAATAGATAAAGTTCAACCTTCCTCCAGAAGAGGAGTTTCAACTGGCGCAACTTTTAAATAAACAGAGTAGAGGTGTACCGCCCGGTACAGACCTCCCCCCCCCCCCAAAAGTTCCTCCAGGGGTGACACATGAAATCAGTTTGAAACAAAGTCCAAGTAATGATGTTGATATTAAGATTAATTGCGGAAGCATTTATAAGATTTTAGTAATTTGGTTGGTTTCAATTTCAAAATTTTGTTGTTGCAGGTGCAGTAAAGTCTTTCTGTTTGTAGTAGTTGAATTTCTGAAGATAAACCTTTAATGCTTAAAAGTGAAGAAAAGTTTTGCAATGTCCACCAAATATTGTTGTTAAATTCCCAAATGTAGTTATCTCTTATAGTAACTGTCCATGTAGTTGATGTAGATTGAGTCGGATGGCCGGACCGGCCGTTGCAGCTTGCGTCCAACGGAGGCCGCTCGGACCCCTCAAGTACCCTGAGATACCGCTCGCCCGCACTATGAGGGGAGCAGAGGAGTTGAAGTACGCCGCGCCCGCGGTGAACAGATACAGGCTGCGGGCATGTAGCAGGTCGTGCGCCGCACATCAGCCTTGGCCGGGGGGAGAGCTCCGGCTCGCCGTGCACATGTCGTCCTCGCTGGAGAGGAGGGGGCCCATCCCCCTCCCCAGTCGCTGCACGGCGCTGCGCGGCTGCGGGGGCGCTGAAACATTAAAGCTAGGCGGCAGAATTGTGTTGGACTATCATCTTCTTTGAGGGTACAGGCTTGTGGAGAGGTTGAGGGGCCAGCGGCGTGTAGATATCCATGGCATTTACTATTATGAAGCCACAGTGTAAGGTGAAGCAGGAGACGGGAGCGTGGTAATGGCCGTGGCAAGAACAGGATGGCAGTTTAACGGGTCGGGGCAGGTTTTATACAAGGCTTACATCTAAAACCAAAATATTACAGAAGGGGCAGAATGCCTTAAAAGTGAAACTCAAAAAAAAAAAAAAAATATAACCTTCATATCCTTTCAAAATAATATGAAGCAAGTTAGCACAGAAATTACACCGGTTTCACCTGGGACAGGTGAACTCTAAATATCCTCTCGGTGGCTGGATTACTTAGCAATAAGGTAACCGGCGTAAGAAAATCGAGAATGATACAAGGCCCATGAAATCTGGGGGCAAGCTTGCCCGCGGGAACAAAATTTTTGACCATAACCTGGTCACCTACCTTCAAAGTGGTGGGTCTCCGTCCACGATCATACCTTTCCCTAACCTTTTCATGAGACACTTTAAGATTGGCTTTAGCCTTCTTCCAAAGATCTTTAATGTTATCCGGATCTATTGTCTCGGGTAGAATGTCATTCAAAGACCAGAGGTTAGAGAGCGGCGAGTTGGGAACAAACTTGAACATCAAGGAAGCTGGAGTAAACTTGTGAGATTCATGAACCGCCGAATTCAAAGCAAAAGCTATCCAATGCAGGGACGTGTCCCACCTGGAAGGATCTTCATGATGATAGGCAATGAGTGCGGACCTGAGATTACGGTTAACCCGTTCAGCCAGAGATGGTTGAGGGTAATAAGCAGATGTAGTTACATGAGAGATGGACAAGTCAAAACAGAATTTACGAAACAGATTTGATGTAAAAGCTTTAGCATTATCAGATACAATGTATTGGCACGGACCAAAAGAAGCAAAAATAGAATTTAGGCAAGTAATGGTGGACTGAGCGGTAGCCAGCTTAGTCGGAAATAACCAGGAAAATCTTGTAAAACCATCTACACACACAAAGATGAACTTGTTGGCATTACCCTTTGACTGGGGGAAGGGTCCCACATAATCAATATACAGTCGTTCCATGGGGCGCGACGCTTGATGAGAAGACAAAAGGCCTACTTTAGTGGACATGGTGGGTTTACTGATCAAACAAGATTTACAAGCTTTTACAAGTTCCCGAATTTCACCGTCCATACCTTTCCAGATGAACATTTCACGAATCTTTTCACGAGTTTTAAAGATACCCAGATGCCCCCCCAATGGGGTCTCATGATAGTATTTGAAGATCATAGGTACAAGAACCGCTGGAACAACAACTTTCATCAACTTATCATGCCTCGAAGGGCAACATAGAACACCATTCCTCAGAACATAAGGGACAGCATGTTCCCCAGAAGAAAGGGTTTCCATTATAGGAGCCAGCGTCGGATCTTCACGTTGGTATTTCTCAATATCCCTAAAAAGCATGGGAGCATCTGTTAGGATGGCATTAACCTCGGATAGTATGGACTCGGAAGGTGATGAACTGTCGACCGGTTCGTGGGTTTCGACGTCGTTGTGAAACATACGGCTGAGTCCATCAGCAACAACATTTTCGGTACCTCTGATATGTCGTACATCAAATTGGAAGGCAGAAATACGGATGGCCCAACGGGCTATACGACCAGTACGACGCGGCCTACCTAAGACCCAGCTTAAGGCTTGATTATCTGTCTCCAGGTCGAATTTGACATGTTCCAGATAGAGACGGAACTTTTCTAAGGCGAATAAGACTGCCAACCCTTCGAGCTCATAGATGGAATACTTGGCTTCTTGAGCCGATAGAGTCCTAGATGCATAGGCGATGGGACGCCTCCCTAGTTCAGTCTCTTGAAGAAGGACTGCAGCTACAGCTGACGACGACGCGTCCGTTTGGACGATGAATTTCTTCGAGAAATCAGGCATAGCAAGTACAGGGGCATTACAGAGAGCTAATTTAAGATCTTCGAAAGCGGCTTGTTGAGAAGGTCCCCACTCGAATTTGATGCCTTTCCTACGAAGAAGGTTTAAGGGCGCCGCTCTATTAGCGAAGTTAGGAATAAACTTCCTGAAGAAATTCACCATACCAATGAATCTAGCGATACCTTTGATGTCCTTAGGAGGTTTAAAATCACGGATGGCCTGTGTTCTAGAATGATCGACAGCTACCCCATCGGGAGACACAATATGCCCTAGGAATGACATAGAGGGCTTAGCAAAGGCAACCTTGGACAACTTGACAGTTAACCCAGCCTTACGAAGGCGATTGAGAACTTCTCGCAGATGATCTAGATGTTCTTCAAAAGTCTCGGAAAATACGACGACATCATCCAAGTAGTGATATAAGTACTCAAATTTGATGTCGGAGAAGACCCTATCTAGTAGTCTAGTGAGCACAGCTGCCCCCGTGGGGAGCCCGAAAGGCACGCGGTTGTATTCGTATAAATTCCAGTCCGTGGCAAACGCTGTAAGATGTTTAGACTCCTCGGCAAGGGGAATTTGATTATAGGCCTGATTCAAGTCCAAGATAGTGAAGAACTTGGCCTTTCGAAACCATGAAAAGCAAGAATGAAAGTCGGGAAGGGGCACAGATTGCAACACCACCTTCCGATTGAGAGCCCTGTAATCAATGACAGGCCTGAAGCCTCCTTGGGGTTTCGGGACTAGAAAAATAGGCGAAGAATACGCTGACTTAGAGGGCCTAATAATACCATCCTTCAACATCTGATCGATGATTTCTTTCAGAGCCTTCATTTTAGGTGGAGATAGCCTATACGGTGGAAAACGGACAGGAATTGAATCCGTGACCTCAATTTTGTATTCAATAAGGTCAGTAACACCAAGAGTATCAGAGAACACCTCGGGAAACGACTGACACAGTTTCCGAATACTATCAGCCTGCTCCTCAGGTAGATGTCTAAGGTCTAACAACATCTCATCCTGGGTAGGCGAAATAGATGAACATGATACAGAATTACACTTTAACAAGGGAATTCTACAATTGGACGCAAATTTGAATGTGCACGACCTACTCTGGAGATCGAGCACAAGACCAGTGTGAGAAATGAAGTCCGCTCCCAATATGATGGGGCAAGACAAACGCTTGGCCACAAACAATTTGATCTTCCATGTAAATTTAAAAACCCGAATTTTGACATGTAAGGAACCTAGAATTTCTAATGGAGATGAATTAGCCGAAACATATTTAACAGGAGATGAGTCATAGTCAGGGAGTTTACAAACAGATTTCAATTTAGAATACCAATCAGCCGAAATAATGGAACAAACACTGCCTGAATCTAAGAGAGCTGTTATAGGCTCGTTATTTAACTCAATCTTAAGAAAAGGAACAGGTGCGGGGGTATCCGCCGCAATCCTAAGACACTCTTTAGGGCATTCAAAAGATGAATTTGAAGGCTGGTCGTTCTCTGCATTTACAACCTGTTTACTAGGGGCTGAGTCTCGGGAAGATGGATTAGTCGGCTCAGCCGACGCCACTAGTCACTTTTTATTATTGGCATAGCTGGAATTTGCACCAGAAGTTGAGCAGGAGGGGGTGCTATTTGAGTTTGGGCAATTATTGGCGATATGTGAGAAGGCCCCACACTTAAAACAGCCTTGTGATGACCCTGCTCCATTCCTTGTCCCACTTGACTTGATCAGAGGACACTTATTCCGCAGATGGTCAGGCGACCCGCAAGCATAACATTTACGGGGATTGACTGGTCGGCGAGGTGGAGGCCGAGTGTTACTAAAGGAAGGCGGGGGTTCTTTCGCGACACGCAAAGAATCGGCGTATCTAACTCCTTCCGCTGAGACTGCCAATGCTTCAAGTTCCGAGAACGTTTGCGGGCACGCCGCGAAACACAAATATGACCTATAGGATGGTGAAATACCTTCCACAATAGCTTGTACAATTTGATCCTCAGGGAAGTGAAGAGCAAACACCCTAGTATAAAACTTAATGTCCTGTATGAAATCAGCCAAGTTTTCATCCAAGCGCTGTACACGGTAATAGTACTTCTGAATAAGGGAGGACCTGGCCCTAGCCGGGATGAAGTTAGCTAGCAAATGGGCATGGAAATCCTCAATAGATGATTGCTCGGCAATGGCTCTTACGATTTTATCAGAGAGAATACCAATAGCATACGGATAGATAATTTGCAAAATTTGACATGGCGAAAGAGAAAAAACCAGAGCATGATCCTGAAATTCCACTAGAAATCTTAAAAATGAAATTACGTCACTGGTGGTGTTGACGGAAAACTTAGAGATAGCTCTAAGCAACATTGCCAATGGATGAGGCAAGCTGCTGAACCCAGGTGACATAGTCGTTAAAGGTTTCAATGGCAAAGAAGTTAATTCAGAGCGGATGTTACTCAATGACGCACGGCGTTCAGATTCGTTGTTCGATGGGGCAGAGATAGTTTGAGCAGCAACGGTTATCCTATTGACTTCTCCCTGAGGAGGCTCTTCCTCGTTACCTACATTCACCGTGGCGGGTTGATCAGTTTTGGGAGGAGCTTCGCCGGTTAGCAATTGAGTGGCCTTATTAGACAATTCAAAAATAGTTTCAAGGAGCGTATTAGCTTGCTTCCTCTGAACGTCATTCACCTTTAGAGACAACAGATCATTAACTCTATTTGCAAAGTGATACAGCCTGCCTTGCACACGCTTAATTTGATTAGGAGATGGATCGTTTTCATCAAAAAAGCTGACTACCGATGCAAGCCCAGTAATATTCTCGACAATCGTGGAAAGAGAGTCATCAATTTCTTTCTCTCCCAAATTGGGGATGGAAATGGGCAAATCAAGGGACTCTCTAAGCTTGTTGGTGTCGATTGCAACCGTGCCTCCAGATTGCACATTTCTGATAGTTAACTCATATATCAACTCCTCTTTGCGCAAATAGTTAAGGAGGAGAACATCGCGAGGGCCGGGCATGATGACAGAACAATTTTGAAAAACTCAAAAAATTCCAGCAACTGAGAAAATTGTTAGAGTTCGAATCAAAGCAATGTTTAGCCGTCAAAAGGGGCTAAATTGAGACCCATTCAACCACGCTCTGCTACCACTTGTTACGGAGATATCCGTGGTAGGTAGAGGTGAAAGAAGGTGCGGGCGTGAATGGGTTTCAAACTACGGAATCAAAGTTAATGTAAAAGTAATTTAAAATTTAACTAGGTTATATTTTCTTTTCAAAAACAAAGCAATAACAGACATGGCAGGTACAATGTAGCAAAACAAGGGGAGATACAATATTTACAGGTTTTGGGCTTCACGCCCTGACTTCTGCGATCAGCTCAGTTTTACCACAAACACAAGTTTTAACAGAGGGGCAGAAAACCCCATTCATCCCTAGGAGCCCCTGGCTCCGAATTACACAGAAAAGCCTCCACGAGGCATATGACACTCCATTTTCAAAAGAGCGATCCGCTCTTAAAATTTAAGCCTCTCAAAGGCCAAACCAAACTCTACCTTCAAGCTGTCCTTTAAGGACGTATTCACAGGGGTAAAATACCCAACCTACAGAGGTCTATTACATGAAAAGAAGGTTGATTACATGACCTCTAAAATAACAATTTGAGAGGAGGCGATCTTGCACTCCTAATACACTTTGTTTTTAAAACCTAATCTGGCTCTGGGCCGCTAACGCAAGGGCTAATCCCATACTACAGAGGTGACTTAGAGAAGAACGCTTTACATTACATAAACGAAGAATAGTTTGAGAAAATAAGTTCACCTCAAAACAAATGTGAGTGGGAGCTCGAGAGGGTTAGCACTCTCTATCCCAATATGTAGCTTTACAAGAAAAGATGAAAAGAGTAATTACATTTTAGGAAAAGGTTACATGATGGAAATGCTTCGAACCCGCCGCGAGTGTTAAACTGCCGACCTAGCAAGAAAAGAAGTTATTAATAGGCCATTACCTGGTGTTGAACGGCTGAAGAAGAAAGAGGCGCTTCCCGCCTCCTGCTATGTACTTAATACACTGAAAGATGGAACAGAAGTGGCCCGGAGATCCCAAAATCAGCAGTTTATATCCTCTCGCGGAAGATTCTAGGCGTTAGGGGAAATAAAACACCCTCCCTCAAAGTTTTTATTGGTTCGGGAAAAGAAACCCCTACATAGAGGAAAAAGAAACACATTATTGGTGGAAAATTAATTAAAGAAATTCGGGATTGGCTAGATCCAAACTAAGGGGAAAAAGAGGGGTATACAGCCAACTTAAACAATGACAGAAGGAAATTTAACAAAGAACAAACTCTTGAAATAAAAATTTCTCCAACAAAATAGTTCTTTAACTCCGCACTAGGTCGCACTATTGTTGATCTTCAGTAGTGTCCTCTAGAAGAGAAAGTTCACACTTCTTACTTCAAGCGAAACAAAAACACATCAAAAGTGACACAGTTCAAAAACTCAAAATTTTCCACGTGGTGACATCTTCTGAGAAAGTAGAGAATTAATAGAATAGATAAAGTTCAACCTTCCTCCAGAAGAGGAGTTTCAACTGGCGCAACTTTTAAATAAACAGAGTAGAGGTGTACCGCCCGGTACAATTATTATTATTAATATTATTATTATTATATTGTCTATGTAACCTTATATTACGTGAAGTTGTTTCCTAGCGTTCCTTTTTTGTTTATTGGTTGACAAAGATGAAAATAACCCGTGAACACTTGGTTTTCTTCACGTGAAATTAGTAGGCAAGCATTGATGACCTCAGTTTCCAACACCGTTACAGTATGTTAAGTTCTTAGTCTGAAGGCTGTCTGAGTCCTCAACAGATTCACCATCAGCAGATATAGATACTCTAGATGTCACTGAGGAGGTGTACTAGAATAATAGGGTGTGAGGTAGTTTCCCATTGCTTTCATCCCCGAACACAACACGCTGTAACACCACGCCTGCCGAAAAGCATACACTAACCAACCCTTTAAACAACGCTATCACACCATTGATCACACTGACTGGCTGAGTTTAAAACGTTCTTACGAATATTGCTCACTTTCATAATATCAAAGCTAAGGATGGGACTGAGACATAAAAATTGGTGCCTAATTTCCCTTTGGGAAAATAAAATGGTCACGAATTATGCCTCATAGGTCCGCCTGTGCGTGGGAGCGGCGGAATAACACACACGGTATCCCCCTACCTGTCGTGAGAGGCGACTAAAAGGGCCCCAGGCGCTCTCAACTTGAGAGTGTGGGTTGGCGACCACGGAGCAGTTACCTGAGTCCCCGTACTTCTTCCACTTACATATGCCAGGATACTCACTTCCATCTGTCCTATACGACCTCCGTTGGTCAACTCTTGTTATTTTCCGACCCCGAAGGTATTAGACCATTCGAGGCTTTGGGAATCTTTCATTTTCATGCCCTTCGCGGCCTTTGTCTTTCTTTGGCCGATACCTCCATTTTTCGAAGTGTCAGATCCCTTCTATTTCTTCTCTCTGATTAGTGTTATATAGAGAATAGTTGCCTAGTTGTACTTCCTCTTAAAACAATAATCATCACCATCAAATCTTATTGGTCCCTCGGTCGCTAGGTTCTAGGTACCATCAAATCATATATTTTGTATCCCTAATTTCAGAAGACCGCCAGCCGTAAGGCATAGCATGCACGGTTGCGAGATAACATTGTCTGACCATTCATCTATACTTCACATCACAGCCTGCGCGGTTACCCTTCCGTAACACTAGCCCCGTACTATATCACCGGAGTAAGATAGCAGTGAAATGTCGATAGAGTCCAACGGTCGTAAGACATATTAGAACAATATTTTTTTCTTCCATAAAACTTTTCTCCGTGGATATCCCTCGCATTATATAGGCCTATATAAAGACCGAGCTCGTTAGCTGCAGTCGCTTAAGTACGGCCAGTATCCAGTAATCGGGAGATAGTGGGTTCTAGCCCCAATGTCGGCATCCCTGAAGATGGTTTTCCGTGGTTTCCCATTTTCGCACCATGCAAATGCCGGAGCTGTATCTTAAGGCCACGGCCGCTTTCTTCCAATTCCTAGGCTTTTCCTAATCCCATCGTCGCCGTAAGACATATGTCGGTGCGACGTAAAGCAAATAGAAAAAAAAAAGAAAGATATATAAAATGAAAGTTAAATTCATCCATACGTCTTAAGAGAATCACATTTGTACGACTCTTTCTCCCTCGTCCACACTTTATCTGTAGCTATACATTTTCTCCTCTCCGTATTTATCCAAGCTCTCCGTCTCCATATTTTTCTCACCGCGCTTGTTTTCATTTTCTTTTTTACTTTGCTGTAAGCAAACATGGCCCCAGACAGCCTCTGATAAATTTCTGTCCTCATAACGGAGCTGAAAATAGAAAATGAAGACAGGCTGAAGGTAAAACACGATACCACCTTTGGACCTCGCCTTCTAATTAAGTTCCTGAGGACAAGCAAATTGATAGAGTGTCTCTTCGGATTTCCACAATCGATTGACTGAAATAACCCTATTTAAGTTAATGCAATTGCACGAGAGAAATAGAATGCGCTGCAGAGCCGCTATCTGCGCACACGAAGAAGTAGGCATTAAATCTCCTTTTAATGTCTAATCTTACGCTTAACGTAATTAGTGACCGTGTAGCCAGCATTTAACGGGCTTTGTGCCTTCCCCTCAGTCCTAATAAATCCACGAGTGATGTATTCTCACATATGTATCTCTCTCTTATCAAAATGGCTTCCAAAGAACAAGATGGAAGCATGAAGATTAGGAAGTAACGACTATTTGGTGCAAGAAGTAGGGTACCACCAGAATTATCGTCATCCATTCTCTCTTTGTTCCCGTGTAATTCTTTATCTCGAAGGAATATTTTCCTAGGCTCCTCAGACATTCCTCTAAATAAGATCTGCAGATCTGCAGTGCTCGAATGTTTAAAACTGGACTCTCCTGGTTATTCTCTCTCCCTATTTCCAACAACTGTTCCTTCAAATATGTTGTAAGGTGTTTGAAAATGTTACGCACAGGTCTGCCATTACATTTTGTTTCATTTAGGGTCTATTATTATTATTATTATTATTATTATTATTATTATTATTATTATTATTATTATTATTATTATTATTATTATTATTAACTCTACAATATCTACGCAGAGTATGTAATGAGAAGAGCACTGGATGACTTGGATAGTGGAATTTCAATCGGTGGTAGGAAAATCAACAATTTACGCTTTGCTGATGATACTACACTCATTGCTGGAAGTGGACACGAATTTAATGAATTTCTCTCTAGAGTGACAATCATTAGTTCAGATTTTGGTCTAGAAATTAAGATGAAAAAGACCAAACTAATGGTTATCAACCGACAAAGTCAAATCCCAATCCAAATAACAGGGTGTCTGAAAGATCTGGAGTTGGTGAATGATTGTGTATATCTGGGCTCCATAATCAGTAACACGGGAAATTGTGATAAAGAAATAAAACGACGGATTGTCCTAGGTCGTGCTGCAATGGTTAAACTCACAAAGATCTGGCAGAACCGGGCATTATCCAAAACAGTGAAAATAAGATTGGTGGAATCACTGGTGTTCTCTGTTTTGCTATACGGCTGTGAGACCTGGACTGTGAAGGCTGGTGACAAGAACCGAATAGATGCCTTTGAGAGGTGGTGTTGGCGGAGAATGCTCCGTATACCATGGACAGAAAGAAGAACAAATGCCTCCATAATAAAAGAACTGAGCATCACAAAACGTTTATCTTTCCGCGTTAGTGAAAGTTACCTCCAGTTCCTGGGACACATTTTTTTTTTTTTTTGCTAGGGGCTTTACGTCGCACCGACACAGATAGGTCTTATGGCGACGATGGGATAGGAAAGGCCTAGGAGTTGGAAGGAAGCGGCCGTGGCCTTAATTAAGGTACAGCCCCAGCATTTGCCTGGTGTGAAAATGGGAAACCACGGAAAACCATCTTCAGGGCTGCCGATAGTGGGATTCGAACCTACTATCTCCCGGATGCAAGGGACACATTTTGAGGAGAGAAGGAGACTAAAGAAAATATCATTCTGCAAGGCAAAACTGAAGGCACCAGACCCAGAGGCAGAACAACAAGTAGATGCTTAGACCAAGCAAAGAAGATCACCGGTCTACCTCTTCACAATATCTTAAGAAGAGCTGAAGACCGCTCAGCATGGAAAAATCTCGTTAAGGATGCAGTTACTAACGAAGTGAAGAAATGAGGTCACGATGCTCAGCAATGAGTAAACCGACTGATGAATTTATTATTATTATTATTATTATTATTATTATTATTATTATTATTATTATTATTATTATTAATTTTCCTATTGGTTTTTTACTACTGATTTAACGTCGCGCTAATACATCAAAAGAATTCGGTGACGGAAGGATTGCAAAGGGCTAGGATTTGGAGGGCAGCGACTGTGGCCTTAATTTACGTACAGCTCTAGCGTTTGTCTGGTGTGAAAATGGGAAATCACGGGAAGCCATTTTTAGGGCTGCCGACGGTTGGATGGGAACCTACCGTATCCAGAATATTCCCATTATTTTTAACTGAACACCTTGGACTCAATTTCTAACCGTCAACAACAGGGTAAAATCCTATTTTACTTGTATTATATATATTCTAACTTCATTCGCTATTTATGTAACTCTACACGTTGGGAAACATTACCTTACTTTCTAAAAGGAGCGATCAAATGTCCCTAAGCAGTATAAAAACTTTGTGCTTATTCCGAAGTCTTTCCTTCCAGCCGTTACCTGAGTAATTTCGTACGAACTTTCACTTTTCTAAAGCTCAAAGTTGAAAGGGGGAAAAGTTCGTGCGACTTAACTTGCTACATTATTTAAAACTATCAGCAAGTCTCTTATATGGGGAAGCAAATCATCTTGGACTGTCAAGCTATTGAACTTGGAACGGCATAAAGTTATACAGACTTACAAAGAAGGATTTTATTGAGAGAGACATTCAGTTTTCTCCATTTAATATTGCACGATGGTTCAACAATTCTAATCATATAATTATTGTTCTGATGCGTATAATAGGATACAAGAAGCATATCTGTACAAGATTTTACAAAATGCCGGTAGGGTCAGATGGTTAGGTGCCAGCAGTGACCATGCCGGATGCAACCACGCCAGCGACGAGTCAGTCAATCATTCAGTCACCACTGACGTACTCGCCGAAGTGGTTGATTGCCTGTCAGTTGTTTACCTGTTTTTTTCTGAATTAATTTCAGAGAATCTGGAAAGTTATCCAACATTTCTCTTGGAAAATTATTCCAATCCCTAACTCCTCTTCTTATAATTTGCTCCAATTTGTCCTCTTGAATTCCTACTTAATCTTCATATTGTGATCTCTCCTACATTTGAAAACACCACGCAAACGTATTCGTGTATTAATGTCATTCCACAACATCTCTCCACGCACAGCTCAAACATACCGCTTAGTTGAGCAGCTCGTTTCCTTTCTCCCAAGTCTTAGAATAACGGTTCAATACCTGGACATTACGGCATTATGATCCTTTTCCCAAGATTTATTATTTTTTGTTAATTTCATTCATCAGAGTTACTTACCAATTTGTATATACTGGAATGTGCCTTGATATGTAACATGGTCTCACTATACTTCAAAGTATCTGAATAAATGCTACCACTTCTTGTAATTACCTTATTTCTTAGCGCATGGCTTTTAGTGCGGAGAGGGTCCGAGGACATGTTTGGTTGATCAGTTCTGTAGCTGCTTCATCCGGTGCACCCCATGGGAGTGAACTACATGCACCGATATGTGAAGGTGTGCCTGTGTTTAGGTGTAATTGTACGGGCTAGGAATGAGAAGGAAGAGGTCATGGCCTTGATAAAGGTACCAGTCCGGCATTTGACTGGAGATGAAAATGAGAAATCACAAAAAGGAATGGCTGACGGTGATTTCGAAACCAGACGTCTCCCGAAGTAGCCTTAACTGGGCTTGGCGTAATGCATTGAGATAACCTGTTTGGTACCTTCTCCCAGACATGGAAACGCAGCTCCATATATGGGCATGTTGTAGGATAAGATGTAAACGCATAACCATATTTCATGTTTAAATTTTAAACCAACGGCTTTTCCTACGGAGTGTTACGTGAAGTAGAGTCAGTGCTGTTTGTAGGAGCTGTTCGAGTGACATTGCACTTGGTGCTGATTCTTTACACTAAAGTTCTTCTAAACCAACTTAGGAAGATGCTGCTCTGTTTCCCAAAAGTCCAGGGATTGATCCTGATGATCCCCAAGAACCGTACTTGTAGATCAGGTAACTGTGACACAATTTTTTTTTAAAATATAACTTGTGTTATTATAGTATTCAGTAGAGAAATATATTATTGTGCAATTTCCCCCACATTTTTAGGGGTTTGACCTTAAAATATCTCTTGCGTTATTTATGACCCATCTGTGCTTTCACACGGAAAGGGATATCTCGATTTATGCCATTTCAAATTACACGTTACACTGATTTATTTTTCAAAAATGAGTTCTTGAGTTGGTTTCAGTTATTACCTTTGGGTGTGGTGTAATGAATGCATTTGTTATTTAAAATGTCTTCATAGAATGTACTCATTAATCATTATTTATAAAGCTTTCTCGCAATCGTCGGGATTGTTCTCCGCAAAGACTTATATAAACTGTATTTCCCGACGACTAATTGAGTGTACATAATTAAATGTTGTGCACTGTTTGCGGTTATAGTAGTTCTATATTTGAACAAAAAAAGAGAAATTACATTCCCTACCCGGTAAGCAGTGCTATACATTTTTGGCCTATTTTCTAACTTTTTTTTCTGGTCGTGATTTAGCTTATCTTACCTTTGATTATGGCCTAGCTTATTAAATTAAAATTGGGTTGTTAACACTGGTCGCATCCGATATGGTTGCAGATTATGCAGTTGCTAGTGGCACCGGTCGCATCTAGTTAAGGCTGGGCGCACACAGAAGAGACAAAAGTGTCAGCGACAAAACTTCTCGAGATAAAACCATCTGGGACGAAATCTTTTGCTTCAGATTGTTGTTGACAGTCTGTGACGTGCGTAGATTTTATTTGGCATTGTGAGGCGATATGCCTGCGACGAAGAAGTGGTGTTATTTTATATCATCTCCTATGTTTAGAGGAGAAAAGGAAAGCTTGTAGCAAGTTCTGGGTACATCCTATTTTAAAAAACCGAACATTACTATGTTTTTGGATGGACTACGAGAGGACGAAGAGAATTTCACTTCACTGATAGAAGGCACTTTCACTAAACTCCTCAGATACGATGGTCATCATTACATTGTGTGTAGGGGTGTAGGGGTAGCGTGCCTGCCTCTTACACTGAGGGCCCGGGTTCGATTCCAGGCTAGGTCAGCGATTTTTACCTGGACCTGAGGGCTGGTTCGAGGTCCACTCAGTCTACGTGATTAGAATTGAGGGGCTATCTGACGGTAAGATGGCGGCCCCGGTATAGAAAGCCAAGAATAATGGCCGAGAGAGTTCGTCGTGCTGACCACACTACACCTCGTAATCTGCAGACCTTCGGGATGAATAGCAGTCGCTTGGTAGACCAAGGTCCTTCAAGGGCTGTAGTGCCATGGGGGGTTAGAAGGCACTTTCACTAAACTGCTCAGATACGATTATCATTACTACCTTGTTTTTGTATCCAATATTTGGTGAAAATTTCATCCTTCTATCTATGCTGGTGGTATATTGCAACAGTCGGCATGCCTACGCCGCGCAAGCGTAAAGCAAAATGTCTCGAGCACCCTTGAGACGGGACGTAATTCCAGGTTTCTTCACAGTTTTATCTCAAACCGTGCCTGAGAACTAGAGACGAGAGTCTCGGCCGGTGTACGGCTGATCCATAACAAACCATGTTAATTTCATCCTCGAGCCAGTCTTTGAAAAAAAAAATTTACTTTTCTGAAGCGCTTTTCCAGCAGGCGGCTAGTCTAAGTTTCTGTGACAATCTCGTGTGGTACTAGACGACCCGGGGCTTGTGTAAATCGTATGATTCCGTGCTCTTGTAGTTTGTGAAGCTGAAGTATGAGAAAATTTATGACGGGGCAGTTCAATTCTATTCGAATTCTTTTTTTCAATGATACCACATATGGTAATGTCCCGAAACATTTGAAAATTTTGTAACTTCTGCCTTAATTGTCCCAACACAATGGTACCATTAAGTCTGTGTTTTCTATATACATTGTTATACAGGATCTCTCATATAAATGCAGACCGAACGCACGGTGTTTCTACTCTGCGCTATGGCAGCTGCCTCGGCCGAGCTTACGTCGTGCGCGGCCACCCTGCTTAGGGTACGAACATACCGAAGATGCATCGCAGCTCGCGGTCGTGGTCGAGGTTTACGTCGCGGTCGCGGTTTACGTCGCGGTTGATGGAGGGTGAACATACCGGGGAGGTTTACCTTTCAGTGTTCTGAGATGTGTTTACAGTGAGTGAACGTTATGTTTCGATCTCCGCGTTCAAGTTAAAGATAATTTATCCTCTACTACTGATCTTTTACAAGTCTAGAGTACATATTCAAGTGACAGTGGAGATAGTGATTCATTGTGCATAAGGACACGATGGTGGCTACTTTCAAATCAGTAAACCCGCCGGTGGAATGCTCATCCTATAAATAAAAGAAGGCAGGCACTGGGGGAATATCACAACTTATTTGAAGAACTGGAACACCACGCGGACATATTCCATTCATACATGAGAATGTCCCTTGAGACGTTCCAATACATATACAACAATGTGGAATCAAAAATTGATACTGTGAAGTACAATAACTACCACACGAATACACAAGCGGGCTCTGTGGACACCTGGATCAAGGGCACAGCAGAACGGGGGATATATCACGTGATCTCAATCCGGACAAGCCAATCAGGAGCAAGCTACATCGATGCATCCCGTTCTACAGCGATGGGAACACAAACTTTCTTGTCATCGCGCTAGACCTCCTGGTAAATCGCGATGGTGAATGGAAGCGAGCATCTTTGACATGAACTGTTCCATTTAAAACTGTGTGTTTGTGTTACCAGGAGGTGACATCGAGGCATCGACCGCGATGTAAACCGCGACCGCGAGCTGCGATGCATCTTCGGTGTGTTCGTACCCTTAGCTTGTATACAATCTTATATGAAACCTGGAAGTATCGTCTTTTCTGGATTATACAGGAATTGTATCTGATAACCACATTCTGACTGACGCGAGTGAGTTCTTGCCACTGTACCGTTTCTAATTTCATTCGTAATATTTTCTTGAGGACTTTTTCCATTCTCTTTTTCTTTCAGTTTACCCCACAAGTGAAAATCAGACACTGTTAGAACTCGAAAACGAGGGAGAAAGAGACGAGCACTAATCAGTCTGTCTCTAAACACTTCCGAGATTGCAATCAATCAATCAATCAATCAATCAATCAATCAATCAATCAATCAATCAATCAATCAATCAATCAATCAATCAATCAATCAATCAATCAATCCATCAATCAATCCATCAATCAATCAATCAATCAATCAATCAATCAATCAATCAATCAATCAATCAATCAATCAATCACTACTGATCTGCATTTAGGGCAGTGGCCCAGGTGACAGATTCCCTATCTGTTGTTTTCCTAGCCTTTTCTTAAATGATTGCAAAGAAATTGGAAATTTATTGAACATCTCCCTTGGTAAGTTATTCCAATCCCTAACTCTCCTTCCTATAAACGAATATTTGCCCCAATTTGTCCTCTTGAATTCCAACTTTATCTTCATATTGTGATCTTTCCTACGTTTAAAGACACCACTCAAACTTATTCGTCTACTGATGTCCTCCCACGCTATCTCTCCACTGGCAGCTCGGAACATACCACTTAGTCGAGCAGCTCGTCTCCTTTCTCCCAAGTCTTCCCAGCCCAAACTTTGCAACATTTTTGTAACGCTACTCTTTTGTTGGAAATCACCCAGAACAAATCGAGCTGCTTTTCTTTGGATTTTTTCAGTTCCTGAAGCAAGTAATCCTGGTAAGGGTTCCATACACTGGAACCATACTCAAGTTGAGGTCTCACCAGAGGCAAATATACTCTCTCCTTTACATCCTTACTACAAAGAAGAATCTCCTGCTGTAGGAACAGGGGCTAAGTCTTGTTACTAACCAACCACGCGATTTTCTTCTTCCGTTAACTGTCGGAAGAACGGCGTACCTCTCTGCATTTACTGTCGTCTTGCTCTAATAGCACACCAAACACCAATCTTCCTGTCATTATGAGGGACTTCATAAACTCATTAGGATTTTCTGCATATCAATAGCGGGAGTTATGACTGTTCACACAACCATTAAGATAAAACCCAAGAACTTTTACATATGAAAAATACGGTTTTGCAGTGATCAACTACCTCACCATGTTAGCAGCTGAGATTCAGACTGGCGACTGATGCTTGCCAGGTGGAACACATGCAGGCTGCTTGCAAGGTCAACAACTGTGCACGCGCCTCCCATACTGCAGCTGCCGTAGCCCAGAATATAAACACTGTGCGTTCGGTCTGGATTTATATGAGAGAACCTGAACATGTTATGGAAAGCAACTACCATTCAGAAGTCGATATGAAGCAAATTAAGAAATCATTCCAATTTAAATTTTGGCTTTATGTTTTATTCTTTTGGGATTCGGAACATTTTGTTATGCGAATGTAAGGATTCAAATGCGCTACCTTTACACATTTTAACTGCCTTCGTATGTCTTTTGGTTTTGAAGTTATTAATCGGAAACCAAGTGATATACCTCAAAATCGCCACTCCTTTTAAAGAATCTCCATGTTTTCACCGAGGCTCATCGAGTGTCTTATTTTCTCATGTTTCACATTTAGTTTCGGAGCTATAACCCCGAATGTGAACACATGATTTCATTACACAATGGTTCGAATAAAAATGGAAATGGCGTATGGCTTTTAGTGCCAGGTGTGTCCGAGGACAAGTTCGGCTCGCCAGTTGCAGGTCTTTTGATTTGACTCCCGTAGGCGACCTGCGCGTCTTGATGAGGATGAAATGATGATGAAGACGACACATATACCCAGCCCCCGTGCCGGCGAAATTAACCAGTGATGGTTAAAATTCCCGACCCTGCCGGGAATCGAACCCGGGACCCTGTGGCCAAAGACCAACACGCCAACCATTTAGCCATGAAGCCGGACAATGGTTCGAATATTGTATTCTGATTGTACAGACGTTGTCACGTCTGTCTGGGTCTTCAGTCCTTAGACTGGTCTGATGCACCTGTTCATGCCAGGCTATTTCTTCTCCACTATTCCATTCAACATCTACTCTAATCTGCCTGTATATTTACGTCTTCGACTCTCCCTACCATTTTTAGTCTACCGAGGGAGTTGACAGTGGGGTTATGTTCACGCAGTTATGAGCTTGCATTCGGGAGATAGTGGGTTCGAATCCCAGCGTCGGTAGCCCTGAAGATCATTTTCCGTAGTTTCCCATTTTCAGACAAGGCAAATACTGAGGCTGTACCTCAGCTAAGGCCACGGCTGCTACCTTCCCAATCCTAGCCCTTTACCATCCTTCCATCGGCGAAAACCTTCGATATGTTAGTGTGACGTTACGCAAAATACATTCATACATGTTTCTTGTGGTAAAATTTTGTCAAATTGCTTTAATCTCATCAACTGATTTAATATATCTTTGTGATCGAATGTTTCACTCAACTCCAATTTTATTCTATAAAACTGCATTTCACATGTCACACTCCATAAAAAAAGTCTTCGGAAAAAAACCTTCTAATATGTATATCTAGGTCTATATTTAAGGTGAGGAAATTTATTTTCTTGGAAAGTGCATTCCTTGCTTGCTTGAGCTTGTCAACATCTTACGTCCTCCTTACTTCTGTCATCATTGGTCATTCTACTATTCATGTAACAATATCGAACATAAGTTGTACTATATATTTACTTCTTATAAAATCTCGTTTACATAATCTGGTATTTTCTACACCCCTTGACAATATTTTACTGAATTCTATTACGTTTGCTTTTATCTTCATTTTGTATTCATTCCCCCAAAAAGATTGTGTCCACACTTCACAGTTTTATCACTAATCATCAGAACGAACAACCAAGACCCTCTTTCATCGTTTTTTAGTTTGCAAGTATATATCGTCGTCGCCGGGACAAAACCTCCTATGACCGGGCGAGTTGGCCGTGCGCGTAGAGGCGCGCGGCTGTGAGCTTGCATCCGGGAGATAGTAGGTTCGAATCCCACTATCGGCAGCCCTGAAGATGGTTTTCCGTGGTTTCCCATTTTCACACCAGGCAAATGCTGGGGCTGTACCTTAATTAAGGCCACGGCCGCTTCCTTCCAACTCCTAGGCCTTTCCTATCCCATCGTCGCCATAAGACCTATCTGTGTCGGTGCGACGTAAAGCCCCTAGCAAAAAAAAAAAAAAACCTCCTATGTGAAATATTTTAGCTTAGGACTTTGGCCGGTAAGGTTCTGTCAACTAAGGTGCAATATTGTGTGACAGTTGTCAAGGCATTCTCGCTCTTCACAATGTATGTGCTGCGGGTCAGTATATCTCCAAAAATATTAACACATAGGAGGTTTCGTCCCGGCAACGACGATATACTATTGTTAAGAGCTTCCGATTCATCACACATACACACACGCCTAAGTCTGCGTCACCTACTTCAGAATAAGTGTCCGTAATTCAGTCACATTCTTCTTTTCTTGTCCAGGCAGCAGAGTTGATTCAAACATAAAAGAACGGAAAATGGTACTTATGAGAATTTTCTGTTTTATGTGGTAAGTCCAAAACACGTTTACGGCAGAATTAAAATTGTTATATTAGAAACATTGAGAACTGCATTGTCCAAATGAAAACAGAAAATACAAGTTAATAAAACCAAAGCTCCAGTTCTGAACAAGAGCGATAGGGAAAATAATGCTAACATAGCAACAGAAACCTCAAAAATAGAACAGGAGAAGAAATAGTGTTATTTAGGAAGGAAAGTCTTTAACGAAAATTGTTGTACCCATGACATCAGGAGGAGGACAGCAATAGAATCCACCCCCACAAAAAAGAAAGGAGCTCTGAACAAGACAAAGTACATTGTAATATCAGGTAGACATTAATAAGGAAGAGATTTACCAATAACTTCGTTTGGTAGTGAGAGGTGGGCAGTTGGTAAAAATGAAAAAAAGCAACAACAAGAATAATCTGTAGAGACGGCGACGCGTAACACGAAAAAGTTGGCCAGAAAAGGAAACAAGTAAACGTTCATTAAGGAGAAGATAACAATTATTAGACGTAACTGAAAGTAGGAAAATATAAGACGCATCGTGGCATAACGTGTTTTTGAAACAAAGTTCAAAAGGAACGATTTTGGGAAGAAAGGCAATGGGAACCTCTGGCTGCAGTGACTGAGTCCCTTTTTTTAAGTAAGAGAGAGAACCGAATTGAATTGATTGATTATTTACATGCCACTGAGGCTGAAAATACCCGTTATGTAGCGTCTTCATATAATAATATACATATTTATGAACACTATAATTTTTTGTAATGTTAAAATATTAGATAAAATATTAAACTTAAAAAACGGATACCAAATCCAGTAAAATTAAAAACATTATACAATAAGAAAGTAAAGCATTAAGCCTATTTATTACTCAAGACTACAAGAATCTGAAGCTAAAACAACTTTCTAAGAAATAAACATATTTATGATTGTTAGACACAATAATGCCCAATCTCAGTCCGAGAGAGAGAGAGAGAGAGAGGTAATCACTCGTTTATAAATTAATTACAATAAATACTCTCCAGAACAGACGAAATAACCGCAGAGGTACCATAGAGTTCGCACATGTTAAGTACACTAAACTTTTGACCACAATATCTTTGTCTCCTTACATGAATCAATCGATCGAATCGGGGAATAGAGGAGTGACTGTCCAGTTCCAATCACTGGCTTCTCAACAAGGTTGTCGTTCCAACTCGGCCAATGCATGTCAGTTTTTTGAAAAAACGTTTTACATCCGTGTGGTTCGAATTATACTGTATTTAAAATTGGATATCTCGTGACTATGATTACGATATAAATATTCACCTAAAATGGCTTGGCTTTTTGTGTACAATTAATCAAGTCAATCTTGATTACGACACATCGTTGTACAGAGGTACGTGTTTTTTGGTGAAGTAGACTACCAGTTCATTACAAGTAGAGGCTCGGCCAACATGAATTTACTGCGGCTGTTTCCAGAGCTGTGCACGCGCGGCGGACAATCCAATAGCGGCGAACCTTCTCTTTTTGTGTCGGTGTTTGTTAAGTGCAAACGGACTAAGTTGTAAATTGAGTTCCACCGGCTAGACAATTACCGTAAATAAGCGGATATTTCACCTGAGCTCAATCGGATTTTCCATCCAGGTAAGTCTTGATAAATCGTTCAAAGCATTTAGCAGAAAAAGTACAGTTACAGAAATGATATGACAGGAATATCCAATGTAGTTTACAGTGAATGGACACGGAAGCGAGAAATGAATGGTTCAAATCGAGGCTAGTATAACTTTGCCATCCAGTGTCTATCTATCTATCTATCTATCTATCTATCTATCTATCTATCTATCTATCTATCTATCTATCCGCTGATGGTGATATACAGGATGTAGGCAAAATAAGCCGTGATAAAGAAAATTTGGACAATTAAAATGAGGGTACGAATTAACTTTCTAACTTGCAATTACCATCCGGAGTCAAATGGAGCAAGTAGGGCCTACGCAATGTCGTTTCAGGCGAGGTCTAGAGCCCACCACATATTTTGGGTGCCTATAGATCAAGAAACGTCAAGATTCGTCAAAACCCCGAAGTAGAACTTCTCACACCTCGCCTGACAACGATTTTGAGAAAATAATCACGTCAGAAATCCAATGACGTCACCATACATAGTGCTTTCTTTCTGTCTCTATAATTTTTTATGTTATTCGCTCTACATCCCACTAACTACTTTTAAGGTTCTGGAGATCCCGAGGTGCTGTAATTTAGGCCTAGTCCTTCAGGACTTCTTTTTAACGCCTTCCAGGAACGTATGCCATTCTCAAAATGGTTTTTTTTTCTTGTGTCTTGAGCACTCTCCCAGCGTATAGATGTTTTCTCTGATTCCTCTCTACAAACTTTTCAGAGTCCGTTTACGTCCAGTAGAACTTCTCACACCTCGCCTGACAACGATTTTGAGAAAATAATCACGTCAGAAATCCAATGACGTCACCATACATAGTGGCAGATGCCGCCCACCCTCAAATGAGGGTCTGCCTTACAAGGGCCGCACTCGGCTAGAAATAGCCACACGAAATTAAATTAACCATATATAGTGCTTTCTTTGTGTCTCTATAATTTTTTATGTTATTCGCTCTACATCCCACTAACTACTTTTAAGGTTCTGGAGATCCCGAGGTGCTGTAATTTAGGCCTAGTCCTTCAGGACTTCTTTTTAACGCCTTCCAGGAACGTATGCCATTCTCAAAATGGTTTTTTTCTTGTGTCTTGAGCACTCTCCCAGCGTATAGATGTTTTCTCTGATTCCTCTCTACAAACTTTTCAGAGTCCGTTTACGTCCAGGTGAAAGCGATCTGATATGGTAGCCTATCTGAAGAAACGAAATGTATCTTCTCGGAAAGTAAAGATAATGTTTATTTAGAGTATGCTGCACCCTCTTTGATATTCTTGGCAAACCTGTGAATCCTCAGCTTCCTTCCATATCCGAATTCTCGAACACGGGTGAATCCCTTCGGTAAGCGTTCGCCTGTAATAACGAAAAAGTCACCAAGTCTCTCTATATTGATACTAGCTGGTGTAACCGTACTCCGCTACGGAATTCTACAGTGTATACAGAATTCTATGTGGAGTAGTGTACTCGTTATGAATAAGATTTTATTAAATTGCCTAGCTATTAGCGGTACTTCAGAAGCACGACGGGGTACGTAGTCTCTCATATGAAGCCTGGGTTAGTGAAATTTCATTTTAATGGCAGCCCCTCTTGCTTACTGCCAGTCGCAATCGTGTCGGGCAGTTTTCATTATAATGGCAGACACTCACTCTCTATCTGCCTTTCTACATCCTCAGAAATATTGCCTCTGTGGTTTTCCCAAAGTCTTAAAGAATCCACCAATGGACAGAAAACTAACAGGACAGCAATATTATTGAAATGAGTGCTTTTACAATACTTGTCTGCGGAAGTACAAATTTGAAGGAAAAACGATTTATGATGAATATTAATATTTCATTTTTTGAATATATATATATATATATATATATATATATATATATATATATATATATGGGATATTTGGCCTGCGTATAGATACCGTGCAGAATGGTTCGCCAAAGAAAAGTATTTTTCCAAGACATATCGCTAAAATTTATCATAACCTGGAGAATGTTAAGAATCAGGTAGTTGATTGAGTGTATTTTTCGTTTTGTTTCCTCATTTGTTTAATCAAAGGCATTCAAAATAAGATAGACACACATGCGGTGATGGTGTACTCTCCTCAAGTTGAAGTGGCGTCAGTTGTATATGGTTTGTACTTGGTTACTGCGAAAAGTAAAGAAAAGTTGAGACGACGAATGGATGTCTTTAGCAGTTCTAGAATTAAATGGTACAGATTCTGCAATTTTGTGGCCTATTTTATTCGTTCAAATTAAAGATAACACACTCCAATCTTCAAAAGCATTCGCCAAAACAGAAACATGATTTTCTAGGAAATTATTTGAATTACGAACAAAAATTTACATACATTCTTTCTGCCAGTCAAATTTCAGATACATGTGGTGTGCTCTATTATTCATAGGACTAACCGTTTAGACAACGTATTCAATTTTGAGGGTCCCAAGCGTACGTTTACCTCTGAATTGCTTCATATCTTATTTCCCTACACAGTCCACTAAAAATTGCGTGATAGTAAGTATCCTGTGTGTTAACTGAAGGTATCAGCTGTAATACTACCAAATTTGAGCTCCATCCGTCAAGTAGTTTTTACGTGAAAAAAACCCAGAGAGGGGCAAACATACAAAATTTTGAAATTTATTATTGTTGCCATTTTTACTAAAATCACTGCTCTATCGGCAACCCTTTGATATTACGAGATGGTTCATAGCTTATTTTACCCGGAATGATATTATCCTTCATATGGTGAAAGAAATTTCCAAATCGGCCGGATAGTTTCTGAGATTACCCGTTACCTAGCCACAATCTAACAGTATCTTTTGGTTAGTATGAGATTACGCTGGGGAATGGCACAATGTGAGTGATAAATGTACAACTTAAACCTATGTCACCACAAATTTCCACTTGTCACTTGGCAGGCACAGCTCCTACAGCAGGGATGATCAGGTTGGATTCATGACCCTGAAACTACGACGTAAAGCGACCGTCACGTAGCGCATGACGTAATTGTCTGCATTCTGTTGTGTGTTTTACTGTCAACAACAACAACAACAACAACAACAACAACAACAACAACAACAACAACACTATTCATTGCACTTCGTTTGAATCCTCTTCACGTCTTATTAGATAACGACAGTGCCAAAGCTTGACTGCGCCATGATTCAAGAACACACAACGAAATGCAGACACCCCACTGTCGGCAGCCCTGAAGATGGTTTTCCGTGGTTTCCCATTTTCACACCAGGCAAACACTGAGGCTGTACCTTAATTAAGGCCACGGCCGCTTCCTTCCCAGTCCTAGACCTTTCCTGTCCCATCGTCGTCATAAGACATATTTGTGTCGGTGTGACGTAAAGCCAATAGGAAAAGAAAAAAAAACGCAGAAAAGTACTCCGCGCGCTCTTCGACGATCTCTTTAAGTCATAGTTTCCGAGTTATGAATTCAACCTGGTCATCCTTGTCCTTCACTTTACAGCTTCGTTCTTAGGGGTTCCATACACTAGCCAACTAGCCAGACAATATTCAATATCTGCGCAACTATTTGAAGAATTTTCTTGAATTTACTCCCTGTGTACATAGTTCTAAGGGTTCCGTACGGTTTGAAGAAAAGTATTTTACGTGAAGGAATTGATTATTAACGATTTTAACAATTTTATTTCCATATTTTTCAAAAGTCCGCCTCTCTGGTGTAGTGGTTAGTGTGATTAGCTACCAACCCTGGAGGCCCGGGTTAGATTCGTCGCGAGGTCAACTGAGTGGAGGGGGTTTGATTTCCAACTCAGCCATCCTTGAAGGACATAAAAGAAGACCCTTCTCGTAAAATTACAACTTTGTATGTCAAATGGGTTTGGAGGGATGAATAATTTCGTTTACGGAGCTAACCATGTTTAACACCGACAATGACAGGTATTTCGATGAATGAACTTTATTCTAGGCCCCATTTCATAATTAAAATTTCTAGAATGAACTAAAATCTGATATGGGGTCTCCGGGTAGCAGAAAGGCTGCACCACGAATAATATGTAGATAAACTACATTATTATACATAGTGTCAAGGTTAGGTAAAATGGAAGCCTTTACCTTCCACTACTGCAGAAATCTTCAAAGTCAGAGCGAAAATGGTCTTTATAGTTTCTAATATCAAAATTAGTATAAAAATACTAATAGTATCCAGTAATCGGGAGATAGTTTGTTCGAGCCCCACTGTCGGCAGCCCTGAATATGGTTTTCCGTGGTTTCCCATTTTCACACCAGGCAAATGCCGGGGCTGTACATTAATTAAGGCCACGGCCGCTTCCTTCCACTTCCTAGATCTTTCCTATACCATCGTCGCCATAAGACATATCTGTGTGGGTGCGACGTTAAGGAAAATGGCAAAAAAAATACTAACGATACAATTTTCCTCAGAAAAAAAGAAATGCTATTTTGGAGACTTATACATACATCCTTTTGTAAACAACAGTCGAAACATATACACTGCCGGAAAAAAAAAAACATGCAACATCCTGGAAGACAAGGTCATTTTATTCACAAGCGATGCAACTAGTAGTTCATTATTAACAGGAGTATATCGTTACAAACTCAGACCAAATGAAGCGCATGTCACAGTAAAGGGTGCCCAACCAGCCACATCGATACACAGTGTAACCCCCGCCAGTGGCGAGCGTGTAATTGCGCATGCAAGCGAGCAGCAAGGTACCGAATGGCATCCTGCAATAGATTGTCCTTAGCATCTTGCACCTTTCGATGCATTTCGGTAATGGCTCTTGTAGGCTCTGGAGTACTCGTAAGTTCGTGCTTCATCATGTCCCATACGTGTTCAATTAACGAGAAATGTGGTGAGTTTGCTGGCCAGGGCAGTTGTTGTACACCACGTAGAACACGTTGCATCGCGGCAGCTGTATGTGGACGTGCTGAAAAGCACATCACCTTCCTGTCGAAGAAATGGCAGTAGCATGGGGACAACAACCTGCGCAATGCAGCGGGCACAGATTACGTTACCCTGCAGAAACACCAACTGTGACTGCGAATTGTAACCGCACACCATGAAGCCTGAGGTGGGACCTGGGTGTTGTGGGCGAATTCACTCTAGAATAGGCCGCTCACCAGGTCTACACCGTACATGTGTACGTTCATCACTTGCATACAGAAAGAATCTACCCTCGTCACTGAAGACAACAGAGCGCTTCTCCCCTCTCAGGTCGACACTTTCGCGACACCAGAATAGCCATGCTTGGCGGTGTCGTGATATCAGTGGTAGCCTGGCCAGAGGCACACGTGATCGTGACCCTGCTGCAAGCAGACAGTTTTCAGGAGTCAGACAAGGGGACTGCCTATCACCAATTCTCTTTAACATTGTTCTACAAAAAAATCATTAGAACATGGAAAAAAGCCTTGAAAGTGAAAGGAATAAAGGGAATACATTTAGGGAGGAAAGGACAGAACTTAGAAATTAAGTGTTTGGCTTTCGCGGATGATCTTGCACTCTTGGCTCACAACCGAGAAAATGCCCAAATTATGCTGAATACTCTACATAAGATCGCTGAGAAAACGGGGCTCAAAGTGTCATATGAGAAGACGGAATACATGGAATATGACATCAAGGGAGAGACACTTAGAAGTGAAACATGGGACTGTAAAACGAACTGAGATATTTAAATATCTAGGGGAATGGAGAGAACCTAATGGATTGGATAAAGAGGCGATTAGGGCAAGAATTAGAAAACTAGAATTGGCTTACAGGTTAACCCAGAACAGATACAACAAAAGAGCAATATCTTACAAGGCGAAACTTAGACACTACAGCTCAGTGGTAAAGCCAGCGGGTCTCTACGCTTCAGAGAGCCTGACAATGAATAAAAAGGGTGAGCTTCAAGATCTCGAAAAAAAAAGAGAGGAGAATCTTAAGGAAACTTTTAGGACCACAGAAAAATGCTCATGGGGAGTGGAGGAATAGGAAAAATGATGACGTCTATAAATACACCGAAAAAATCACTGTCACCATGCGAAAGCGAAGGCTAAAATTCCATGGGCATCTAGAAAGAATGGATGAGAAACGGCTAACTAAGAAAATATTCAAGTACATCACTGGACTAAAAGCTTCGACGAAGTGGGTGGAAGAGGTAAAAAGAGATGCAACAGAAAGTGGACATACAGTGGATATGGTTCACAACAGAAAAGAATTTAGAAGTCGAGTGGACAGCATCAAAACATTCCAGGAGAAACCACCAAAATGTAGACCCAAACTGGTCATATCTCAGAAAGAAAGGAAGATCAGACGTGAAAGAATGAAGAGGTTCTGGAAGAAGAAGAAGAAGAAGAAGAAGAAGAAGAAGAAGAAGAAGAAGAGAAAGCCTTAAGTTCAGTGCGGTCCATAGGCGACGAAATTCGGAAACAAGAAGAAGAAGGTTCTTGGTGGCACAACAGGTACAACGTATGACCGGATCTCGTTCCTGGATGTTGATCTGTCGGTCACCGCGGCTCACACAATGCGTCCAGATTGACATGCGACTCTACTACGAGCACGTCCATAGGCTGGGCTAGTGGTGTGGGAATATTCCAAAGACCACTGCTGAAAACAGCGACACATCATCAATAC
This sequence comes from Anabrus simplex, assembly GCF_040414725.1. NCBI lineage: Eukaryota > Metazoa > Arthropoda > Insecta > Orthoptera > Tettigoniidae > Anabrus > Anabrus simplex. The sequence goes on along the minus strand of NC_090268.1, from coordinate 293,212,388 downwards.
ACTGTGCCCAACATGTGCAGCTATCCGTCGATACGTGCATCTAGCTTCCCGCAGGCCGACAAGGGGACCCCGTTCAAATGGCTGCATATGTTCAAGGGGCACGTACTCGTCGACTGGGCATGGTTGTACTCTAGAATGGATGTTTTAAACACTGTTCACCTCTAAGGTCAGCACAGTTAGTGCCAGCAGAGTCAAAACAGAGTGCGCATGGACAGGCCTCATGAGTGCCATCTGATCGCCGATGTGCGTGACAAATGAATCACCACTAACAGAATAACCCTTCAGTACGCACATATTATATACCCTGGTGCCAATGAACACAGTTCTTGAATGTTCTTTAACGACAGTGTAGAAACATTGTTACCGTTCATGTGAAGAAAGACCTTAACATCCCAGAGTTTGCTTTGCAGGATAGAAAAAACATTATTCATATCAAAATATCTAGTTTATAGGTTCTTGGACAAAGCTCTACTTCCAGTTTTTGTAAACAATTGATAATATTAGTTTACTTTATAGACTAGATGGCACATAACTTAATTCTACGTTATCACTACAAAGAGAACAAAAGGGGCCTATTCTTTAAGTCGTTTATGATACCAAGGTGTTAGTTTGCCAAACGTTAGGAGAAAATATCTTCCTAAGAGATTTAGAGAATGCTGCCGACAAGACCTACTGTGTTCAGCCAATGCTCATCAGAATATTCATATTAGAAAGTGGATAAAATTCCAGTACACATGTCTAAGAAAAACGCAGGAAACAAACCACAAAAATTACTATTAAGAAATTGTTACATTTAAGATACTCAAGGTTTTCCTTTTCACTTTATACTAAATATCGTTTTATATCTGTACTGTATATATGAAATGAATGAGAACTTCGTTAAAACGTATGTATCAATAAATTTACTTTAATCAATTACGTTATGATGGTTTTTTTTGCTAGGGGCTTTACGTCGCACCGACACAGATAGGTCTTATGGCGACGATGGGATAGGAAAGGCCTAGGAGTTGGAAGGAAGCGGCCGTGGCCTTAATTAAGGTACAGCCCCAGCATTTGCCTGGTGTGAAAATGGGAAACCACGGAAAACCATTTTCAGGGCTGCCGATAGTGGGATTCGAACCTACTATCTCCCGGATGCAAGCTCACAGCCGCGCGCCTCTACGCGCACGGCCAGCTCGCCCGGTGCTATGATGTTTTATAAGACATGTTCTCTTAGAGCAATATTCTAATGTAAGGTGTGGATTCAACAGAAACTTCCCTATAGAATGATAATAGGTACCCGAAAATACATGCAAGAAGTAAGAAATATACGGATACTTAAACAATCGTTACTAATGAAACTTGTTTTTCGCTGAACGAAGATATTCGAATCAATCAATCAATCAATCAATCAATCAATCAATCAATCAATCAATCAATCAATCAATCAATCAATCAATCAATCAATCAATCAATCAATCAATCAATCAATCAATCAATCAATCAATCAATCAATCAATCAATCAATCAATCAATCAATCAATCAATCAATCAATCAATCAATCAATCAATCAATCAATCAATCAATCAATCAATCAATCAATCAATCAATCAATCAATCAATCAATCAATCAATCAATCAATCAATCAATCAATCAATCAATCAATCAATCAATCAATCAATCAATCAATCAATTAATCAATCAATCAATCAATCAATCAATACTGATCTGCATTTAGGGCAGCCGCCCAGGTGGGAGATTTCCTATCTGTTGCTTTCCTAGCCTTTTCCGAAATGATTTCAAAGAAATTGGAAATTTATTGAACGTCTCCCTTGGTAAGGTATTCCAATCCCTAACTCCCCTTCCTATAAATGAATATTTGGCCCAGTTTGTCCTCTTGAATTCCAACTTTATCTTCATACTGTGATCTTTCCTACTTTTATAAACGCCATTCAAACTTATTCGTTTACTAATGTCATTCCACGCCATCTCTCCGCTGACAGCTCGGAACATACAACTTAGTCGAGCACCTCTTCTTCTTTCTCTCAATTCTTCCCAACCCAAACTTTGCAACATTTCTGTACGCTACTCTTTTGTCGGAAATCACTCAGAACAAATCGAGCTGCTTTTCTTTGGATTTTTTCCAGTTCGTGAATCAGGTAATCCTGGTGAGGGATCCATACACTGGAACCATACTCTAGTTGGGGTCTTACCAGAGACTTATGCCCTCTCCTTTTCATCCTTACTACAACCCCTAAACACCCTCATAACCATGTGCAGAGATCTGTACCCTTTATTTACAATCCCATTTATGTGATTACCCCAATGAAGATCTTTCCTTATATTAACACCTAGATACTTACAATGATCCCCAAAAGGAACTTTCACCCCATCAACGCAGTAATTAAAACTGAGAGGACTTTTCCTATTTGTGAATCTCACAACCTGACTTTTAGCCCCGTTTATCAACATACCATTGCCTGCTATCCATCTCACAACATTTTCGAGGTCACGTTGCAGTTTCTCACAATCTTGTAACTTATTTATTACTCTATGCAGAATAACATCATCTTCGAAAAGCCTTATCTCTGATTCAACTTCTTTATACATATCATTGATATATGTAAGAAAACATAAAGGTCCAATAATACAGCCTTGAGGAATTCCCCTCTTAATTTTTACAGGGACAATTAAAGCTTCACCTACTCTAATTCTCTGAAATCTATTTTCTAGAAATATAGCAAACCTAAAATTCAGAACTCTATTTTTAACACTATTTTAAATCTTGAACCAAACTAAGACCCACTACATTCAGAATTCCTCAGTAAGAGGTTACTAATAACTCAGTTTGGTTCAGGTGGAAGCTAAGATCACCATTCCCATGATTTGTCACAAGTATGACACGGTAAAATTAGACCTTATCATCAGACCACCTCTGCTCCCAGGAGTTAACCTGATACTTATTTTTGATGTGGACTGAGTGAACCAAAGGGTCATGTGCCTCTCCAAAAGTAGAAATTTGCAGGTGTTAGCTTGCATTCGGGAGATAGTGGGTTAGAACCTCACTATCGGCAGCCCTGAGGATGGTTTTCCGTGGTTTTCCATTTTCACATCAGCAAATGCTGGGCTGTACCTCCTACGCCTTTCCTATACCATCGTCGCCATAAGATCGATCTCTGTCCTTGCGACGTAAAGCAAACTGTAAAAAACTGTGGAAATCTCGTTTCTATATTTTTCGAATTCCACGCGGAGTATCAGACATATGGCCACCCCGATGAGTCGAGCACGTCTTTACTGCCTCAGCTCTCAGCCTTTTTAAGACACATTCTCCTATGCAGAATGTTTCAGTGAACATCGTATCTACTGAATAAGATTAGCTTCAACGTCTTACAGTGTTTGTGAATCGATAAGAACGCTTTAGTCAGTACAATAATATCGTATTGAATAGGACCTTGCCGTCTGTAGAGAAATGACTGTCTTCATCTGGGGGCGTGTAGTTGTGTGACATTCCCAGAGAATGTTAAGTATGAAGTCTCTAGTGAAATGTACATCCCTAGAGGGAAACAAGGAACTCGCCGAGACAATGAAGCCTCAAAACAGGACTCTCTGAAAGCTTTCAACTCCGGGAGCCAGAACTCGAGCTGCAGTGGGCTTATTATGGTAATGACAGAACCTATTGTAACACATTCTCTCTCTTTTTCAAAACATACTTCTTTCTCCGCCTTTCTCTTAAGAACCAAATCGATCTCTGTAGAATTTGAAATCCCTCCTTAAATATGCCTACCACAGATAAGCAGCACGTATGGTTGGTCGCCACACTTAAGGTACTACTACTGTTGAGCGAGTTAGCTGCACGGTATGTGTCGTACACCTGTAAGCTTACATTCGGGAAATAGTAGGTTAGAACTGCGTCGGCAGCCCCGAGGATGGGTTTTCCTTTTTAATATGTAGGTTTTTCGGGCTGAGGGTCTACCTGGAATTACCGTCATCATCAATTTTCCGACACTATTTTAATTATGACAACCACTGTCCGTCATCTACTGCATGTATTCGAGGTCAGTGGCGTCATTTATTAAACGGTGCTCTAAGAACTGCGACAATAACGCAGGATTCGTGAGACGAGTACCATGTACTCCCTTTCATACTTGGTAGTGATGTGCACATCGATCTGAAGTCAGCACCTGGTCAAGAGTTTCGTCCTCGAATTAAACAACGACCCAGCCACTTCGACTACAAGGGGTAGTACATGCACCGATACTGTGTTCAGTCACCAGTAAAACCACTTAACAACCCAACAGTACGTTTCGTACTTTTCCTATACCTGCCATTACTGAGTGTTACTTATGTATCTAATACATTTTGGTTTTATTCCTTCAGTATTGTATATTTAGCCCACCTGGTGGTTATGATCATTAAGGCGTTGAAGTCAGTATGGTCTGACATCATGGTTAGCTGCTTCGAGTCCCGTCGGTCGGAAACACTTTCACCGTCAGAATGTTGGCCAGGTAGGTAGTGATATACAAATTCTAATCACTAGATTCCGTACAAAAATCTTGGATTAAATTCCAAACCACTGTGTACATATGAAGTGAGGGCGTATCAATCAATCCATCACTACTGACCTGCATTTAGGGCAGTCGCCCAGGTGTCAGATTCCCTATCTGTTGTTTTACTAGCCTTTTCTTAAATGATTGCAAAGAAATTGGAAATTCATTGAACATCCCCCTTGGTGAGTTATTCCAATCCCTAACTCCCCTTCCTATAAACGAATATTTGCCCCAATTTGTCCCCTTGAATTCCAACTTTATCTTCATATTGTGATCTTTCCTACTTTTAAAGACACCATCCCAACTTATTCGTCTACCGATGTCCTCCCACGCCATCTCTCCACTGACAGCTCGGAACATACCACTTAGTCGAGCAGCTCGTCTCCTTTCTCCCAAGTCTTCCCAGCCCAAACATTGCAACATTTTTGTAACACTACTCTTTTGTCGGAAATCGCCCAGAACAAATCGAGCTGCATTTCTTTGGACTTTTTCCAGTTCCTGAATCAAATAATCCTGATAAGGGTCCCATACACTGGAACCATACTCTAGTTGGGGTCTCACCAGAGACAAATATGCTCTCTCCTTCACATCCTTACTACAACCCCTAAATACTCTCATAACCATGTGCAGAGATCTGTACCCTTTATTTACAATCATTTTTATGTGATTACCCCAATGAAGATCTTTCCTTATATTAATACCTAGGTATTTACAATTATCCCCAAAGGGAACTTTCACCCCATCAACGCAGTAATTAAAACTGAGAGGACTTTTCCTATTTGTAAAATTCACAACCTGACTTTTATCCCCGTTTATCATCATTCCATTGCCTACTGTCCATCTCACAACATTATCGAGGTCATTTTGCAGTTGCTCACAATCTTGTAACTTATTTATTACTCTATAGAGAATAACATCATCTGCAAAAAGCCTTACCTCTGATTCCACTCCTTTACACACATGCTCCTTTACACGTATGCTCCTGTGGATGGTGATTTGTCCTTCGGATGGAGACGTTAAGCTTTGAGCGGACATCTAGGTGTTATTTGACAAGAGTAGTCTACGTGCCGACACTGGGTTTCCCCCCCTCTCTACCTCATCATAATCATCAACCCACATCCAGACGCACAGGTCGCCTACGGGAGTTAAAGAGAAAGACTTGCACCAGGCGAGCCGAACGTGTCCTCGGACTCTCCTGGTACTAAAAACCGTACGATAAATAAAAATAAACAGCATTGAAAGTTTTTTCACGAAAATAATTTGACCGCCACACTCCTGTCCACTCTTAGAAACACTAGCACTTCTCACTCGTACACGGAAAAGCTCCAAAACATGTTCATGATTCGATCTATGCGTTTCCTATAAGACACATGCTGAGTTTGTATCTGAGCTGAGATAATACTAATAACGTCATTGGCTTTACGTACGACTAACTACTCTTTTACGGTTTTCGGAGACGCCGAGGTACCGGAATTTAGTCTCGCAGGAGATCTTTTACGTGCCAGTACATCTACCGACACGATGCTGACGTATTTAAGCACCTTCAAATACCACCGGACTAAGCCAGGATCGAACCTGCCAAGTTGGGGTCAGAAGGACAGCACCTCAACCGCCTGAGCCACTCAGCCCGGCCCTGAATTAAGACCACGTTTGCTATATTCACAGCTGTAGTCCTTTTCTATCCCAACTTTGCTGAAAACCTACTTGTGTCAGAGTGCCGATATAGTCTTATTCTTCTTCTTCTTCTTTCCTGCTCCCTTCTGCCTCTCGACGTCGGACTATTCGGTGCTCACTTCTGTCCCGTACCAACTATCTTACTTCTTTTCAGTCCTTTACTCGGTATTTTGCAATTTCACTGACCATATGATCCCACCTCATACGTGGACGCCCCTTTCTTCTTGTTCAATCAAGTCTAGCGTCAAGCAGCTGTTTATATTTCCTTTCATTGTCTAAACGCACCCCGTGGCAAAGCCATTTTGAGTTATCTCTTACCGATGTCATCCACTGCTGATGTGACCCCAATTTCTTCTCTTATAGCTTTATTCCGCATCTTTTCGTAGCCTTGTTGACAACTCGACGTAGGTATTTCATTTCTGAACTTTATATTCTGCTGTCATGTTTCTCTGTTCTGGACTAAGTTTCTGTTCGTGGGTAGAAACACAGTGTTACAAATATGAAGCTTGATCTCTTGTGACATTTCTTTCTTGCTGACAAAGCCTTCACTTAGCTGATGCCATTGAGTTTCTGAGCTCTGTTCTTGATATCATGTTAAATTTTAATATCCTCAGAAATTATTGTGCCAAGATAGGTGTAGTAACTGACTTCTTATAGCCATTCTTCTTTCCAATTGATGCAACATCTTCCTAAAATAGCAAAATTATATAGAGTTTTCAGTTGCGTTAAAGTTGCAATGACCGGGCGAGTTGGCCATGCGCGTAGAGGCGCGCGGCTGTGAGCTTGCATCCGGGAGATAGTAGGTTCGAATCCCACTATCGGCAGCCCTGAAGATGGTTTTCCGTGGTTTCCCATTTTCACACCAGGCAAATGCTGAGGCTGTACCTTAATTAAGGCCACGGCCTCTTCCTTCCAAATCCTAGGCCTTTCCTATCCCATCGTCGCCATAAGACCTATCTGTGTCGGTGCGACGTAAAGCCCTTAGCAAAAAAAAAGTGGCAATGCTGCAAGTAACTGACGGGACAGCCAAGAGGTTGCCCCTTTTCACTGCTTAGTATTACTAAAAAGAGCTCAGAACGAAATCGGTCTGGCACATGTGTCGCTAAGTAGAGGGTAAAGTTCAAGCGGGACTCTTATTTAACAGTTACGTCCAAATAAAAACATCGTGGCATAACTGAGTTCTTATACCAAAGAGATGTTTCAATCTGGAAAACTGTCATGAATTGTGCTTGAGTTTGATGAAAACTCAAATCAACACGCTGCCCACGTTGCAATGAACTAGTAATAATGTTATTGGTTTTACGTTCCACAAATACTTCTGCGGTTTTTGGAGACACCGAGGTGCCGACAGTTTGTCCCGCAGTTCTTGTAAGTGCCTGTAATACAGTGCTGACATATTTGAGCGCCTTCAAATACCACTGAACTGAGCCAGGATCGAACCTACCAACTTCAGTTCAGAAAGCAAGCGCTGTAACTGTCTGAGCCACTCGGCCCGGCTAACAAAGGACTGTCAGTGTTGTTTCTACTGGGATCATATTGAACACCCGCCTTATAGCCAAGATTTCTTCCTTTGCGACAGCCATATTTATTTTCTGCTAACGAAAGCCATGAAAAGTACACTTTCGGATTTTTTAAAACCGTATATTTGTAGAATTTACTGAGACTACTCCTCGATGGACGTGCTACCACACTGGAGTTCAGAGCTACACCAAATGCACAGGGTTTTAATACGTCAAGAGGAAGTCATACCAAGGTCAGGCTCTTGTTACAAAGTACATCGGCCCAGAGAGATATGTAACACTGTCGTCACAGGCGCTGTCTGAAAATTATTCTGATTATAAAATATTCTTAGAGCCTCCGTGGCTCAGACGGCAGCGCGTCGGCCTCTCACCGTTGGATTCCGAAATCTCTGTCACTCCATGTGAGATTTGTGCTGGAAATGAGGAGGCGGGGCAGGTTTTCCTTCGGTTACTCCGGTTTTCCCTGTCTTTTATTCCAGTAACGCTCTCCAGTATCATTTCATTTCATGTGCCTGTGATTAATGATTGCTCCAGAGGAGCGAGACAGGCTTCGGTAGTCGCCACAATTCCTATCCTCGCCGCTAGATGGGGCTTCATTCATTCCATTCGTGACCCGGTCAAATGACTGGAAACAAAGCTATGGATGCTAGTGCGACGTTCGCCGTCCAAACTACGGTTCCAAAACTATGGACTTATTCTATACCAAAAGATTGATTTCATCAGACGAATCCTGACAGTAAATAATTCTATCGCAAGGAATATTTTATTCTAATATATGGTATTACTCCTCGAATGACTTTTCTAAACCTTTGCAATTTGCTTTACGTCGCACCGACACAGATAGTTCTTCCGGTGACCAGCAGTAGAAAAGGGCTTGGAGGGGGAAGGAAGTGAACGTGGCATTAATTAGGGTACATCCCCAGCATTTGCCTGGTGTGGAAATTGGAAAACCATGGAAAATCATCTTCATGGCTACTGGCAGTAGGGTTCGAATCCGCTATCTCCCGAATGGAAGCTGACAGCTACGTGACCCAAACCGTACGGGCACTTGCTTGGGTTTTACAACCTTCTTTCAACGTTATTTCCGTAAATGCCACTCATAGCGGTTCATCGGCAAATATCAGCTGTCAGAGGAAAGACGCAAACACTCGAAGGATTGGCTAAGAAAATAACAAAAGCAGCTCTAATGGTGAACTGTCGTCTTTTGAGTGAGAAGTGTATATCAGTGTGATAATGCAAAGGATCACCTATGCAATTTCAGATTCTTCCCCATAACTGCCTGTGTTGACATCCTCGTGGATGTTTCGGTCACCAAGTATTTTTGCACCTTTATGGGTTAGGAATTATCTGCACGGAATTTACATCTTCCTGTTCATGTTAGTCTTTGGGAAACTTTCCTTCAGTTTTTCGGAAACTCTTTTCCGTCCTGATTTAAAACGACCTACATACGTTTTCTTAACAGTTAATGAATACAATATAAGAATTATTTGCGAAATGCTCTTAATAATTCAGAGTTTTTCGGAAACTGTCTTCTCTTTTTGAGACCTCCGATCGAATTATTATTATTTAAGATTTAGAGGCAGCCAGCATACAAACTTGCAGCATCCTAGGTCTTTTAGTTTTGATATCCTACTAATTCTTCTTCTTTCTTCGTTATGCCCATTCAAAGAGCACTTTCGAACTTGCTCGTCTCTTCATGAATGCACTGTGATGCCTCTTTCCTTCTGTGGACCACTTCTTACCAGTTTTCTTTTCAGTTTTCTCCACAAATTTGTACTTGGCTACTATTGTACTAAAGGCTCCACGATCTATGATGTCGTCCGTAATATTAATTTCTTGGAGGTCCGCCTTAGTTTCTTCTTGCCAGTTTATTTTTACCTTCCTTCAGTTGATTACTTTAAATATGTTGCTAAGTCTGTTGCTGTCAATTATAGATATAGCCATAAAATTTCAGGCGTCTCTTGCGTACGGCATCAGTGAACCTGTCAGTTAATGAGGAGAGTTTCGCTGTTCTCCTCTTAATCCACATTCCTTTTTCCCTCGTCGGACAATACATTTTCCGGAGAATTTTCCATTATTTGCTTTTCAATGTCTATAATTTTAGAGTGACCCCCAAGGGATATGGTTTCTGAGGCGCATAAAGCTTCCGGCAAAACAAGTGTCTTGTAATGTCGTAATTTTGCATTACGCGATATGACTCTGTTGTTGTAATTCCACGTCAGTCTGTACGCCATATGGAGTTTGGTGGTTCTTTCTATGTTGCCGCTACTGTCTAGTAACAATGCTAGTATGCTTTCTCCAAGTTATTTGAAGGAGTATACCTGTGAAATTGTGCCGTTCTCTGTCTCTAGCTGAGTTTCCTTGCTATGTTGGTGTATATTTTTCATTAGTATTACATGCTTGACTATTATTGTTGTCTGCTGCATTACGTTGATGACCAAGAGTGTTTCTGATGCAATGGGACGCGATAGTAAATCTTAGTCACTGCGAGGAACAAAGAAGATTCTTGGTTCAAGTAATTTCCATATGACTGACATCAGAAGAGGGAAGCCACGCTCACACAAGTATTTCACAAGAAATGGCAGGACGTCAGACGTTCAACTCTAACTAAGCTCATTTTGTCTCCTAGACCACACGTCACATCCAATAAAATTCAGTAGACTGCCGGCCAAGTAGCAATATATCTTACGTTCAGAGAGAAATAAGTCATATTTACCTCCCTACGCTGCGTACATTGACGTATGGATATCCTGTGACTCCTCATTCAGATGCGCATAACGTGGCTGGTTAGATGCTCGCCTCGCCTTGCAAGAATGAAGCTTGGAATCCAGACGAGGCTGGTATTTGAAAATTCTTCAATTTGAGACTAATCCGGTCTATAGATTCAGGTCAAAGAGAATTTTAGAAGAAAAATTCTGGCACTCCGGCAATTCTTCACAACGCTTGTAGTTAAAGTGGCATTCAACACCAATAATTCAATTAAAAAATACTGGGAGTATTGAATAGTGCTCAAATACCCTTTTCGTTATGAGAGCATATTTATGTTGAAACACCAGATCCTGTGAGATCCCCGAAGCAACATTAGGCTTGGTCAACATTTGAATGGGTAGCCCACTGGCTACCATACCCCACATAAACTCCAACTCTGGATGGCAGATTAGTGGACTCTCTCCTGGCTGGGCAATCACTAGGTCATCAGCGTCCGGTTTGGATAATGCACTTGGTGGTGGTTTTTTGTATCTAGGACTAGCAACTTTGGTGATGATGATGATGATGATGATGATGATGATGATGATGATGGCCACGACGACTACCAAGCTGCTTAAAAGGTTAGAATAAATAAATGTCGCGTGAATGGGGTGGTGGCGGTGAGGGTGCTGATGGTGATTGTTTTAAGAGGAAATATAAATAGAAGATCATTCTCACATCACTCGAGTTACATCAGAAAAATTAAGATATACGACCTTTCGAAGAATGAAGATGTTCGCAAAAAAGCGGGAAGGGCCACGAAGAGCGTGAAAATTGACGACACACTAGGACTCACAAAACTAGCCCTTCCGAATCGGAAGAAGCTCTGTGCGTGAGAATGTAATTGAAATAGGCCTAGAATATAGGATTATTCTTCCTAACATAATTATACTACTACGGGGAGGTCGTTATGTAGTTTTCTAGGAAAGTGTTCACATTTTGAGGATTTGACCTTCATTAAAAGGTATTTTAGCCCTTTTTGAGCGTTTTTTGTCAATGGGCCTTATTTTGTTAAAAATTTAACGTTTAACATCTATCCTCAAACTGTTGTAGTCTTATTCCCGCGTATAATTACGACTTGTCTCCGTGGCGTAGTCGCTAGCACCTTGACGTTGGGAACTGAAGGTTTTGAGTTCGAGTCCGACCTTGGTGAGCACTTTTGTTTTTTACTGACACATCTCTGATTTTATTTTATTTTTTCAATGATTCATTTGCTGTGGTCTCTCTTTTTTAGAGATATGCCGTTTTAAATAATTATTCGTCCTTGTGGCTTGAACGTGTCCGTTACTGCATTTGAATTATAAACGACTAAAACCTTCTACAATAGAGAATCGGAAGATTGGGGTGAGAGGAGGAAATGCACAGTGTTTTTAAAAAATCGGGTGAACTAATTCCAGATCCTAGAGAGGCAGTGGACAGATGGACGAAATATCTTGAAATTCTTTTTATTTACGAATAAACAAGACGTATGAAGCTGTACACATAAATTGATTTTGGTTTTGGTGGTCATATGAGGAGGATATATTACTCGGAAGAAGAACGGAATCGGCGATAGAATATAAGAGAAACAGAGGGAGACTAAGGCAATGATGGTTAAACCAGGTTGTTAATGATTTAAAGTTAGGGGGTGTGGAACTTGACGAAACCTCAAGAATAGTGCAAGTGGGAGATTGTGGAGACGCTTAGTAAATTCACAGAGACTTACAGACTAATCCCCGTAAATCAGTCTACAGTGAAGATGTATGGTGCACGTATGTTTGATAACGTGATCACATACCCGGGAGCTCAAGTTATACGTGGATTTAAAACAACATGTATGTGAATTCGAAAGCCCAAATTCACTGTCCGGAATTCGAACCACAACTTTCCTAGTGCGAAGCCAGTGACTGTCACTCAGATGTCCCGCAGGAGGGTAGAATTTGTGTTTGAGTCCCGGGGGTAGTCAAATTTTCAGCTCTTTCATTTTATATAATGCAAAAATAACATTGAAAGTTTACTGGCAGTGAACATGAAATTATAATGACGAGAAATATGGCTTCCGATTTCCGATTCAGGAAACTCAATCGTCAATCGGAAGTCAAATTTTTGGTCATGCTAGCCCGGGAGGTGATATATAGGAAATGGGAATGTAATTCTTCCCTAGCAGGTCGGCACAGCATTGTACTTATCACATGCTAGCTTGCAGTGGAGTCGCTAGCTGGCCAATGTCTTGGGAATGTGCGTTATCCAACTGATGAGCCCATGCCGCACTCAGGCGAAACACTGCTAATTTTTGACTATTGAGTTTCCTGAAATTCATTTATGAAATTTAAATCTTTTAACTACAAACAGTTAGGTCCTGGGAATCGAGTAACTTTATTATCTTGTGAACTTAATTTTTGCTATTTGCTTTACGTCGCACCGACACAGATAGGTCCTATGGCGACGATGGGATAGGAAAGGCCTAGGAGTTGGATGGAAGCGGCCGTGGCCTTAATTAAGGTACAGCCCCAGCATTTGCCTGGTGTGAAAATGGGAACCAAATGAAACCAACTTCAGGGCTGCCGACAGTGGGATTCGAACCCACTATCTCCCCGATGCGAATCTTGTGAACTGATAATTGTTTACTTGTTTTACCACTAATATGTCTTTTGTTTAGTATGGATTTCATACGTTACTGTCTCATTTAGTAATGGATTGTAGCCAGCTAATCCCATCGGTACTGAGAGTAGAACTTAAATACTTTCAACACGTCACGGTGAGGTAGAAACTATACGAGGTATTTTGAGGAGCACAAACTGTTTGCTCTCTTCCCACTTCATTAGAGAGCTTACCGCTAGTTTCTTGGGCGGACGGCCGCAAGAGCGCTAACTCTAATCATTAAAATGGATGAAGTAAATATTTTACAAACGTAACCATTACCCGATTTATCTTGCTGGCCGCTTGTCTGTGATTTATAGTACGCACACTGAAGTAATAAGCCTACCATTAATCACCACTCCCGACTAAAAACTGAGCTAAAACAAATCCAATTAAATTCCATACTGTAGTGCCGTTGTTTCTGTTACAAGCGACGTCTGCCTTCTCACTGGTGGCACATCCTGGGGTTTCCAGGAATGGCTGATGGAATGAAAAGCCACCTCATGTCCTGTATTGGCGTTTTTATTAGGTTTCTAGACATTTTAATAGCACATGTGTGTCGTATAAAATCGAGCGAGTTGGTCGTGCGGTTAGGGTTGCTTGCATTAGAGAGATAGTGGTTTCGAACCCCACTGTCGGCAGCCCTGAAGATCGTTTTCCGTGGTTTCCCGTTTTCACACCAGGCAAATTCTGGGGATGTATCTTTATTTTTTTTTGCTATGGGCTTTACGTCGCACAGACACAGATAGGTCTTATTGCGACGATGGGATAGGAAAGGCCTAGGAGTTGGAAGGAAGCGGCCGTGGCCTTAATTAAGGTACAGCCCCAGCATTTGCCTGGTGTGAAAATGGGAAACCACGGAAAACCATTTTCAGGGCTGCCGATAGTGGGATTCGAACCTACTATCTCCCGGATGCAAGCTCACTGCCGCGCGCCTCTACGCGCACGGCCAACTCGCCCGGTGTGTATCTTAATTAAGGACACGGCCACTTTCTTCCCATTCCTATGCCTCTCCTATACCATTATCGCCATAAGATCTGTCTGTGTCAGTGCAATGTAGAGCAAAATTGTACAAAAAAATGTCTATAAATTTAACAATTAGCACACGTTACCAATTGTTTTCTTATGGAATTTAAATCGGTGTAAGTATTCAGAAATTTGAAAAGAAGTAAGTGGTACTAAATTTAAACCCGGAGTTAAAATAAACATAGGTTTCTAATATAGTTTGACTGACAGTATTGGGATGACATCAGTTCTGGTGAAGGATGAAAATCGCCGAATTCGGCGAGATATTTTTGGAGATGCTTCCTGTATAGAGTTGAAAACCTATAGATTTGTTGACGAAATATGTGCTTTTAAAGATGAATAACTACAGTATATGTCTTAAGATGGGGCATTGAATACAGATTTAAGAAATAATTTCTGTCCAGAAGATATCTTAAGATGAAGGGAAGCAATTACGTCTTTGGACCTACAAGGTCCGTAATGGCAACTACTGTACACACTCGAACGTGATAATGATAATAATATTGTAAAGAGTGGCATAATGATACTAAATTTGCACGTCCCTTATTAGCAAGCCAACGGCCGTAGCTGTCTGGAAACACCGGATCCTGTGAAATCTCCGAAGTTAAGCAACATTGGGCATGGTCAAGATTTGGATGGGTTTCCACGCGCTGTTGGTGGGGGTTAAGGGAATGGAGGAGCGGAAAGGAATTGGCCACCCTACCGTACTTAAACTCCGGCTCAGGCACACTTCTGCGGAGGTTCGGACCTGCCTTCGGGTAGAATACACCCTTACATTACCTTATTAGAAACAGCCGACCACTTCTCACTAATACAATTATTGTTTTACTGAACATCAAGCTGTTGTAAGCAAATCATCTAATATGATCAAGACGAATTTAAATGCACGGATACACTAGAAAAACTCCTTCTTGTAACTGAATCATGGACAGCAAATAAGGACAAACATTTATTATGTTTCATTTCATAACGGTGTTAACAAAATTAATAAGCTATTTGTTAGGCAACTAATCGCAATATAATTGTATAACTATTTTCCATGTGATGAAAATCTACAGAAATTGATATTAATATCAGTGTTCGATGTTTTGTACATTCGTTCTCCCCGGCAGCAAGATTCAGTCGTTATATCCCGATTTTTTTATCTTCCAATGTCGTTAGAACCGAGATCATAGATCATTTATTACTCTTTCTTGGAGAATTGCCGCGAAAGTTGATTAACAGGAGATAATCTCCTTGGTGACATTTTGCACAATGCTATGAATGTTTCAAAGACTACAGTTTGATTGGCAGTCATCATGTACTAGGGCTGAGCCTGGCATGAATCTCGCACTCGTACACATTGGCTGTCATTGACTTGCACGCCTCCCCACCATAGTTGTCTTCTCCTCCCACATCCCTGTAACGGAGAGATGCAGGCATCTCTGTCACTGTGTTCTCTCTCTATGTCTTTTCTTAGTGGTTTTTCTTTCCTTACCGTATTTATAATTTTATTACAGGCTCCCGACGTTACATCTTATTCCAGAGCCACTTTTTTTACTTAATACTAGTCGAAGTAAAATTTATGCTCACTGAGAACCGTATGAATATTCGGAACGTACATCGTCTTTAATGTTAGTTCGCAACCTCTATTTATTGATTTCATCCTTCAACAACACACATGCACCTATGTAAGGATTAAATGACGTATGTCTATCTGTCTTCATATTTGACTTCCGAAACGACACCACGTGTAAACTGCTGAGGGGAATTTCATGACAGTTTGCAAAAAAAAAAAAAACCTCTGAGGAATTTATCAATTTATCACATAATTTACTAAGTTTTATGTTAAAATTCAGAACTGAAAATATAGCAGTCTGGGTCCTCCATTCAGGACTCCGTTTGACTGCGGATACGTAAAGCAGAGAGTAGACCATATTGTTTTTGACTGGCCTCCCCGAGCGTTCAGAGGCAAAATAAAAGACCTGAATAATTTGACAGACGAAGTTGTTCATGAGATTTCACACGTTTATTTAGAACTGTGTTTGTGAACTTAATGGAAGTGTACCTTTATGTTTGTATATCTGTGCATATAATGTCAATATTTTCAGTTCACCTTATGCTAATAAATAAACTCCTATCCTCATGCAACCATAGTACCTGGTCTAGTAGTAAGCTACTACGTGATTTTCGACCTCTGATTTCTAACAGGAAAAATTCAAGAGCCCTTAAAGCTCCAAAGCTCAAATTTCTCGGAGAAATGAAATTAAAATGTACAACTTCCGTAATAATTTTAGTTTATAATTTAAAACTGAACAGGAATGAGGAATTCGAACTGTAATACATTAAACTTGGGAACATGTGAAAAATAATTTTACCGAGTACAAACCTGTAGGATTTAAAGCAACTCAGATTTAAAGCGATATATAAAATCGTTACGTAAACCAATATTAGATATTTCTTACCCATATAACAAAGAAGAGGCTGCCGGACTGGACTATTGGAACTAACTTTACATCGGAATATTTTGTGTTCGACTTTGACGTTTGGGGTCGAAGGATGGCTATTCATAAATTAGAAATAACGCACATGAAAGTAGTGAGAACGATTAATCGTGAAGAAATGGCAGGGAGGGGGAGATAAAGGTTACGTCAGGAATAAACTTGATGGATGAAGTTGTATTGTACCCTGATGAGATAGGCCCTAGTTTCATGATTTGGTTTTTTTGAAGATAAATACAGATATATAGAAATATTAAATGAAATACAGTGTCAGTTTTGTGTGGACGGGAGAATTTCGACATAGCCCGGCGTGATCGCGACAAACCGTCGCCACAGTAAGCTTGTCATTAGGGGGAGAATGTTTCTTGGCCAGAAGCTAAGAGGATTAAATCTAGAGCTCACAACAACAGAATAATTACTACGAGGAAGTGAAAGAGTATATATTTCGGACCAAGGGCGAGCAGATGTATCACCAATACCGAGAATGTGACGTACCAGTTTTCCACGCCCGAGGCATTTGGTGTTGTCAACGTTACAAGGAAGAGATTTCAAACTAACCGAAGCGGTGTTGACCAATGAGAAAATTTATCATAGGCCCGCAGATAAACCAACATAAGAAAAACTCAGAGTGAACTCCAGTTAGCTTCTCCGATAACAATAATTAAATTATTCCAACCACATAATTGAATAGAGGGGATTTTTGTGATATCATTCCCATGTTGATTAATTGTAATCGTAATAAATTAAAGTAATGAATTCGTGGAAATTACCCACGCTATCTCGCCATTGGTCGAGATGAGCACGCCATCAGGGACGCCGAGTTAGCGCGCGAAAGGTGGAGGACAGAAATTAAGTGATATTTCCATGATCACCGAACGATATGAGTTCAGAATACGACACATGAATGTGTATCGCCAGTGTATTAAGTAGGATAAAGCAAGAGATCCAAATCCACCTGCATATGCCGATTTAGGATAACCAACCCACCTCCCCAGGAGCTGACCGCGGATGACCCCGGCGGGAAACCATATCGTCCATAAAAGTCCAGTAGTGGAACCTCACCCACCCAGTCGTTTGAAGTCACCAGTTGTGACCGGTCGGACCTCACTCACTCAGTTCTTACCAGTCACCAGTCGTTATCGGTCACTAGTCATGTCAGTCGTATGAAGTAGTTGAGTCTCTGACACGTTGACTCAGTACCTCGGGACGCATTCGAAGTCAGTTAAAGCTGAAAGTGCGTGAATTATTAGGAGAATGAATACGAACAGTGAAATTATCCATAGTACCGAGTGTAACTAATCAGTACAACTGTATGTTGAATTTAATAAATGTCATGTGATTAAATAATTAACGGAACGCCGATAGTACCTTTGGAAGGCAGTGTGCGGAGCCTGAAGTAAACACCTCAAGATAGACGGTGAATAACTATCCGAGCAGGGAATTATAGGAGCTAGGCGATTATCAAGACGGCTTAGAAATAAACCAGGAAGTGCCGGTTGAAGACGCGATATGCGCCAGTTCAAATGAACGACATTTTCGTCGTAATGTGTCACGACGTGTGTTTCGGGCGTATATGAAGATTATATTGTGCGAGTGTCAGGGGTCTAGGAGCACCTATAAGTGTTTTTTTGTTATTAGTATTCCTGTGTAAAATAGTGTAATAAGGTATTAATCATGGGTAGTCACCCAGAAGTGTTTTATTGTGTTAAATTTGTATTGTGCGATATGATGGACGAGTAGATCACCATGGGGCCGTAAGGCCTACATCTCATCCGCTACGAGACAATGGAATTCTACATAGGAATGAGTACACAATTTTGATATTTGGGGGATGTTATCGCGACTAAACGGGGTTCAGTGTAAATTAATTATGGTTACTTAACATGGTCCGCCTCCCGAGTCCATGATTTTATTTTTTGTTAGACGGACGAACTAATTTATATTAACGTAATAATGGGTTAGATTAATTAATTTGAGTATTTGTTTGTTGTATATAATGTAAATATGGGATATATTTCTTTCAATTAATGCATGCTGTTCGTAATACTTTGACTTAAGTTCATTTCAAGTGTTAAATTCTTTTTTTGTGCTAACCCATTTATTTGAATTTCATTCACTGCGGTGATCATTTGTATTTTAATTAGGAATAATTTCTATTAGACAGCCAGATTATGAAAGAGCCAGAGTATGTAAGATTTGTGTTGCGTACGGAAGGTCATTAAAATACTAATAATAATAATGTTTGTGAGTTGACAAAGGAAAGTAAATTAATAATAATATTTGTGCGTTTGCGAGTTAATAATAATAATAATGACAGTGCTTCGCGAGTTAGCCAGTGCAAATATAATAATCAATGTGGAGATGACTTCATTCGCGTAAACAGTTTGATTTTACGTACATTTTTGATTTTACGTTTTTGGACTTTATTTTAACCATCAAAAATTTGTTTAAAAGCGATAAAGGCACGTGAATTAGAATGGTCGCGATATGTTAAAAGCCCAGAATGATTTGAGCCCATATTTAGAGTTGGAAGTCATGAGGGACGAATATCCGGCGTGAAATAAATTGAGCCGTATTGTTTGTAATGATGAAATAGATGAATCTCAAGGCCTAAGATGATATAAAATACAGATGCCGGTGTTATTAGTGGTAGAATCCACGCACCGAGGATTAATTTATGAATTAAATGTTTGAAGAGTTCCGATGAAAGGAAATGGACTTCAAATTGGAAGGAATAGTTTAGCAATCGCCGGCATTGGAGGTATTTGCCCAGCCGCGATGTGCCATAGGTTGTGAGATGTGTCTTGGGAGGACAGGTGTCCCCATATAAAATTAACGGCAGTACGAAATTGAAGGTACGGTCCCGAATACCGTGTTGTCCCGACCAATATAAAGCAGATCTTAGTGGTTCATAACGGGATTTAACATATGTAACTAAATTCTAAAGAGTGGAAATTAAAATATCATCTTTCCATTTTTAATAATAATAATAATAATAATAATAATAATAATAATAATAATAATAATAATCATACTCCAAGTGAATCTTGTCGTAAATCAATTGCTTAGTGCCAAAGTAGACTGAAATTGTGAAGGTTTATGCATTTAACCATAAATATCGCTAACGGTAGTGTAAACGTGAAGTAATAATAATAATAATAATAAATAAATATTTGAAGAAGAAGAAGAATGTTTTAAAATATTTTGGACATAATAATGATGTTGGGAGTAGAAATAAAAAAATTGAGATTTTTAACTAATAATAATAATAATAAAAAATAAAAATATTTGAAGAAGGAGAAGAAGAATAACCAATGAAGCTACTTTTTTATTTTTAATATTTTGATGAAAATAATAAGAGCGAGAAGTTGAAGTATTATAGCGAGGATGATTACGGGTTACGATAATCACGATTTCCACTAATAATAATAATAATAATAATAATAATAATAATAATAATAATAATAATAATAATAATAATAATAATAATAATGAAAAGTTGAAGGAGCAGAAGATAAAGAACTTGCAATAGTAATTTGAGAATAATAATTACGATGAAAGGAAATTAAGATATTTAATGGGCGATGATTCATTGTTACGAATATAATAATAATAATAATAATAATAATAATAATAATAATAATAATAATAATAATAATAAAATATTTATGAGGAAGCTGATCATTATATTGTGCGGATAAATTAGGAGGAAGAACGACCCTTCGTTTGAAACGTCGGCAAGGGTTGGCATATAATCATCCCGGATGACAAAGGATAATAATCAAATACAGGATTATAATTGAAATTAATGATAATAATAAAATTAATTGATGGTAGTCAAAGAATATGCTAATGATCAGATAAAGAATGGTAATGATATTATTTAATAATCATAGGAGGATATGCTAGGGACAGTCATCCTGTGTCGAACTGCTCCGAACCAGATGTTGGGTTTTCACGGGGAGATTGTTAGCGGTAGATACGTAAATAACCCACGGACGGCACGTGTCTTCAGGGTCAGCATAGTAATGAACCTTTCCGTACGTCTTGTCGTATTGACAAGTGTAAATATTGAAATAGGCTTTGAGTTAATGAACTCTACCTGGCGTGTTTGTGAATCTGGAAATAATAGGCTAGAGTTTGTCCGTATTATAAATTCCCGTTTTTTCGAGGCGATAACATTTTCCACGGTGGGTGTCCGGCTCACCAGAATGTACATACCGGAAGTGTCTCATGTCCAAACGGAACGAGGAGACGACAGTAAAAAGTTACTGTCGTGCCTTCGTCTCCGAAAGAAGATCTCCAGCGGTGAAACGTCCAGTCATACGGATGTGAATTCGATCCCCAGTAACCAATTGGGGCGAATTGACCAGATGTTTTACACTACCAGAGTAGTGAGGTAAAATCCAAGTATTATGTCATTTATTTTTCAGGATTAAAGTGTCCCAATGTAAAATTGTCATCATGTGTAGTATGCAAAATAAGTGAATAAATTGCTCCTCATTGCAATTTCAATAGGAAACAGTTTCCATATCTTTTCATTGTAGTTAGTCCAGTATGCCCATGGAATTTAAGTTGTCACTTCCCAGTCCTATTGTGGAGTCAAAATTTTGTATCCATGAATGAGTCGTCCCGCGTAACCTTAAATTTGCATGCCCCGTTCATCCCTGTGTTCATTTGATGCGCCGATATATATTTTTTGACTTTCTTTATATATTTTTTTATCGTTTTCGAACTGATCACCCCTGAGATAAATGCTAGTCTGGGACTCAGGAGGTGAGCGGGTGCAGTATGTATCAAATAGCTTCGGCGGTGAGGTGAATGCAAGGTGACAGGTTACCTAGGAGAATAATGGACTGGGTTTTATAGGGTAAGAGAAGTAGAGGTATGCCAAGGTGACGATGATTAGACTCAGTGTTTGAAGCTTAATTGTAAAAGGCGTGGCTCATTCAATAAATTCATGCGAACTATTGCACTTCACTCCTTGTCTATCATATCCCATTAAAGCACTGAATTCTGTCAATCTTGTGTGATTTTACATGTATTATTATATTCCTGTACTTATAATGGAACGTTATTTTTTGTAAATTTTGTTTGAGTTTAACACCACCCGTAAGTAATGATTAATTTTTATACATCTGTATTTGTTTTCGTGTATGTTTTATTCCTTTTCTCTCCTAATCGTGTGTTTTCTTGGTCTGGTATCATTCGTTAAGCAATGTTCGATTTCGTTACAATGATAACGCTCGCTTGGTGGCAATTATCGCTAAGGCGTCGAATCTATACGGTCTCAAAAGTAGCGACGATTAGGGGAAGGGCGAGGAAGGGATCAGTCCCCCTCTCCACTTTGTGAAGAAAAAATTATAATTTTTATTCCAGTTTAGCCAGCTGAAACTAGGAAATATACGAAAAATTAGAAATAGGAATTTGTACAAGTCCTGTTGTCTTGTCAGCTAATTCTTTCCTTTATTCTCTTTAATTATTAACAAAATTACTGGCGGAAATAAGTGGTTAACCGAATTGTATAGCGCCACAGCAAGTAGTGGAGACTTTGCATGTACTGTGCGGAAGGGTAGCAGGGGTATATCTATATATATAAAGTAGCTTGTCCTGACTGACTGACTGACTGACTGACTGACTGACTGATTCATCATCGCCGAGCCAAAACTACTGGACATAGAGGAATGAAAGTTTGGGGATATATTCATATTAAGATGTAGGTGCTCGCTAAGAGAGGATTTTTGGATATTCCTTTGCTAAGGGGGTGAAAAGGGGGTTGAAAGTTTAAAATGAGTGTATCTATATCTCAAAACTTTAAACGTTTACAGACGTAAAAATTGGTACATAGAATCTTCTTTAAAAATAAGGAAACACGTATTATTTTGTTTTCAGAAAATCCCAATAGGAGGGGTGAAAAACGGTGAAGAAGGGGTTGAATGCCTTTAATCAGGATACCGGTACTTATATCTTAGAAACTGAAGATATTACAGACCTGAAAATTGGTAGTTTTGATCTCTTTTAAAAATAAAGAAACACGTATTTTGTTTTGTTTTGGGAAAATCCAACTAATGGGAGGGTGAAAAGGGGGGGGGGAGAATTTTTAAAATTAGTGTATCTATATCTCAAAACTTTTAAAGTTTACAGATTTAAAAATTGGTATTTAGAATCTTCATTAAAAATAAAGAAACACGTATTTTTTTGTTCTCGGAATATCCCAATAGAGGGGTGAAAAGGGGTGAAAATTGGTTGAATGCCTTTAATGAGAATACTTATATCTCAGAAACTGAAGATATTACAGACCTGAAAATTGGTACTTTTTATCTCTTTTAAAAATAAAGAAACAAGATTTTTTTTTGTTTTTGGAAATACCACTTGGGTGGAGGGGGGGGTAAAATTGACTGAAAATGGTGATGATTTCTTTTAATTAGGCTACTGATATCTCAAAAATGAAGATGTTACAGACGTAAAATTTAATATTTGGAATCTGCTTTAAAAGTAAAGAAACACGTATTTTCGGAAAATCCAATGAAGAGGGGGGGGGTGAAGAATTGAAAAATTAATTGACTTAATTGTATGAGAATACATACATCTAATAAATATAAAGTTGTTACAGACGTGAAAACTGGTATTTGGATTTCCTTTAAAAACAAAGAAAAAAGCGTTTAGGGGGGGGGGACCATCTTGCGGGGCAGGAGTGAAAAGGAGTTGAATTCCTTTCACGAGGACACATAAATCAAAAACTGAAATAGTTAGAGTCGTGATAATTGGTATTTAGAAGATCCTTTACTATTAAAGAAACAAGTAATTTTTTTTGCCGGAAAATTCACTTGGGTGGGGGGAGTGTGAAAGGAAGTAAAAAAAGTTAATTATTTTTATGTGGATACTTATACCTCAAAACTGAAGGTAATTGACGTGAACATTTGTGTTTGGAATCTCCTTTAAACATAATGAAACACGCCTTCTTTTAATTTTTCTTTTTTTTTGGGGGGGGGGGGGTAAATAAACTTAACAGCGGTGGGGTGTAATAGGAGGTGAGACCAATTGATTTTACTGTTCATAATGTACTTTTAAAAAGCCTCCGTTGCTCAGGCGGCAGCGCGCCGGCCTCCCACAGCTGGGTTCCGTGGTTCAAATCCCGGTCACTCCATGTGACATTCGTGCTGGACAAATCGGAGGCGGGACAGGTTTTTCTCCGGATACTCCGGTTTACCCTGTCATTATTCATTCCAGCAATACTGTCCAATATTTAATTTCATTTGTCATTCATCGCTCATTGCCCCAGCGGAGTGCTTCGGCAGCCAGCACAATTCCTACTGTCGCCGCAGGATGGGACTTTATTAATTCCATTCCTGACGCTGTCGAATGACTGTAAACAGGCTGTAGATTTTCGATGTACTTATTCTGATCATAAACCGATCATTTTTAATCTTTCCTGGGTTCGATTTCAACAGCCATCTTTTCCTTCAGAGAACGTTCTTAGATTACAGTAGAATCTCCTGGCATATAAATAAAAATTTAAACACATTTGAAATAAACGATAGGAATGAGATTGCCCGTCAAATTGTTCACCTCTATAATAAGGTCAATAATGCACGGAAGTATGTCATTCGTATAGCCAGAAATCCCGCACACTTGCCTACGCGCGTCAATGGTGCCGGTCACATTATCAACAATGACGATGTTAGCAGATGTAATTTAGCGCCAAGTAGCGGTCTTGCATCTTGCTGTGGGGTCCAGAACATCTAATAATAATAATAATAATAATAATAATAATAATAATAATAATAATAATAATAATAATAATAATAATAATAATAATGTTCTGGACCGTCGTCAAATTGTGCGGACCGCGCTGGAAATGGGTCCTGGCCTGGTAATGACTACGAATACAGTCCAGCCGCGGGTTCAGTACCGCCAAGGCACCCAAGACGACACCACGCCGAATTCCTTCAGGATTTGATCCATACTAAAAATGCTTACAGGAAAAAATGGCAAGGATTTAGGGACCCAACTGACCGCGTGGAATACCTAAACCTACCCCGGGAAGTACGAAATCGATTGCTGCAAAGAAAGATTGAAAAATGTGAGGAACTTTGCCGTAATCTCTCAGAAAACGAGTCAAATCGCGAATTTCGGAGGATTATATATAAAACGTTAAGCATTCAATTATAAATTTCATTATAATACCGTAGCGAAGCACGGGTATCTTGCTAGTATATATATATTTTGCTAAGGTCATGGACACTGAGGTATGATTCACTCGCTTCGTCAACCTGCAAGTCTCTTTAATGTCTGTTACTTTCTTAGTGTGTAGCCAAATACTGAATTATTTTTAATTGTATGATCACGCCGTACTGCTATTTAATTGTAATACATCTGTAACATTGTTCCTTTGGTGAAATTTTTATTGTATAATATTTAATCAAAATAATAAAAAAAAACTATTATTACCGCATTTAAGTTGGTAATCAACTTCTACCTCTCTGTCGTACTTCGCTCAGAGAGCATCAAAAAGACTTACCACTTTGTAGCTTTTTATTTTTCCAGTTTTGATACATATCCCCGCCCACCTTCTACCCACTATAACAGAGAAACGACTACTTTCTGTTCCCTGGGTTGTCTGTACATTTTTCCTCCACCCACTTCTTACTTCCAGTCGCCACTACTGGGTCTGACGCGGTGGTTATCCGGTTCGCGTCCCGTTCCTGGTAAAATTTGACCATCACAATGCTGGACAGCAGGGTAGGGGAGGTGGTGGTATACAATTTCTAATCAAAAGATCGCGCACAGTGTTCATATGGAGGTGAGAGCATATGGTACTCTTGTTCAAAATTCTCGTCACCGAGCTCGATAGCTGCAATCACGTAAGTGCGGCCAGTATCCAGTATTTGGGAGATAGTTGGCCCAAGCCCGATTGTGGCAGCCCTGAAGATGGTTTTCCGTGGTTTCCCATTTTCACACCAGCCAAATGCTTGGGCTATAACTTAATTAAGGCCACAGCCGCTTCCTTCCCACTCCTAGCCCTTTCCTGTCCAATTGTCGCTATAAGACCGATCTGTGTCGATGCGACGTAAAAAAGCAACTTGTAAAAAATTTCTCGTCCGTCGGATGGAAACATCAAGCATCGAGCAGACCCCTCAGTGTTATCGAGAGGAGTAGGCTATGTGCTGACACCGGATTTCTTCCTGCCTCACTTTTATCATCATCATCATCATCATCTACTCCTCACATCCAGACACTCAGATCGCCTATGGGCGTCAAACATGTCCTCGAACATTCCCGGCACTAAACGCAATACGACAAATAAAACCAAGCTAATAATAATAATAATAATAATAATAATAATATTTCTCCATAGCCAGCCTTCTAACTGATGACTAAACGAAACCCAACACGCATTACAAAATGCCGTATATTGGTATAGTTTTACATATACAAGAGCCTGAGAATGATGACCAAAGGTTCTGCCAAGTCACCAATACCCATAAACTGCATTTCAGTCGTAAAAGCAACGAATATCATAATCAGATATGTAGTATAGCCATCCTTCTTTTCAGGCAGATGCAAATCTCTAAAGAATAGATGAACGTAAGGCGTGGAGTAGCAGCTGCTCCATTTCTTCAACCGACAGGGATTATGTGAACCTTTAGTAGGTAGTTTTGTCTCTCAGCCTTTAGTGCTAATAACTGTGTCCTTGTGAGGGAGTAGTTACACAGTAATCTCTCAGCTTTACTGGTAAAACTCGGCATAATTTTGGTGAAGTGAGTGGCGTAATGCTAAGTGGTTAAGTTAGTGACTACAGATTACTTGGTTACTTTGGCGCAGCAAACGATGTAATTCAATTCCTGCTTGGATCATTATAGCCTAATGTTCTTCGACCGAGCCAGAAGAGTCAGTATTTGAGATCAGGAGCGGAATCTACAGTACTTCTAAAGAGGAATGAGCTAAATGTAAAAGTAAACTCTTGACCTCATCCCGAGGTGGTGTAGCTCTTTTCAGGCACACTCCCAATGGATGTGAGCTGGATGTACCACTTCAACCACATACCAGCCCTCATGTCTTTCTTCAATTTATGGCAGTACCGGGAATCGAACCTTGGCCCCCGAGGACGGCAGCTAATAACACTAACCGTTACGCTACGGAGGCGGACAGGAATGAGCTGAAAGTGGAAGATAGATTCGTGACCCGAATTTTCCTATTTCTTGCCGAATGCAAGAGCCATGTGCGACATGCCATACGAGGGCCGCATTTTCTTCTTATGTAATGTTTACTACCGGGCAAGTTGGCCGTGCGTCTAGAGGCGCGCGACTGTGAGCTCGCATCCGGGAGGTAGGGGGTTCGAATTCCACTGTCGGCAGCCCTGAAAATGGTTTTCCGTGGTTTCCCATTTTCACACCAGGCAAATGCTCGGGCTGTACCTTAATTAAGGCCACGGCCGCTTCCTTCCAACTCCTAGGCCTTCCCTATCCCATCGTCGCCATAAGACCTATCTGTGTCGGTGCGACGTAAAACCACTAGCAAAAAAATAAAAATAAAATAAAAATGAAATGTTTCCTGTTGGATGCATATACGACTAAGGCATATTATGTATAGAAGGGTACTAGATTCCAGCAAGGAAGAATTTCGGTCTAGGGATGTAAAAGTTACCGCAGAGAAATGCAGAAATTAGGGTATAATCCAGTACTACTCAACTACCCGTAAATTATAGGAAGAACAGGAATATAGAACGCTGACTGGCGTTTCTGAAGATTCGTGAAGCCTTATATAATTAGAGACACTAGGAAGTTTTCTAGAAGCCAGGAAGGCTATAAAAGCAGGACCTCAGTTAAAAGAGTGGTATTTCTTTACCAGTTAGAATAGGAATTGTAAAAGGAATCTCTGCCAGTCAGAGAAGGGATTTATGAGATAGAATCTATATGCAAAAAATAAAGAGTTTTGCTATACATTGCTCAGAATTTAAAAAGAATTGTATTCCTGTATCGTTCGTGTCCACAGTAACAAGGAAATGCACTTTTTAATTTTCCGTTATTTCTGTATGTATGTATGTATGTATGTATGTATGTATGTATGTATGTATGTATGTATGTATGCGCATCACGAGAAAATGGCTGAAGAGAATTTAATGAAAATTGGTATGTACAGTTGGGGAATAAGGAAATACAGTATAGACTATAAATAATTTAATTCACCCTGGATGAAATTGTAGTTTAGGGGCAGGCGTCTAAAATTCAATTGTTAAATACCTATGTTATTGGTTCTATCGAAATATTCTACATAACGAAGGTTATAGGTAATAGAATTTCCGTTCATTTATGCTTCAGTCAGTTTTACCATACCAACTATGATAAGAGTGGTGGTGGTTGTGGTGGTGATGGTGGTAATTATTGTTTTAAGATGAAGTACAACTAGGCAAACATCGTCTACATATCACTAATCAGAGGGAAACGTAGAAGGGATTCGACACTTCGAAAAATGAAAGTATCGGCCTAAGAAAAAAGAGATCCATGAAGGCCGTGAAAATGAAAGAGTCGCTAGGTGTCAATACGTAATACTGTCGGGGTCATAAAAGAAGAAGAGTTGACCAAGGAAAGTGGAATAGGATAGATGAAAGTGAGGAGACTGGTATAAGTGGAAGCAATGCCAGGACTCAGCTACGTGCCCCGTCGTCACAACCCTCGCTCCCATGTTTATAGCCCTGAGACTCCTTTTAGTTTTAGTCACTTATTACGACACAAGCAGAGGATACCGTGGGGGGTTTTCTACCGCCCCCACCCGCAGGGCGACGACTTTGCTAGAGAACTCATGAATTTAGACTTTTCTTGCTAAGTCCATATCAGCCCCGAGTATTGCTGTGTTCAGTCGTGTTAACTGGCGATGGTTTGTGTCATGATTGTCTTAAGGTGTAAAAACGCGTGGCCATCGGTCCATATCGTCAAGGAAAATCGTGAAAATGATTATACAAATGAGAAAAAATCGTAAAGGAACGATGGTTGGAAGTATATAACAAGAGAGAGTCATGACAGAA
Organism: Anabrus simplex; assembly: GCF_040414725.1. Lineage (NCBI taxonomy): Eukaryota > Metazoa > Arthropoda > Insecta > Orthoptera > Tettigoniidae > Anabrus > Anabrus simplex. Next base: position 293,183,768 of record NC_090268.1, on the reverse strand, counting down.
AGGAGAATTCTCTTTACATTGCATGCCCTAATATCAGAGTCGGAAGAAAACTAAATGTGAAGGCCTACAATATCGAAAGTTCATAAAATTGATCAACAATAACGTTACACTGCCCATTTTTTTTTTGTGATATGCTTTGTCTCTTCTGTTGCCACTCATCCCCGATAGATGGGATTACTGCTGCGTAGCCTGCCTGAACGTTGGCGGGAAGTAGCTGGTCAGTTAGGTAACTTTATTCTGCAGCATGCCATTCCTCTGGTTGATAGTGTTTCTGATACTAATGGTACGTAACACACTGGTTCATCATAGTATTCCAGCTATTCGATCCCTAATCTGAGGCGCTGATTGAAATGATCAGTGTGCACACTTATCGGAATAGCAGACGAGTGTTCACAGCTGTCTGCGGGCTGGTCATCTCAGCTCTGAAACTTTCGGCTGTTAGGTCGTAACGTGTTATTGTTCATTAAAGTTGAGAAAATGTGCGGTTTTTCGTTTGATCGAGGATTTCATATCTATGATAGTATTGTTTTTAATCGCGACATTCATACTGACTTCACTGTAATTACCTATGTTGATTTCAGTTGGGAAGACCACAAAGACAGTCTTTCTGAGGATGTAAAAAGGCAGGTGGAGAGTGAGTGTCTGCCATTATAATGAGAACTCCCAAACTTGATTGTGACATAGTAGGCAAGAGGACTGCCATTACAATGAAAATTTCATAAGCCAGTCTTCACATGAGAAAAGGCATATGGGGATTTTCCCGTTGCATTTCTGTAGTAAATTTAACAGCTATGCAATTTAATACAATCTTACTCACAACGTGTACACTACTTCACTTAGAGTATAGAATTCCGTAGCAAAGCACGTCAGTACATCAGGTGTCGTAATAATATTAAACGTCACTTCCGACTTAAAGAATTCAGAGGCTTATGTGACGCTAATACAGACAGTCCTCGATCTCCGTACCTAATTACAACGTGCAATTCAGACGGAAACACGTAGTAACACCGTCCGGACCAACAAAGCGTTCCCAAACCGCTTGGGGGTACAAACGATCTGACAAGAAAGTTGATTAAATTCTTTAATTCGTCTGAAAGGGAGGAGATGTAGGGGCAATGACGTATTTGAACATAATATGATCTTACGAACGGCATTAGGTTTATCGAACAGAATAGAATAAAAACCGAACTGGAAAGCCAATGGCAAAATTTCTGCTCGAATTCTCTAGATGAATTACCAGGGAATTCTAAATTACTGGCCAGAGTACACCTCTTGCAAAATGAATGCCTACGGCAAGCTGAAAACATCGCCAATAATGAGGTCTGCTCCAGTTAAAGTGGTAGGAGTTGCCTTCCCTTAACAATGTCTTCTGTTTGTCTTTAATAGCGGGTATCATGTTCTGCCGAAAATAATTAAGAACAAGAGCTAAACGTCACGTCCTTTATTCTTTACATTTGTATTTAAAAGGAGGATATCCACATTTCTGTTGACTCTGCTTTCGGATAAACATAATATTGGATGGCATTTCATGTAGGTAGGTATGACAGGTTCAATCAATTCATTTTATGTGTAGTAATATGAAAAATAAATAATCCTCTGGATCTTCAGTCAATATTCAGGGATATGTCAGGAACGATCATTTGAAAAAAAATCATATTGACATTGTTACCGTGTTTTAGCGGTAGGTAGAGGTGAAAGAAGGTGCGGGCGTGAACGGGTCTCAAACTACGGAATCAAAGTTAATGTAAAATTTAACAAGGTTATATTTTCTTTTTAAAATGAAGAAATAACAAGCATTGCAGTTACAGAGTAGCAAATCAACAAAATGTAGGTACAATATTTACTGGATTTGGGCTCAGCGCCCTTACTTCACAATTCGTGGGCAATCAGCCCAACCTTACTTCAAAATAAGTTTTACCAGAGGGGCAGAAAACCCCATTCATGTTCAGGAGCATTTGCTCCAAATTACACTGAAAAGCCTCCACGAGGCATACAACACTCAATTCTCGAAAAAGAGGCACTCGCTCTCAACTTTAAGCCTCTCAAAGGCCACACCAAACTCCACCTTCAAGTTGTCCTCTCTGGACATAGACACAGGGGTAAAATACCCAACCTACTGAGGTCTATTAAATGAAAAAGGGGTAATTATATGACCTCTAAAATAACAATTTGAGAGGAGGCGATCTGCACTCCTAATACACTTGTTTCAAAACCTAATTTGGCTCTAGGCCACTGATGCAAGGGCTAATCCCATACTACGGAGGTGACTTTAGAAAAGAAACAAATTTACATAATGTTAAGGAAGAATAGGTTGAGAAAATAAGTTCACCTCAAAACAATATGAGTGGGAGCTCGAGAGGGTTACGCACTCTCTATCCCAATACGTAGTTTAAAAGATAGAATAGATACAAGTTTCTTTACATGTTTAAGGAAGGTTACATAATGGAAAAACTTCGGACCCGCCCCGAGAGTTAAACTGCTGAGCAAGCAAGAAAAGAAGTAATTAATCGGCCATTACCTGGTTGTTGACTGTCGCCGAAGAAAGAGGCGCTTCCCGCCCCCTGCTATGTACTTTACACACTGAAAGATGGAACAGAAGTGGCCCGGAGACCCTAAAATCAGCAGTTTATATCCTCTCGCGGAAGGTTCGAGGCGTTAGGGGAATGAAAACACCCTCCCACAAACTCTTTTATTGGGTAGGATACAGCAACATATTCAAGTTGGGGGAAGATACATCGGATTGGGCAGAAATTAATAAAAGAAATTCGGGATTGGCTCAATTTAAAAGAAGGGGAATGAAAGGGTTAATACTGCCAACTTGAACAATGACAGAAAGAAATGTAACAAGAAACAAACTTTTGAAATAAAAATTTCTCCAAAAAAAACAGTTCTTTCACTCCGCACTAGGGTGCACTATTGTTGAGCTTCAGTAGTGTCCTCTAGAAGAGAAAGTTCACACTTCTTTCTACAAGCAAAACAAAAATACGTCGAAAATGACACAGTTCAAAAACTCTAAAATTTCCACGTAGTGACATCTTCTGAGAAATTTGAAAATTAATACCGTCAATAAAGTTCAGACTTCCTCCAGCAGAGGAGTTTCAATTGGCGCACATTTTAAATTAGCGGCGTGGAGGTGTACCGCCCGGTACAGACATATTTCCTATTCTAAATGAATGATTGAAAACATTTAATGTACATTTGTTTTTGGGCTAGTGGCGGGCACGTATGTGTTCTTGAACCTCTTTGAACTTATTCTAGCCCAATCTACCTCGCTGCTTCCAAATTCTTTGGTAGGGATGTCTTTCTGCCATTAAACTAGCCCGTTGAATGCGCAGTTGTTCATGGTGTGTTGTGAGTGAAGTAGCGTGAGGTATTGAGAGTGTATCAGAGAGAAGCATCGGTTAACTGTGTTTGTACACGCGCTGGCTAAAATCCACACATCTACATTAATGGAGAATATCGTGTATGACTGTGGCTTCCGCGATGGTAGTGATCCTGGTGCTATCGAAGAGTACCGTCGACACTTTCTGACACATCGAATTCCTAACGGGAGAGTGTTTACCACAGTTTTCACCTCTTTGCGTGAAGCACGGATTCTTTCAACTTTCCGTTTTCCTTCTGAACGTGTAGTTCAACAACCAGAGCAACACATTGTTGAACTGGTGTAGCGTAGAACTACTACCAGACCGCGGTGACTTTCTGTACGTATTAATGTCACAATTTTCACATAAAAATCTTTCTGTATCTGGTACGGTCTCGATATGCCTGCACGACTGATTTATACCTACGAGGCACGCTTCTGATCAAACGACGCACCTCTGCCTCCCATTTGTCAATCACAACATTAGTAAGTTCCTGAAGTGTAGACCATCTGTAAATTTCTGCTGTGTCTGAGGCAATTTACATGACGCCGGACTCGTTTGTCTAGCTTGATTCAGAAATTTTCAATGGAACTTATGGCAGGACTCATGGAGGGGCCAGTCCATGGTTTGAATCTGAAGTTCCTGTCAGGCAGCCCTAGTGGATGATGCTGTAAGCACTGTTGCACTGTCTTGTTGCAGCACAAACCGGGCCCCCATCCCCATTCCAATGGGCATGACATGATCGAATACAATTTCCTCTATGTTTGTGGCAGCGGTAAGTAGTTTCCCCACACCATGGCTGACTCACTGACAAACCTGTCCAGTTCTTAGACTACTGCGTCTGCATACTGCTCTCAGTGGTGACGATACACCTGCAGACGTCCATCACTCCATATTAGACGAAAACGCAACTAATAACACACTGCGCTACTGTCGGAGCTGACAATTCCAGTATGTCTGTGCAAATCTTAGGAAATCTCTTGTGACGAGGCGCCAATCGTAGCCCTTGATGGTGCCTTCCTGACCTAAACCCTGCTTCTCTACGTGTGTTGTGAACTGTTTTGTCCAAGATATCTGGCAACCAGTGCAACACATTTCAGGGGATTACATTGAAGTCAGGTAGAGGTGTGGTGGTTCTACAATAAGTAGTTTTGTAGGCCTATATGTGCATACGTCGTCACCGTTTTCTTTATCAGTTCTCGTAGTGGTACCTTCCTGCCATCGATCTTACCTGATTTACAAGTTGTTACTCTCCCTATTGCATTATCTGTTAACTTACCTCGAGCTTGTTAGTGAGAATTCTCGAGTGCACCCAGATTTCACTCCCCTACAACAAAGTTGCCCTGCAAACTGAATTTGAATTATCATTCTTAAAGAAACCTGTTTAACGCTGGTGTGAACTTACTACATTAACTTTGCTACATCATGATTCGATTTATATCTAGTTATATACTTAAAATGGTCCACCTGCTCTACTTTAGTATTTATTTCTTCGTACGTAGCCCTTTTAGGCTGCTTTCCAAGCGACATTACTTAGTCCTGGGAAAATTCTGAATTTTTATGAATCATACCCCTTATAATTCTTCTATATATTACAGACACAGTCTACCATTAAGACAACGTAGGGACACGCCTGATCTTCGTTACACGTACAATATAACAAAGAGTTAAAAAAATACCGTGTTTACATCGTAATAAACGGATGAACAAGATCCATCACGTTTTTCAAATTAACGGATAAAAATACATTTAGTAATACATATTTATAAATAGTTATTTTCAATAGATTTATTTGACACAAGCGTCAGTATGTGTGTATTGTTCATGAGTATAGCATCTCAATGTTCGTCTGGGTGAAAATTTATCATACAACCGTACCCTAAACCCGAATTTTGAACACCTTCAACTCGGCTCCCTAGGCAGTTTATAGGAAGTTCTGAATTTTTAAGGGTTCTTGGTGGTATTCGGTTTTCTGGTACAAAGTTTTATATTTCTAAGGTGCTTGATTTTTATTATCACTATTATTATTTATATTTTAAAATTTGATGGTGATGATGATGATGATGTTGTTCTTTAAACATCTAGGTCATCGGCTCTTGTGGTACGAAATGAGACGAAATGTAATGAAAATTCAAAAGTTCAAATTCATCCATTGACCAGAATAAAAACGCCATGATGAAGAATGAATGGAAGTATATGAATTTAAAACACTCAGTCGGTCCGACCCAGAAACTATCATAAACAATAGTATTCCTGACCAAGGGACTGCTTCTTAAGCACAAATCTGAATCGATGATGCTTGTAGTCTAAAGCGGTCCAAAATCCAGGTCATCGGGCCCTCATAATTGTACTTATCGCTAGGAAAGTAGAACCATGGTATTTGTCATATTGAGGTACTAATCAAAAGTACGTAGACTCTCGGTGTTCCACACATTACGGCACTGCTCACAAGTATTGTACTTTGAACAGGTAACGCAGACCTATGGTGTTTCTTATTTATTTATTTTTTTATGCTAGTTGCTTTACGTCCCACCGACACAGATAGGTCTTATGGCGACGATGGGACAGGAAATGGGAAGGAGTGGGAAGGAAGCGGCCGTGGTCTAAATTAAGGTACAGCCCCAGCATTTGCCTGGTGTGAAAATGGGAAACCACGGAAAAATATTTTCAGGGCTGCCGATAGTGGTGGTGTTTCTTACATAATGGCGCCGCTCGTAGGCAACACAAAGCCATGGTGTTCCACACCTAGGTGTAGTAATCACGGGTACCGATATTCCCGTGGTGTTCCTCATATAGTGGACACTAATCACAGGCAACGCAGATCCACGGTGTCGCTGATATAGTGATACTAATCACAGGCAACGCATTAGACCCGTGGTGTTTCTCACAGTGGTACTAATCACAGGTACTGGAAAACCCATACAGACTCCCCTTCTGTTACTACTAACCACAAACCTATTGTGTACCTAACATAGTGGTACTACTCGCAAATAAAGGCGACCCATGGTGTTCCCCGCGTGATAGGAATAATCATAATTATTTTCATGGTTCTAATTTCTAATACAATAATCCCTTAGTCGCCCCTTTTAGTCGCCTCTTACGACAGGCAGGGGATACCCACTGTCGGCAGCCCTGAAAATGGTTTTCCGTGTTTTCCCATTTTCCCACCAGGCAAATGCTGGGGCTTTACCTTAATTAAGGCCACGGCCGCTTCTTTCCCACTCCTAGCCTTTCCCTGTCCCATCGTCGCCATAAGACCTATCTGTGTCGGTGCGACGTAAAGCAACTATCAAAAAAAGGTATATTCTGCGTCCCCACGCACAGGGGTATTTTTAAATTTAATAATAATAATAATAATAATAATAATAATAATAATAATAATAATAATAATAATAATAATAATAATAATAATAATAATAATAATAATACAGAATCATTAAACACACAACTTTGTGTTATCGAAGTGATAAACTAGCTAGTGATCAATCCCATCTTTGCAATAAAGCAATCTTCCTTGGGTGTTCGCCTGCCAGAACTCAGTGACACCGACCCGCAACACAGAGTCAACTTAAGATTCACCGCGACACAGGATGGTGAATAATTAACTTGTAGCAGGGTTTCCTTTGGAGGTTTCAGCATGAAATTCAGCTGTCGTGTCTGGTTGGCGAGTTCCAATGAATACGACTTAGTAGGAGTTATTGTATAAGAAGGTTGAAGGTGTGATTTGATTCTGTATTAAGGAAATAAACATTTCGTGTTGAAAGTGAAGTACAGAGTAGAAACTTGTTTGATGTTCGTAGTTTTAAGGGGAAATACTAGATAATTATCATATCGTAAGTATAATCATCTGTAGGGACCGATGACCTAGGTGTTAGGTCCCTTTAAATAACAATCATTATCATCATCATACTCGTGCAATCATCTGAAAAAAATAAAAAATTCAATACGTCGAAAAGAGGAATGGTTCCCCAAATGAAAGCTTTGACAATTACAAGAGAGGTATGGTGTAGTTTAATATGGAAATATAACACCTACTGGAGTGTTCCGGGTGAAACTAGCATCATACATTGAAATATGCAATAGCGAGAGAAATATACTGACGGCAGTCGGCTGATCTTTCTGCTACGACGTAATATGTTAAATTACAATTGTATTTAAAGTTGCTGTGATTTTTGCTTGTTCAATAACTTTTAAGTTATTCCTGGTATATCTGTAGTCGCTGCAGTCAAGCTGGCTGATGTTGGGTTGTGTTACATTATTATTATTATTATTATTATTATTATTATTATTATTATTATTATTATTATTATTATTATTATTATTATTATTATCAATAAAAATAATACATACGTACATACATTATCATTATAGACTGTAATGCCTTTCAGCGTTCGGTCTGCAAGCCTCTGTGAATATACTAAACGTCGCCACAATCCTCTATTTGCAATTAGTGTTGTGGCCTCATTTAGTTCTATACCTCTTATCTTTAAATCGTTAGAAACCGAGTCTAACCATAATCGTCTTGGACTACCTCTACTTCTCTTACCCTCCATAACGGCGTCCATTATTTTCCTAGGTAACCTATCCTCCTTCATTCGCCTCACATGACCCCAACAGCGAAGCCGGTTTATGCGTACAGCTTCATCCATTGAGTTCATTCCTAAATTAGCCTTTATCTCCTCATTCCGAGTACCCTCCTGCCATTGTTTCCACCTGTTTGTACCAGCAATCATTCTTGCTACTTTCATGTCTGTTACTTCTAACTTATGAATAAGGTATCCTGAGTCCACCCAGCTTTCGCTCCCGTAAAGCAAAGTTGGTCTGAAAACAGACCGATGTAAAGATAGTTTCGTCCGGGAGCTGACTTCCTTCTTACAGAATACTGTTGATCGCAACTGCGAGCTCACTGCATTAGCTTTACTACAACTTGATTCAATCTCACTTACTATATTACCATCCTGGGAGAACACACAACCTAAATACTTGAAATTATCGACCTGTTCTAGCTTTGTATCACCAATCTGACATTCAGTTCTGCTGAATTTCTCACCTACTGACATAAATTTAGTCTTCGAGAGGCTAATTTTCATACCATACTCATTGCAACTCTTTTCAAGTTCCAAGATATTAGAATGCAGGCTTTCGGCAGAATATGCCATTAAAACCAAGTCGTCAGCTTAGGCCAGACTACTACTACTACTACTACTACTACTACTACTACTACTACTACTATACCGAGCTCGATAGATGCAGTCGCTTAAGTGCGGCCAGTGTCCAGTAATCGGGAGATAGTGGGTTCGAGCCCCACTGTTGGCAGACCTGAAGATGGTTTTCCGTGGTTTCCCATTGTCACACCAGGCAAATGCCGGGGCTGTACCTTAATTAAGGCCATGGCCGCTTCCTTCCACTTCCTAGGCCTTTGCTATCCTATCGTCGCCGTAAGACCTATCTGTGTCGGTGTGACGTAAAACAAATAGCAAAATAATAATAATAATAATAATAATAATAATAATAATAATAATAATAATAATAATAATAATAATAATAATAATAATAATAGTTGTAAATGCTGTTTCAGTTGTTATAGATTGTAACAAACACTGAGGTGTCAGAATTTTGTCTAATAGGAAATACTTAACGTGACAGAAGCCAACGACAAGAGTTGTAGCATTTAAAAATAAATGCCTCCAACTTCAACCGATATCGAACCCACTATCCTGTGGGTAGCAGGAAAACGAGGGCGCTAATGAGATAAGAAGTTTAGAGATTCGGTGGCCGTGATCGTCAAGTCTGCACTCTAAATCAGAGGTGCTCATGCTGGGCATTCGGTCCCGCGGGCGCCAAGCAGTATAAGCGGACGGGCGCGCAGGCGATGAGCGCAGCGTATGCTATTCAACCACTGCGACGTTGTGGCCGCTGCGTCACAGGCCGTGAAGGTTGGGCGAGGTTTTCCCAGTCACCCACAATCACATTACAATCAATTTACGTTGTAAGAAATTTATGTTCATTGCAGTTCATGGATTTTGACCGGATACAATCAAGAGTTACATCAGGGCTTCTCAGGGTGCTGCATGCACTGTGCACGGTGCAAAAGATGACTTCGCTTGGTTGACCAGAGTGCAGACCCGCACTCCTCGATTTGGAGCAATAGCGCTGTCTCTCTCTTTCCCCACGCCTGTCTCGCTCGCTCCGCTTGTCATCCTCTTCCTCACCTGCTCCGTAGCGCTCCAAATTTGAGCCGGGTTGAGCCGAGCTTAGCCGAGTAGCCCAGAGACGAAGCGTTGGTCAGAGCCAAGCCGAGTGGGACCGATGGACTGTGCACACGAACTCTGGGCCTCAATTTGCACGCGTGAGATTTTGGGCGTTTGAGAGGCCTTGAGTTAGATCTACAATCTCAAATATTTCTATAATGTACGTAATGAATTACAATTTTCACTATTACATTTTAAGAGGTGCTTTAGAAACATGTCTAATATAATACGGAGTTAAGTTGGATAAGCCGTGGCTTGTGGTTGTTTGGGTTTAAATTATCTGATAAACTCACCAACAATATAATCATGCTTACCGCGAATAACATCAGTTTGGTTATTTATTTTAAGGCATAATGTATATCTGTCTGGCAGACACATTTACACTGTTGTTGTACTTTAATCTTGGATAGTAAATATCTATGTTCTCACTCGTGATGAAACTCTCTCTCGCTATTTAGAGGCCAGCTATTATCAATGGACGCCTGTTAAATTTTCAATACTAAAAAACCAAACCCCTTGGCACTACGGCCCCGAAGGCCTGCAGATTACGAGGTGTCGTATGGTCAGCATGACGAATCCTTTCAGCCGTTATTCTTGGCTTTCTAGACCGGGGCCGCTATCTCACCGTCAGATAGCTCCTCAATTCTAGTCACGTAGGTTGAGTGGACCTCGAACAAGCCCTCAGGCCCAGGTTAAAATCCCTGACCTGGCCGGAAATCGAACCCGGGGACTCCGGGTATGAGACAGGCTTGCTACCCCTACACCCCGTGGTAGGCAATTTTGAATACTATTTTCAGAAATTTAGTGAACAAAGTAAGTCACACAACACTACAATACTGTGCAAAATCAAGCAGTAAACTTGTTGACTTATGTAACTATATTACTTTTTGCTTAATGAATAACAGGAATTTTACTTTATTTTTTTGTACAAATGGAAATACTGTCACGCCCATTCAAGGAATTGTAGATCGTAGCTTGTACGCTTAAACCCTGTGCCTCTGTAGATTGTAACACAAAATTATAACGTGTCAGTTTTCTTTGAACGAATAAAAATAAGAAAATAAAACTGACTGTTTATATTGATCGCAGTATAAATCAATCCGGAATATCTTGAAAGGGTCAGGGTGTTTTTTCTGCAATTGTAGCGGTTTACTCCAACCCACTCACCATTTCGCTGAGTAGTGGAGGAGAGGTCCGTAATCACATGTGAACGTCAATGCTTCCTCCCTTCCCTGCAAAGTGTGTTCACTCTTTCGCTTCACTGTGACGTATGCTTGTTACGTAAGCTCTCCACATTTACGTCACGCCAGCCCGGCCACGCTGGGCTAGCCTCAACGGGCGCCCAGCTGAGCACCTCTGGTCTTTATGGTCTGACACCGTGGTTACCCAGTTTGAGTCCCGTCAGTGGAAAAACTTTTACCAACCGAATGTTGGCTGGCTGTGTAGGAGAGTGGTGGTATATGATTTATAATATTTAGATTGCGTGCCAAAGTCTAGATTCAATTGCAAATCTCTTCATGGTGTCCATATGGAGTGTGTACACATGAAGCTGTTGATGGTGGTTCGTCCGTCGGAATGGGACATAAGGCTTCAGCATACCGATTGATACTATTTGACAGGAGTAGGCTATGTGCCAGGTTTTACCCTTTCCCTTCCTACTATCATATATAACGATATTCATTTCTTCTCATTAACTCCTCTGCTGAGGTTGACGTCAGGAAAGGCATTCGGTAAAAACTCGGTACGAGGATTCATCTTACTCACACTCGAACCCTTCTTGAAACAGCACAAGTGTTGGACACGCACGTCTGAAACGTAGATTTTATTCACCCCAAGTACTGTCACACTCATCTCTTTGTCACTGTGCATTAGTACACAGAGTTATCATGTGACTAGAGATGAGCACTGCTGACAATTTAGACGAGCTCTGCTAGCAATGAACTCACAATTACCGAACACATTCACTCATCGCCTGCAACCCCACATTCATGTAATATAGTGCTACAATACACTCTGTGATAGAACTGGGAAGTGATTGACGAGTAATCCGAGTGATTAGATACCACGTGACCGACGGCTACTTCCAGGGTCGACATATTCTCTGCTGTTAGTCGTCTAGTCGCTTCCGACTCTCCGTGACCCCATAGACCAAAGTGCATCATTTCTTTCTGTCGTGTGCTATTTTCACAAGTCTTTCTAAATTGAGAGCCGTGGCTTCCTTGATACCATCAGCTCGTCTCATCCGTTGACGCCCTCTCCTCTTGTTACCAGCAGTCTTTCCTAGCATTAAGGTCTTTTCCAGTGAATCATGGTTTCTCATAATATGACTGAAGTAATTTAGTTTTTGGTTGAGTATTTGACCTTCCAGTGAACAGCCTGGGTTGATTTCCTGTAATATGGACTTACTAGATCTCTTCGTAGTCCACGGAACTCTAAGGATTTTTCTCCAACACCATAATTAAAATGCGTCTGTTCTTCGACGTTCAGCCTTTCTTACTGTCCAGGTCTCGCTCCCGTACATTGCTACTTCACTATACGATTTTTCGTTCTTAAAGTTACGTTTCTACTCTTGAAAATGTTGTCAAGTTTGGCCATTGCCTTCCTCCCAAGGAGCAAGCGCCGTTTAATTTCATGGCTGCAATCGTCATAAGCAGTGATTTTTGAGAATAAATAGATGAAACTGGGAACAACCTCCACCGTTTCAACGTTTATATGCCAGGAGGTGATAGGTTTAGTTGCCATGATCTTTGTTTACTTGACATTCAACGTTACTCCAGCTTTTTCACTTTCTTCTTTGACCTTCATTAGGAGATACTTTAGTTCTTATTCACTTTCTGCCATCAGCATATCTAAGGTTATTTATATTTCTTGCACCAATTTTAGCTCCAGTTCCTGGTTCCTCTAATTTGGCATTCCTTATCACACATTCTGCATATAAGTTGAAGAAATAAGGTGACAATATGCAGCCTTTACGTACACCTTTCTCAATCTTGACCCATTCAGTTGTTCCATATAGAGTTTTCACCGCAGTTTCCTGACCAGAGTAGAGATTTTTCATAAGGCAAATAAGATGATCTGATAGTCTTGAGTACTTGCCACAGTTTATTGTGGTCAACACAGTCAAAGGCTTTAGCATAGTCAATAAAGCATACTGTAGGTATATATCTTTCTGGAATTTTCTTGCTTTCTCCATAATCCAGCGAATATTAGCTATTTGATCTCTGGTTCCTCTGCCTTTACCTAAACCGGCTTGTTATTCAAGTATTTCTCGATCTACATACTGGCGAAGCCTATTTTGCAGGATCTTGAGCATAACTTTGCTAGCATGTGATGCAAGTACGATTGTTCGGTAGTTTGAACATTGTTTAGCACTGCCCTTCTTTGGAATTGGAATGAACACTGAGTTCTTCTAATCTTTTGTCCACTGCTGGGTTTTCCATATTTTATGAAATATTGAATGTAGCACTTTCACAGCATCCTCTCCTAGGATTTTGAACAGTTCTACGTGATCTTAATTTCGAAATGGTGGTCAATAGGACCTTACATGCGTCGTATAGAAAGGGAGCGACAAGAACGCATTAATTTTATAAGTATACTAGCAGTTTCCCGCTTGGCTCCGCCCGCAATGTACAAAACATGGTGCTGTTCGTTACTATCCTCACTGATGTACTTGCAAAGTTTCGAATTAATGAAATAAAGCACATGATCTGCTGTGGTAATAGACTGTCATATTATGTCAACAAAACACTTGAAAATACATCACACAAAGAAATTGAATTAAACGTTCCTTGGAACAACACTACGCGCCCAACTGTTAAAAAGTCCTTCAAAGATCTTCGTCATGGAGACAAATGTACTCATAACTTTTCTCTGAATCTACCGATTTAAGTAGTTATTACCTAAAAAAGATAAAAGCGCTTGATCCACTGAGTGTTTTTAGACCAAAACATACTGCGTACCTCAATTGGAATGAAAGATATGATTGCTTCAATGAGAAAAAATGTTGAAGAAATGAGACGTCAAATTGAATGCGTACTGATAACTTTCCTCAGAATCAACCAATTTGAATAGTTAAGAGCTGAAATGAAAGAACTTGATCCACTGAGTGTTCGTAGGCCAAAACGAACTCCGTACCTAAATTAGAACCAAAGACATGATTGTTTCAAAGAGACAAAAAATTGAAAAATCAAATAATTTCAGGACGGCGGAAGTTAAGTGATTTATAGTACCTGACGACAAATCTGAGCATGAGTACCTTTCAGTTAAAAAAATGAAGGAAATCGACCGGATAGAATGACCGGACTGTTTGACTTTAGTTTTAATAATTTTTTTAAAATATATAGATTATACGTTTTCTGTGGAGGATCTACTTGGTTAAAGGTGACATACGGACAGCGTTATCAACGGTCGCACGGTGCATGCGTATAGTCTTCCCATGGTCGTACTTTAGTTACCATAAACCATTATTGAGTGTAAATTCAGAGTGAGAAAAATAGCAAACACTTCTCCCACTTGATGTTGGTTGCATGAAAGACAAAATATAACAAAACAATGATAATATTAAAGAATGTCCAAGAGGTTGAAAGAGAAATCAACGACGATAAAGAGTCTCAGGGAAAGTGGTTACGTAAAATGCTGATTGATGACTTTAAAGTAGTCAGCACCACTTCATTCACCTGCGAGTTGGGAAGTTGAAAAACATGGCCTATTTGTGCATGTTAAACACTTTAACGGTAAATAATAATTTTGTATTATAATAAAATAGTAACAGTCACTACAACACCGTACTACAAAGACAAATAATTACAAGCTTATATAAGCAATAGTAGCCTCATGATCGGTGCCCGAGGGACCATTCTCCGGCTACTTGTGGACTTCTTGAAAATATTTGAACTAAATACTGACCTCCAATCAACTGTGACATCCGCATTTAAGGGGTCAGTAGCCATCTTCAGAAACCACACACATAGATGTCAGCACCCACCTTCATTTAACAAAAAACACGCTTTTTGTGAAGTAATATATATATAAAAGAGGAATTTGGAAAACGAATTAAAATCCTAGAAGAGGAAATCAAAACCCTGAATTTTGACGATAATATTGTTATTTTATCTAAGTCTTCAGGAATTACCGAATGGTACGGACAGTCTTTGGGAAGGAGTACAAAATTAAAATTACTCTAGAACCAAAGTAATGGAGTGCGGTCGAAGGAAGTCGGGTGATGCAGGAAATATTGGATTACGAAATGAATTCTTAAAGGAAGTAGATTAATATTGTTACTTGGATAGTAAAATATCTAACGAAGGCAGAAGTAAAGAGGAAAAAATTTCAGACTAGCACAAGCAAGGGAGGCTTTTCCTAATAAGAGAAATTTTCTCACTTCGAACATTGACATAAGAATTAGAAAGATGTTTTAGAAGACTTCCGTCTGGAGCGTAGCACTCGTAAGTGGAACATGGACGATAACTAGCTCGGAAAGAAAGAGAGTAGAATCTTTGGAAATGTGGTGTTATAGAACAATGCGGAAGGTGAATCACACACGAAGAGGTACTGAATCGAACTGATGATGTCCAAATTTGACAAGAAGAATTATAATGATAGGACACATCTTAAGACACCCAGGACTAGTTCAGTTGGTTTTTGAGGAAAGTGGAGGCGGTAAGAACGGTAGGGGTAAACCAAGGTATAAATATGGCAATAATGGCATGTGGCCTTCGGAGAGACCTGGCGCAGGTATTCTGATTTGACGTAATGATGAAGACGTCACGTACACTCAGTCTCCGTGCCAGGAGTTTACCAATTATGGTTAAAATTCTCGACCCTGCCGGGAATTGAACCCCGCACCCCCGTGACCATCACGCTAACCATTTAGCCATGGAGTCGGACAAAGTACACTCGTGTCCTCATCCCGAGGTAATGCAGCTCTTTTCAGGCACAACCCCAGTGGAGATAAGCTGCGTGTAACATTTCAACCATAGGGAATCGAACGCGGGCCCCCGAGGACGGCAGCTAATAGCACTAACCGTTAAGCTACGCCGGCGGATACAAACAGGTTATAACAGAGGTAAGATGTAGTAGTTACGTAGAAATGAAAAGTTTAGCACATAATTGGGCAGCATGGAGGGCTGCACCAAACCAGTTTATGGTTTGATGACTCAAACAACAACATCGAATATAACATGTATTCTACACCTGACGTTTTCATGAAAGTTGTAAAGAAATACTATTTTGCCTGTTGGAATTATGAAGGTTCTCGGGAGAGCAAAAATGTTTGTGCGTTAAACCCAGTATCAGTCTTCAACGAGTTAAATATTTCCGTAAATACTTTGTATATGCTCCATTCATGTGGATGAGTTTCCCTGTATAAAATATCCTTTTGAACGTCTTACATTAACAAGCTTTTGAGGATTTTGCAATCACTATACGGACCCCGTTCCAGCCATTACTACTTTTCAAATTTCCGTTGCAGAGCCGAGAATCGAAGCGGGACCTCCGGGGTTGGCAGCTAATCACACTAACCGCTACACTAATCACACTAACCGCTACACCTATTTTATATATGTACTGTATATGGTGCATTCTGTCAATCTCCTTCTTATTCTACCACTTTTACCACACTTTGTGAGCTTGCGGGTGCGAACTGTGTCCCACATGTGGATTTGCCCTTATTTTATGGCCGGATGCCCTTCCTGTCGCCAACCCTATGTGGAGGGATGTAATCACTATTGCGTGCTTATGGGGTGGTTGGTAGTGTGGTGTGTGGTCTGAATATGAATAGAAGAGTGTTGGAACAAACACAAACCATCAGTCCCCGTGCCAGAAGAATTAATCACACGCGATTAAAATTTCCGACCCGACCGAAAGCCTCATCGTTGACCATTCAGCCAAGCAGTAGGGCTGGTGCATTATCTCAATGATGGTGGGATGTCACTTGGCCTATCTAGAATACATGACTTTCACTATACTGTGCTAGAGGCCAGCGTAGATTAATCCTCCGTTTAGTTTCCTCTGACCAGAAAGGCGCGGGGAATTACCTTGCCAATCAGAGAAAAAGCTCAATATTGATACCTCCGGCAGTGTTTCCATGGCAACCAGCAGCGTGTTGCCATTTCAGCTAACAGTAGCTCTCCGAATTACGACTTCTAAACACAACATTGCGGTGTTCTACGTTCTACGATACCCATTGCAGTATTTAGAAGCGTAGTTTGTTTCAATTGTTGTACTTGTTCTTGCATTAAGGCAACTTGTTTCATCATAAACAATAACTCCATGTGCTTACCTTTTGTCTCTGAGTAAATCATATTTCTTTTAAGATTCTCAACTTTTCATGCCTCCTTTCGACGAAAGTTTCATTTCACAGTAGAGCTGGGATTTCTAAATATGTAATTACTCAACGCAACATCTCAAAGCGAAAGAGAGATGGTTCGACTTCCACATTGCTTCCAACAAATATCCTTAACTCATCGAATTTCCTGATCCCCACTCTCAAACATGGCGGCATGTATTGTTTGATCAGCAATATACCGGTGCTTCTGATCTTCATCATCATCATTGTCATCATGGTTTCTTGATTACTATTATTAATATTTATTTTATTTTTCTTCTCCTTCTTAATCTGTTTACCCTCCAGGGTTGGTTTTTCCCTCGGACTCAGCGAGGGATCCCACCTCTACCGCCTCAAGGGCAGTGTCCTGAAGCTTGAGACATTGAGTTGGGGATACATCTGGAGAGGATTGCCAGTACCTCGCCCAGGCCGCCTCACCTGCTATGCGGAACAAGGGCCTTGTGGTGGGGGTGGGAAGAGTGGAACGGGTAGACAAGGAAGAGGGAAGGAAGCGGCTGTGGCATTATGTTAGGCACCATCCCAGCATTTGCCTAGAGGATAAGTAGGAAACCACGGAAAAACACTTCCAGGACGGCTGAGATGGGAATCGAACACACCTCTACTCAGTTGACCTCCCGAGGCAGAGTGGACCCCGTTCCAGCCCTCGTAACACTTTTCACATTTCATGGTAGAGCCGGGAATCGAATCCGGACCTCCGGGGTTGCCAGCTAATCACACTAACCACTGCACCTATTTTAAGTTTATTATTTGGAAAGGGCGAATTACTGCCAGAGACTACGTGAATGTTTCAAGCGGCCAAGTGCGTCCTATGGTTCAAATATTTTTGGATAACAGGTATACAATCTTTTAGTTGACTATCCACCATTATACACACGACCAGAATTGGTTTGAGGACCACGAATTTTTACTTCACTGTCTTATATATCCTATTCTAACGTATACGTTATTGTACCACTATGGCCAGTTTTACAGAGAAGCACGAAGTTAACTTCCGTCTCCATTCTTTCTGAAGCAACTGAGAGACACTTCATAAACAAAGGTACAAAATTCCATTTTGGACTGTTCGGGATTGGCATGAATCTATTTCACAACATATACAAGATGTTTCAATGCTTTATTAAGGCAACAGGAATAGTGAACGGATATTAATCCTTAGACATGATTGCAGAGTGACCAATGCAACAGCCTGTTGTTGGAGGTCCCGTATCTATAATCACGATATCACTGGTCACGTAAAACTACAAACGTCCTCTTGAAATAAATCCTACGTGGGAGGGATTGCAGAACACTGTTACGGACTGTCGCAAAGATCCATTGCAATGCCGCAGTAATCATTATTCATTATTTTGTTCAGCCCTTGCACACACAAGAAAAGTGTATTTCATATTGTGCCAGTTAAAAAAGCATTTCGTTAGAAAAACGGGAAACTTGCATGCCGGGCCTATAAACTGGTCACTTCGCTCTTTATTAAAATGAAGATCTAGACAGTGTAGACGAAATTGATATATAAGTTGACGTGACCGCAAGAGTCTGTATGTATTCACAGCAAGATGCCTCCAGTATTGATGATTATATAAGTGCAATTAATAACGATTTTACAGAATACGGATGTTATGTCGGAAAAACGATGATTGGGGATGAAAATTAATGAGACGTCTCCTCCATTTATCCTACATTTATAAAAACACACGCCTTTATTGGTAGGACCTAGTGTTAACAGTGCACTTTGTCTTTCGGTGTGGGCTAGAACAAATTTGATTTGTTACTTTCATCGATCTACCTCAGTCTCACCCTTGGCTTTGACAACACGAAAGTGACTGAGGTTATGCAGCCAGTCTCTGTTATGAAAGGTGCGAAAATGTCGCTCATAAGGTTGGTTGGTGTGGGTATGTCAGTGGGCTTGGCAGATTGAAATCTAATAGCAACTTCTGGTTCAGCGAGGAATGCAGCGGGAAACTACCTCACTCCTCATTTCCCTAGTAGGCTTCTTCAGCGACGCCTGGGCCACCTAAGTAGGCTGATGGCGGAGTTGTTGAGGTCCAACCAACATGCACATACAAACACAGACACACTGTATATGACATTCGTTATTCGTTCAGGGTACCCTAATAATTGACTTTGTACCGAGAGAGGTCTGTTACGGGAGCCATTATAGCCAAGTGGCATCGGTACTGCCTACGACGGAAAGTAATCGGACCAAAGTTGTAGACCACTCCAAATTGAACTAAGATTGTGCCATCCGTTTTAGAATACAACTTACCGTTTAGCCACCACATACCTTGAAAGGAAGGTCTGCACCTTCATTAAAATTGCCTCCATATTTCGATATCTCTCGGTGGTAAAATGTGAAAAATTAAAACATCTTGGAAATTTCAATTTTCTAGCCCGTCTGGCAGATTGTGTCGCCATCTTGATTTGGGGGGAGGTGAGGTAAAACGAGGAATTTCCTTAAAGTTTTTAAGCCCAAGAAACCTATAGGTTATCGCTTTGGATAATAATAGAAATGACGAATAGCCTCCGGAGAGGCCTGGTGCGGGTCTTCATTTCTCGTAGACGGCCTATTAGGCCACCTGCATGTCTGTGAAGATGAGGGCCCAACCTAGGACGATTTCTAATGCTGAACACCCACACACACACACCCAGCCCCCGAGCCATTGGAATTAACCAAATAAGGTTAAAATCCCCGATCCGGCCAGAAATCAAATCCGAGACCCTCTGGACCAAAGGCCAGCACGCTAACCATTTAGCCATGGAGCTGGACATCGCCTTGGATAAATATATCCTCCTGCGTTCCTATACTGAATCCCAAATTTGAAGAACCCCAGCGTGCACCCCCCCCCATTCTTAGGGAATTTTGCGAATTTTTTATTTTTCTAGGGATCCTGAGGTCATCAGATTCTCTGGTACTATGTTGCAAGTTTCTGAGATGCCTGTAAGGGCCTCATTAATTCACGTCTATTTTCATTTTTATACCTTTATGTATAGATCACTCCAAACAGACTTGCTTATATTTATATATATATACTTATATAGACTATGCGCATATTCCTTCCTGTTTTGAGTGACTGTACATACGCTATTTACTAGGCCCAGTACAAAACGTATTACCGGTAACGGAAAATGCTGTACATTTCACGTTCTGAGTCTGTGAGCAGACGATCCAAATTAAAGCCCATCTTAAAATATTTATTCGTGAACGACACAGCACCTTCACGTGTCAGTGGTGGGAATGATCCTTCTTTCCAAAATGACTGTAGCTATCGAACTCTGTAGCAATATCCGCTTTATTCCTTACAAGCTAAATCATGAACATGACAAGTGTTTCTTTATGATTCCTCAGAGATGATTCTGTCTGTATTCGTATGTATAAGCCGACACTGACTGTTAAGGGTACTGCTCTCTTCCGGGAGATTGGCACATATATAGCCATTCTTAGGCTAGTAATTCCTCTCTGAACTGGTTTACCTAAATTTCAAAATCCTGTGACAAACTGTTGATTGTTTAATTTCCTACCATTCAAATACTGCTCAATGAAAGATAAAAATAAAGACGTAACCAATAAGTACCTACACAGAAAAGTGGCGAGTAACTTTCATACTTTTGGGGTAAGTCCGTATCCACATCTGGTAAAAAGCAGTGTTTACAGTTCAGTGTCTACTGGTACGGGCAGCAACACGTCTTTAAGAACTTTTATCGGTCTGTGTCAGTCTCACGCCTGGCTTTGACAGTCTGAAAGTGACAGGTAAAAGGGATGCGATGCCATTTCCTATACAGCCAGCCCCTGTGAAGAAGAGGATAACATTGTGGTTTGTAGAGTCGGTTGGTGTATTCGCTTCAGCGTGTTTGGGAGACTAAGATTGTACTTCTGTTTCAGTAAGGAGAGAAAAGGAAAACTATCTCACGCCTCATTTTCTTCGCATGCCTCTTTAGTGACGACCGCGGTTTCTATGATGAAGACGGCGAAACTGTAGGAGAACCAAACCAAACCAAACCAAACCAAACCAAACCAAACCAAACCAAACCAAACCAAACCAAACCAAACCAAACCAAACCAAACCAACCAACCAACCAACCAACCAACCAACCAACCAACCAACCAACCAACCAACCAACCAACCAACCAACCAACCAACCAACCAACCAACCAACCAACCAACCAACCAACCAACCAACCAACCAACCAACCAACCAACCAACCAACCAACCAACCAACCAACCAACCAACCAACCAACCAACCAACCAACCAACCAACCAACCAACCAACCAACCAACCAACCAACCAACCAACCAACCAACCAACCAACCAACCAACCAACCAACCAACCAACCAACCAACCAACCAACCAACCAACCAACCAACCAACCAACCAACCAACCAACCAACCAACCAACCAACCAACCAACCAACCAACCAACCAACCAACCAACCAACCAACCAACCAACCAACCAACCAACCAACCAACCAACCAACCAACCAACCAACCAACCAACCAACCAACCAACCAACCAACCAACCAACCAACCAACCAACCAACCAACCAACCAACCAACCAACCAACCAACCAACCAACCAACCAACCAACCAACCAACCAACCAACCAACCAACCAACCAACCAACCAACCAACCAACCAACCAACCAACCAACCAACCAACCAACCAACCAACCAACCAACCAACCAACCAACCAACCAACCAACCAACCAACCAACCAACCAACCAACCAACCAACCAACCAACCAACCAACCAACCAACCAAATAAGATGTTAAATTAAGCAAGCAAGCTCGTATTTTTCGTGACTGTTCATATGGTGTTAGTGGTCATAATATCGTAAGTTTTACCTGAAATAAAAACCAAATGTAATTGGCCTGTCATTTCAAAGGTCCCTCGTGCATTGGTTGACATTCGAACCATGGCCATAGTAGTGAGAAACCACTCAGTGAGTTATCACATTACAAAATTAGGATAATTTTCTGCACCTCTCCGTCGTTCTTAACTAACAAGGCAATAAATTTGCAGCATCGTCGAACTTTTAAATGGCGAGAACAGTCGGGGCGAGGGAAGAGTCTTCCGCACTAGTGACAGCTGAGTGGTTGGCTGTTCATCAGGTCTTCCTAAAACTTTAAACCCTTCTCCTAGTCTGTTTGTTCTCGCGACCCCTTACATCTTAAAGTCAAGGACCACATCCTCAAGCGTCTTCCTTCCCTTTCTGGTCGCTAATTACATCTGTTAACCCTCACAGACTCATATATTTTCACCCTTCCAACCTTCTTAGTGTTGTAAAATAGCATTAATAAGGAGACACCCCTTTCGACTACTCTCTCTGGGGACGCAAGGAGAATAATACAAACGTAATTAATTTCGTATCATTTAGGTTGACAAAGATAATTTCAAATCTTCTCATCTTTTCATCAAAGACAGAACTTCATTAAACACAGTGTGTTTCTGACGGACTGGCCATTTTAAGTGAGCCGGTACGGAGTTTTGGAAATGGGGCTTACAGAATATAGAATTGGCCAAGTCAACAAACCGAATATCACGGACTGTGTTAGAAACGACTAGAGATGGGAATTATAGGCACGAATAGGTTAGAATGCAAATGTATTTGAACAAGGCGCAAGTGTATGTTACCCGTATGACGGTTCTGCGGTGAGATTTGCATAAATATTATCGATCTGAACTATTAGAACCACTAAAATTTATGCAACTCCTCGACATATCTGTAGAGCGGGTAGATTTCACTTGCGCCTTGTTCAAATACGTTTGTATTCTAACCTATTCGTGCGTATAATTCCCATCTCTAGAAATGACTGATACTTGAGTAAAAGAAGATACAACCGACGGACCGGAACCATCAGCTCACTGCACTAACTTGCAGGCTAGACAGGCCTGAAGCGTCGTATGTGTAGTTGAGAAAGGGAGCGATAGAATTACGTGATAACAACGGCATCCTACCAGGAAGTCAATTCCTGGTACGGTATAATTTGAATTGAGCAAATTAAAGAAAATATATTTTATTTCAAAGAAAAGGACACAATAATTTTATCTTCATTTTGGGACAGGAGTCACTACACTTTATTCATAGTAAAACAGTTTAGGAAAAAAATAGCTGTTTTTAAACAAATTGTGAACGTGAGAACGCCGATCTTTTCTGTAGCATAATATTTTTAAAATATGACTCCAAAAGTATGTGTAATAATAAATAATATTATTAATGATACATGTTGTACCTGAAACTATATATATATCTATAGAACACAAAACTAGCCTTTCTTTCAACAAGAGCAAATCTAATTATTGTATTGAAATATACACAAAATTTACAAAACTAATAAAATGTATAATCTGTCTTAATTATAACTTTTGTCCCAATACTTTGTCAACCAACCTGCAGTGCAGTGAATGAGCTGTATTCGTCCGCGTGCTCAAGTACCGCTGCTCAGTCGTCGACACGAATCCTAGGACTATACGACTGAGATTTAAACAGCTTATCAAGTATGAGTACAGAGTGGGAATGTTCATCAGGAAGTCCATTCTACACAATATAATCTCAGTTAGGCACGAAATTGAACAAATGATGTGGATAGATTTGGTGGCTCGAAGAATCGGAACAAAGATTGTCTTACTGTAATCATCAAGATAAATGGCAGATGGATATGAGGTAAAATTTATGGGGTATTGGGCAATGATATAGTTTGGGTCAACACCAATGTACAGGTATAATAGGTGGCTCTAATGCAAGGATTGAAGGACGCACAAAATAGCAAAAGAAAATAAGTTAATGTGGAAGATTGGAAGTTTATCGAAAGTGTGCAAATACGAGCTCAAAAGTCCGTCATTTATTGTTTAAGTGAAAGCCATCATATCTACACTTGGGAGGGCAAGGGTACTAGATCCACAAAGGAATATAGAATGATTCTGAATTTTAAATTACCTGTGAGATTGCAGGACTATCGGGGATATTTTTAGACGACAAGAGAAATCATTACAAGCTTCATTAAATAGCGTGTAACTCCGCCTCTGGATTTGGTTAGTAAGTGAGTCATCAAGGTTGTGCAGGTACGTCGCATCCGGGTTAAGCCACTCACTAAGGATTTGATCGAGCAATTTTACAAACTAGCAGGCGTGCTGGTGTCCGCGGTTTACCCGCCGTTCCAACATCTTCCAAACACTTTCAATGAGCTTCAAGTCAGGTGATTTAAAGGCCAATCGACATGTAATAAGGGGTGTGTTGCTCAACTGAAAGTATCTTTAAACTAAGTGTTCGAATCAGTGAACACAGAATTATACAGGTATACAACAATTGCCGATAGTGAGAATCTGCAAGTTGTGTTGATACACAAAGACTGTGAATAGTGCTCATCGAGGTAACTACAAATGGTAGCCTGGTCCTCACTTTTGCTTTCATACTGTTTTTTGTTGTTGTTATTAGATAATTGTGTAAATATGGAGTCTTCCAGTATTATTTTGTGAGTTCTATACATATTTTGGTGTGTTGTTGAGGTGTTCATGCACGGATATTATTCAGAACATAGTTATTATAGAATCAGTGGAGTTATTGATGAACCTAGGTGCAGTTTATACCTATTTAGTAGTTTTCAGAAAGTTAGGTAAGGCCTGAAGCAGATGTACCAGTACGCAGCTTTAAGTAAACGCCCTTGGAGAGAGAATTACCACGTTGTATTAAAATCTGAGGGATATATTTAGGTCCATTATGGACATTTCGATTAAATATTTTATTAAGTTATTTGAGTTATTTTATTTATTCAGATTTCTTATTTGCATATTACAAATGACGCCCAAGCGTGAGGCGATTGTTTTATTTTGCTCATATGTTATTATTTTTAATTATATTTCAAATGGGACCCAACAGTGGGATAATGGTTATTAATTGCTATTTAGGAAATATTACAAATGCTTCGGGAAATTAATTACCTGAGGAAATATAATATTGGAGAATCTGGATTATTCCACGTATGGGTACTTAGGACGTATACTCTCTAAGAATAGTAATGAAGTAAGGAAAATTACATCAAGCTGTCGTGACACTAATATGGTGAACTCTCACTTGTGATCAACAACATTTTTGAAGAATGAATACATCATTAATGAAGAATTATTAAAAGAAATTGCAGTGATTGCCTTGAAATATCCATCCAAATCCCGAAGAACCATATCTCCCAAACGTTTTAATGCATGAACATACCTCCAATGGGGGTGTGCCTGAAAAGAACTGCAACACGTCAGGATGAGCTCTCAATTAATGTTAATATTCATCTTGTCTTTTTGTATACTTTGTCCTCAGGGGAATGTCCGTTGGGAAAGTCGAAATAAATAAATAAATAAATAAATAAATAAATAAATAAATAAATAAATAAATAAATAAATAAATAAATAAATAAATAAATAAATAAATAAATACACTCACTGACAGAGCAAATGCAACACCAAGGAGGAGTGGTTCGAAAGGGATGAAAGTTGGGGAAAAAACAGAGACGGCACGGACGAATAATTGATGTTTATTTCAAACCGATATGCAGGTTACACAATGCGCACGGCATCGACTCAGTAGGATGTAGGACCACCGCGAGCGGCGATGCACGCAGAAACACGTCGAGGTACAGAGTCAATAAGAGTGCGGATGGTGTCCTGAGGGATGGTTCTCCATTCTCTGTCAACCATTTGCCACAGTTGGTCGTCCGTACGAGGCTGGGGCAGAGTTTGCAAACGGCGTCCAATGAGATCCCACACGTGTTCGATTGGTGAGAGATCCGGAGAGTACGCTGGCCACGGAAGCATCTGTACAAGCCTGTTGGGAGATGCGAGCAGTGTGTGGGCGGGCATTATCCTGCTGAAACAGAGCATTGGGCAGCCCCTGAAGGTACGGGAATGCCACCGGCCGCAGCACATGCTGCACGTAGTGGTGGGCATTTAACGTGCCTTGAATACGCACTAGAGGTGACGTGGAATCATACGCAATAGCGCCCCAAACCATGATGCCGCGTTGTCTAGCGGTAGGGCGCTCCACAGTTACTGCCGGATTTGACCTTTCTCCACGCCGACGCCACACTCGTCTGCGGTGACTATCACTGACAGAACAGAAGCGTGACTCATCGGAGAACACGACGTTCCGCCATTCCCTCATCCAAGTCGCTCTAGCCCGGCACCATGCCAGGCGTGCACGTCTATGCTGTGGAGTCAATGGTAGTCTTCTGAGCGGACGCCGGGAGTGCAGGCCTCCTTCAACCAATCGACGGGAAATTGTTCTGGTCGATATTGGAACAGCCAGGGTGTCTTGCACATGCTGAAGAATGGCGGTTGACGTGGCGTGCGGGGCTGCCACCGCTTGGCGGCGGATGCGCCGATCCTCGCGTGCTGACGTCACTCGGGCTGCGCCTGGACCCCTCGCACGTGCCACATGTCCCTGCGCCAACCATCTTCGCCACAGGCGCTGCACCGTGGACACATCCCTATGGGTATCGGCTGCGATTTGACGAAGCGACCAACCTGCCCTTCTCAGCCCGATCACCATACCCCTCGTAAAGTCGTCTGTCTGCTGGAAATGCCTCCGTTGACGGCGGCCTGGCATACTTAGCTATACACATGTCCTGTGGCACACGACAACACGTTCTACAATGACTGTCGGCTGAGAAATCACGGTACGAAGTGGGCCATTCGCCAACGCCGTGTCCCATTTATCGTTCGCTACGTGCGCAGCACAGCGGCGCATTTCACATCATGAGCATACCTCAGTGACGTCAGTCTACCCTGCAATTGGCATAAAGTTCTGACCACTCCTTCTTGGTGTTGCATTTGCTCTGTCAGTCAGTGTAAATAAATAAATAAATAAATAAATAAATACAATCTCACTTGTGATCAACGACTTCTTGGAAGAATTAATACATAATTAATAAAGAATTAATAAAAGAAATGGCAAAACAATGCAAGCAGGCTATTCTTACTTAAGATATAAGGGATAAGTTAGAAATAAATACAGTGGATGATCGTGTGCACATGGACGGGGTGCAATGATGGGGCATGTGAAGCGCATGGATGGGGATAGTTTGCCTAGGAGACTAATGCACTCGGCTATGGAGGGTGAGAAGTGGAGTAAGGTTTGGGAGGCGGTGGTTAGAGGTATAGAGTTAAGATGTAGAATCACTGTTAATCATGTCATCTTGTTTCATGTTCGTTCAGCTCAGGGTCTCTCTGGGTGCATGCGCTTGGTGCACAGTGCACGGAGCTCTTGCGCCTCGATTTGCACGCGTGAGATTTTGGGCGTTTGCAAGGCCCTGGTTCAGCTGATAAGTCGCAAGCGCTGTAGTTGCATGCTAGTATCTTACCTGGAGGCCCCAATTTCTACCCCGGTCAGTTCAAGGTTTTAAATTCTGGACTGAGGGCTGGAACGCGGGGTTCAGTCAGCCTCGTGAGAACAACAGAGGAGCTTTTGTTACGAGAGGGAGTGGAACCGGCCAAGAAATTCAAGCATGTGTGTGCTACGTAATCACGCTGATCACTGACCATGTGGCACTTCTGTACCTGCCACCTATTTGACTAGGCAGAAGTCGTAAGGGCAAGTTAAGATCCAAACTGAACCGTATGTGCCACGAGTTACTTTACAATACTGCTACAATAAAAGAGACACATTTTGTCCCGCAGAAGTTCGATAACGAACCAGAAGCGGATGAACCGGAATTGTCACATTTCAACACCTTCAAGTGACACCAACTTCAGTCGGAGTTGAACCAGCTATCATGCAAACAGCAAGTTTGTATAATAATAATAATAATAATAATAATAATAATAATAATAATAATAATAATAATAATAATAATAATAATAATAACTGCGTATTCCCCGTCAGCAATAGGATAGTTTTTTAATAAAACAGCAGTACATCGTCGTTGCGCCTAGAAAAAACCGCTATGTGATAATATTTCAGCTTAGAACTCTAACCAGAAATTTTCTGTCATCTCTCTGGGCATTGTCACATTGGCCGTGCAGTTAGTTAGGGGTGCGCAGCTGTGAGCTTGCATTCGGGAGAGAGTGTGTTCGAATCCTACTGTCGGCAGTTCTGAAGATGGTTTTTTCGTGGTTTCCCATTTTCACACTAGAAAAACGCTAGGAGGTACCTTAAGGCCACGTCCCCCTATGGGTGGGGGCGGTAGAATAACACCCACGGTATCTCCTGCCTGTCTTAAGAAGCGACTAAAAGGGGCCCCAGGGGCTCTGAACTTTGGAGCGTAGGTTGGCGACCACAGGGCCCTTGGCTGAGTCCTGGCATTGTTTCCACTTACTTGTGCCAGGATCCTCACTTTCATCTATCCTATCCGACCTCTTTTGGTCAACTCTTGTTCTTTTCCAACCCTGACACTATTAGGTTTGCGAGGGCTAGGGAGTCTTTCATTTCCACGCCCTTCGAGGCCCTTGTCTTCCTTTGGCCGATATCTTCATCTTTCGAAGTGTCGGACCCCTTCCATTTTTCTCTCTGATTAGTGTTATATAGAGGATGATTGCCTAGTTCTACTTCCTCTTAAAACAATGATCACCACCACGACCTTGAGGCCACGACCGCTTCCTTCCCACTACTAGCCCTTTCCTATCCCATCGTCGCCATAAGATTTATCTGTGTCTGTGCGACGTAAATCCAATTGTAAAAACAAAAACAAAAACATTGTCACATAACGGTATTATTATAATTCAAACTTGCTATGTTGAACGCCAGCACTTGCAATCTACAACATACACTGTGTTTTCGAATGATGGATGGTAGTCATCAGTGTTAAGATTTTACAGCCCAAATTATTTTGAATAACGGGACGAGGTGAAAAATAACTAGCATTAATTTGCAGCTCGAGTATGGTCCTATAAATATTTAATTTTCTCAGACTTTATTTCGTTTAAATGTTATTGACTCCATGCGGTATTATCAGTCTATGTAAAGCTTCTCTGAAACTGAAATATCAATTCTATAATGAAATACCCTATTGATAAGATATATTCTTGGTTATAAAACACATGCACAGGCAAAGGGAATAAAAAGAGGAGCAATAGAACAGAAAATAACAGAACACACTGGACGAATAGTTCTATGTAAATCAGGTAAACAATACACAGCACGATAGGATAAGCAAGTATTGATAAATTTAAGAATACCATATTGCTACTGAATACTTTCTCTACGTTCTCGCAAATTTTAAGTCGTTAGGCACCTTTTGCCTGGTGTTTCGTTTTGTAACGTGTAGATTGAATCAGGCCGAACAAAGAATGCTCATTGGATGTCATAAAACGTCTAGCGTCAACGGAAAACATCGGTTTGTTTCTACTGCAAATGGAATGTAGTTTAAAGTGTAATTTTAGGTGCCTATTCGATAGAGTGGCTTCAGATCAGTCTAGTGCGATATTCCGTTCAGGAGTATTTGTTGACAGTGACAGTACAACATGAGGTATTGCACCCGTCCACGTCCCGAGTCCCAGACTAGCATTTATCTCAGGGGTGTCGGTTCATTATTTAAATCATCAAATATAAATATAACGGCATAATAGAACACGGGGATGAACGGAGCAACTTAAAATTAAAAGGGGGAAGGCTCGATTGTAACTTGAATTTAAGGACTCCATGATAGGACTAGGAAGTGACTGTTACTTTAAAAAGGGCATCATCTAACTACAATAAAAAGATTATGAGAGTGGTTTCCTTTGAAATAATTTGCCAGAAGGAGCGGTTTATTACGCCATTTGACGTATAAAACTTTGATACATGTGGCAACAATATTTGAATTTACACACATGTTACATATATAAATCACTTGCCATACCGCAAGTGGTATCAATATCTTGCTGCGTTGCTTCTGAAATAAAATGACATTTTGGAGGTATAATTTACGGATCGATTCCATTTGAATCGAACCGTTACTCAAGGATATAGCTTCCTTCTATCGGGAGCCCGAGCATAACCCATGTTACGGTCGGCTTCCCGATTTAACTAAGATGATGTACTCCGGCTATATACATTTTTCCGAGACCGGTACTCGGACTGGGTAATGTTTCTCGTGAAATGCGAAAACTGGATTCCACGGACAGTTCCTATCTTACGATATCCAGCTGATGCCATACCAATGAATTAGCATTTACATTTTATTTACATGTGATCTGAATTGTCACCAGTTAGCCTCAGTAGACTACTGACACAGATGAGATAACGAGGAGCGGTGGGAAATACCGTGCCAGTGACCCCCCTCGCATCGCGAGCGAAGTAAACAAACACGCAAGTATGACTGT
The DNA here is from genome assembly GCF_040414725.1 of Anabrus simplex. Classification (NCBI taxonomy): domain Eukaryota; kingdom Metazoa; phylum Arthropoda; class Insecta; order Orthoptera; family Tettigoniidae; genus Anabrus; species Anabrus simplex. The sequence goes on along the minus strand of NC_090268.1, from coordinate 293,153,526 downwards.
CACATCGTCCCATACGGAAACCGTACAATAAAAAGATACCGAAAGACTCTAATATTATCCTTCTCATTATTCAAACATACGAATAGAGGGATGTTGTCACCAAATAATTTAATCCACAAAATTATCATCCTCGAAATTATTATTATTATTATTATTATTATTATTATTATGATGCAACGGTTCCTGGCACTGTCACGTTTGATTAATATCATCATTATTATGCGGGATGCAACCACAAATGGTTATTACTCTTATTATTATTATATCCCTCTCGTGATTATTATTATTATTAATTAATAGGTGACTCAAGATATTATTATTGTTATTCACGTCACTTAAGAGGTTATTATTATTAATGGACCGGTCACTTCCGCCAAATTATATATTAAGATATCGGTCGCAATTACAAATTAATTCACTGATCAACCAACGACATCATTACAGTTATTATTATGACGATTATTATTAATCCGACCGCGGTGATTTAACATCGTCCTTACATTGTTATTATTATTATCGGTTGCATATTATCATTTAGATTCCCGTTTAACATCCTTATCAACGCTCATTTAATTAAGGCGGTCCAATCCTTTATCTGCAATATTTATTATTATTATTATTATCACGACATCATGATTGTCCTCACTCGTTATTACAATGAATACAATATACGACCATTTCTGTGGAATCTGAACTCTCATTATCCTTAGATCCGTTGTATCTCAACGAATAACTGTGCAGTCTATTTATTTCGTACATGCTGTCACGGGTTCGAATTCTACCCGCTGCGTAACTCAGTATTTCTCTGTGACACTGCCCGTACATTTTACACTCATATCAATATCCTAAGTGTCTCTCGTACGGAATTTATTTTCCTCTCTATCTCGATTCATTTATTTCTCACAGAATTATCAACTGACTTATTTATTCATTTCTGACATCGTACGACCTTTCATTATCTAACTGCAAATTCTTTCACATTTTCTATCTCATTTGGATCTATGCCTTAGTTCATTCTCCACAAATAATCGTAACATCTTGAAATTATATTTACCAAAATTTGACAATCATGGTCTCGTAATATTAGCACTACATGTTCCGGCTAATGAATCGCAACTTCAAAACGCGACATTTATACGTAAAAAAAATTGGACCGTAATTTAAACCACACGTTCATTAACATGTACGGATTATTAACACCGATCTACATTTCAATATTATTAATCGATCAAATTAAGTTATCGCGCACTTTAATTCCAAATTAAAACGACCTCCCGTCATTAAATGATTCCCAATAAACTCAACACTTGATCACATGAATTATTATTATCCCCGAACCATATTTAAAAAATATCTTCACAAAAAAAATAGTTATATTATTTATTTTTTATTATTATTAATATTTAAAAAAATAATAACTTCGCCTGTAATACGGTAGTCCACTCTTATTATGTTTAACGCATAACCCCTTTTACAAATTCAATTTATTCTGGCACTAATCACTCCAGATATGATTTACTTGGCAATATTATATTAATCGCATCTCACAAATTTAACAACTTCACTTTGAAAATATGACCATATTAATTTCAACAAAACACACTTGGTATGGCGAAGCTGGATTTTCCTTCCATGTCATTAAATGGCTCGTTAAAATGACAAAACATAAAAGCACATATCGGGTCTTATTTAACTAGCATAATCAAAATCAAATGTAAAGAAAATTATCGACTACAAAGAAAATATGAATGCATGCATGACTTAACGTACTACACTATATATACAAATTTACATCTCCAACAAACTGAATACATAAAAGACCCGATTATTTACATTATTATGATTTACTACTGTCCGTGCTACAAATTTAGGATGGGGTCGTTAAGCGACCCATCTTGTTACAGAAGGTAACCAAGTATAATCAAATTATTCCCATTTTTCCCATCACGATAACATTTCCCAAATATATTTTACAGTTTAGTACTCATCTTAGTTATCGGTATTCCATTGCAGCTTTGCAGACGAGAGGCTTCATCCAGCCCCTCTCTGCGTTTTACTCCTCCATCCTTGATGGCGTAGTTTCACAAAAGATTTCCTGGCACATTATTATTTTACACTCATATCTTGATTACCACAAACCTTCACCATTTACTACGTTAACACTGTATACTTTAATTTGGATACAACAAATTTCTATCCTAGACCCAAGAAGTTAATATATTTACACTATTTAATCTTCGTCCACCTACCGCACAATGGACCTGGACACGTACGACGAGGTGTCAACTATTTCGCCCGTCGCGATACGCCCGATTTCTACGGCATTCTTGACGTGTTCATGACATCGGTTCGGTATAGCTAAGTACAGGCTACTACTTCCTTAAAGTACTGTTCGTCACACAGTCTATTATGTACGTACTTATGGTGATATATTTTATACTACTCTCTTGCAGGGTAATTACTTTACGTCACTGATTATTCATAAATAACAAACACTATCCTACGTTAACTATTTCCAGATTTAACATGTTGCTTGAGCGCGATCACACTTTACAAACACTGGCGGATGCTCGCGCCATTAAATGACTGTACGTCCGTAGAATTCTAAGTTACCGGCGACCAACAGTTCAACTCCCGATATTCAATTCACGTGTGCTGGCGACCGTCAATTCAGCTCCAACGATTCAAGACAAGTGGCTGGCGACCGTCAATTCAGCTCCGTATATATGGATGAAGCCTTTTTCCCGCGGATTTGTTGACGTCATGCCCCTTAGGGAGGGGGTGGATTTTTAATATCGGTACTTGCACTCCGAATTGGAAGTTAAAATTTACATCAAATTCATCCACTCCGCTAGCATATCTGCTGGATAAAATATGAACTCCTGGTGATCACAGATTTAGGAGATATGGGTGGATTTCGCTCCTCACATTTCGCGCCTTTGTAAGCGTCCCTGACAACGTGGTCTTCTTTCAGCCAATGAGATTCAAGCTGTCCGGTTTCCAAGAAATCCAGCCTTCAATTTATTTAATTTGCCATTAAGTATTGATTATTTTTCCATGCATGACCCCTAATAAATTCATTACATCCATCCGCGTACTCATATTAATTTATTACTGAATACTTTTGTAGTTACGAAAATATCTCATCCCTCATTCCTTAAGATGGTATCACTGAGTCTCCCATCAAATTTTTACTATTGGCCGGCAAGCGGTCACGTGATTTAAATCTCCACCTGCTCGAACTTAGGCTAGCGAACGTACACTCAGCCGCTGTAATTTTCCATGAGGTCATGGAATTTCCGTCCTACCAAAAATATCCCAAGGTCTTACTCATGTGGTGGGTTTTCTTTGTCTGACTCTCCCCCTTCCTCTTTCTGACCAAGACTTATTTGTGGACTCTGTATTTCCTTGTACGCCAACTAATGATATTCCCTGCTGTGAAGTAGCTAAAAGTTGTCGGGTTGAGCTAATCCGTCAGGCTCCCGTCTGTCGTCCTTCCTTCGCTCTGATTTCGACATTACCTAAACGAAATATTTTCAAATACACTCCTCTGTATTTCAATAAATGTATCATATTATTTTACCGATCAAATCATGATTGATTATGGGCCTAAGTCACTCGGGTTCATCTTCCTCTTGCCCAGGTAAAAAAAAATCTAGTGAGCATCATGAGATTTTTTTTTATGATGTGTCCATATCATCACTATCATGATTTGACATTGGGTCCTCTGTTCTGCGACGGCTATTGATTTCGTCTCTCAACATCTGGTTCCTGAACCTTAATTCCTCGTTCTGTCTTTCGATATCATGGATCGCCTTGACAAATTCCTGCACGTCTCTGTCTATCTCTCCACACTCTGGACATGGCCTTGCTTCAATTGGTGTATGGATTACTTGGACTTCTTCTTCCCTTCCGTCATCTTCTTCATCCTCTTCTTCGACATCATCTTCTTCCGGCTCGTCATCTGCTTCCTCTCGTTCATCCTCTGCTTCCCTGTGGTCTGCTGGCGTGTGGTACAGCTTTAAATTTGCAGCGTTATAGATGTTCTCTGAACTTCCATCCAAGCTCTGAACTTTGTAAGCATTGTTGTCATAAGTTTGTATAATCTTGAAAGGTCCCACGAACAATTTGCAAAACTTGTGGTACACCTTCTGCTCTGGGTTAGATACACTAGGCTTCTTCACTAGAACGAGCTCGCCAACCCTCAACGGACGGTGGAATCGCTTATTCCTCAGCCTTCTCAATCGTCGTTCTGCTTGTGCCTCCAAATGTTCCCGTGTCTTTCTGATACAAATTTCGCTGGATACGCGTGGATCTACAGGACATGCTACTGCATCGTGCCATGGCCTGGCCGGATATCTGTTAAAGTGGACCACTTCCGGTATCTGTCCTGTTGCTTCGTGGATCGTGGTGTTAATACATTTAGTTATAATGGGCACCACGTCAATCCACCGCCAATGTGCCTCGGAACAATAGATCCTGCAAAATTTTGCAATCTCTCGCATGATCCTCTCTGATGGATTCGATTCGGGATGGCGAATCGAACTAAGTACATGCTGAATGTCTAGTTGTCGTAATTGATTTGCAAACGCAGCAGATGTGAACTGACTACCATGATCAGTAAGGATCTTCTTAGGCTTCCCCATCTGTGGAATGATATGTGAAGTAATTCCTCGTAGTACAGTTTTAGAATTTGCCTTTTGCAGCGGATACAAGGCTACTAATTTAGAGAATACATCTAAACTAACAAGGATGAATTGGTTTCCCCTACGGGCCTTGGGGAGTGGTCCGTACAGGTCCATTGCGAATATCTCGCGGGGTTCAGTAGGTAACAGTGGGCGCGGAGACTGCTTAAGTAAGTATGGATTAGGTTTAATCCTTTGGCAGACGTCACATGATCGTAGTACATTTCGGACTGTTTGGTTCATCTTGGCCCACACGAATGTCTCTTGGATAGTTGCCAAAACCTTCCCTATACCTCCGTGTCCAATGACCCGGTGTACATGGTTGACTACCGGTATTTGCATTTCAGATGGTATGACTATGCGAAGTTTCGTGTGTTCCTCATCCAAAAACTTATGAAGAACCCCATTCAAATAATGGTAGCTCGCTGATAATTTACTAGCTCTGTCATACTGTGGATTGTCTGGCTGCAATGTTTTGTTAAAAAATTCTATCATCAAGTTAGTGAACCCATCTCTCTTCTGTATCGCTCCGATGTCCTTCAGATTCCTTAAGACTTCCTGATCCTCTTCTATCAACTCAATTTGGTGGATTACGACTTCCTCCGGGTTCGGATGTCGACTCAACGTGTCTGCCAAAATATTGAGTTTCCCGGGGCAATGTTCGACTGTTAGATCAAATTGCTGGATAAATAATGCCCAACGGCTAACCCTCTCGCTTGCCATATTGGTTTTCATAATGAACGTCAGCGCTTTGTGATCGGTACGGATAACAATCTGAAAACCATACACGATCTTCTTCCAATATTGCTAAGCGCTCACGATAGACAGCATTTCCAATTCCGTGATAGTATACTTTATCTCATGCTTCCGCAATTTCCGGCTCATGAAGGCAATATAGGTTTTTATGCTTGGATCATCGGGGTTTTCCTGCAGTAATACGGCTCCTATACCTATGGTTGAGGCGTCTGTTTGAATTATGAATTTGAGCCTGAAATCAGGGTATCCGAGCTTAACATTATGCAGTAATCGTTGCTTGGTCTGAGCGAACGCCTCATCACAATTATGGTCCCACTTCCATCGATTATTTTTCTTAAGTAAGTCTTGCAATGGTGCTACTACGGTTGTGTAATCAGGACAATGATCAGCGAAGAATTGACACATTCCAAGGAACTGCCGAACATGTTTTACTTTAGTAGGCTTAGGAAACATCCTAATGGTCTCAATTTTGACTGGGTTTGGTCGTACACCATCTCCATCTACAAGGTGACCCAAAAACAACACCTCCTTCTGACAAAAATGTGATTTCGATAGGTTGACCTTGAAGTTATGCCTTCCTAAATCGGTGAGGACTTCATTAATATTTTCCAAGTGTTCCGAAAGTGTTCTTGTAGCTACCAAGATATCATCCACATACATGATAGTCGCCTCTTTGACCTTTGGACTTAGATTGCGGTCAAGAGCTCGAATGAGAACCGAACCCGCATTCTTAATACCGAATGGGAGACGATTAAAAACATAAGTCTGTTGATCGAATAAGAATCCCGTCAACAACTTAGATTTAGCTTCCAACAGTATATGATGAAACGATGACGTCAGGTCAAAAGTGGTAAAATATTCCATATCTTTAAATCTCTTCAAGATCTCTTTAATAGGCGGGGCCTGCTCATACTCTGGGACTAATCTCTCGTTGATAGCACGTGCATCAAGGCAAATGCGCACTGATCCGTCCGGTTTCCTGACTATCACTAAAGGATTCAAAAATGGCGTCGGTGACTTCGATATCAATCCACTTGCTTCCATTTCTCTAATAGCTTCGCGGACTTGGGGATAGAATTTCTCGGCAATTGGATATAATTTCTTCTTATACGGGGACCAATCATTCACGTTTAATTCGTATTCAAAATTTTCAATTTTTCCAGGTTTTGAGCCAAACGTGTCGCTATGCTTTGTTAAAATTTTGAATAAATCTTCCTTCCCCTCGGGACCTATTACAGCTGCATTAACTTTATCTGCTATAACTTTCCCACAGTTGATTTCACCTTCCTGCAATTCTGCCGCAAATAGTTTATAATCATCAGAGGTCATATGATCATCCGTCTCACTCATGACACTTTCGTCCGTCCTAAGCGGATTCACGACTTCGGTGTTCCAAATTTCTTCATGTTCTCCTATCTCCGACTGAGGGTTCATGGTTGTATCCTCAATACCTTCCCTGTGCTTAAATCTGACAGAGTTATCCCCCATATCAATCACAGCCTGGTATTCAGTCATAAAATCGGCCCCTAGGATCAAGTTATAGTTGATTTTATTCATGATGATAAATGTATGAGCAAATTTTGAATTTCCAATTTCGATGTCCAATAATGCCTGGTTCTTACATATGACGGATTTATCCGGGATAATTCCACGAATCTTCAAATTTGAAACTGGGATAATCGGGATGTTTACTTTGGATTGTAGTTCATTTAACAGAACTCGGGATACTACTGATACGCTGGCGCCTGTATCAATGAGTGATCGAACCCTCACGTGGTTGATCCTAGTGTATATCACTGGTAGTCTCTTAATTTCCTTTGAAATTTGGATTTCGGGATCGTCAATTAATTCGTCAGAGGTCACAACCCATGTATCGACCTCTGCGATGATCCATTCTTCAGTTAAAATTCGGCGTTTTTTTTTCGCCCCGAGCCGTTCTTCAGATTCGAACGTCGGTGCATTCGGGTTTAGGTCGCTGCCCCCTTTCCTTGCTCTTTGGAATTGCAAGCTCTCCGCTCCTGTCGCTTCCTCATCACGGCCTCGATCATGGATCGCCTCCTTCCATTTTCTCTTGTTCAGCTCTTCTATGTACCGCCTAGACTCTTGGTATCTGTCATCCTTCTCTTGACGAGATCCTCCCTGGTAATATCTCGGGTTCCCTTGATTCCTAGCTGGATACGGCCTGTAATTACTTCTCTGGCATCCACGGTATCCCCTGTCGGCTCGAAAATTTCCTTGGTTTGTTTGCCGGTTGCCTTCCGCAAAATTCCTTGGTCTCGTCCATTGTCGCGGCTTCCACTCCGTATTATATGCTCGACGAGGTTCTGGATCAGTACTAGTTCCCTGGTTCTTCGTACTAGTGGTCTTCGGTTCGATTGTCCGTTCGATATTATTCACCTGTTGGTCCCTGCTCCTAATTTGTCTTGGGTTCGAATGATGCGTTGTGAGGTCTAATTGACGTAATAAAGCCTCCGCATCGACAGCTGTCTGGACATTTGACGCTATCATCATTCGTTGGACCTCGAATGGCAATTGTTTTCCAATGGCGCTAATCAATTCTGTTTCGCTCATTGGATTATCAAGCTCTCGTAGCTTGTGAAATTGTGCCACAAAGTAATCTGAGAATTTCGTGGGTGAAGATGTTGAATATCGTCTGGAGTATACTTCCAGCCTTAACTCCTGCTGTTCCTGAATACTCCAGAACTTTTGGAGAAAAGCCCGCCGAAATCCTTCAAAATCTTCAAAAGTATACAAGAAAGCCCTGAACCATACAGCTGGTGCTCCGTCTAGGAATTTCTCGACCGTTCGCAGTTGTCGCTCTACTGGTATTTTATTCTCATTTATATAACCGGCGATTTCCCGGATGAAACCTTTCGGGGTAATATGCCCACGGGCATCGAACTTTGGTGGCTTGTCATCAGACATCTTAATGACGTGTACCACCGATGTCGGGATAGCACTTGATGACGTAGACGACCCATCTCTGTTTTCAAACTTGAAACCGTGTGTATCAGCATGGGATAGGCCTCCTTTCTTATGAATCCCCTGGTTATCATGGGGTTCGTATTCGCGATATTGGAGGTTAAAATCTTGGCTAGACGCTGATGGTTCCAACCTAGCCTTCAACATCTCCAAGTCTTTTCGGATGTCATCCATTCCGTCGGGATTACAACTGGCTATTTCTTTTGTGCCGGAATTTTGCCCATTATACGCCTTGCATTGTTCTAACAAGCGAACTTCCGTGTCGGCAAATGATTGGCCCTGTTCAATTAAGTCTTCCGTCCGCTGGAATAACGCTAAGTTTGCGTCTTCGCACTTGGTTATTCTCTGGCTACGGTCTTCTAAATTTATAGTTAGTTCTTCGACTTTGTTTTTCAGTCCTGCTACGATGACAAGTGTACGTGCGGCTTCCCCACGTAACTCGTTCATGCACTTGTCATGCTTGTCCAAGGTGCCAGCTATCTGCGCGCATTTTTCTTCTACTTGTCCCCGGACGATGTCATTCTCCTTCCTACACTCATCCCGAATTTCCTCTATGTGTGATTCTATGTCATTTTTATCAGTTAATCGCAGAGCGGCGAGTTCCTTGACACTAGCGTTCAATTTTTCCTTAATTTCTGCGCGTTCCATTTGAGCCTCATCTCTAACGCGGTCAACCTTTTCATTAACGATGGTAATGTACGCATCCATGTGCACTTTTAATTCGTCTTTCGCGAAGTGACATGCTTCCTGGACTTGAGTTAATTTGTCCCTAAGTTCCTGTCCCATCGCTACGCTCGCGGCCTGAACTGCATCTATTTGTGCCTTGAGTTCTGTTTTATTAACTTCGCACGCAGCCTGTACCTGGTCTATTTTGTTCTCTAATGAAACACTATTAACCTTCATTTGTTGAATAATTTCCTGTCTATCAGAAACACTATCGGCCTGTACTTTGTCTATTTTATAAATAATTTCCTGTCTATCAGAAACACTATCGGCCTGTACTTTGTCTATTTTATAAATAATTTCCTGTCTATCAGAAACACTATCGGCCTGTACTTGATCTATTTTATTCTCTACCGAAACACTATTAGTCTGTAATTGGTCTATCTTCAGAGTTAAATTTCGTATTAAGTCCTCTAACGTGAGAGCTTTCATCTCTCCCTGTCCTTCTACCACCATGTCCTGGGATCGCTCCCCACCGTCGTCAGACATTATAACTTTTCTTGAGAAAGCAAAAGGGCCGATCGGCCTCTCGCCTTGCTGCACACGAAGGAATACGCTATTGGGTCTAGGCCCTATCCTATGACATTATACCCCTACACTAACTTTCATTTAACAAAAAAAAATTTTGACTATAAAACTTGTTTACATTTGCAGGTCATTCAACTTGAATGCTGGCTTGCGCCTAAGACTTCACAATAAACCGCTCCAATATAACAACAACAACAACATTAAAAACAACGATGAAGTTGGAAATCTCCTGCCCTGAAATACGTTAATTTTAATTTATACCATCTCAACCTCTTTTTAACTAATAACTTGAACTGGTGCTCAGTAATATTTTTACCATTTCAAGCCTTCCTAAACAGCTGTTTATAATATTCATCTCATGTCCAATGACATTTAAATGGAGTCCTGAATTACCAAAATAATATTAAATTTCATATGGGAAAAGGAGAAACATCAATCTTCGAGCTTATTGAATTTTGAATCATTGCCAAACTTGAAGAGATTAGCAATGGATTATATTAATACACTAGTCAAATCTAGCTCCGTTCGAAACTAACCTTACTCTAGCATGATACTACGTTACAAGTGAACAAACACTTGACCGTGATGCGGTCATCAATTAATAAAAAATCAAAAATTAAAAAATATAAAATTTTGAAAAAAAATATAAAAATATAAAAATTGATTAGCAATAAAATTGGCCTCTCTGCCGTTCTTAAAGCAACACTTTGCCGTTCTTAAAGCCCCACGTTGGGCGCCATTTTGCACCCGTCCACCTCCCGAGTCCCAGACTAGCATTTATCTCAGGGGTGTCGGTTCATTATTTAAATCATCAAATATAAATATAACGGCATAATAGAACACGGGGATGAACGGAGCAACTTAAAATTAAAAGGGGGAAGGCTCGATTGTAACTTGAATTTAAGGACTCCATGATAGGACTAGGAAGTGACTGTTACTTTAAAAAGGGCATCATCTAACTACAATAAAAAGATTATGAGAGTGGTTTCCTTTGAAATAATTTGCCAGAAGGAGCGGTTTATTACGCCATTTGACGTATAAAACTTTGATACATGTGGCAACAATATTTGAATTTACACACATGTTACATATATAAATCACTTGCCATACCGCAAGTGGTATCAATATCTTGCTGCGTTGCTTCTGAAATAAAATGACATTTTGGAGGTATAATTTACGGATCGATTCCATTTGAATCGAACCGTTACTCAAGGATATAGCTTCCTTCTATCGGGAGCCCGAGCATAACCCATGTTACGGTCGGCTTCCCGATTTAACTAAGATGATGTACTCCGGCTATATACATTTTTCCGAGACCGGTACTCGGACTGGGTAATGTTTCTCGTGAAATGCGAAAACTGGATTCCACGGACAGTTCCTATCTTACGATATCCAGCTGATGCCATACCAATGAATTAGCATTTACATTTTATTTACATGTGATCTGAATTGTCACCAGTTAGCCTCAGTAGACTACTGACACAGATGAGATAACGAGGAGCGGTGGGAAATACCGTGCCAGTGACCCCCCTCGCATCGCGAGCGAAGTAAACAAACACGCAAGTATGACTGTCACATCGTCCCATACGGAAACCGTACAATAAAAAGATACCGAAAGACTCTAATATTATCCTTCTCATTATTCAAACATACGAATAGAGGGATGTTGTCACCAAATAATTTAATCCACAAAATTATCATCCTCGAAATTATTATTATTATTATTATTATTATTATTATTATGATGCAACGGTTCCTGGCACTGTCACGTTTGATTAATATCATCATTATTATGCGGGATGCAACCACAAATGGTTATTACTCTTATTATTATTATATCCCTCTCGTGATTATTATTATTATTAATTAATAGGTGACTCAAGATATTATTATTGTTATTCACGTCACTTAAGAGGTTATTATTATTAATGGACCGGTCACTTCCGCCAAATTATATATTAAGATATCGGTCGCAATTACAAATTAATTCACTGATCAACCAACGACATCATTACAGTTATTATTATGACGATTATTATTAATCCGACCGCGGTGATTTAACATCGTCCTTACATTGTTATTATTATTATCGGTTGCATATTATCATTTAGATTCCCGTTTAACATCCTTATCAACGCTCATTTAATTAAGGCGGTCCAATCCTTTATCTGCAATATTTATTATTATTATTATTATCACGACATCATGATTGTCCTCACTCGTTATTACAATGAATACAATATACGACCATTTCTGTGGAATCTGAACTCTCATTATCCTTAGATCCGTTGTATCTCAACGAATAACTGTGCAGTCTATTTATTTCGTACATGCTGTCACGGGTTCGAATTCTACCCGCTGCGTAACTCAGTATTTCTCTGTGACACTGCCCGTACATTTTACACTCATATCAATATCCTAAGTGTCTCTCGTACGGAATTTATTTTCCTCTCTATCTCGATTCATTTATTTCTCACAGAATTATCAACTGACTTACTTATTCATTTCTGACATCGTACGACCTTTCATTATCTAACTGCAAATTCTTTCACATTTTCTATCTCATTTGGATCTATGCCTTAGTTCATTCTCCACAAATAATCGTAACATCTTGAAATTATATTTACCAAAATTTGACAATCATGGTCTCGTAATATTAGCACTACATGTTCCGGCTAATGAATCGCAACTTCAAAACGCGACATTTATACGTAAAAAAAATTGGACCGTAATTTAAACCACACGTTCATTAACATGTACGGATTATTAACACCGATCTACATTTCAATATTATTAATCGATCAAATTAAGTTATCGCGCACTTTAATTCCAAATTAAAACGACCTCCCGTCATTAAATGATTCCCAATAAACTCAACACTTGATCACATGAATTATTATTATCCCCGAACCATATTTAAAAAATATCTTCACAAAAAAATAGTTATATTATTTATTTATTATTATTATTAATATTTAAAAAAAATAATAACTTCGCCTGTAATACGGTAGTCCACTCTTATTATGTTTAACGCATAACCCCTTTTACAAATTCAATTTATTCTGGCACTAATCACTCCAGATATGATTTACTTGGCAATATTATATTAATCGCATCTCACAAATTTAACAACTTCACTTTGAAAATATGACCATATTAATTTCAACAAAACACACTTGGTATGGCGAAGCTGGATTTTCCTTCCATGTCATTAAATGGCTCGTTAAAATGACAAAACATAAAAGCACATATCGGGTCTTATTTAACTAGCATAATCAAAATCAAATGTAAAGAAAATTATCGACTACAAAGAAAATATGAATGCATGCATGACTTAACGTACTACACTATATATACAAATTTACATCTCCAACAAACTGAATACATAAAAGACCCGATTATTTACATTATTATGATTTACTACTGTCCGTGCTACAAATTTAGGATGGGGTCGTTAAGCGACCCATCTTGTTACAGAAGGTAACCAAGTATAATCAAATTATTCCCATTTTTCCCATCACGATAACATTTCCCAAATATATTTTACAGTTTAGTACTCATCTTAGTTATCGGTATTCCATTGCAGCTTTGCAGACGAGAGGCTTCATCCAGCCCCTCTCTGCGTTTTACTCCTCCATCCTTGATGGCGTAGTTTCACAAAAGATTTCCTGGCACATTATTATTTTACACTCATATCTTGATTACCACAAACCTTCACCATTTACTACGTTAACACTGTATACTTTAATTTGGATACAACAAATTTCTATCCTAGACCCAAGAAGTTAATATATTTACACTATTTAATCTTCGTCCACCTACCGCACAATGGACCTGGACACGTACGACGAGGTGTCAACTATTTCGCCCGTCGCGATACGCCCGATTTCTACGGCATTCTTGACGTGTTCATGACATCGGTTCGGTATAGCTAAGTACAGGCTACTACTTCCTTAAAGTACTGTTCGTCACACAGTCTATTATGTACGTACTTATGGTGATATCTATATATATAAAAGCAAGTCGGGCTGGAGCGATGTATATATAAATATTTAAAAATGAAAAAAGACGTGAATTAATGAGGCACTTCCAGAAATCTCAGAAATTTGAAACTTGGTACGAGGGAAACTGATGACCCCAGGATCCCTAGAAAAATCGGAAATTCTCAAAATTCCCTGAAGGGGGCACGCTGGGGGGGCTCAAATTTTGGGCTCAGTATAAGAACACAGTCGTATAGTATATCCAAAACGATAACCTATAGGTTTCGTGGGCTTAAAAATTTTCGGGAATTTCCTCATTTTTATCCCCCATCCCCCCAAATCAAGATGGCGGCACAACCTGCGAGACGAGGTAGACAATTGAAATTTGGTGAAATTATAGCTTTTGAACCCTAACCGACGGGAAAATTCCAAGATGTTCAAATTTTTCGCTTTTTACCCCCAAGGATATCGAAATATGGAGGCAATTTTAATGACTGTGCAGACATTCCTTCTGAGCTATTTTTTGGCTAAACGGTAAGTCGTATCACAAAACGGATGGCACAACGTCCCTTCAATTCGGAGTGATCTACAACTTTGGTCCTGTGACATTTTGTCGTATCTCTCTCCCTTATACGTTAAATTTGGCCGTATTTCTGGATTGTTCGTAAATTTGGTGATTTTTACAAGTATATTTTATTCTTTGACACACTTATAACAATGATAGGATCATCACGTTGTGTGCGCACATTGGCACAATTATGCGACATATGTGTACCAAATTTCATGATTCTAGCTTATACATAAGTAGGCAAAATGTAATGTAAAATGTTAAAAATGCACCCAAATTTCGCCCTATTCAAAATTTTAACTCAATTTACCCCCTTAATATGGGAGATGCGAGGAAATGGTTTAGAAACACACATGTAGAGCGATAAATGAGGCGTCTGATGGCGCAAACCGTTTCTTAATATCATAAACCGTTTAGGAGATATGAATCTCGAAGTGGAAGTCTGCACTTTCCAACGTGCTCATGCTTATCCGTCATCTATCTATATATATAAAAGCAAGTCGGGCTGGAGCGATGTATATATAAATATTTAAAAATGAAAAAAGACGTGAATTAATGAGGCACTTCCAGAAATCTCAGAAATTTGAAACTTGGTACGAGGGAAACTGATGACCCCAGGATCCCTAGAAAAATCGGAAATTCTCAAAATTCCCTGAAGGGGGCACGCTGGGGGGGCTCAAATTTTGGGCTCAGTATAAGAACACAGTCGTATAGTATATCCAAAACGATAACCTATAGGTTTCGTGGGCTTAAAAATTTTCGGGAATTTCCTCATTTTTATCCCCCATCCCCCCAAATCAAGATGGCGGCACAACCTGCGAGACGAGGTAGACAATTGAAATTTGGTGAAATTATAGCTTTTGAACCCTAACCGACGGGAAAATTCCAAGATGTTCAAATTTTTCACTTTTTACCCCCAAGGATATCGAAATATGGAGGCAATTTTAATGACTGTGCAGACATTCCTTCTGAGCTATTTTTTGGCTAAACGGTAAGTCGTATCACAAAACGGATGGCACAACGTCCCTTCAATTCGGAGTGATCTACAACTTTGGTCCTGTGACATTTTGTCGTATCTCTCTCCCTTATACGTTAAATTTGGCCGTATTTCTGGATTGTTCGTAAATTTGGTGATTTTTACAAGTATATTTTATTCTTTGACACACTTATAACAATGATAGGATCATCACGTTGTGTGCGCACATTGGCACAATTAAGGGACATATGTGTACCAAATTTCATGATTCTAGCTTATACATAAGTAGGCAAAATGTAATGTAAAATGTTAAAAATGCACCCAAATTTCGCCCTATTCAAAATTTTAACTCAATTTACCCCCTTAATATGGGAGATGCGAGGAAATGGTTTAGAAACACACATGTAGAGCGATAAATGAGGCGTCTGATGGCGCAAACCGTTTCTTAATATCATAAACCGTTTAGGAGATATGAATCTCGAAGTGGAAGTCTGCACTTTCCAACGTGCTCATGCTTATCCGTCATCTATCTATATATATAAAAGCAAGTCGGGCTGGAGCGATGTATATATAAATATTTAAAAATGAAAAAAGACGTGAATTAATGAGGCACTTCCAGAAATCTCAGAAATTTGAAACTTGGTACGAGGGAAACTGATGACCCCAGGATCCCTAGAAAAATCGGAAATTCTCAAAATTCCCTGAAGGGGGCACGCTGGGGGGGCTCAAATTTTGGGCTCAGTATAAGAACACAGTCGTATAGTATATCCAAAACGATAACCTATAGGTTTCGTGGGCTTAAAAATTTTCGGGAATTTCCTCATTTTTATCCCCCATCCCCCCAAATCAAGATGGCGGCACAACCTGCGAGACGAGGTAGACAATTGAAATTTGGTGAAATTATAGCTTTTGAACCCTAACCGACGGGAAAATTCCAAGATCTTCAAATTTTTCGCTTTTTACCCCCAAGGATATCGAAATATGGAGGCAATTTTAATGACTGTGCAGACATTCCTTCTGAGCTATTTTTTGGCTAAACGGTAAGTCGTATCACAAAACGGATGGCACAACGTCCCTTCAATTCGGAGTGATCTACAACTTTGGTCCTGTGACATTTTGTCGTATCTCTCTCCCTTATACGTTAAATTTGGCCGTATTTCTGGATTGTTCGTAAATTTGGTGATTTTTACAAGTATATTTTATTCTTTGACACACTTATAACAATGATAGGATCATCATGTTGTGTGCGCACATTGGCACGATTAAGGGACATATGTGTACCAAATTTCATGATTCTAGCTTATACATAAGTAGGCAAAATGTAATGTAAAATGTTAAAAATGCACCCAAATTTCACCCTATTCAAAATTTGAACTCAATTTACCCCCTTAATATGGGAGATACGAGGAAATGGTTTAGAAACAAACATGTAGAGCGATAAATGAGGCGTCTGATGGCGCAAACCGTTTCGTAATATCATAAACCGTTTAGGAGATATGAATCTCGAAGTGGAAGTCTGCACTTTCCAACGTGCTCATGCTTATCCGTCATCTATATATAAGTAGTCCAGTTACAAACATGGCCACCTCCATTTCTTAAAAATTTTCAGGAGAGGCAAAAAACTGTTTAATACATTTCTTAATTACCTTTTGAGTTAATTTTTTGAATGCAGATTCTCAGCAACATCAGAAACATATTTACATAAATATTTTTATATGATATTCCATAGTTAAGTAGAACATCAGTGTTGAAATATGGAGTTGGCCAAGTTTGTAAGTAAACAATGGAGCTGGCCACCTTTGCAACTGAACTCCACGCCTAATGCACTGATTTAACATAGTAAAATGGTCAGTAATTCTAAAATTTATGACAGATGCATTCAACAAACATGTAGTACGTAAAATTGTAAATTTTAATGAGGAAAATGCGATTATTTTATAAATGAGACAAATATAAGAAAGTTGATCTTTCATACATTCTATGATAGTTATCAGTTTTCTGAAACTGCACAATAACTTCAACAACTTCAAAATCACCCTCAGTATTCTGAATGAGACATTCACAACAATCAGCCTCTGCAGGTATCTCTAGCTTGGTGTCATTTTCGTCAATAATCTTTTGAAACCATTTCAGTTTCTCATGTTCGTTCCACTCCTCTCCATAGTGTTTCTGAAGCAAATTTCTCACATCTTGTATCTTCAATGGCTTTACTCTGATGCCAGGAACTAGTTCTGTAGGATTTATATCTCTCGGCCGTTTACCTTTACCGTTTATCTTTTTTCGTAACTGACAAAGACTGTGCAATCTCAAAATTATAGTTGAGTTCCCCACTAACAGTAATCGAGTTTGACTTCCTTGTAAGCATAAGTCTTTTAATTTGTGAAATTTTAAAGTTAAGTGCTCCAGAATCTTTCACACACGTTTTAGCTTCAGCTTTCCAATCAAGATTATTCCAGTGGGTTTTCAGGAGCTTTACCCTTCCATGTTTCCTAAAAACATCATGGTAGTCTTCTAGTTGAACAATTGTACCCACTTTCTTTAAATCTCTTACAATTGTTCCAAAAACTTTATCGCTCGGCGTGTAAGAATGGCCAGTGATATTTTTCTCCATATCACAAAGTAGCCTTTTGATGTATAATTACCTAATTCCTTTTACGGTACAATAAAACTATTAACAACAGCTAAAAATTTCTAGTACAGCAATCGTTCATATCACACAATATCAACAACAACTGTTTACTTCCAGTTCCCACAAACATCTGTGCCAGTCACGTGATTAAATTGAAACTTATGATTGGTCGACGTGGAATTGGTTGATTTTGTTACCAATGCCTTACGGAGTTGGACGTTTATGTAACTTAGGTTGATTTTATAATGCTAAATTAACACTGTTATGGCCCATTTTGATACTAACTAATCTCGTAATGAGATTCCCCATATTCTTTACTGTATGAATCGGCAATAATCCCGATTTTTAAAAAAATGGAGTTGGCCATGTTTGTAACTAGGCTACTCATATATAAAAGCAAGTCGGGCTGGAGCGATGTATATATAAATATTTAAAAATGAAAAAAGACGTGAATTAATGAGGCACTTCCAGAAATCTCAGAAATTTGAAACTTGGTACGAGGGAAACTGATGACCCCAGGATCCCTAGAAAAATCGGAAATTCTCAAAATTCCCTGAAGGGGGCACGCTGGGGGGGCTCAAATTTTGGGCTCAGTATAAGAACACAGTCGTATAGTATATCCAAAACGATAACCTATAGGTTTCGTGGGCTTAAAAATTTTCGGGAATTTCCTCATTTTTATCCCCCATCCCCCCAAATCAAGATGGCGGCACAACCTGCGAGACGAGGTAGACAATTGAAATTTGGTGAAATTATAGCTTTTGAACCCTAACCGACGGGAAAATTCCAAGATCTTCAAATTTTTCGCTTTTTACCCCCAAGGATATCGAAATATGGAGGCAATTTTAATGACTGTGCAGACATTCCTTCTGAGCTATTTTTTGGCTAAACGGTAAGTCGTATCACAAAACGGATGGCACAACGTCCCTTCAATTCGGAGTGATCTACAACTTTGGTCCTGTGACATTTTGTCGTATCTCTCTCCCTTATACGTTAAATTTGGCCGTATTTCTGGATTGTTCGTAAATTTGGTGATTTTTACAAGTATATTTTATTCTTTGACACACTTATAACAATGATAGGATCATCATGTTGTGTGCGCACATTGGCACGATTAAGGGACATATGTGTACCAAATTTCATGATTCTAGCTTATACATAAGTAGGCAAAATGTAATGTAAAATGTTAAAAATGCACCCAAATTTCACCCTATTCAAAATTTGAACTCAATTTACCCCCTTAATATGGGAGATACGAGGAAATGGTTTAGAAACAAACATGTAGAGCGATAAATGAGGCGTCTGATGGCGCAAACCGTTTCGTAATATCATAAACCGTTTAGGAGATATGAATCTCGAAGTGGAAGTCTGCACTTTCCAACGTGCTCATGCTTATCCGTCATCTATATATATAAAAGCAAGTCGGGCTGGAGCGATGTATATATAAATATTTAAAAATGAAAAAAGACGTGAATTAATGAGGCACTTCCAGAAATCTCAGAAATTTGAAACTTGGTACGAGGGAAACTGATGACCCCAGGATCCCTAGAAAAATCGGAAATTCTCAAAATTCCCTGAAGGGGGCACGCTGGGGGGGCTCAAATTTTGGGCTCAGTATAAGAACACAGTCGTATAGTATATCCAAAACGATAACCTATAGGTTTCGTGGGCTTAAAAATTTTCGGGAATTTCCTCATTTTTATCCCCCATCCCCCAAATCAAGAAGGCGGCACAACCTGCGAGACGAGGTAGACAATTGAAATTTGGTGAAATTATAGCTTTTGAACCCTAACCGACGGGAAAATTCCAAGATGTTCAAATTTTTCACTTTTTACCCCCAAGGATATCGAAATATGGAGGCAATTTTAATGACTGTGCAGACATTCCTTCTGAGCTATTTTTTGGCTAAACGGTAAGTCGTATCACAAAACGGATGGCACAACGTCCCTTCAACTCGGAGTGATCTACAACTTTGGTCCTGTGACATTTTGTCGTATCTCTCTCCCTTATACGTTAAATTTGGCCGTATTTCTGGATTGTTCGTAAATTTGGTGATTTTTACAAGTATATTTTATTCTTTGACACACTTATAACAATTATAGGATCATCACGTTGTGTGCGCACATTGGCACAATTAAGGGACATATGTGTACCAAATTTCATGATTCTAGCTTATACATAAGTAGGCAAAATGTAATGTAAAATGTTAAAAATGCACCCAAATTTCGCCCTATTCAAAATTTTAACTCAATTACCCCCTTAATATGGGAGATACGAGGAAATGGTTTAGACACAAACATGTAGAGCGATAAATGAGGCGTCTGATGGCGCAAACCGTTTCTTAATATCATAAACCGTTTAGGAGATATGAATCTCGAAGTGGATGTCTGCACTTTTCAACGTGCTCATGCTTATCCGTCATCTATATAAATAAAATCGTAACGACCGTGTGTCTGTACATTGATTATTTTGGCGAAATTTCGGTACAGTTATCCGTTTCAGGTGTAATAATGACCATCTGCATCATTTTTAGCTTTGGTGTCTGTTTGTCTGTTTGTTTGTCTGTTTGTCTGTTTGTCTGTCCTTCTATAACTTGAAAACTACTGGATATATTTCCACCAAACTTCATATTTAGAATCCACTTGTCCTTGGGTAGGTTTTAGCGCAAATATCGTTTCTAAATCCCTGAACTGAGTGGGGATATTTACGAAACCGAAACCGTGATTTTGCACTCCCTCAAAGTATACACAACCGAACTTAATGGAAATCAACCTGCCTTAATGAAAATTAATGTTTAAACCTTTTTTTCTCATGTGCTTCATTTCGATAACAGGATTTAGTAAGGGAGATATCATTAACGGACCGGTTTTCGGTACAAATCCCAGCGGACTTAACGCAAGAGCGGGTGTGTGTAAAGCGTACTTCTTACAACTTGAAAACTAACAAGATATTTGAACCAAATTTTATATATAGCATCCATCTGTCCAAGGGTAGGTTTCCTTGGTGTCAGTTAGTTTGTTTGTTTGTTTGGTCTGTTTGCCTTTCTCTAACTTGAAAACTACTGGATATATTTCCACCAAACTTCATATTTAGAATCCACCTATCCTTTGGGGAGGTTTTAGGGCAAATATTGTTTCTAAATCCCTGAACTAATTGGGGGTTTATACGAAACCAAACCGTGATTTTGCACTCCCTCAAAATACACACAACCAAACTTAATGGAAATCTACCTGCCTTAATGGAAATTAATTTCTAAACCTTTTCTTCTCATGTGCATCATTTCAATCACTTACAGGAAAGATAGTATGATCAAACTCTACACGAACATTGGCCCACCCAGTACCCATATGTGAGCCAAATGCTATGTCACATAATTATCCGAAAAGTAATGCAATGTAAGATAATCTTACACAAATTTCAACCTATTCAACGTTTCTGATTCAATCTGACCCATGAATAGATTAGATGCGAGAAAATATCATAGGACCAGCCATTTAGATCGCTAAATACTGCGCCTTACGGTACAGTCCTTTGTCGATATGACGTACCGTTTAGCAGCAGTTAATCTGTAAATGAAGGTCTGCAATATTGTAGACATTCATATACTTTCGTATGTCCATCTGTATATATTCATTGATGTCGATTTGTAGCGATCGAGAAAGGATGTGTCTGCTATTGTAATCAGTACTCCCTACACCGACTTTGACTGCTGGCAGTAGGAATGGGGTCCTTCTCCAACTCCTGTGTAACTGGCATTAGTAAGGAGGCCTACCATTTTCATGAATAATTCACTTTTCGATTTGTCTTGCAGAAGGCAAGGGATCATGCAGTTTTGTTCGAAAGTCCCCTACTCTATTGTGTTTGGCTCTAGGCCAGGGTGCCCGCCATTATAAACAAATGTTCCAATCTAAAATTTGACTAGCATTAGGCATAGTGGCCTGCTATTTTCATGGAAACTCACTAATTCCGTGTGACTGGCAGTAAGCTGGCTAGCAGCAGTAAAAAGGGACTGTCATTATAATGATAACTGCACAACTCAATTTTGACTGGTGGTAGGGATGTTGCCTGGTATTATAATAAAAACTCCTCAACTGTAACCTGTCTGAAAGTAGGAAATGGGTCTGCCATTGTAACTAAAACTCCCCAAATCGATTGTGACCGCGCAGTAGGCATTGGGGCCTGCAATTATAATGTAAACTTGCCAACTCGATTGTGAATGGCAGTAGGCAAGTGAGCCTGGCGTTATCATCACAACTCCGCAACCCTCACTTCACATTGGAAACAACGTATGTGGACCTCCCCATGCTATTTCTCGGATAAGGCTAAGAGACATGCAATTTTAAAACAATCTCATTTGCTGCACGCATTTACGTCGATATCCGTATACAATGTAGAATACCGTAGCGAAGCACGGGTACATTTGCTAGTATTTTATACTACTCTCTTGCAGGGTAATTACTTTACGTCACTGATTATTCATAAATAACAAACACTATCCTACGTTAACTATTTCCAGATTTAACATGTTGCTTGAGCGCGATCACACTTTACAAACACTGGCGGATGCTCGCGCCATTAAATGACTGTACGTCCGTAGAATTCTAAGTTACCGGCGACCAACAGTTCAACTCCCGATATTCAATTCACGTGTGCTAGCGACCGTCAATTCAGCTCCAACGATTCAAGACAAGTGGCTGGCGACCGTCAATTCAGCTCCGTATATATGGATGAAGCCTTTTTCCCGCGGATTTGTTGACGTCATGCCCCTTAGGGAGGGGGTGGATTTTTAATATCGGTACTTGCACTCCGAATTGGAAGTTAAAATTTACATCAAATTCATCCACTCCGCTAGCATATCTGCTGGATAAAATATGAACTCCTGGTGATCACAGATTTAGGAGATATGGGTGGATTTCGCTCCTCACATTTCGCGCCTTTGTAAGCGTCCCTGACAACGTGGTCTTCTTTCAGCCAATGAGATTCAAGCTGTCCGGTTTCCAAGAAATCCAGCCTTCAATTTATTTAATTTGCCATTAAGTATTGATTATTTTTCCATGCATGACCCCTAATAAATTCATTACATCCATCCGCGTACTCATATTAATTTATTACTGAATACTTTTGTAGTTACGAAAATATCTCATCCCTCATTCCTTAAGATGGTATCACTGAGTCTCCCATCAAATTTTTACTATTGGCCGGCAAGCGGTCACGTGATTTAAATCTCCACCTGCTCGAACTTAGGCTAGCGAACGTACACTCAGCCGCTGTAATTTTCCATGAGGTCATGGAATTTCCGTCCTACCAAAAATATCCCAAGGTCTTACTCATGTGGTGGGTTTTCTTTGTCTGACTCTCCCCCTTCCTCTTTCTGACCAAGACTTATTTGTGGACTCTGTATTTCCTTGTACGCCAACTAATGATATTCCCTGCTGTGAAGTAGCTAAAAGTTGTCGGGTTGAGCTAATCCGTCAGGCTCCCGTCTGTCGTCCTTCCTTCGCTCTGATTTCGACATTACCTAAACGAAATATTTTCAAATACACTCCTCTGTATTTCAATAAATGTATCATATTATTTTACCGATCAAATCATGATTGATTATGGGCCTAAGTCACTCGGGTTCAGTATGGTTAGTTTTTCCAGTAGCGGTTGAGTGAGGCTGCTGTGTGACTAGTGTGGAGACAACACGGCGTGCAAGGCAGTGCGACCAGGGAAGTCAGGCGTGTACCACTTTGATACCTGCGAGAGGCACGAAGGCCAGTTGGGGACGAGCATCACTCTTCCTAAACGCAGTACCGTATGTGGCCGTCTCTCTTGTACCACATTTCACGGTGGAACTACATGTACGCCGTCATGTGTGACATAATAATAATAATAATAATAATAATAATAATAATAATAATAATAATAATAATAATAATTTCGTGTGGCTATTTCTAGCCGAGTGCAGCCCTTGTAAGGCAGACCCTCCGATGAGGGTGGGCAGCATCTGCCATGTGTAGGTAACTGCGTGTTATTGTGGTGGAGGATAGTGTTATGTGTGGTGTGTGAGTTGCAGGGATGTTGGGGACAGCACAAACACCCAGCCCCCTGGCCATTGGAATTAACCAATGAAGGTTGAAATCCCCGACCCAGCCGGGAATCGAACCCGGGACCCTCTGAACCGAAGGCCAGTACGCTGACAATCCAGCCAACGAGTCGGACTACGCAAATAAAACCCGCATATTTTTTTTTTAATTTGAGACACGAAATTGGTTCCAGGTTTTATTTGCATCAATGTTGGTTTTTTTTTTTTCCAAAATCAGCCTTCCTAAAGTTAGGGTGCGGGGATTATTCGCGTAAATACCCGTATTTACGCAAATAATACCCGCTCATTTTTTTTAAAAATTTGAGGCACGAAATTGGGGTGTGGGTGTTTTTTGGTCATGTGTGACATGACTCTTGATTATGAATGTGAGTCACCAGTGTTATTTCACAGTAGCCAGACATGACGTAGTACAATGCAGGAATGCAATATTAAACTTCTTGTTATTGTAGATCTCTCGGTAAAGGCGTGTTAGATGTTTACTTCAGGCAGTGAGGTTGGAAGGGAAACAGCTCTAGAGTATGCTGAAAGGTACCAGAACGAGAAGGGACGCACACTTTTGTGGACACATTTTGGCTCGAGAGAATGGCGATTTGCGCCTAACGAATCGCCAGCGGAATGGGCCCACGAAAAATCCAAATTGGGGCATTGCACTGGATATCGTGGACACAGACCCACACAGCAGTTCTCGAGCAATAGCCAGAGACTTATAAATAACACATGGCATTGTGCTTTGCTTTTGAAAATCTAAAATACGTTCATACTGCAGACACTTTCTTCAAAAGCTTTCGGAGAAGGACAAGGCTAATCAGGTAGCCTGCTTCGAATGAGGTGCTGAAACAACCTACCAAGCTTTTTAAAGCACTCTCTTTACGAACGAGTCAATGTTTTACAGCACTGGCGTGCCAAATCGTAAACGCGGTCACTACTGGGCATCCGTCAACCCTCCCTGGCTGCACGATGGACCGTGAATTGCCAGGGTAGTGTAATCGGAAAGCCTGTTGCCAGTCCTCATTTTCTGAAGGTACACTGAACGGGAGAAAGTACGGTGACTGTATTTGGATCGATCTACCCATTCTGTTCAAGGATATCGATTTAAGAACGAGACGAGTGAAGTGGATTTGAGGGGATGGCGTTCCTTGCCATTGTACTATAATTTCCAGCCAAGTAGCGAATGATCTTCCTAATAACAATTGTTAGAGGTATGAACACTTGAGTGGCGGGCTAGGTCATCCGTTCTAACTGTCCTGGACTTTTACTGTTGGGGGACAATAAAGGATCATGTTCTACACAGCACCATGTTAAACCAGTGAGGAAATGAAAAACCGTATCATACGACCTAAGACATTCTAGGCCGAAACGCTGTGGAGGAAAAAGGGGGTGTTTTTCTACCACCAAATGAACTGACAAACTGAGTGCAAGACAATACAGGCAGACAGTGCCATTGACTTTGGTACAATCTTATTGATTGCGAATGTGCTTTGGTGATAATAATTTGTTCATTTTGTTGTTGTTTGAGAGTGTAAAATTCTTGTTTTGTCACTCATTAAAAACCGTGAATGAGTTCACTTGGAGGTACTTTTTCTAGGATGTTTTTTCCGTCCAGTCCCATAATGACTGTCAAAATGAAATATGCTAGATGTTGTTGTGTTACTAATAAGGGAACTGAAGTATCAAGAACTTCTATGCTAACACCATGACTGCTATTCCCAACAGGGCTGTATCAACACTGTGGCTTCCTCCCAGCTAGTGTTCAGTGCAGTCAACAGCAGACACACCGAATGGTGTACACCAACTTCCCTTGCTCCTCTACCGCGCTTCCTCATATTGTTACACATCATAGCTACCCACGCCATCCTCACCCGACTTCCGTAGTCACGCTGCCCTGCGGAGCTGTCTCCATACTTCTGTCTTACTCAATCGTTACAGGAAATACTAACTATTCCCCTAGTCATCTATGTCACAGTCAATAAATATCTTTGAAAGGTATATAATTCGAGTCTGTTCTATCGGTTGGGCACATAAAATTACACTTTGAATAACATGTTTGCAGAGAGAACATAAAATATTTTTGCAGTTGACGCTGGACATCGCATGATGTACCTGAGATTTATTTGCTTGGGCTGACTATCTATGCGTTACAGAACACCAGAGAAAAAGAGCCTGACGACTCTTAGGTGAGACATCCAGCATAATATAATTCGAAAGGTTTGAAGAGTAGTGTCTTTTGTACATCCTTCCAGTCCTGAAAATTATAAAATCATTTCGATTACTCTTTACCCGCTGCCTTTTAACACCGCAATGCAAATTATCGTGTTGTCATGTGGCTTCAAACTGAATTATAAATGGACAAAAATCTTTCAGAAACATCATGATACTATGATACTGGGTTTTAGAAGATTAAGGGTAGTATTCGAACAGAGAAAGTTTGAAAACTAACGCATGAAACACGTCTTAAAGAGAGTTGCTATTCTCCGGAGCACCTTTTGAGCAGACTAAAGCGGAAGCGACGTCATTGTCTCGTCACACTCGCCGTGGTTGCCAAATGACCCGGCGCGCGATTCAAAGTTGTACTCCACCACTATAATACAGCACAGCTCGCGGATTGAACCTCGAATGAATTAAAAATAATTGATACATTAACGTATGCGTGTTAGAATCCCATACAGTTTTTTAACGGCTTACATCTTTAAACAATTAATTTACTGAATTACATTTTAATGTGAAAACCTACAATCTGCTTTCCAGTCAATGACCGGGTAAGGGATGGAGTAAATAAAGCCCCATCTTGCGGCGAGGACAGGAATTGAGCCGGCTGCCGAAGCCTGTTTCACTCCTCTGGGGCAATGATTAATGAATGACAGATGAAATTAAATGATACTGGAGAGTGATGTTGGAATGAAAGACAGGGATATCCGGAGTACCCGGAGAAAAACCTGTCCCGCCTCCGTTTTGTCCAGCACAAATCTCACATGGAGTGACCGGGATTTGAACCACGGAACCCAGCGTTGAGAGGCCGACGCGCTGCCACCTGAGCCACGGAGGCTTTTAATATACTAACTACAATGTCACAGTACAGTTTCAATAAATTAGTTATTACAAATACATTTTTATAAAAATCTTCTTCTTCTTCTTCTTCTTCTTAAACTGTTTACCCTCCAGGGTTCACTTTTCCCTTGGACTCAGCGAGGGATCTCACCTCTACCGCCTCAAGGGCAGTGTTCTGGAGTTTCAGACTTTGAGTCGGGGGATACAACAGGGGAGAATGACCAGTACCTCGCCCAGGCGGGCTCTCCTGCTATGCTGAACAGGGGCCTTGTGGAGGGATGGGAAGATTGGATGGGACAGACAAGGAAGAGGGAAGGAAGCGGCCGTGGCCTTAAGTGAGGTACCATTCCGGAATTTGCCTGGAGGAGAAGTGGGAAACCACGGAAAACCACTTCGAGGATGGCTGAGGTGGGAATCGAACCCACCTCTACTCAGTTGACCTTCCGAGGCTGAGTGGACCCCGTTCCAGCCCTCGTACCATTTTTCAAATTTCGTGACAGAGCCGGGAATCGAACCCGGACCTCCGGGGGTGGCAGCTAATCACGCTAACCACTACACCACAGAGGCGGACTATAAAAATATTATTATTATTATTATTATTATTATTAATATACAGTATATATATAATATTCTATTATTTATTATTGACTATGATTATCTAAATATATGACCTGATTTCTTATTGAAATGAGCTGCTACTCACGGGCGATTTATGAAAAAGGGAGAAAAGTGAGGATTATATATGGGCCTACTCGTACTGGAATTAACTTGGAACTGACTGATGAAGTTGGGGATCCAGGCGAAAACCTGTCCCACCTCCGCTTTGTCCAGTACAGTTTCGATAAATTAATTATTATAAATCTATTTTTATAAAATTATTATTATTATTATTATTATTATTATTATTATTATTATTATTATTATTATTATTATTATTATTATTATTATTATTATTATTATTATTATTATTATTATTATTATTATGCAGGAGGTTTCAGCGTCAGCTTTGCTTGTGCCGCAGTAATTAATCTGTGTCACTATCGAGTGGCTGCACACCCAAGTCGGAATCAGAACCGGGGTCAGCACACGAGGTAAACTAATCCCGCCGTCAATACTATTCGCTCGGAAATGCTTATAAACAGACAGAATCATATTTCTCTCGCCGGAAGTAAAAATCTTGCGTTTCTTCTTCAACTGATAACAGTCTGGTGAATTTTTGTTAGGATCCATTGCACAATAATATCCAATAATGAGTAAGAAGAAACCTACAAACGTACAAAAGACTACAAGAATTATGAATTAGCGCACAATACGCACATACACTGTTTTTGTAAAAGCGAAGCACACTGATAAAATTCTCTCACTGCTTTTTTAAATAGACTGTGATTGAAACTGCACCCACGTGTTCTTACTGAGTATGGCAGCTCCGCATTGACTGCACCATTGCCAAAACTCGCCTTGAGTAGCGCACCCCTCTTGCCACCACACCTACCGTGTGACAACACCGAAGGCGCTGCCCCTGTCACCCGCGCCATCCCCTGGTCTATACACTCACTTCCGCTTTAGTCTGCTCAAAAGGTGCCGGAGAATAGACTGAAGACGGTTGGATAAATACGTGGAAAGATAAGGAGAATGTAGAACAAGTAGGATTGCGCACTACGAGATCGTAGTAATACACGAGAAGGTAGGATGAACATGGAAGAGATAGCTTGATGATATCAAGGAGTTACTTCAATTACTGCAGATAAATAAGAGTTACGAATATAAATAATAAGCATATTTTGATGAAGATTCTATAAAACTCATTGTACCAAAAGTTGGAAAAAATGAGGTGTTTCTCTGTGAGAAACCACGTGAGTCCGTTAGTTACTCTCTTAGCCGGAATTGGAAGGCTGTTATACTGAAAGTCTCCATGGAAACCAACTCCAACGAAGTTCTACGATCTACCATTACCATTAAGCTTATCATGCCACTCTCATTTCTTGAAATTCCATAAGCTGCGATGATGTACTACGTAGATATGCCATTAAAGTTCGAAGGACTTGCCTGATGCTGCCTCCGCAAAAATTATTAATATCGGAGAATTCTTCCGAATCAATGTTCGGGACACCCATTCATCACGTCTAATTGAATTCCTTAGAAGATGGGCCCTGTTATCTTCGATGAAAGGCTGCATCCAGCCGCTAAGAGGGATATCCATTACCAAGAGCCGCAGAGGAGAAATGTGCTCACAACCTGATGAGCTTTGAGTTCTTCACAAAGGGTACGCAGCATAATGAAGAGCACGAGTTAGGCCCATCTTACCAGCATCACACATTTTGTAGTATACTACTACTGCGTCAGACTATGCCTATCACCACCACCACCACTAATACTACGAGTAACGTCAATTTAAAATGACATTAGCGGAGCTGATTGGTTCAAACGGTAGGAACGCTGGCCTTCTGATCCCAAGTTGACAAGATCGATCCAACTCAGTCCGGTGGTATTCGAAGGTTCTTAAATATACCTGTTTCGTGTCGGTAGATTTACCAGCAGATAAATGATCTCCTCCGGGACAAAACTGTATCGCGATTGACCTGTCTAAAGCATTTGATAGGGGGGATCATGGGAGACTACTGGCAAAAATGAGTGCAATTGGACTAGACAAAAGGTGTGACTGAATGGGTTGCTGTATTTCTAGAAAATAGATCTCAGAGAATTAGAGTAGGGGAAGCATTATCTGTCCCTATAAAAATTAAGAGGGGAATTCCTCAAGGCAGTATTATTGGACCTTTATGTTTTCTTATCTATATATATATAAAATAAGAGTTTTGTCTGTACATTGCTCAGAATTTGAAAATAATGGTATTTCTGTATCGGTCATGTCCATAGTAACAAGAAAACGCACTTTTTACTTTTCCGTAATTTCTGTCTGTCTGTCTGTCTGTCTGTCTGTCTGTCTGTCTGTCTGTCTGTCTGTCTGTCTGTCTGTCTGTCTGTCTGTCTGTATGTACACGCATCACGAGAAAACGGTTGAAGAGAATTTAATGAAAATCGGTAGGTGAAGTCAGGAGATGAGCCTCTACAATCTAGGCTATAGATCATTTTACTCACGCTGAGTGAAATGGTAGTTTAGGGGAAGGTCTAAAATTGAATTCTCAACTATTTATGTTATTAGTGGTCTAATGAAAATCGGTATGTGAAGTCGGGGGATGAGCCTCTACAATCTAGGCTATAAATCATTTTAATCATGCTGAGTGAAATGGTAGTTTAGGGGAAGGCCTAAAATTGAATTCTCAACTATTTATGTTATTAGTGGTCGTGTTTTAAAGACAATTGGTATGCGAAATTGGGGAATAAGTTGCTACAATCTAGGCTATCAATAATTGTATTCACGCTGAGAAAAATGGTAGTTTAGGGGAAGGCCTAAAATTTAATTCTCAAATATTGTTGTTATTAGTAGTCCTATCTTGATGAAAATTGGTATGCAAAGTCAGGAAATAAGTCGCTATAGTATAGGCTGTAAATTAGTTTATTCACGCTGAGTGAAATGGTAGTTTAGGGGAAGGCCTAAAATGTAATTCTCAAATATTTCTTATTAGAGGTGTAATCGATAAGTGCTACATAACTAAGGTTATATAGTATTAAATTTCCTATTATTCATGTCTTATACATTGTTACCGTACTGGCTATGATCACAAACATATTCATGAATTTGGATTTTTGTTACTAAGTTCATATCTGCGCCGAGTAACGAGAAAATGGGTAAACAGTATTTAATGAAAATTGGTATGTAAAGTCTGAGAATAAGAAACTACAGTGTATGGTATAAAATATTTTACAAATCACAGAGTCGAAAGAAAACTAAATGTGAAGGCCTACAATATAGAAAGCTCATAATATTGATCAACAATAACATTACATTGGCCATTGTTTGTCGTGATGTGCTTTGTGTCTTCTGTTGCCCCTCATGTCCGGTAGATAGGATTACTGCTGCGTACAGAGTATTTTTTATTTGATTTACGTTGCACCGACATAGATAGGTTTTATGGCGACGATGGGATAGGAAAGGGCTAGGAGTGCCTTAGGCCTTAATTAAGGTACAGGCCCAGCATTTGACTGGTGTGAAAGTGGGAAACCACGGAATACCATCTTCAGCACTGCCAACAATGGGGTTCGAATCCACTATCTCTCGGATGCAAGCTCACAGCTGCGCACCGCTAACCACACGGTCAACTCGCCCAGTCGTACAGTGTGTAACAGCCTATCTGAATATTGGTGGGAAGTAGCTGGGGAGTTAGATAACTTTCTTCTTTAGCATGCCATTCCCCTGGTTTATAAATTTTCTGATACTACAGGTACGTAACACACTGGATCATCATGGCATTCGGGCTATTCAATCCCTACTCTGAGGCACTGATTGGAATGAACAGTGTGCATATTTAGCGGAATAATGGCAGATGAGTGTTCATGGCAATCTGCGGCCTGGTCATCCCAGCTCTGGAACTTTGGGCTATTAGATTGGCACCGCAATCTAACCGCAGCACTGTTCATTAAAAGTGATAAAACGTGCGGTTTTCCATTTGATCGAGTATTTTATATGATAGCATTGCTTTTAATCGCTACATTCATACTTACGTTTTTGTAATGATGTATGTTGATTTCAGTTAATAAAACCACAAAGTCGGTCTTTCTGAGAATCCCGTAGCGAAGCACGGGTACATCAGCTAGTATATATATAAATGACATGAGTAAACAAGTGGAATCAGAGGTCAGGCTTTTTGCGGGTGATGTTATTCTGTATAGAGTAATAAATAAGTTACAAGATTGTGAGCAACTGCAACGTGACCTCGATAATGTTGTGAGATGAACTGCAGGAAATGGTATGTTGATAAACTGGGTTAAAAGTCAGGTTGTGACTTTCACAAATATGAAAAGTCCTCTCACTTTTAATTACTGCGTTGATAGGGTGAAAGTTCCTTTTGGGGATCATTGTAAGTAACTAGGTGTTAATACAAGGAAAGATCTTCATTGGGGAAATCACATAAATGGGATTGTAAATAAAGGGTACTGCTCTCTGCACATGGTTATGAGGGTGTTTAGGGGTTGTAGTAAGGATGTAAAGGAGAGGGCATGTAAGTCTCTGGTAAGACCCCAACTAGAGTATGGTTCCAGTGTATGGGACCCTCACCAGGATTACTTGATTCAAGAACTGGAAACAATTCAAAGAAAAGCAGCTCGATTTGTTCTGGCTGATTTCCGACAAAAGAGTTGCGTTACAAAAATGTTGCAAAGTTTGGGTTGGAAAAACTGAGAGAAAGAAGACGAGTTGGTCTACTAAGTGGTATGCTCCGAGCTGTCAGCGGGGAGATGGCGTGGAATGACATTAGTAGACGAATAAGTTTGAGTGGCGTCTTTAAAAGCAGGAAAGATCACAATATGAAGATAAAGTTGGAATTCAAGAGGACAAATTGGGTCAAATATTAATTTATAAGAAGGGGAGTTAGGGATTGGAATAACTTACCAAGGGAGACGTTCAATAAATTTCCAATCTCATTGAAATCATTTAAGAAAAGGCTAGGAAAACAACAGATAGGGAATCTGCCACCTGGGAGACTGCCATAAATGCAGATCAGTATTGATTGACTGATTGAGTGATATGTTTGAACCCCACTGTTGGCAGCCCTGAAGGATGGTTTAAAACTTGTGAGCACCCCGGCACCGTGTTAAACCAACATTATTATTATTATTATTATTATTATTATTATTATTATTATTATTATTAGACGTTTACGGCCATTAGAGACCACAATGAGCAACATTTACACATTTTTGGAAGCTTTCTTTGCAACCCACTATCGTGACATTCTCTTTCTGCCAGCCTGTCTGCTTTCTGCTGTCCATCCGCTGTTCTGCTATTCGTCTTCACGAAAACCCTTGAAGTTATTGATCTGCTGTTGGTACTTGGTTCTGATAACAATGTCTTCACGATTTAGTCCAATTTTTATTTCTCAGATCCTTCCCCGACCTCCCTGAACCACGTATCAAAATAATGTGTTAGTTCTACTATCGAGTATGGTAAAAAAAATGTCTTTGTCAACAACCTGTCTTTCATTCTAAATAGGTGGCCATAGAACTTGAGTCGTCGCTTCTTGATGGATTCCATTAGACGTTCAGTTTTCTGATAAAGTTCCTCTCGTCCTCGCAACCTGTTTTATCCAGCCACGATCTTTGGGTCCATTATCTTTCGAAGGATCTTCCTCTCAAACTTCTTAGCTTCTCTCAGACCAGCCTTTCCAGTAACTCGGAAGCATTCACTTCCATAGAGACATTCGGGTTTAATCACCGTGTTGTAATATCTGAGTTTAGTTTGCACATTATTATTATTATTATTATTATTATTATTATTATTATTATTATTATTATTATTATTATTATTATTCAAACAATATCCAGATAAACAAAATGTACCTTACAAAAATGTGTCAAGTGGAACAAAACGTAAATTTCTGGGAAAGTGTCCAGTGAAATACGACTTAACTTCCTGAGAACGTGTTTAGGGAAGTGTAAGGTTCATTCCTAAGAATTTGTCTAATGAA
The DNA here is from genome assembly GCF_040414725.1 of Anabrus simplex. NCBI lineage: Eukaryota > Metazoa > Arthropoda > Insecta > Orthoptera > Tettigoniidae > Anabrus > Anabrus simplex. The sequence continues at coordinate 293,119,985 of NC_090268.1, read as the reverse complement.
TTATATCCAAATTCATGTGAACATGTCTAGTGAATTATACTTATTTCTTGAGAAGGTGTCCAGTGAATCATTTCTTAACTTCCTTAGAACGAATACCGTGAGTTATAATGAATCGCCCTGAAAACGTGTAAAGTTAACTGTAAAGGGAATGGGCTAAAAACATGACACGATAGTTCAGGGTAAAGTGTCGAATGTAACGTGCAAGGAACTTTGCGAGTGAAGGTACTAACTAGTGTATCATATAATTTCAGATATATGAGGGAAACGAAAAATAAAATAATTTCAAGATTAAGTGAAGACTTTAATATCAGAAAGGGTCCAGAATTACGTAATTCTCAGAGAACACGAGGATTTACCTGACACGGAACTACAAGAGAGTCTTATAATGGGTCTGGAGAACTTTGAGAATAAAGTATTAAGACAACGTGGAAAGTTAATGTATAATGCAACTTCAGGAGAACTGGAGGAGTTACATTGGAGAGCTACACCTAAAACGAAGTAGGAAGATCTCTTTATTTAATGTTTAATACATACATACCTTTCGGTGAAATCTTCGGCGCTCCACCTCACAACGATTATATAGCAAGAGTTCTGAGAGAGCACTCCTTGAAGATAATAGATACCAAGAGCCTTATCGATCTCGAGAGCAACTGGTGGAGATGTGTACTGTCTGGACCAGGCCAGCCTGCTCACTCACTGCTGGCTGGATGTATAATTGACTTCCTTAGGCAACTGGTGCAGTGGATGGCCAGCGGCTGTTTAGAACAATGCCAAGCAAAACTTCTCACAAGCATGAAAGGGAAGCCAGAATGTTCAGTTTTCTCAGTGGAACGTGAATGAGTCAACAACGCTGAGTCCTTTCAAACTTCAACCAAGTAGCCAGAAACAGTGTTGGTTAAAGTTCTGTCTGAACACTAATTACTGCTCGTTTGTCTTATGTTAGAAGGACACATGACTAGTTAATTTCCAACCATATAACGTTTCCATCGTAGGATTGTCCCGTCTAGAAATCTCAAACCCTTTATAATTATCACCAATAACGTTTCACGAATTTAAGGAGAATTGTGCCATTTTCACGATAGGACTAGAATGCTGTCTGCAAAATAGGACACAGGGCTTTTATGGTTTTATACAGAGTTATTCAGCTAAGTTGTCCCCCTCAAATATATTCACTGTGTTTCGAATTTCTTAATTGCATTAAGGGACTCATAAAACATTGTCCATTTAGTCTCCATCACATACCTAATTCCAGAGAAACCGGTATCAACTTCGTTTTTTTAATGAGATACTATTATTATTTTCATTACAACAACTAAGAGTGTCTCCGTGGCTCAGACGACAGCGCGTCGGGCTCTCACCGCTGGATACCGTGGTTCAAATCCCGGTCGTTCCATGTGAGATTTGTGCTGGGCAAAGCGGAGGCGGGACAGGTTTTTCTCCGGGTACTCCGGTTTTCCCTGTCATCTTTCATTCCAGCAACACTGTCCATTCTCATTTCATAGCATCTATCAGTCATTAAGAAATCACTTTGGGAGTGGCGATCTCATCGTACTAATAGCCTATATCTGCTTCATTCATTCCATCCCTGACCCGGTCAATGACTGGTAAACAGGTTGTAGGTTTTCATTCACAACAACTTAGAATGGAGTGACAAGTTTGGTGATGTGCTTATTTTGCAAATCCGACGAATACTTTTCGAGATATTAAGGGGTTTCATACGTGTAGGCATTAGACAGAAAGCGATACCGAGCTGCAGTCGCTTAAGTGCGGCCAGTATTCGGGAGATAGTGTGTTCGAACCCCACTGTCGGGAGCCCTGAAGATGGTTTTCTGTGGTTTACCATTTTCATACCAAGTAAATGCTGGGGCTGTAAGGCCACGGCCGCTTCCCTCCCACTCCTAGCTCTTTCCTGTCCCATCGTCGCCATAAGACCTATGTGTGTCGGTGAGACGTAAAGCAACTTGCAAAGAAACAAAAGCGATGCGCCACTGGCTGTGATGTTGCGTGACTCACGCCTCGTTGATTAACACACATGCCTCGCCCTTAACTCGAGCGAGCCCCGAGAAACAACAGTATGACGTAAAGCATTTTGGAATTAAAATGTATTTATTTCGCTGACGTTGAATTGGAAAGAGACGAGATAACAGAATGAAATTGTAATACTTCAGGTGCTTTATTGTCCTTCTCATAAGTACGCAGTACTGGGAATGAAATCAACAACTTCAAAATCCAAGGAATGACATGGTCATTGAAAAAAAATGCATGCAAAAATTAACAGAGAACGTCTTTATTAGGCTCTTTGATCCTCCTTTAAACCAACATTTAGGGTCGGTGTATCTACAATAGGCAGTGGTCGAACCGAGAATAAAATACGCTGGCGTGCTGGCATGCACAGCTGTTTAGACGCTATGGTTCAGGTATTTTTATTTTTAGGAACATTGTTTCATTGTCCTGCTACTATTCGACCACTCCCACCGCGCAGGGAAATGTACAGTCACTCAAAAAGTGGTTGAGGTATGTGTGTTTATCAAAATAGCGTGAGTTACGCAGAAATCCCTCTGCATCAGACTTGGTGACGCATCGCATCCTAATGCCTTCACGTAGGGAACCCTTTAATATCTACATAAGCACTCGTCAGATTTGCAAAATAAACACATCACTGAATTTATTTCTCGATTATTAGTTGTTCTATTTGGTGAAATTATTATATTCCTATTTAAAAATACAAATTTGTTACCGGCGTCTTGAGAATCGGGTACACGATGGAGACGAATTGGACAGTGTTTTATGAGCCCTGTTATACAATTTAAGAATCTGAAATCAGAATGTCTACATATTTAACGCATCAGAAGATATTTGAGCTGGACAACTTACCTGAATAATCCTGTATATTTCCTGATCAGGGGAAACCAACAACTTGTTCCGTATTACCTCTTCAGCACTTCCTTGTTTTAACACTTCAAAAGACATTTAATACTCGCTCCGAAACAATTAATTGATAAAATGTTACCAGATGCACTAGGACTGCGCATACCCAGTCGTCGTGGTCTTATTTTCCAACTCCATACGACTCATTAACCAGTAATGACTGGCAAAAAGTGTCGCAGTACGATTCATATTCATAGTACGTTATTAGTGCATTCATAGTAACTAGTTGTTAAGCCCCGTGAGAGATCATAAATTACTTCCAGCGCCGACCTACATTCTGCTGCAGATAATTTGCTGTCGCTCCGTAACGTAGTGCAGCCCAGTAAGACCACAAAATACGTGATGTTCATGCAGGTTGAGATTGCTCATTAAAGCCAGCTTTCACATGAATGAATGGGATGCTTACTTTACTACGAAAGTTATAATAATAATAGTGTGTGGCCTCCGAAGAGGCCTGGTGCAGGTCTTTCAATTCGACGCCGTATAGGCAACTGGTGCGTCTATGATGATGGGGCCCTACTAATGATGAATTCTAATGATGAACATGGCGCATACACCCAGCCCCCGAGCCTTAACCAATTAAGGTTAAAATCCCAGACCCGGCTGGGAATCGAACCCGAGACCCTCTGGACCAAGGGCCAGCACGCTAACCATTTAGCCATGCAGCCGGACACTAAAGTTAATTTATCGTACTCGAACTTCATCCGAGAAAGATATTACTATTCCCTTTATTTCGGACAGGAGGCATCGTCAAATCCCAGTGTCTCACCGACAGCACGGCAGGTGTTTTACAACCCTCGTTCCTGCTCGCGACCTCTTAAATTTTGTACACAAGGAATTGCCATTTGGTCCTTGTTTCAATGACGGTGAAATCCTGACATTCACCTCTCCGCAGTAGAAAGGGGTGAACGACTCCATATAAAAATAATATTTTATATGCAGGCGGCTAACGAATGAAGGGACCGATTATCTCCCGGTATAAGGAGATCCCCTATACCAAGTGTCAACAGTCTCTTTGAGATTGGATGAGCGGGTATGGGTAAGGGCACACTATTGTCCTGGGGACAAGAAATTGCTCTCAAAGGTGGAGGAATCAGTTTGGTCAACGGCATTAGGATGCAGAAGGCAACGGGAAACCACTGCATTAAAGATCCTGAGAGATAATCCAATCAATCCAAATGGCATGGATGCAACGTCAAGATCGGAGCTGGCCGTGTGGATCGTCTACCTCCGTTTGAAGACGACGGCTTAAGAAGAAGAAGTTTCGAAGAAAGATTATCATGAAGCATAACACAGTTCTTTCTTTCTTTCTTTCTTTCTTTCTTTCTTTCTTTCTTTCTTTCTTTCTTTCTCTCTCACTGAAATATATCACCAAAGGTAACTTCTTTCGATGCCAGATTCTCTAACTAATGATCATACGTCAAATGTGATCAAAATAGCCGTCATCCATGCATATTTTGAAACGTAACGTACACCAATCTACATGCGAAGGCGTGTTCCCTAATGGCTTTACGTCGCACCGACACAGGTAGGTCTTATGGCGACGATGGGATAGGGAAGGTCTAGGAGTGGGGAGGAAGTGGCCGTGGCCTTAATTAAGGTACAGCTCCAGCATTTGCCTGGTGTGAAAATGGGAAACCACGGAAAACCATCTTCAGGGCTGCCGAAAGTGGGATTCGAACCCACTATCTGCCGGATGCAAGCTCACAGCCGCGCGCCTCTAACCGCACGATGCTACTTGTTCGTAGGGACGTCCCGATATACTTACAATGAAGGCATTTCATTCTATATCGATATTTATTTATTTATTTAATGAAAGCCTCACTATGCCGACATTATTGTTGTTTGGGCCAGACTGGTTTGATGCCACCCACTTCTGTGCTAACCACTACATCCTACATCTAATCTGGTAGTCTTATTTATACGTTGACATGCCCTTGCCAATCTTACCGCCTACACTTCCCTCAGAGCCGGGCTGAGTGGCTCAGACGGTTAAGGCGCTGACTTTCTGACCGCAATTTGACAGGTTCGATCCTGGCTCAGTCCGGTGGTAATTGAAGGTGCTTAAATACGACAGCCTCGTGTCGGTAGATTTACTAGCACGTAAAAGAACTCCTGCGGGACTAAATTCCGGCACATCGGCGTCTCAGAAAATCGTAAAAGTAGTTAGTAGGACGTTAAGCAAATAACACTATTATTATTGTTATTATTATTTCTTCCCTCAAAAACCAAGTGAACCAGTCCTGGGTGTCTTAAACTGTGTCCTAATAGTCTATCTTTCTCTGGTCAAATTTCGCCCATTCGTTATCCTTTCACCAATTCGATTCGGTACCTCTTCACTCTTGATTCTATCTACCCATCTCACCTTCAGAATTCTTCTGTAACACCACATTTCAAAAGCTTCTATTCTATTTCTTTCAGCTAATTATCGTTCATGTTTCACTTGCATACAATACAACGTTCCAGTCTTCAAAACATCTTTCTAATTCCTATATCAATGTTCTAAGTGAGCAAATTTCTTTTCTTAAGAAAGGCTTTCCTTGCCTGTGCTAGTCTGCATTTTATGTCCTCCTTACTTCTTCCATCATTAGTTATTCTACTGACCAAGTAACGATATTCATATACGACCTTTAAGACTGCATTTCCTTATCGAATATTTCCTGCATCTCCTGACTTCATTCAACTGCATTCCATTACTTTTATTTTGGATTTACTTATTCTCACCTTGTACTCCTTCTCCAAGACTGTGCCCATACAATTCTATTATTTCTACATCTTCTGTAGACACAGATAAAATATCATTATCAAAACAAAATGTCGATATTTCTTGATATCAAATGCTAATTTTCACAAAATACAAGGAACCGAAATTATCTTGAAGTAAGTTAAATTTGTAATCACGACAGTTCCAAGAGAAACAAATAACTACAGGGAATAAAATACAACTATCAAAACATTGTGTTTAAAATCACGATCAAAAGTTTGTTGTATTTCCACTGAACTTGCTATGTTTAGAATATTGTATACACAATGTGACTGTTTACATTTTTCGTCAAGTACATCCACACTGTAGTAGTCAGAGGAGCTATTTTTCGCAAGTGAGAAAACACCAACGCAGAAATATTTAAGCGATGAATTATTGAGATTTATCCCCACAGTAAACATATCTACAACATGCAACAGGCCAACAGCAACTAAACAAGACACACACATAACACAGATATCTGAATGGATAGTGAACAACATAAGTACAAAAGTTATTGTTACCGCTTACCGCCCTTTCTCTACATTAAAATAGCTCATGCCTTTCTTTTACGGCAATACACTACTCATGAAGTGTACTCTAATTGTAATTCTGTATGCATTGTTCGATTAGTATCACTATTCCTTATTTTTCACGACGATCCTTTCGACATCGATAATGTGATAATTAGAGTCCGGATTATTAGGTTCTGGTAGGTTAGAATGCAAACATACTTTAGCCAGTAACAAATATACCCTACACTGTACAACGGTTATGCTATGAGATTTGCATAGACATTAGGAGTACAGCCTATAGAACACCTTGAATTGATGTTACTCTTCCTACATTAAGGTACAACGGGTTGCATGACACTTCCTACAAACCAAATTACTTTGCATTCTAACCTATTACCACCTACAAATCCGACGTCTACTGATAATATAGTATCAATACCAAAATATTGAAATAAAATACCGATATTGAAATATCAAATATCGATTGAAAAGTATAGATATTTACTCATATTGATAAATCGCAACATTCCTACTTGTCTGAAGTATGATATTCCCTATTAGTTGCATATAAGGATTTGTCTGAATGTTTTCATAAAGAGTGCAGTCCGCATGCATTGGATACGTTTCGAATGCCAGGCGTGACGAACAAATAACGCCGTATTACTTCAAGTTGCAATGGTTGAAACTTCACTACCGTAGGGAGGTCTCAATAGCTGTTACTACACCCGAAATATTAAAAGAAGCGTTTTGACAGATAGGGCTGCAGGGAGGAGCATTGCACGTGCTATTGCACGGTGTCGCCATATTCCTGCATTCTTTTTTCCTCCCCGTCTTCTTCGGCTCAATTGTTCGTTCGTTCATTCAGACCGCTGTGCGTTGCTGTACGTAACTCAGAAGTGAGAGGTTTGGCAACTCCTAGAAACACGAGCCGACCAGAAGGCTTATCACCATGGCAACCGCAGTGAGTCCAACCACGTTTCCATGGCAACCATACCCCTATTCCTTTCTCCCTAATCAGGCAGGCAGTAAACGGACCTCCCACTAAGAACTGTCAGAACGCATGTTTCAATATTACCACCATGTACATAGAATTCTTAATACTCCTTCCTACCTTTATAATATGTTAAACGTATGCAGTCAGTTCGTAACAGAGATAATAGGTTTAGAAAGACTTAAATTCGCTTGCACTGTACCAATAAATTTGACAGATCTTTTGTTTGTACAGCATCAAGCCTGCTTTCACAGTTTCACGAATACTGTTAACTTTACTATCAAAAACAGTCATTAGCATTGGTTTTCCCGGAGGAGTACGCAAGGTGCTGAGAACTCGTACTTTTGTCTCTCAATCAGAAAGCCAGATGTTTCTTAAAACATTTGATTTTGTTACTTTACTACTGTATTTCGATTCTTGTAGCTCCAAAATAATTTGAATAATGCTTTAGTTTCAAAGTGAATGCTGCACAGTTTAATTTAACTCGAGGTGGCCTCTGTACAAGCACAACCGAAACATAAATCTATCCTAACTTTAATTTTTAATTAATTGAATGTTACTTTAAGTCAGTACAATATTCGACCTGTTTTATTCTTGCTTTACGTCGCACTGACAGAGATAGGTATCATGTCGACTGCGGAAGTGGAAAGGCCTAGGAGTTGGAAGGAAGCGGCCGTGGCCTTAATAAAGGTACAGCCCCAGCGTTTGTCTGGTGTGAAAATGGGGAAACCACGGAAATCCATATTCAGGGCTGCGGACAGTGGCGAACGGACTCCTATCTCCCGAATGCAAGCTCTCAGTTGTGCGACCATACCCGCACGGCCAACTCACTCCGTACTTTTTATTTTATGTAGACGTTGCATAAAGGAACTTTGCAGAGTTAGAAACACGTAAACTACCAATAAATTCAATTTAGTTTTATTATCTCTCTTAGCTGAAAATCCCGTTGTTTCGCCCCTCATCCAACCAACCACTCATTCACCAGCTCACTCCCTAACACCACCATCAATCTCTCTCACTCTGTGTGTGGTGTATGTGCATGCTAGTGCTCTCACTACTGTACGTATTTAATGAAGGAGTATATTCATCTAATATCAGATTTCTTTGTGTCCTATATACCAGATTTGATGCTGATATCTCGATAGTTTTTCAGAAATAGAAACGATCATAGGTCCCTTATAATGTACACATTGGTATTTAAAATCATTGTGGTGCATGCAATTAGTTTTCACCTGATACTCGACATCGCCATAGTAACTTTAGATATCTCTACTTTCCTACTAGGAGCATCGATTTACTGTTGCTCTACTGTTACTCCATTTATTACAGTGCGGTCAAGATAGTGTGGTCGACATATTTCTCCCATCCTCCCTATGGACTAACTGTGTCAGCCCAGATGAACTGATTGTGGTTGAGTTACCAAACGTCAGCACGTATGCTAACATGTCCACAATTAGACAGCAAAAATAGCCTCGGCAAATGATTTTGGAAGTCCTATAATTTGTTCGCAGTTTTTATATTAATGTAATTAATTAATTTATATTGTTTCGCACGTATGAAGGACAATATTCAGAGTTCTTTCTCTTTTGAATGTTGGTAAATTCACGTGAATGGAGAGTGCAGACACTGGCTACAGACTGATGGATTTTACGATCGAATGGTGACGTCGATAGATCGATGTTCTCAGGCCGAGATGTGACCTCATACTGCCGACTAGTAAAAAACTTGTTTTTTCGGCTTGGTCTCATTTTGCTGTGAGCTGTGAGGAGTCTGTTGCCGTGCGTGTGACTGTAAAACGTGTAAATGTTGTTCACCCAGATATAATCTTCATTTTGCTGGTTGTAAATATCAGTGAGCTCCCGTGAAAGGAAATGCTTGAAATAAATTTAATTTCGAAATAATACTTTCAAACGTATGTATGACTATTTTATAGCAACAAGGAATCGTTAAAGAAAATTAGACCTTTTGAGAAATATGCAGGTGCTCCAAAATGATGTACATGACGAAGTTTGTAATAGGAATGTTTCAATATATTCAGTTTTCAGAATATAATAACCCTGGACTGTGATCATACAGGGATGTTTAATGAGTTTAATTAGTTTAATTAGTAATAAATTCTATAATTCATAATAATAATAATAATAATAATAATAATAATAATAATAATAATAATAATAATAATACCGAGCTCGATAGCCGCAGTCGCTTAAGTGCGGCCAGTATCCAGTATTCGGGAGATAGTAGGTTCGAACCCCACTGTCGGCAGCCCTAAAAATGGTTTTCCGTGGTTTCCCATTTTCACACCAGGCAAATGCTGGGGCTGTACCTTAATTAAGGCCACGGACGCTTCCTTCCCACTCCTAGCCCTTTCCTGTCCCATCGTCGCCGTAAGACCTATCTGTGTCGGTGCGACGTTAAACAACTAGCAAAAAAAATATAATAATAATAATAATAATAATAATAATAATAATAATAATAATAATAATAATAATAATAATAATAATAATAATTGTTCCGAGGTATCTGTGGAACAGCAGAGGTGAAAGAAGGTGCGGGCGGGAATAGGTCTCAACTTATGAAATTAAAGTTAATTTAAAACTTTAACAAAGGTTATATTTTCTTTTCAAGATAAATAAATAACAGAATATAACAGGTACCAAGTAGCAGATCAGCAAATTAAGAAAGTACAATTTTAGTTCATTACAAAATTTGGGCTTCGAGCCCGACACTTACGAACCTTGAGCTATAAGCCCAACTTTACCTATATACCAAGTTCAAACAAAGGGGCAGAAAACCCCAATCAGCCAAGGAGCACTAGCTCCTGATTACCATATTAAGCCTCCACGAGGCACACAGAATCCAAATTTAAGAAAGAGCAAACCCGCTGTCAAGGTTCAAGTCCATCAAAGGCCACAATAAACTATACTTCAAACTGCCCTCAAGGCATACCAAGAACAGGGGTAATAAATACCCAACCTACTGGGCCTATTCAGTAAAGAAGCAGGTTAATTACATGGCCCAAAATACCAACTTGACTGGAGGCGTAACTTGCACTCCTAATACACTTTTAAAACCTACTTGGCACTAGGCCGCATACACAAGGGCTAATCCCATACTAAAGAGGTGACTTGTATAAGAAGACTTTATTACATTAAGAAAGGAAGAAACGGTTGTGAAAACAAAGTCACCTCAAAACAATAGGAGTGGGAGTTCGAGAGGGTTTAGCACTCTCTATGCCAATTTATAGTTAAAGAGACGAAGTTTTACCAAGTGTCTATTACATTTTAAAGATAGGTTACATGGGAAAAGTTTCGAACCTGCCCCGAGGGTTAAACTGCTGAGCTAGCGAGAAATGAAGTTATTAAATGGCCATTACCTTATGGATGAACTGCTGCCCGAAGAAAGAGGCGCTTCCCGCCCCCTGCTACATAATCACACTAGGAAAGATGTTACTGAAGTGGCGAGGAGACCAGAAAATCAGCAGTTTATAAACCCTCGTGGAACATTCGAGACCTTTCATGAATGATAAGACACACCCACAGCAGTTTATTGGTTACAGAACACAGTTCCAGAGCAGGTTGGGGAAGAAAGCCCCGATTGGCCGAAAATTAATTTAAGAAATTCGGGATTGGCTAATTTCGAAACTGGCGGAAAGAAAGGATTAACATTGCCAACTCTCAAACCACAGAACAAAATTTAGCAAAAACAAAACTTATGAATGTTAAATTTCTTCAGGACAGTTCATTCCTTAACACCAGAGTGCGTTATTATAGTTTTGTAAAGACATCTGTTAGAGAACATCCAAATTTCTTGATCCGGAGGAAACAAACACAAGTCGAAACAGACACCGTTCAAAGACTTCAAAATTACCAAATTTACTGTGGTGACATCTTTCGAGAAACCCTCGGATTAATACAGTTGGTTAAAGTTCAGGCGTTCTCCAGTAGAGGAGTTTAAACTGGCGCAATATTTGAATTGGCATTGTGGAGGTGTACCGCCCGGTACAATAATAATAAAGGCAATTAAAAATGTTTATACAACCTACGTTTGGTTACGTGCAAGTAAATATACCAACTGGACACTGGCGTTTTGAGCATCTTCAAATATCACCAGACTAAGCAGAGATCGTACCCAGAAAATCTGATGATCCCGAACTTGAAAGTATAGAATGGCGACCACGGGTACTTAGTTGAGTCTGGCGTTCGTACGACTCACTTCACCAGGCTCATGTTTCCTTACTCACCTTCCTTCGTCATCTCTTCTTCTCTTCTTATCCTCATGGCACTAAAAATATTAGCCCCAGGGAGTCTATTATTTTCACTACTATGTCCTTCCCCTTTCTTTTGCAATGCCTTGTGTCTTCGAATAGTCGGATTTCTTTAACTTGGTGGTATGATTGAATTTAAGAGCTCCATCACAAGAAGTCACTTTATTCCCCCCTTTAAACTACCATCCTTAACTGTAGTAACAAAATAGATTAGAGCTTAAATAATATCTTTTCTTTTCTCAACATAAGTGGAAGGTACACACATATATGGATTAAGAATTATATTTTTCGATGTCTTTTATTTATGAAATGTACTTTCCCCTTGAATATGGTGATTCAAAAAATTATCTCCACTACTTTAAACTATATGTTTCATGTCATTTGCTACGTCCCACTCTATCACGTGACTGTTGTTTATCTTATCTTTTACGCATGGTTTTCACCATAGTTATAAAAATACGTTCAAAACTTCTGCGTAATATTGAATATTACTTCCACGAAAGTGAGTAATATCCAACTTAAAAAATAATTCGTACTGCAATAATTAGAAAAACGAATGTGAAAGGAACAAAGAACATGTAAAAATCTGAAGCAACCTCTAAGATATTTATTTTCATTTATTTACTTTTAGATGAGATTTTTTACTAATTATTTCAGCAATAAAATCATGAATATATTCAATGAGCTTTAGCACTTACAGTACAGATTCCACTTAGCTCTGAATGTTAATATGAAATATTGATTTAAAAATCAGGCAGTAATTATAAAAACCGAACCAAACCAAACCCCATGGCACTACAGCCCTTGAAGGGCCTTGGCCTACCAAGCGACCGCTGCTCAGCCCGAAGGCCTGCAGATTACGAGGTGTCATGTGGTCAACACGACGAATCCCCTCGGTCGTTATTCTTGGCTTTCTAGACCGGGGCCGCTATCTCACCGTCAGATAGCTCCTCAATTCTAATCACGTAGGCTGAGTGGACCTCGAACCAGCCCTCAGGTCCAGGGAAAAATACCTGACCTGGCCGGGAATCGAACCCGGGGCGTCCGGGTAAGAGGCAAGCACGCTACCCCTACACCACGGGGCCGGCAGGTAGTAATTATGCATTTTGAAAAGGTGAACATTATTTCGTGAATGGCAAAGATGTATGTTAAGAATGCAAAATTTTGTTTAACTAGCATTTGTGGTTGATGAGTGTATAAAAAATGAACTTTCCTAAATTTAACCTACTGAAGGGTACCGAGTTCCGTAAGACCATGCTTACTTGCTTTTACCTTAGGTAATAACCCGATAAATATACAGCAAAAATGTACCTCAACATTTTCTTGGCTCGGAAAGTCCAGTCTGAGGTGGGAAAACATTGTAATGTAAAATTACAGGCAAAAAGCGTGAAAATGGGAATGTACTCATATTTACCATCAAGAACGGACATCTTTTTCGTATTAATCTCCCTGACCTTTTACCAATCACTTGGTATCGGAGCTATATGTAGAGTAAGCCCAGTTTTACCGTTGGATGCCTTTTCTGACGTCTACTCTATGTGGAGGAATATATTACTGCGTGTTTCAGGGGTGATTGACAGCATTATGATTTGTGTGTATTAAGGTGGGCACAAAAACCAAGTCTTCGAGCTAGATGAATTAAACAGATGTGTCTAAAATCCCAGAACCAGCTAGGAAACGAACTCGGCCCCCCTGAACCGAAGGCAACTACGCTGACCAAGGAGTGAACCTAACAGACACAAACGGAAATGAAGATGAATAACTCATCATAATTGTTACCATTAATATGTAAGAAGAAGATGCAGTGTGCACCAAGTGCACTACGAAGCTGATATTGTGTGCGAGGTAAGCTCTCGCCACATGTGGGCGGTTCATTGTGTCACGCAGGTTTACAATATCGGCACATAAATTAATTACCACCCATAGTGAGCAGATAATACCACTAACACCTGCCGTAGCTGCATTGTACGTCCACCCACTCTTCATAGAACGAGTAGCTATGTCAATAGTGCTCTCACAATGCTCTCCTCGACCACAGCACTCAACCCACTTCGGCATTCATCGCGAGCACTTGAATTACTACGTTTTTAATACCAATTATTCATTGATTAAATAGTACAGAGGATTTTTGATGCCCTGTCTGTTGCTATGATGAGGTATTTGCAACACGAAAGCATTCAACCACGTAATATTCAGTCAACGGGGAGTGTTATAGAATGAGTAACGATGTGTGTTGTAGGAGCACTTATATTTTCGAAGAATGCTGTTTCAATCCTTTTAATTATTATTATTATTATTATTATTATTATTATTATTATTATTATTATTATTATTATTATCGTTTCATACATCTACGGGCTACGATTAGGCAACTTCCATTGCTTTCTCAAGTTCTTTCTCATTCCTCTTTCGCCAGTATTCCTTCATCCGTTGGCTTGCCCGTGCTCGTTCTTTTGCAGAGAATACTCTATTCTACGTCGTTTTCTCATCAGCTGGGTCCTTCACCTCCGCAACTCTTTGCCTGTAGATTTTCCTGTTCGTTATATCTTCTGCCGTGTTCCCACATTTTTCTAAATCTCGGCGGACTTCTTTTACCCATGGGACTTGTGTCTTCCTGTTCTCCTGGAAGGTGAGGATCCTGTTGGCGGGTCTCTCTGATCCCATCTTTTTAATATGTCCGTAGAACGTCAATCTCCTCTTTTTCATTGTGATGGTGATTATTATTATTATTAATATTAATTCGTTCACCGAACGAGTTGGCCGTGCGGTTAGGGGCGCACAGCTGTGAGCTTGCCTTCGAGAGAAAGTGGGTTCGCACTCCACTGTCGGCAGCCCTGAAGATGGTTTTTCGTGGTTTCCCATTTTCACACCAGGCAAATGCTGGTGCTGTACCCTCCACGGCCGTTTACTTCGCACTCCTATCCCATCGTCGCCATGAGAACTCTATCTCTGTCGTTGCGACGTAAAACAATGTGTAAAAATAAAAAGATAAATAATTCGTTTCATGTTCCACTATCTACTTTCACGGTTTTCAGAGGAACTGAGGTGCCGAAAATTTTGTACCGCATTTCATGCATGTGCTGGTAAATTTACTGAAAGAGGTGGTGGTTGGTGATGATGATTATTTTAAGAAGAAGCACAACTGGAGAACCATCCTCTATTACCGCAAATCAGAAGAAATACGGCTATTCAAAAACGAGGTATCTATCAAAGAAAGACAATGGCGCGAAAGTTGAAGAAAAGACCTTGGACAGTATTTTTCAAAGTTTAATATCGTGTTTCTTTTAAGCTTGGTAAAGTTAGCTCATATGTAACGCATGTATGTATGGTATTATGTAACATATTTTGTACTCATTTCACATTCGCGCATACCATTAATTTATTTCTTATTTCCGTGTTATTCGAGAGTGTGCGCCTTTATATATTACGAAGAATGCATGAGTGTCAAACTGAAGAGCAATTTTCCTCTAGTTTATTTGCTTCCTTGACGGCAGTGCTTATTCAATTTGGACTACAGGAAGAGACGCACCTCCACTTCTTGTGAGGCCACAAGGAAATTTTTACAGAATGAGATTGGAATTAATAGAATTATTTTTGATGTAAAAATTTTTCAAGAACTAAATTAACTCTGGTTTTTCTTTAGTCATAGTTAAGCTACACGTTTATAGAGAATACATTTCCTTACAAAATTCCATGGCAATTTAACCATCTGTATTTCCTGACATACATGACCGAAAGCAGAAAAGTTGTTTCTCCGGAGGCATCGGTTGTCGGCTTTTTATTTTAGCTGTTGAAAACTTTGTAGTAGTCTCTCGCGTGAACATTATTTTAATGCGTGTCAATCGTATCTGTATATATATTTTTTTCAATGTTTGTCTCATTTGTAGGTAGAGTTTGGAAAGAAGCTCACTCAGTGATATTTTATTCACACTCGTGTTGTTAAGGAACACACTTTTAAATGTTCGGCTCGTATTTTATTCCATTAGAGACATGTCTAAAGAATGCCGTGCCGTAACACATTACCTATCTTGTATATTTTTGTAATTTCGTTACTCCACAAGGAACGAAGCGAGTGTATACCGGAACTGTGAGCCTATAAACTCGTGAACCACTTCCTGCTCTCGTCTCAAAGCAATAAAGTTATTTTTATAGAAGCTAGTCCGGAAATAGCCTCCACGCCACTTCTCGATAAATGTTTGTCTTGGTGTCCCCCAATACAGAATATGTAAAATATATTAATTTGTTGTCTTTGACAGATGTGCCGGTCATGTTGGGCGACTGCAGCCCAGTACTCTAACGTTTCCGCCGATATCTACTAGGTGTTATAATCCATTGCTATTATAATCCACGGCACACCATTGCAGTATCACTATTATAAACCGAGATGACCAGCAGTAGACATTGTATACATTTAATTCTCTTCCGACTCAGTGATATTAGGGGATCTAGGGGCTAAGCAATGTTTCATTACCCGTAACCGTTTGAAAATCATTTTCTTCTTTCCCAATTCTTCGAGTAACCGATTCTACAAATTTTCCTTCTCATACTCATCTTCATTATCATCCAGATCAATAGGAGCTGATGACCACACGATTTTGCTACTTGTAATCCAACGAACATAAATCTACATTCGTGAATATCGCCACTATTATAGCTGTAAAATACATCACAGATAAAAGATTTGGTTATGAACACTTTTGAAATAGAACTAAGCTTAATATTTCCAGCGATATTTGGAAGTTTGATAAAAGTGTAATAATCACAAATATCCCTATCTCACAGGGTAAAAATTCACAAAACGTGAAAGGGGGGTAAACCATATTTTACGCAGTTTCTTATTATGTGTAGTTTTGCGATACAGCTAATTCTGACGGAGAAAATTGCCAATTCTTGTTTAGGTCTCTCAATATTGTTAGATACGATATTTTATAATACTCAAGTAATGTATTATAGCCACCTATTCCTGAAAGTACGTAACAAGCTTAGAGAAATTCTGTTGAGCCATTTTCCCGTGATATTAACAGAAACAAACAAACAAACAAAATGAAAGCAAACAGAAAAATACTGAACCGAACCTACACTCGTTCTTTTTGTGCCTAGTATGGGATAAAAAAGGAAGTATTAAACAAAAATTGGACGTGTGTAATCGAAATTGTAACTTTATTTATTCCTTTTTTAGTGTTTTTTTTAAAACTTGCTTCACGTCGCACCGACACAGATAGATCTTATAGCGACGACTGGATAGGAAAGGGCTAGAAGTTGGAAGGAATCAACCGTGGCCTTAATTTAGGTAAAGCAAGGCAAACCACCTTCAGGGCTGCCAACATGAATTTCGAGCCCTCCCGAATGCAAGCTGATAGCTCCGTCGCTCAAACCTCGCAGCCACTTACTCGCTCTTATTTGTGTTACGTCGCACCAACGCACGCTGGTATTATGAAGACGATGGGATGGGAAAGAGCTAGGCTGGTAAGGAAGCGCCTCTGACCTTAAGACACAGTAACAGTATTTGACTGCTGTGGGAATTAGAAACCGCGGAAAACTCTTCAGGGCTGCCAAAAGTGGGATTCCACTATCTCCGGAATGCAAGCTCACAGTTACGTGACCCAAACCGCGTAGTCAATTCGTTATTATTGTCGACTTCCGATCAACATCTCTCGAGTGAGCTTTCTGGTTGTCAGACCATTTGTAACTCCCAGTGTTCACAGACCTCACCTTCTGACACCAACCTGGCTCAAACTGGTGGTATTCTAAGGTGCTCAAATACATCAGCCTCGTGTCGGTCGACTTACTGGCACATAAAAGAACTCTCGCAGGACAAAATTCCGTTACCTCGACATCTCTGAAAACCGCCAAAAGTAGTTGGTAGGACGTAAAATATTATTATTATTATTATTATTATTATTATTATTATTGTTACCGTGTTTTTGTGGTAGTTAGGCGTGAAAGAACGTGCGGGTGTGAACGGGTCTCAAGCTACGAAATTATAGTGCATGTAAAATTAACAAGGTTATATTTTCTTTTCAAAATAAAGAAATAACAATCATGGCAGGTACAGAGTAGCAAGGCAATAAAAATGCAATTACAATATTTACAGGATTTGGGCTTCGAGCCCCAGCCTCACAATTCTTGAGCAATTAGCCCAGTTTTACCCCAAACACAAGTTTCAACAGAGGGGCAGAGAACCCCATTCATGCCTAGGAGGACTTGCTCCAAAATACACAGTAAGGCCCCCTTGAGGCGCGCAGAAAACAAAATTTTCGGGAAAAGAGCAACTTGCTCTCAAAATTCAGGCCTGTCAAAGGCCACACCTAATTCCACTTTCAAGCTGTCCTCTCAGGACATATACACAGGGGTAAAATACCCAACCTACTGAGGTCTATTAAATGAAAAGAAGGTTAATTACATGACCTCTAAAATAACAATTTGAGAGGAGGCGATCTGCACTCCTAATGCATTTGTTTAAAAACCTAATCTGGCTCTAGGCCACTAATGCAAGGGCTAATCCCATACTACAGAGGTGACTTTAGAAAAGAACAATTTGCTTTACGTTAACGAAGAATAGGTTGAGAAAAATAAGTTCACCTCAAAACAATATGATTGGGAGCTCGAGAGGGTTAAGCACTCTCTATCCCGATATGCAGTTTAAAGATAGAATAGATACATTTTAAGGAAGGTTACATTATGGAAAAACTTCGGACCCGCCCCGAGAGTTAAACTGCTGAGCTAGCAAAGAAAGAAGTTATTAATTGGCCATTACCTTGTTGTTGACCGCTGCCGAAGAAAGAGGCGCTTCCCGCCCCCTGCTATGTACTTTACACACTGAAAGATGGAACAGAAGTGGCCCGGAGACCCTAAAATCAGCAGTTTATATACTCTCGCGGAAAGTTCGAGGCGTTAGGGGAATGAGAACACCCTCCCAAAAAACTTTATTGGCTAACCGAGAAAACCCCTACACAATCGGAAGAAGAAACACATAATTGGTGGAAAATTAATTGAAGAAATTCGGGATTGGCTAAATTCAAAACAAGAGGAAAGAAAGGGTTAATATTGCCAACTTAAACAATGACTGAAAGAAATTTAGCAAAGAACAAACTTTTGAAATTAAATTTTCTCCAAAAAAACAGTTCTTTCACTCCGCACTAGGGTGCACTATTGTTGATCTTCAGTAGTGTCCTCTAGAAGAGAAAGTTCACACTTCTTACTACAAGCAAAACAAAAATACGTCGAAAATGACACAGTTCAAAAACTCAAAAATTTCCAGGTAGTGACATCTTCTGAGAAACTTGAAAATTAATACCGTCGATAAAGTTCAGACTTCCTCCAGCAGAGGAGTTTCTACTGGCGCACATTTTGATTTAGCGGCGTGGAGGTGTACCGCCCGGTACAATTATTATTATTATTATTATTATTATTATTATTATTATTATTATTATTATTATTATTATTATTATTATTATTATTATTATTATTATTATTATTAAATGATGCATGCTGGTAACATTAAGAGGATTGTTTATGCCGTGGAGAAATTCTAGATAAGGCGAGAATGGTGATATTGTCCGATACTTTATAGACTACAGGAATCCCCTTGTATCTGAGTTTGACATTTACTCAAACTGGTCAATTGTGCTTCTTGTTACCACTGGGAGAGTTGGCCGTGCAATTAAGGGCGCACAGCTGTGACCTTACATTCTGTATATAGTGCGTTCGAACCCTACTGACAGCAGCTCTGAAGATGGTTTCCGTTCCTCCCCACTTTTTTTTTTTTTTTTTTTTTTGCTAGTTGCTTTACGTCGCACCGACTCAGATAGGTCTTATGGCGACGATGGGACAGGAAAGGGCTAGGAGTGGGAAGGAAGCGGCCGTGGCCTTAATTAAGGTACAGCCCCAGCATTTGCCTGGTGTGAAAATGGGAAACCACGGAAAACCATTTTCAGGGCTGCCGACAGTGGGGTTCGAACCTACTATCTTCCGAATACTTCCCCATTTTCACACCAGGCAATTGCTAGTGTGGTACGTTAATTAAGGCCATGGTCGCTTCCTTCCCATTGCAAGCCCTTTCATATCCCATCGTCGCCGTAAGATCTATCTGTGTCGGTGCGACGTAAAGCCAATTGTAATTTGTTCTTCTTGCCGAGCCCTCCATTAGTCACAGGCTGAGACTTTATAGTCTACAGAAATCTCCTTGTATCTGAGTTTGACATTTACTCCAATTGGTCAATGGTTCGTCTTACCACTGAGCGAGTTGGCCGTGAAATTAGGGGCGCGCAGCTGTACGGCCTGTTCCCTAGTGACAGAGATGGAGACGGTCGAATGAAACCTCTGACTCTGCGAATTAGAGATTCGAGAAATGTCAACTCCTTTGAAATTGATGGTGGAGAAGAATGATTCGCATACCATGGATAGTATTTCGCACCAACGTGTCCATCCCAATGGAGCCGAAAATCAGCACCAGGTTATCGGCAATGTTTGAACAAGGATTTTCGAATTATTTGGTCGCATCATGGGCTCGTTAAATAACTCATGCGGGACAAAATTACAGCACCTCGTCATCTTCGAAAGTCGTGAAAGTTGTTAATCTATCTATCTATATAAATAAAATTGTTTCTGTTTGTCTGTTTGTCTGTCTGTTTGTCTGTTCCACCATCACGTCGAAACGGCTGGATAGATCTCAACCAAACTTCATATTTAGAGTATACTGACCCCGGGGAAGGTTTCGATATGCATATCATTTTAAAATCTTTGAAAAGACGGGGGTTTTATAGGAAAAACGGTTTTCCTCCATTTTCTCTTATACTATTATAGGCAAAATATCGAATTTGTCGTATAAGGACGATACAAAGCTCAATTTAATCCTCTTGACGCAAAGAACAAAACTCGGTAAGCCCTACGGGCCCGAAAACCATGTTTTAAGGCCCTAAAACCAACCGTTACGGAGATATTGGCACCACACTACCCCTGCTCTAGGAATCGGATAAAGAAATGAACTGCCGTAACCATGGCAACGTCAGCTCCAGGATTCTAGAGCAGTGAGATTATGCATGTACGTTTGGGCATAGCTGTCAACCAAAATAGGTACAAATAAGACTTAATATCTGGGAAAAAAATATACTGTTGTGTAAGGCACTCATAGGACTCCTTTGGGCGGGGATAAATAAAATTGTTTCTGTTTGTCTGTCTGTTTGTCTGTTCCACCATCACGTCGAAACGGCTGGATAGATCTCAACCAAACTTCATATTTAGAGGATACTCATCGCGGGGAAGTTTTCCATATGCATATCATTTTAAAATATTTGAATATATGGGGGGTTTATAGGAAAATCAGAATGGTTTTTCCACCATCACGTCGAAACGGCTGGATGGATCTCAACCAAACATTGTATTTAGAGTATACTAATCCCGGGGAAGGTTTAGATATGCATATCATTTTAAAATCCTTGAATAGACGGGGGGTTTATCGGAAAACCAGAGTGGTTTTCCCACCATCACGTCGAAACGGTTGGATAGATCTCAGCCAAACTTCATATTTAGAGTATACTCATCCCAGGAAAGGTTCCGATATGCATATAATTTTAAAATCTTTGAATAGACGGGGTGTTTATAGGAAAACCACAGTGGTTTTCCTCTATTTTCTCTTATACTATTGCTTTTCTGTAAACTTCGTTTACCGTACGTGAAACGTCTCTTCATTATAAACAACTTTCGTTATGTTCATAATTTACCTTACTCTTCACATGACGGAGAAATTTACAATTTTCTGCTGGTA
This sequence comes from Anabrus simplex, assembly GCF_040414725.1. NCBI lineage: Eukaryota > Metazoa > Arthropoda > Insecta > Orthoptera > Tettigoniidae > Anabrus > Anabrus simplex. Next base: position 293,098,775 of record NC_090268.1, on the reverse strand, counting down.
TCATGCTCTGCATTTAGTGACCGACAGACCGACAACGAACCTACGGGTTACCATGGCAACGTCTCTGACTGCATGCCAGTAGGGAAGTAACGTATTGCCATTTTCCTCATCATGCTTTTAAATTCGTGGTTGTTCCTTGGGTAGATGGCAAGAGAGGCATCGATCGGCTCATCTGCGGGATATTGGCGGAATATCGTTGGAGGTTATAACCGCCCTCGAATAGATTAAGTAATAACACCATTAGTCATCTTCATATTTGTTTACCTAAGAATCACTGAACCTAAATTTCTCCTCTGTTAGCGCTTTATTATATCCATAACTCACGGTATTTATTTATTTGTCGTTATCCGGCTGTCCTCAGTTATAATCCATTTTCTATTAGTTTCAACATTCTTAACTGTATTATTTTCTTCCTTAATTACGCCGTATGTACGTGAATGCTAGAAACTACTGGATGCATTTCCACCAAGATTCGTATTTAGAATACACCTGTCCTTGATAGGTTTCAGGGCAAATATTGTTTCTAAATCCCTGAACTAACTGGGGGTTTATACGAAACCGAAACAGTGATTTTGCACTTCCAAAAAATATACAGAACAAAAGTTTATGGAAGTCTACCTACCTTGGTAGAAATTAATGTCTAAACCTTTTTTTCTCATGTGCATCATTTCGATACGAGGATCAATAAGGGAGATATCATTAAAGGACCGTTTTTCTGTACAAGTCCCATCGGACTTAACTCACGAGCGGGTGCGTGTAAAGCGTATTCCTTACAACTTGAAAACTACTGAAGACATTCGAAACAAAATTTATATTTAGCATCCACCTGTCCAAAGGTAGGTTTTAAACGTAAATAACATTTCATGTTCCGGAATGGACTGGCGGTTTATAAGGAACCGAAATGGTGATTTTACTCTTCCACAATATATACAGAACAAGACCAACCTGACTGGAAATCGACCAAACCTGATGGAATTCCACCTCTAAACCTTTTTTTTCATGTGCATTTTTTCGTCAGGAGGATTAATAAGGGAGATATCATGAATGGTCACTTTTGCAGGTTAAGTCCAGCGGACATAGCCCAAAAGGTGTTTTACATGGAGCAGATTCCTTATCTATATAAATCAAATCGTAACGACTGTGTACCTCTACACTGACTATTTTGGCGAAATTTTCCTACAGCTTTCCGTTTAAGGGGTAATAATAACAATCTCCATAATTTTTGATTTCCTGAAAGTCCTAATTTTTACCCGCCTCGCCCAAAATCCACATTGTGGCATAATCTGCCAGAAGAATAAGAAGATAATTGAAATTTGACAAAATTATACGTTTTAGCCTGTAACGAATGAAAAATCCTATATCATTAAATTTTTCATTTTTTATCCCCGAAGAATATCGAAATATGCAGGCAATTTTAATGATGGTGCAGACCTTCGGAAATTCCTATCACGTAACGGATTGCACAATCTCCGTTCAATTTGGAATGATCTACAACCTTGGTCTTATGACTTTATGCCGTATCTGTATCCCTTTTACGTTTGATTTTTCTCTATTAATCGATGTTAAGTCAATTTGGAATTTTCACATGCATTATTCATACTTTCAATTACTTATATGAAGTACAGAATCATCAAACTCTTCACGAAAATTGGCCCACTCAGTAGCCATATGTGAGCCAAATGCTACGTATGTAGCTGTCACATTATTATCCGAAAAGTAATGTAATGTGAGATGATCTTACAAAACCTTTACCCTGTTCCACGTTTCTAAATCTGACCCAAGAATAGATGACATATCATTGGACCAGCCATTTAGGCCACTAAATCCGGCGTGTCTTATGGTATAATTCTTTGTCGATATGACGTACGTTTAGTAGCAGTTAATCTGTAAATGAAGGTCTTCAATATTGTAAACACGCATATACTTTCGTATGTCGATCTATATATATTCACTGATGTCGATTTAGCGATCGAGAAAGGGTCGGTCTGCTATTGTAATCAGTACTCCCCACACCGACTTTGACTGGCAGTAGGAAAGGGTTCCTTCTCCAACTCCTGTGTAACTGTCATTAGTAAGGAAGGCCTACAATTGTAATGAATAGTTCCCTTCTCGATTTGACTTGCAGAAGGTAAGTGAGCATGCAGTTTTGTTTAAAACTCCCCTACCCGATTGTGTTTGGCAGTAGGCAAGGGTGCCCGCCATTATAAAGAAATGTACTCATCTAAAATGTGACTGGCATTAGGCATAGTGGCCTGCTATTTTGATGGAAACTCACCAACTTGGTGTGACTGGCAGTACGCTGGCTGGCAGTAGGAAAAGGGGCCTGTCATTATAATGATAACTGCACAACTCAATTTCGAGTGATAGTAGGGTAATTGCCTGCCATTATAATAAAAACTGTAATCTGTCTGGAGGTAGGAAAGGGGGGCTGCCATTTTAACGAAAACTCCCCAAATCGATTCTGTCCGCATAGTAGGCAATGGGGCCTGCAATTATAATGTAAACTTCCCAACCTGATTGTGAATGCCAGTAGGCAAGTGAGCCTGCCGTTATATCACAAATCCGTAACAAACACTTTACATTGGAAACGTACGGGGACCTCCCCATGCTCTTTCTCGGATAACGCTAAGAGACATGCAATTTTAAAACTATCTTATTTACTGCATGTACACTATTTACTTCGATATTCGAATACAATGTAGAATACCGTACCATGGCAACGTCAGCTCCAGGATTCTACAGCAGCGAAATTATCTATATAAATAAAATTGTGGGGGGTCCGCTGTCTGTAATTTCTTTTGTTTTGCCAATTTTTCAGATATTTATCCGTTTTAGGTCAACTCAAGACCGAATCGGTGGTTTTTACGTTTCGTGTCTGTTTGTTTGTTTGTCTGTTTGTCTGTTTGTCTGTTTGTCTGTTTGTCTGTCTGTTTGTCTGTTCAACCAAACTTCATATTTACAGTATACTTATCCCGGGGAAGGTTTCGATATGCATATCATTTTAAAATCTTTCAATACACGGGGTGTTTATACGAAAGCCATCACGTCGAAACGGCTAAATAGATCTCAACCAAACTTCATATTTAGAGTATGCTCATCCCGGGGAAGGTTTCTATGTGCATATCATTTTAAAATATTACAATAGATGGGGCGTTTATAGGAAAACCAGAATGGTTTTCCTCCTTTTTCTCTTATACTATTGATTTTCTGTAAACTTCGTTTACCGTACGTGAAACGTCTCTTCATTATAAACAACTTTCGTTATGTTCATAATTTACCTTACTCTTCACATGACGGAGAAATTTACAATTTTCTGCTGGTACCATGCTCTGCATTGAGTGACCGACAGACCGACAACGTCCCCCTGTGGGTGGGGGCGGTAGAATAACAAGAGAGGTGTCAATCGGCCATTCTGCGGGATAATGGCGGAATATCGTTGGAGGTTAGGCCTATAACCGTTCTCGAACAGCTTCAGTAATAACACCATTAGTCATCTTATATGTTTACCTAAGAATCCCTGCGCCTAATTTGCTCCTCTGTTACGGCTTTCTTATATCCATAACTCACACCAGCATAATTTATTGAGGGGCATAAGTAAGAGCAATACATTCACTTGGTATTTACATATTTGTCGTCATCCGGCTCTCCTCAGTTATTATAATCTATTTTCCATTAATGTCAGATTTCTTAACTATTATTTTCTTCCTTAATTACTCCGTATGTATGTTGATTGATTGATTGATTGATTGATTGATTGATTGATTGATTGATTGATTGATTGATTGATTGATTGAATCCCAGCAGAAAGGCGTAATTGTTCAATACAATCCTCCACATTCGGTTGGCCTCAGGAACGGCATACGATCTTAAAATTGGGCCAACTCCCGAGATCTCTCAAACATAAGAACACAAGTCGGATGAGAGAAGAGAGTGGTGATGGTGCTGATTTTTGTTTCAAGAGGAACTACAACGGGGCAACCATCCTATATTAACAGTAATCAGTGACAAAAATGGAGGAATCCGACTCTTCCGAAATTAAGTTATCCGCGAAGGGCGTGGAAATGAGGCCTCGAATGTTCTTATGCCGTCGGAGTCTGCAAAGAACAAGAATAGACCACGGAAGTTCGGATAATATAGCTAAAGTGAGGAGCGTGGCATAAGTAAGTGCACCTAAAAGGGTCCGTGGTCGCGAGCCCACCCTGCCAAGTTAAGGACCCCTGGGGCGATTTCAGTCACCTGTTACGACAGGCAGGGAATAACCCGGATGTATTCCTCCCCCCCCCCTCCCACCTTCACCACGCAACAGGCGGTTCACAGAAACGAACTACGATGCACACGCTACGCAAAATACAGTAGGTCACTATATACACCAACAGCAATATAAGGAAAGAAATTACGTACAGATGTTACATGGAAATCTTTCCTTTATAAGAGAGACAGCTATAAACAAAGAAATAAGATACACGCGCGGTTGTGTGCTACACAGTCACGGTGCTCCTGTGGGGAAAACCAACATCTACTGTCGTTCTCTATATGCGATTTTCTATTTTACGCAATAAAAATATCACACGAGAACACTTTTACGTATTCTAAAAGCAACTTTATTATCGCTACGAACTTATCCTGTCAGATAGAAGAAAACATTCAGTGCCTCTCTCGGAATACAAAAAAGAAAACAATCGCTCTCTAAAACAATCTACATAGAATTTATACATGTTTTACATCAGAGATCTAATGGTGCTGTTCCTTGACGCCATATTGGAAATCTGTGTGCCGTACGTCCGCACGTTATACGTCCATGGACACGAAACATAAATATAATAACATAATAATTTCGGCTCATCATAAACCTTCAAAATACCAGTATTGAAGGTTTTATCCTAATTAGGATACCTGTCCTACGACACTACTGCGCAACCAATCTGGGCCACCCGTGAGTCACAGGCAACAGCTACTTCGGTCAGCTTCAGCAGTCTATATCATCCATGTCGATAAGCGTAACCGAAATCAATATTGCTCTGAGCAAAAGGAACTTGACTGCTTAATGGTATTCACACTGGTGGCGCTTAGTTCTTCTCTGTATTACATTGTTACTTTCTAACTGAGATTGTTAACATATCTATGTGAGTGTTCATGTCAGTTATTGCGTTTAAAAATATCTGAAATATTGTTTCCTGTTTCAGAAGTGTTGCGACGGTACGTTAATTTATTTCCACTTTAGAAATTTTCGGATACTCTAATTTCATTGGGAACCACTGCATCTGAAATTCTTTTCTGGGCGGGGTTTGTGGTTGTTATTTGGAAGCATTTTGCGGCCTTTCCCTTTCTTTTGCCGATATCTTCATTCTTCGAAGTATCGGATCTCTTTCAATTTCGTTCTGATTAGTGATAAGGCAGGATTGTTGAGGAGTTGTCCTTCCTTTTGAAACAATCACCAATACGGCCATTTCAATTCTGTTGCTGATTGCGATTTTTAACCCCTTTGTGGACTTTATCTTCCTTTTCCGATATCTTCATTCTTCGAAGTATCGCATCTCTTCATATTTCGTTCTGATTAGTGTTAACAGAAGATTGTTGCGCATTTGTACTACCTCTCGAAACAATAATCACAACTACCTCTATTTTGTTGACTATTACCCCTTAGTACTTCCTGCCTTCCCAGTTTCTGCTCTGGGAGGGGTTTCTGTTTTTGATATTTTCGAGCTCATTGCGGCCCTTCCCTTTATTTTGCCGATAACTTCATTCTTCGAAGTATCGGATCTCTTTCAGTTTTCTTCTGATTAGTGTTAATAGAGGATAGTTGCCCCGTTGTACGTCCTGTTAAAACAATAATCACCAACACCACCGTCACCAACAGAAAATAATCACCACCACATGCACTTTGCTGCCCATTACAGAGTTACTGATTGGGTTTCGACACTTTTGTGACTGTTCCTTTGACCATGCCTGCTAGGAAGCGAATTAACATTGGACGGTCCATATCAAAAGCTAAAAAAGTTAAGATATTGAGGGCTTCCGAGACTGCTTCAGACCGCGAGGCCAGACTCAATGCAGACAGACTGAGGAAGAGCACTCACCGTGATTCGGAGAGTGCTTCTGAGCGCGAGGCCAGGCTTAGCTCACAGAGAGCACGCCAGTCCACATCTAGGGCGTCTGAGAATGCTTCAGACCGCGAGGCCAGACTCAGTGCAGACAGACTGAGGAAGAGCACTCACCGTGATTCGGAGAGTGCTTCTGAGCGCGAGGCCAGACTCAATGCAGACAGACTGAGGAAGATCACTCACCGTGATTCGGAGACTGCTTCTGAGCGCGAGGCCAGGCTTAGCTCACAGAGAACACGCCAGTCCACATCTAGGGCGTCTGAGAGTGCTTCAGACCGCGAGGCCAGACTCAGTGCAGACAGACTGAGGAAGAGCACTCACCGTGATTCGGAGAGTGCTTCTGAGCGCGAGGCCAGGCTTAGCTCACAGAGAACACGCCAGTCCACATCTAGGGCGTCTGAGAGTGCTTCAGACCGCGAGGCCAGACTCAGTGCAGACAGACTGAGGAAGAGCACTCACCGTGATTCGGAGAGTGCTTCTGAGCGCGAGGCCAGGCTTAGCTCACAGAGAACACGCCAATTCACATCTAGGGCGTCTGAGACTGCTTCAGACCGCGAAGCCAGACTCAATGCAGACAGACTGAGGAAGAGCACTGACCGTGATTCGGAGACTGCTTCTGAGCGCGAGGCCAGGCTTCGCTCACAGAGAGCACGCCAGTCCACATCTAGGGCTTCTGAGACTGCTTCAGACCGCGAGGCAATACTCAGATCGCAAAGATTTAGACAGATGCGTTTAAGAGAAACAGAATCAGAGGATCAGCGGATGGCTCGAATGGAGCATGACAGAGAGCACCATTCCCTCACACGCGAAAACCTAGCTGCGGAGGAATATTCTCAGGCGTTAACACAACGACGAAGTACCTACGCATCGTTAAACGAAATGCAAAATGTCCAGCAGGAAGAGAAAAGACAACGTGCAGCAGAAAGACGTTCATCAGAGACCACTGATGAATATCTCAGACGGTTAGATGAAGATAGAGTGAGACATGCCAATGTTAGAGAATTACATTCAACGTCAATTGAATCTAGGTGTCCTAATATGATTCCATGGCATGAAAAGCAGCGAAGTGCATTTGCTTATAACCCTCTTATCGACTACCATCCAAGAGCCCATATAGGGTCTTTGAGTAAAGTGTGCCCTTTCTGTAGGGCTCTCAAATGGAAGCAAGAGCCAGAGGGAATGTGCTGCTCTTCCGGAAAAATTAAATTAAATCATCTAACTCCTCTACCGGAACTTCTTATTTCTCTGTTAAATGGGACGCATACTGACTCTCGCCATTTTCTTCAATTTGTGCGAGCCTACAACAGCGCATTCCAAATGACAAGCTTCGGAGCTACTAAAGTAGTGGAAGGAAATTTTATGCCAACATTCAAAATTCAAGGACAAGTATACCACTTAATAGGTTCACTTCTCCCTGCAAACAATGAAAATTCTAAATATCTTCAAATATATTTCATTGCAGACCACAAAGCACAGGTAGATCAAAGAACAGCAATAATACCAAATTTAAAAACCCATTTAGTTAATGATTTGCAGGGCATGTTACATGATGTGAACCCATATGTCAAGGAACTGAAGACAACTCTAGAGACAATGCCGGACGGTGACACCCACAAGATTGTGATCCACGCCGACCGAGTTCCTGCTGGTGAGCACAGAGGCTGTTATAATCAGCCGACAACAAACGAGATAGCTGTCATATTGGTTGGACACGAATGTGATAAGCGAGACATCGTGCTTCGGACAAGAGACCAGGGCCTGAGACGAATATCTGAAACCCACCGATCATACGACGCTCTTCAATATCCCCTGATGTTCCCTCGTGGAGATGATGGCTACCACTTCCTACTGTACCACGTAGACCCACGAACCGGAGAACTAAAGACCCCTCTCAAGAAAACATCTTCTCTTCAGTTTTATTCTTATCGTATAATGATAAGACAAGGCGAGGTAAACTACTTACATTGTTACCGTCAACTGTCCAATCAGTTCTGGGTAGACATGTATGCTAAAATAGAGACTGAAAGGTTAGTCTATATCAGAACACACCAAAGGGAATTAAGGGCTGAGAGCTACATTCACCTTAAAGACGCCCTGAGGAAGGACGAGGGTAACATGGCAGATTTGGGACGGTTAGTCATTTTACCGTCCACTTTCACTGGAGGACCCCGATATTTGCACGAGCGATCTCAAGATGCACTCTGTTATGTGCGAAAATACTCATGTCCAGATCTTTTTATTACAGCTACAACTAATCCAAAATGGGAAGAAATTGGTAATGCCGTATATAATGGTCAGTCAGCGAATGATCGTCACGACATTATTACACGTGTATTTCACATGAAATTAAAATCTCTCATGGACTTACTAACCAGAGAACAAATATTTGGGCCAACTCTTTGTTTTATGTACTCTGTTGAATGGCAAAAGCGTGGCTTGCCTCACGCCCACATATTATTATGGCTTGAGGACAAGATACGACCCGTCGATATTGATAAGGTTATTAGTGCTGAATTTCCAGATCCTGATAAAGATCCACAGCTTTTTAACATAGTTAAATGTCACATGGTCCATGGACCATGCGGATCTTTCAACGTAGGCTCACCATGTATGAAAGGTGGACGATGCTCAAAACGATACCCACGAGCATTCGTCAATGAAACTGTCACAGGGAACGATGGGTACCCATCCTACAAGCGCAGGATTCCTTCTATGGGTGGCTTCACTGCACGCCTTATGATAAATGGACAGGATATGGAAGTGGATAATAGATGGATAGTGCCATACTGTCCTGTTTTGTCTAGGGTATTCAAAACACACATCAATGTTGAATACTGTAGCAGTGTTAAGTCCATCAAATACATCTGTAAGTACATCAACAAAGGAAGCGATCAGGCAGTCTTAGGTTTGCAAGACAAAAATGATGAAGTGTGCCAGTATCAGAGCGGAAGGTACATATCCAGCTCAGAAGCAGTTTGGCGAATTCTTTCATTTCCTATCCATGAAAGGTATCCTCCAGTAATGCATTTAGATGTTCATCTACAAAATTTTCAAAGAATTGTCTTTACTGCAGAAACGGCTCATGACATAGTAGAAAATCCACGTAACACCACCTTAATGGCATTCTTTAACTTATGTCAGACAGATGATTTTGCTAAGACACTGTTGTATGAAGACGTTCCCTCTTACTATACGTATAACAAACAGCAAGGTACATTTGTAAGAAGAAAGAAAGGAGTACCTGTGGTAGCATTTTCGGGCGTTAGAAAGCAGCACGTAATTAGCCGAGTGTATGCAGTCCATCCTAATAATTCCGAGTGCTTCTATTTACGCATGCTTCTGTTCACTGTCAGGGGACCAACATCCTTCACTGACCTTCGCACCGTCAATGGCATACTTCACCCTACATATCGGAGTGCATGCAAAGCCCATGGATTACTCCTGGATGACTCTCAATGGGAAGAGACACTGAAGGAGGCGATAGTTTCACAAAGCCCAGCAAAACTTCGCCGGCTTTTTGGCATATTGTTAGTCTTTTGCAGTCTCTCTGATCCGTTGGATCTGTGGAACAAATATAAGGAGAGCCTAGCAGAAGATTTCTTACGACAACTTTCCCCCTGTAACGACGGTACTGCTCATGAAATGATCGCCCATGTGGAAGACAGATGTCTTCAAGACCTCGAAGAATACGTTCTATCGATTGGCGGTCAGCCTTTGAACATTTACGGCCTTCCTTCCCCTCAGATCTTACAAACGTTAAATGCTGACTATCTCAGGGAAACAAATTACAATAAAGAAGCGTTAAGGTCTTTTGTTCTATTAAATGAACCAAAACTTACAGATGAACAGACTGTAGTATATCGGGAAATATTAAACTGTGTTAGAAATAAGGAAAGTAGAATGTTTTTCTTAGACGCTCCGGGCGGAACTGGAAAAACATTCCTGATTAACTTACTGTTGTCTAAGATCAGACAGGATAGTAAGATTGCTGTAGCAGTAGCCTCTTCGGGGATCGCAGCCACTCTTTTACCCGGTGGCAAAACTGCTCACTCGATGTTTAAAGTGCCTATAGATCTTGACTGCACAGAGTCACCAATATGTAACATCACAAAACAAAGTAACATATCCAAGGTTCTGCAAGACTGCAGTCTTATAATTTGGGATGAATGCACTATGGCTCACAGAAAGGCGATTGAAGCAGTTGACCGAACGCTGCGGGACATCCGAAACAGTGATAACTTCTTTGGAGGTGTCCCTATCCTCTTTTCTGGTGATTTTCGTCAAACGTTACCGGTTGTTCCAAGAGGGAGCAGAGCAGATGAAGTGAACGCTTCATTAAGGAGATCATCACTTTGGCCAAATATCAAAAAACTGTCTCTGACACAGAATATGAGGGTACATCTAGGTGGTGATGAAAACATACATACATTCACTGAAATATTGTTGTCGATTGGGAACGGCTCACTGGGAGACAGTAACGGGATCATTACTCTTTCTGATGAATTTTGTTTGTCGCTTTCTAACCTTGAAGCTCTCATTTCATCGGTGTACCCGGACGTAGAAAATATTAGGAGCAAACCCATCTCATGGCTCTGCTGCAGAGCGATCTTAACTCCAACTAATGAACAAGCGGCGTACATTAATTCGACTATCCTCACAATGTTCCACGGCGAGGAGACAGTTTATACGTCTGTCAATGAAGTAATCAACTCTGACGACGCAGTTCACTATCCTCCTGAGTTCCTGAATTCTATAACGGCTCCGGGGCTTCCATCGCACAAAATTACCTTAAAGATCGGCGCACCAATCATACTCATGCGCAATCTCAGCCCACCTAATTTGTGCAATGGGACAAGACTTCAGGTAAACGCCCTCCACAAACATGTGATAGAGGCAACTATCATGACTGGATGCGGTGAAGGAGAGTCAGTTCTTATCCCGCGGATACCACTAATCCCAACCAACTACCCGTTTGAGTTCAAGCGTCTGCAGTTTCCAGTCAGCCTCTGCTTTGCGATGACTATTAATAAATCCCAAGGCCAGACGTTGAGTATTGCTGGACTTGACCTCAGATCACCCTGCTTTTCCCACGGGCAACTGTACGTCGCATGTTCCCGAGTCAGCAGCAGCAAGTCCCTGTTTATATGTGCACCAGAAAATAAAACACGAAACATTGTTTATCAAGAGGTTCTTCAATGACTCTGTTCTTCCTTCGCTTCAGTACGTGTACTGGTGACAAATTAAATGAAATTGATCCCATAAACGAATAGACTCCTAATTATGGGAAGATCATCAGTGTTACTTAATTTTTCCAAGCACACTGTTGATTATCTGGAAGTAGAAATGGGGGCATGCCAACATAATGAAAACTGGCCAAATCGACACTGACTGGGAATAGGGAAGAAGACCTACGTTAAAATGGGAATTCTCCGAATTGACTGCGATTGGCCCTAGGTAAGGGGGTCTGCCCTTAAAATGAAAACTCTCGAGCTTGATTGACACTGGTGGTAGGCAAGGGGGAGTGCTATTATAATTAAAACTCCTCAACTCGATTGTGAATTGCAGTAGGTAAGGGGCTTGCTATTATAAAAATCCTTCCCAATTCGACTATGACTGGAAATAGGAAAGGAGATCGGCCGTTATAATAGCAACTTCAAACTCGACTGTGACTAGCACTGGTAAACTCTACCAGCATTGATGATGAAAACTCCCCATTTTGAATGTGACTGGTAGTAGGCAAGGGGAACTGCTACTATAATTAAAACTCCTCAACTCGATTCTGACTCGCAGTAGGCAAGCGGGACTACCATTATAACCAAACCTCGCCAATTACACTATGACTGAATATAGGAAAGAGGGCTGTGGCTATCGATAGGCAAGTGGGCCGGCCATTATAATGAAACCTGCGCAAGTCCATTGTGACAGGCAATAAGAGAAAGTATGCCTGACATCATAACTAAAGGGTGTATTCTGCCCGAAGGCAGGTCCGAACCTCCGTAGAGGTGTGCCTGAGCCGGAGTTTACGTACGGTAGGGTGGCCAGTCCCTTTCCGCTCCTCCATTCCCTTAACCCCATCCAACAGCGCGTGGCAACCCATCCAAATCTTGACCACGTCCAGTGTTGCTTAACTTCGGAGATCTCACAGGATCCGGTGCTTCAACACGGCTACGGCCGTTGGCTGTCATCATAACCAAAGCTGCTCAAATCTACTGTCTGTAGCGGTAGGGAACCTTCCACCTCGACTGTGACTGGCAATAGGCAAGAGGATCTGCCACTGTAATGAAAATACCCCACGTCGGTTGTGACTGGCAGAAGGTAAGGGGGCCTGCCAATATAATTTTAACTCCTCAACTCAATGTTTTTCGCAGTAGACAAACTGGAATAATATTACAATGAAAACTGTCCAACTTCGTTGTGACTGCCAATACGCAAGGGGGCCTGGCAATATAATCAAAACACGATAACCGGAAATAGGAAAGAAGATCTGCCGTTATCATGGGAACCCCCAAATTGACTGGGTTTGGCAGTAGCAAGGGGACCTACTTTTATAACCCACACGCCCGAACACATTTTTGATTGGTAATAGGCAAGAAGGCTTGACATTGTCATGAAAAGTCGCCAACTTGATACTAACTGGCCATAGGCAAGCGGAAATGCCATTTCAATGAAAACTTCGCAAATCAACAGTGACTGGGGATAGCAAAGACGACCTATAATGATAATGGGAACCTTGAAATTCGATTGTGACCGCCTGCCCACCAGTGGGCCTGCCATTATATTGAAGAACCCTAAATACATTTCGCTAACAGTAGACAAATGGGCCTTCTTTTCTAACCGAAACTTTCCAACTCATCTGACTGGGAATAGCAAAAATGATCTACCGTAATAACGGAAACCCTCCACCTCGACTGTGACCGGCACTAAGTAAGCAACCGAGCTCGATAGCTGCAGTCGCTTAGGTGCGGCCAGTATCCAGTAATCGGGGGATAGTGGGTTCGAGCCTCACTGTCGGCAGCCCTGAAGATGGTTTTCCGTGGTTTCCCATTTTCACACCAGGCAAAAGCCGGGGCTGTACCTTAATTAAGGCCACGGCCGCTTCCTTTCACTTCCTAGGCCTTTCCTATCCCTTCATCGCCATAAGACATATCTGTGTCGGTGCGACCTAAAGCAAATAGCAAAAAAATAAGTAAGCAGAACTGTCATTATAATTAAAACTCCCAACTCGACTCTGACTTCTACTCGAACTCCCCAATTGGACTAATACTGTCGGTAGACAAGTCCGCTTGCCATTATAGTTAAAACTCCCCAACTGATTATCATTGGAAAAAGGAAACAAGATATCCCATTGTAATGGGAACTCTCCAACTCGACAGCGACTGGAAGTACACACGGTGGCCTGGCATTAAAACGGAAAAACTCCATCACGTTTTTGATTGCTAACACCCAAGGCCACCTGCGATTTCATGATACTTCCCCAACTACACTATGACTGGAAATAGGGAAGGTATTTTCATTATAATGGCACGTTCCCTTTACTACTGTCAGTCGCAGTCGAATTCGAGTGCTATCATGATGCCGTGTCATAAGAGGCGACTACAAGCAACCTCAGGGGCTGTTAAGTAGGGAGTATGGGTTGGCGATCGCGGGGCCTTAGCTGAGTCCTGACATTGCTTCTGTTTCCTTGTGCTAGGCTTCTCACTTTCATCTATCCTTTTCGACCTCCCTTGGTCAACTTTCGTTCTATTTCAACTCGCACGGTATTACGTGTGGAGGCCTTTCATTTTCACGCCCTTTGTGGCGAGGGGGGGGAGTGATATATACAAATAATCGAAAATAGTGTCGAATCCATAGATTTCGGGGTCGCTGACATGAATACTGACACTTCGGATTTTTTAAAGTTCAACTTCAGCCCCCTTTGCGGTGGGGGCGTACAAATATAATATAATATGTGGAAAAAGTACTGTGGGAGCAAGACGCCCCTAGAACCCCTCGGTAGGGGGGTGAAATATAATATATATATTAATAAATTGAAGTCGCTTTGGAGACTCACCTAAGGGTCCGTGGTCGCGAGCCCACCCTGCCAAGTTACGGGCCTACTCACTGCCTTTACAGTAATTTACGGAGGAATCCGTATACAATGTAGAGTACCGTAGCGAAGCACGGGTACATTTGCTAGTGGGACTTAAAACCTTATTGCATCACTTGATATCTCCACTGCTTCCAATCTGTATTATGTCTTATATGATTTGTATTCCATGTATCCTTTACTTCCTCACCTTATCCAAAGTACTTGGGATTGATACTATGTGTGGATAAATAAATTTCGTATGGCTATTTCTAACAGAGAGCAGCCCTTGTAAGGCAGACCTTCCGATGAGTGTGGGTGGCATCTGCCATGTGTAGTCAACTGCGTGTTACTGGGGTGGCGGATAGTGTTATGTGTGGTGTGTGAGTTGCAGGGATTTTGGGGACAGCACAAACACCCAGCCCCCGAGCCATTGGAATTAACCAATGAAGGTTAAAATCCCTGACCCAGCCGGGAATCGAACAGGGGACCCTTTGAACCGAAGGCCAGTACGCTGACCATTCAGCCAACGAATCGGATATTATGTGTGGATGAAACCTAGTTTCATGACCGGACGTTTCTCCTGACTCCAACCCTGTATGTATGGATTTATTCACTATTGCACGTTTCTGTGGTGGTTGGTAATGTGGTGATTTGAAGTGAAGCTGTGTATTAATAAGAACATAAATACCCAATCGCCGAGAAAGAGGAATTAACCAGACGAGGCTAAAATTCCCGACGCGGCCGGAGGCCGAACCCGAGAACATTTCAAACAAAGGCTACTGCGCAAACCATTCAGCCTAGGAACCAGACATTCCATATATCCTCAGCTACTGCTTATTTTTCTAGCTGTTTTGGTATGTAGAGTCTTTTGTGTTCTTTAAACTGCTTTTAATGCTGCATTTTATGATCTCAAAGTTAAAATGGCCTCATGGACAAGGAAATTTGTGAACAGTAGAGGTTGACAACGGTTATTCGTGTCCTAAGAGTTCCTAAGAAATGCGCTCACTTATCTCTATTTCTTGAGGAGACTTTTCTAATGTTATTGAAATTTCTTCTTGAGCTGCGTTTTTGATACGCTGTAAAGCCTTTGTGATTTTTGCGAGTGATTGATTTTGTGTCAGGGAATGTTTGGATGGTCATGGTAGTTTATTTACTTTATGAACGCAGAGCTGGCTTGAATAATTGAAAACTCTTGACTTTATACGTTAATATGTCACTTCTACGAGTCTGCGATTCAGCCCTAGCTAAGCACGGCACTGCTTCCACTTACTTGTACTGTTCTCCTCACTTCCATGTTTCATCTTTGGCATCCTTTCACGAACTCTTCTCTTTCTTCAAACCTAGGGACATCAATTTTCACACCCTTCAATACCCTTTCTTTCTTTTGCGGACACAGTCATTCTTGAAATCACTGTAAATCTTCCATTCCAACACCGGGCGACTTGGCAGTGCGGTTAGGTGCGCGCAGCTGTGAGCTTGAACCCGGGAGATAGCGAGTTCAAACCCTACTGTCAGCAGCCCAGAAGATGGTATTTTGTAGTTTTCAATTTTCACACCAGGAAAATGCTGGGGCTGTACCTTAATTAAGGTCGCGACAGCTTCTTTCCCACTCCTAACCCATCGTCGCCGTAAGATCTATCTGTGTCGGTGTGACGTAAAAGAAATACCAGGAAAAATCTTCCATTCTTTCTGCTGATTAGTGTTACAATTTTACGTGACTTAACATCGTAATCTTAGCCACGCGATCTCCACTTTTACTAGGAATACTAACCGCAGGGATGTGACTTTTCATTTTAAAAATCGAACGTGCATTGGCCGGGAATAGAACCATTGCTCCTTTGATATAAAGCCAGCGATAATGCTTGGCAATCACACCCTTAGTAATGTTAAGAAAGGCTGATTTTCTTGGTATACTAACCCTTAAGCTGATAATCACCACCACCATAACTACCAGCAATAATAATTGTCGGCATTGATACTGAACAGGTATCATCTATGGTATCTGCACAGTTGCAATCGAAACGGTGGTCCCATGCTTATACTGAAGGCTATCTCGTTTGTTTTGAATTTGCACATCAGAATACAAACTGCTGCTTAGTTCACTGATCCGCATGAGGACGCGACGTTAGAACTTAACTGTACGCGCATAATAGTCAACAACAATCACTTGTGAGGCTCTCTGAGAGCTACCAATTAGACAAGCAAATCCCAGTTAGTTCACTAGACTTGCTTCTACGAGTTAGCGACCCGACACAAGGAAACTTTATCGAGAAGGAAATGCGGTTCATTTTAGAAGCAAGCTGATCCTTGCTCACTGATGTGGAACCAACAGATATCAGCTGCTTTTGTGACACATCCACTAATAATCCATACGTGAAGTTCACTGGAAACTGTCACACTTACTTAATAGTTGCTATCCATACAAGCTTACCAGATTATAAAAAGATGTTTAAAAACTAAATACTAAAAGGAAATTTTCCGTTTTGATTTCAAGGTTAAAATAGTAACTGATGAGTAGAATAAAATATACCTTTCCAACACTTACGAATCGGCAGAAACAGAGGAGAGAATATTTAGTTTTTTGGCTATAAAGCATATCCCTACTACAGTCAAAACAATTAAATAAACAAACAAAAATCAACATCATTTGAAAGAAATACACTGCGGAATACATGTAAATGAACGGAAACACTACAGCTAGAAAATATACAAGATAGAGAAGAATAAGATCAAAACTGGTTAAATATGAAAAAAAGAACAAGATATTAAAACGAGACATTAATCAGAGTCCAACAGGCCTCGTTTCCGTCAATATACTCCCAAATACCGGTTTAATATATTCTTTTTCTGAATTAAGTACTGTTTGGAGTAGCTCCACCGTATTCTTAGAGTCGTTACGTAATATAAAGTTCCATGTTATCTCCGTATTGTCACTTAATGGGCTTGCGAGAGAGCCACAGAGTTTCCACCTATACAATACAAGTTACATCGATTAGTACATGATTCTTCCTAGAATATTGGATATCATCACCTAGATCTTGAATAAGATATAAAACTAAAAACAAAAGGTATCATAGAGCAAAACGTTAATCTAAGCTTAACCTTATTCAAGTTTTACCAAATGATATCCAATATTCTAGGAAGAAACGTACTAATCCATTTAAATACATTGATGAAACTTGTATAGGTGGGAACGTTGTGACTCTCGTATAAGCCTTGTCAGAGTTATGAAGGTACGTCAGAAAGAATGATTTCCCACATGCCAACACATGCCAAGTTGACTGACCTGTAATTATCCGGTTTATGTTTATCAAACATTCTTTTCTACAGGTGCTACTATAGCAACTATGTATTCATAACTCCTTCACGCAAAATTCAAACAGTAATAAAACTACTACTACTTCAGATGCGCTACTATAACATTTTTTTATTCAGAGGATGAAGATATGATTTTCGTAAGGTGCTGTTATCTGGAACAGACCTCCCAGTATATTTATGCAAATGTGTTTTCATAATAGGGTTGTTAAGCTTGGAAAGAGGAATACCACGGAATACCACACGCCACAAATGCCGTATCTTTGCTTTTTCAGTAAAAACATATATGATGTCTTTAATTTGAAGAAGCCATTGCCTCGCCAATGAATTTTTGTCGCACTCCATCCTTACTACATTGTAGTTCCTTAATATTTACATATTTTTGCGCTGGTTATATGCTGCGGAACCCCATCGATGGTATCTTTACCTTGTCGTGGTGGTGGGGCTTGTGTGGTCAAAATAACCCGAGATCTATGCCAGCGGTAGCTTAGCTACTGGTAGGGCCTCCCTTGCCGGACAGGTCGAAGGTGATGATCCAGACTAAAAGGGTTACCCTGGTCCTCCAGGTTGGGGGTTGGACATAGGGTTGACAACTCTATCCCGTTAAAGAAACTGTTGAGAAGCCGCAAAGAGTAAGAACAAACCGGACGGTTAAAATTGAAAAACGACCTGGGCGAGGAAATGGTTATGGATTGGTATTAAAGAGGTGGAGGCTGATCTACGTACCATGGGAGTCCTGAGATGGAGGACCAAGGGAATCGACAGAGAGCTTTGGAAGAAGATTTTTGCGGAGACCGAGGTTCTGCAAGGACCGTAGTGTCAAGAAGTAAGTAAGTATGTGCTGCGTAACATGATTATGTTGGCATTTTATTATCA
Organism: Anabrus simplex; assembly: GCF_040414725.1. NCBI lineage: Eukaryota > Metazoa > Arthropoda > Insecta > Orthoptera > Tettigoniidae > Anabrus > Anabrus simplex. The sequence continues at coordinate 293,080,415 of NC_090268.1, read as the reverse complement.
ATTGTTACTGATTTATCACAAAATTGCAGCTCAGAACAAATTCGTCGCTCTGAATACCATCTGCACTAAAATGTTTAGCACTATCACTTATTTTCTCGGCGTTCATTCTTTGTTTCAGCATACTTTATACTGATACTAATACTGTCAACACAGAACAATGGCCCACACCACACACAGTCAAAGCGTATTCCGAAACGTCACATACGTAATATTAACAAGGTTGGCAGATAAGCAGCAAACGGAGGGCGCCAAGCGAATAGTTAAACAATCACCAGGTTCGTACTTAAACTCCCGATTAGTGCAATATAGGAAGACTATCATCCCGTCCGACGCATTAGCTGAAAGTCAGCGTTGAGGCCTTCGGTTTAGAGGGTCCCAGATTCGATTCCCAGCCGATTCTGGGATTGTAATCGCGTCTGATTAATTCCTCTGACCTGGGGACTGGGTGTTTGTACTTCTCCCAACACATCCCTCTTCATATTCAGACAGCACACTACCAACCACAACAGGAACACGCAATATTGATTATATCCCTCCATACAGGGGTGGCGTCAGGAAGGACATCCAGCCATAAAACAGGGCCAAATACACATGCGCGACACTGTTCGCACCCACGACTCCACAGACGTGGGAAAAGCTGTAGAAGAAGAGGTTTTTTTCTTTACAAGTTGCCTTACGTCGCTCCGACGCAGATAGGTCTTACGGCGATGTTGGGACAAGAAAGGGCTAGGAGTGGGAAGGATGCAGCCGTGGGCTTAGTTAAGGTACAGCCCCTGCATTTGCCTGATGTGAACATGGGAAACCACGGAAAACCCTCCTCAAGGTTCCCGACTGCCGGGCTGAGTGGCACAGACGGTTGAGGCGCTGGCCTTCTGACACCAACTTGACAGGTTCGATCCTGGCTCAGTCCGGTGGTATTTGAAGGTGCTCAAATACGTCAGCCTCGTGTCGGTAGATTTACTGGCACGTAAAAGAACTCCTGAGGGACTAAATTCCGGCACCTCGCCGTCTCCGAAGACCGAAAAAGTAGTTAGTGGGACGTAAAGCAAATAGTATTATTATTATTATTATTATTATTATTATTATTATTATTATTATTATTATTAAGGTTTCCGACAGTGGGGTTCGAACCCACAATCTCCCGAATACTGGATACAGGCTGCACTTAAGCGACTACAGCTATCGAGCTCGGTAAGAATAATAAGACGAAGAAAACCTAACGTCCTAGCGGCGAGTTGAGTAACTATATAGAAGCAAGCTTGACAGACGGAACATTCGGTTGTTTTGTTTAATTTGTTTAGGAATAAAGTATGGCAAAGGATCCAAAAGGAATTAAACACGTGGGAAAAGGTGCTGACATTAAGAAAAGGTGCTAGCATTGATAAAAGGTGCAATAAAGTGCAGCTAAAACACACTTTAGTGGTGTTCATTTTACGTTATCTTTGCTTAAAATTCCTCTAATCTGCACAACAGTATCATGAATAGGATTAAGGTACAAAAGAGTGTGAGACAAGGTTTATAAATACTTTTTAACTTCTTTACTTATACTTATTTTTACTTGTTAATTTATACTCTGAAGCTATTTTTCGAAGTACCATTGATGAAATTGATAAAGAAATCAAGATCATTGGTAAGCAAATAAGCACCACCTGCTACTCGGATGGCCCTGTGATACATGCTCATTTATAAGAGCCTTAATTCCTCTTGAACAGCATCAACGAATTAAGCGAGGGATTTGGACTTGAAATAATATTCAGCAAACAAAATTCATGGTGATCACCCTGGACGAAAACAACACTGAAAGGCATCGTGTTTCAAGAAGGAAAAACACTAAAGGCTTCGTCAGTGAACCGACTGCAAGCCTTCTGGATTTGTATGTATCGAGAAATGTTGAAGATTCCATGGAATTTTCACATCACCAACGAAGAAGTACTCCGTCGTGCGGGGTGGAGGAGGGGGATATCATGTGAAGTCTTAAAGCCTGCACAAACGCAGGAAGGCGGCGTATTTTGGTCTCACCTTCTGAAATGACAAATACAGTCGGTTAGAACTGATCATGGAAGGCAAGCTACAAGGAAAATATGGACATCGATAGAAAAAACATCACCCTGGATGTGGATCCTGCGGGAGTGGTTCAGTATCCACAATACGGCTACTCTGGTGTGGTAAAAGCGAAATGAGAAAAATAATTTCTATGAGGAGATGACACGAGAATAATAATAATAATAATATATATATTGAAAGAATTTACTAAAGACAACTTTGTCCAGTCCATCTGTCCGTTCTGCTGGGCAGATTTGCTTCTTTTTTTATTTAATCTCTCCAGAAATACCTGCCAAATTTGAGTAATCCTAAAATCAAATCCTTAAATGATCACTCCAATAACTGCAGGCGAAGTCTCACCCTAGCCCGCAAATACATTATGTACTTAGTAGTGTCACGCAAAACATGCTCTATGATCGGTTTATATTTGTCGAGCACAACCAGGCGAAGCGAGCAATGTTAGTTAGGTGGAGTGGGGAGTGAGTGACATGTAAAAGACCCACATTCGTTTGAATCGTAAAACCGGCAGCGCATGGAGCCATTTTATATCACGACAAGTTATTTGCTCCGCACCACATTCTCTAGCAATAATAATCATAATAATAATAATAATAATAATGATAATAATAATAATAATAATATTAATAGAAACGTTATTAGTTTTATGTCCCAGTAACCACTTTTTATGCCTTTGCTGGCAGGACCTAGTGTTTACAGTGTACTATGTCTTCTGGTATAGGCTAGAGCAATTTTGGTACTTTCATAGATTTGTCTCTGTCTCATCCTTGGCTTTTACAATATGAGACTGAGGTATGAGCGATGCTAGTAATGTCAATCCTTCTGCAGCCAGTCCCTGCTATGAATGGTGTGAAAATGTTGCTCATATGGTCGGTTGGTGTATGCATTTCAGTGGGCTTGGCAGAATGATATGTAATAGCAACTCTGGTTCGGTGAGGAAAGCAACGGGAAACTACCTCACTCCTCATTTCCCTGGGACGCCTCTTCAGTGATGCCTAGGCCATCTATGACAGCTGATGGCAGAGCTGTTGAGGATCGCACCAGCGTTAGCGCTGACGGACTGAACATACATACATACAACCACTTTTTGGAGCCACCAAAATACAAAACTTTTGTTCCACTGGAGATTTTTACGTGCCAGGAAATCCATCGACAAAAGTCTGACGTATTTGAGTTCTTAAATGCGACCAGATGGAGCCGGAGTCAAACTCGCGGAAAGAGGAAGAAGTTCCTTCAAGGGATTCTATTTATATAATAATAATCTTCTAGAAATAAAATAGAAGGCTCTTTCTATGACACCATATATATATAGTTAGTGACCTAACTATATATGCAGACCGTTCATAAATTCTTTTTAGTAGGCCTCTCTACACGTCTAATGGACCACCTATTTAAATTACATGTTCGTGTGGAACACGGCCAATACAATGCAAATTTAACAAGGGGGTGTTAGTCACGCTATTTAAAGTGCTGCGATCACAGGAAATGTGGCGAGGAACACAAAAGCCGCAGTAATGACATTAATATAATCCAATTCCCTTGAGGTCAGTGCGTCAGACGCTGGACAGCAGAAAGAGACGATACACACACATTCTTCTCGCTCTACGTTGGATTTGAATGTTGTGTGCAATGACTGGCGATTGCAAAATAAAATAATCTTAAGATGTTAAAATTAATCCACTGATAAATATATTTGTTCTACAAGAAAGCAATTTGAAGTCTCTGTTGAACTTGTCCTGAAATGTATAATTTAGACTATTTGAACTTTCTGACTTAATTCAGCGTAAAAAGTAAAATAATAGGTAATTTAGTGGGGTTACCCCTGAATGTGATTTACGAACGCACTATCTTCAAAATTTACCTTAAAGGCGATGAATGATATGAAACTAAGTTCACAAGTTCCACAACTGCCGCAGCAAGATAGGATTTACATAATACCCGCTGGAGGCCTCCGGACTGGAAACACGATATCACTTCGGGGATGCAGTACCTGAGGGATGTAAGTCACATTGCACAAGAGGAGTTCATCCTTTCCTGCTTCCCCTGTGACCACTGCACTGCGGAGTGAATCCATAATTAATTAAGTCAAGGTGCATAAAAGGTATCACGAGATTTAGGCCAAGTACAACGCTACCATGCGCCTAGAAATATAAAAAATAAACTTAGAGTTAGCAGGAAGCCACTTTCCAGACAGACTCCAAAAATAGATGTAACCAAGGACAGAACCCAGGTCTCTAACTATAAATGTGCTAGCATGCATACAGGTAAATCAATGTGTGCATGCATGAGTTACTTGCAAACTGCCGCCGAAAAAAGTCTACTAAATTCCTACTCCACCTTCGTCTTGGTGCCAGATATGTAACTAGCCCCAAAAGAATTGCGCTCAACTATGGTCTATTCTCTGACATCGTTCAGATACTCTTATATTTCATATTTAACCTGGAATTTTATGTAATTAACTCCGTCGTATTCATTTTAATCCACGGTATTCTGATTTTCAGTACTATGTGTGAAAGAGAAAGGTGCACTCCCAAACTCTTAATAAACTGCAATTATTTGAAATAAGGTGCCTGTGATGTCGCGGTCACTGGGGCTGAGATGCCTGGAAAGGTGTGTGTGTGTAAATCGGAAACCATAGGAAACCGTCTTCAGGGCTGACGGCGGTCGTGCCATTGTTCCCAACTCTTTGTACCAACAATCATTCTATTTTCATGTTGTAGCCTATGTTACTTCCAACTTGTGAATAAGATATTCTGAGTCCGCCCTGTTTTCACTCCGGTGCAGTAAATTCGGTGAATACTGTTAATCGCACTGCGAGCTCATTGCAGCAGCTTTATTACATCTTCATTCTATTAACTATTACTATAACACCATGCGTATCTTCTTCAAATCAGAAGTCTACGATTGTAAACAAATAACATGAGATCATTTTCCAGATCGCCAACACCTACAATATGAATATTTATGAAATAACTTTTGCTATCTACGAGCGAAATTCACAAAAGTTGTTTACGAATATGGACATTAGCTGTGTACCATATCTGAAGGTAATTTCGATTTATGTGAAAAAATTGATAAAGTTAAGAATTATTTCAGGAAATATATATGAAAATACTAATTATTTTCGTCTTCAACAGGGTCTGGTTATGATCCTGCATTGGGCTCATAAATCAGCTTATCTCAACGAGGTGTCTCTTCAAATAACGTAAATAAAAATGTAATTTTATCAAGTTGTAGGACCAAACAGTTGTCTTTGGACTGGAACCATGTATTGGAGTAGAATATGTCTGTAGTTTCAGAATCGGTGAGCGACATATGAAGAGGAGGGACCAATGTTTGTAACAAGGGTCTGGCCCAGGTATGATGCTACCGGGTGATGCAGTAGCTTCGCCATCTTGAGGTACTAAAATTGCCGTGCCCTTTCGTCTAAGAATTAGTGTCGTTCTGAACTTCAGCATATTTTCACGTCGTGTGACGTGTCGTCCGATTCGTCTCATTGAGTTATGGAAGTGTATGGTGAAAACCAATCAAGTAGTGAAAGTTTGAGGAAACTTTGTCGCGAAAAAGTGAGATTTTATTGTTGTAAAATGTCGTGACATACAGACGGTAAACGGCTTCGAAATGATAGAAAATTAATTTAAGAGGATCGAGTTGCTTGTCCGAATTCCAAAAAAGTCGAAGCTACCAATACCGAGCGTCTTACCAGTAAGGCATTAGGCGAATTCCGCGTTATTCGAGTCCCAGCCGAGCACATCTGCTAACCCAGTGGTGGAGAATGATTTGGAATTCAAGGATGTGGATACTGATCATCCTTGTGACAAGAAAAAGGTTAGAATTAAAAGCACCTTCTCCAACCCTTACTGACTAGATACCTCATTTCGACAATATCTATTACACGGCGCATATTCTTCCGTCAAAATTTGTAGTAGTAACACCGACACAGCCTCGTTCGAAGTTTTAACCAAATAATATCCATGATATATTCAAGAAATCACATATTCCAGTTTTGTTTTACGATCTGTAATGGGCAAGTAGATGGTTCAAAAGGCGGACGTCACACAATCCACCAAAGTATTATTTTCTCCCTAGCAAGGGCTGTATAGCCATAACATAATCTCTTGTGACTTCCTACATCTCCGTTCATTTTGTACAGGATCTATAACAGGAGCTGTCCTCTTCTCGGAAAGTTCAAAAGCCACCAAATACGTTGCATAAAGTTGATATTGACTGAGACCATGAAGACAAATTTTGAAAACATCTTAAATAAAATAGTTTGGAAATTAGAATATCATTGGGAGTCAGAGAATAACATACTTGTCCTCATAATATAAAAGCGGGTATGTGTGAATCTTTCATCATGATTTTTTTAACGTAATACTTTACTTACTAACGATCTTTCAAAAATAAATGTTAGATAATAAACAAATCAACCACATATAACAGAAAACTGCCCAGGAGATTAAGAGAAATGAAGTTAAATTGAAATGTTATTATAAAGAATCTGAAATTCTATTATGTGGTAACCCACAAAAATTTTTATAATGGTTTACTAATGGTTTAGCAATTTACATTGAACTGATTAAAATGTGTGCAGAAGGCGTCTGATGTGCAATGCAAATCACCCAATATGATTTCCATATCCAAGCAAGGAAATAATTGATCGGCATGTTTAGTAATATTAAACTCTGCATTAAGCCACACACACACATTCACATCTTGAAATGTCTAGAGTAAGAAATACAGTATAAGTGATTGGGTACAAATTACAGCAGTGTAACCTATTAAATCGTAATTATTAGACAGTGCTTACAACGACACTCTTCAACCTTTCTCCTTTACTTCTCTACTGTTATGTACACTGGTCTTGTAATAACTTCTTTATGCAGGATTATAGCTTTTACTACCATCCTCATCACAGTCAAAAGTCTTCTAGTTGTACCTGGTGCTAAAATCAAGGGACATGAATTTTAATTTTAAGAAGCTCATATGCATTGGTCTAGATTTGTGCCAAGGTCGGTTGCTTGAGAAGTAGGTGATCATGCCACACAGCTAGCAATGCCTCTAATAACAAATCCCATACATATAAAGTCAATTATTTTACCTACTGGTTTGAGAGAATATTCCACCCTAAAATTGTTATTATATGGCCCTCTCAGTTATGCTATATTTTCACCGCTCGCTCCGTATGTTATTCCTCGTATCTTCATAAGGAATATTTTTTAAACATTTTGACACTAGTTTGCATTAGCTATGTTAACGGCAGATTGCTAATAATTTTCTTCTCCTAAAAATTCACCCCATGTTCGTTCCTATTCAGTAATATCGCTCAGGAAGTAGCGTGCTTACTTGTTCATTGAAGGATGAACTTCCCTCCAGCCAGGCGGAGTGCTTACACAGTAACGTTCTGAGCTAAAGATGACGGGTTCGACTTAGGATCAGTCCTGTGGTATTTATACTGTCAGCCTTGTATTGGTAGATTAACCGTCATGCAAAGGATCTCCTGAGGGAAAAATTCCGGCACCTCGGTGTCTATGAAAACCGTAAAAGTAGTTAGTGGGATATAAACTCTATACAATTATTATTTTCTTGAAAAACTGTCGTTAATTGTTACTGCAAACCATCATGACATTACTCTGACCACACACCATTTATATATCACCATTCTAAGATGATACATGGTCTACGTAAGACTTCGGTAAAACATTTCCAAGCAACTACTTGCATACTAACATACATTGAAGAAACCCCATAGTGGAACGCTCCGCCTCTTCCCCCATTGCCTCCTTCCATATTATACTATCAGAGAGGTGGGAAAAAAGCGCTTTATCTGCAAACAGCCTCACAGACCGAGCCTGATAAACTACTCTTAATTTTACCACCCTCTCGCATTGAATTGCTTCGAAGAATGTACATTTTACTACCTCTTGTCGCACCGACAAACAAGTCTTATGGGAGCGACGGGAGAGGAATGGGCTAGGGCTACGACGGAAGCGACCGTGGCCTTAATTAAGGTACAGCCCAAGCATTTGCCTGGTCTGAAAATAAGGGGATTGTCGCGATTAAAAGCAATTCTATCATATGCAATAGGCAAAGCAAAGTCACCTCCATACAGGCCATGAAGGCCCTTGGAGAAGTGGAAGGAAAAGGCTTCCACCATTGTTAACCTCGGCACGTGATGGGGTAGAGTGGTTAGGTCTACGCCCGGCCACCTTTGCCCCCAGGCATTAACCTGGTACTCATTTTTGGTGTAGGCTGAGTGAACCTCAGGGCCATATGCACCTCCGGAAGTGGAAACCTCGTTTCTTAAATTTTACGACTTCCTGACGGGCATTCGAACCCACGTCCTTCCGGGCGAACCGAGCACGCCTTTACCGCCTCGGCCAGGCAGCCCCTTATCATATGAAATACTCGATCAAAATAAAAAAACACACATTTTCCTCACTTTTAACGAACAGATAACGCTGCCGATGTAACAGTCCAAAGTTCCAGAGCTGGAATGATCGGGCCGAAGACAGCCGTAAACGTTCTTTAATTTCGGGGGGGGGGGGGGGTAGGGGGTTGATGGCGGGAGGGTGGGGGATAGTGTAGAGTCCCAGGGCAGAAACTATGCCCTCTTACTCATCAGTTTAATAGGAGTCCCGATGAGTCGGAAAATCTCAATTAACTACACTGGCAGCGGAGAAATCCCTCTGACTTGGAGGCTAATTTTTCCTCCAAGCCAGAGGAGAAACCCCCTCTTCACTGCTAATTTGGAATAAAATGAATGTACAATTTTATGAAAGTGAAGACGAAGAAGCTTTCTTCAAGAAACGTCTGTTTTCAGGGTTGAATTTTGAGTTATTTAGTGAACTGTGGTGCTATAGTTTGGAATAGGCCTAAATTGTCATTAGACCAGGTCATACTACTACTGCTACTAAGTGAGCCTCTGCCTTAAGTGTGCACACGGCTCATTCAAAACAGCGCGTTAGAGTAGGGATCGAATAGCAGGAATACTATGGTGAACCAGTGTGTTACGTACCAGCAGTATTAGAAAATGTATGAACCAGAAGAATGGCATGCTAAATAAGAATTTTTTCTAACTCCACAGCCATTTCCCGCCAGGCAGGCTTTTACACTCGGTACGCAGCAGTTGAGCGGCAGCATAAGACACAAAGAACATCACAGCAAACAATGGTCAATGTAATGTTATTGTTGATCTATGTTGTGCGCTTTCGATATTGTAGGCCTTCACATTTAGTTTTCTTCCGACTCTGAAATACCATTCTTATAGTCGGTACGGTAAAACTGAATAAATCATAAATTATCGGAAATTGTATTCTCTATAACTTTTGTTATGTAGTACTTTTCGATAGGACCAATAACATAGGTATATAAAAATAAAATTTTAGGCGCCTTCCCCTAAACTACAATTTCATCCAGGGTGAATAAATTTGTTTATAGCTTAGACTGTAGTTTCTTATTCCCCGACTCTATATACCGATTTTCATTAAGCTCTGTTAACCCATTTTCTCGTAGTTCGGCATTGATATAGACTTAGTAACAAAAATACAAATTCAAGAATATCTGTGTTATCATAGCCGGTACGGTAAAAATGTATAAGGCATAAATGATCAGAAATTTTATTCTATATATCTATATTTATCGATAGGGCCACTAGTAATGTAAATATTTGAGAATTAAATTTTAGGCCTTCTCCTAAACAACTACCATTTCAGTTAGCGTGAATAAAATTATTGATAGCTTAGTTGGTAGTGGCTTATTCCCTGACTTTACATGCAGATTTTCACAAAATTCTCTTTAGCTATTTTCTCGTGACGCATGTACAGACAGACAGACAGACAGACAGACAGACAGACAGACAGACAGACAGACAGACAGACAGACAGACAGACAGACAGACAGACATTACGGAAAAGCAAAGAGTGCATTTCCTTGTTACTGTGGACATGACTGATACAGGAATACCATTCTTTCGAATTCTGAGCAATGTACAGATAAAACAATGTATCACTGTTACAAAGCTTTGTTTGCCAATTGTAATTTTACATTTAAATCCTATTTTCACCCATAATATTCTTCCAAATGTAACAAAATTCTTATGGTATATGTATCATAGCTATATTAAGAAACCTGCGTATAGAATTTTTGATTGCAGAATTTTTTCAAGTAGTAGGGATTTTTATGTTCAACATTTTAGAATGTAAAAATTACACAAACTTTAGTACGATATATCGTCTTATATACATTATGTACAGAAAAATCGATACGTAGTGCTTTCAAAAGAATATTATTTACGTAATTACGAATGTACATTAACATTTTAATTACATTTCATGAAAAAAAATTAAATTAAAAGTTTCAAAACAGATTATTTTGGAAAAAATATTAATTGTATATGAAAGAAATGTTTGTGATATTTACTTTTATGTGGGTAACATTTATGTGGGTAAAATTATCTTTTTATCTCCGGAGTGTCGCCTTAATAGCAGTGCTATTGGTTTGACGTCCCACCAACTTCTTTTACAGTTTTCGGGAACGCTGAAGTGCCGGGATGTTGTCCCTCGGAAGTTCCTACCGACACGAGGCTGACGTATTTGATTACCTTCAAATACCATCGGAATGACACGGGATCGAACCCACAAACTTGAGCTCAGAAGGCCAGCTGCTCTAACGTCTGACCTACCCAACTCGGCATATATATGTACGTCCCGCCCAGTTTTATGGCCAGATGTCTTTCCTGACGCCAACCCAGCGTGGAGAGAAGTATTCACTGCTGCATGTTTCTGTGGTGGTTTGCAGTGTGATATGTTATATATAAATGAAGATGTGTATTGAGGCGACCATGAACATCCAGTGGCCGAGCTTGAGGGATAAACTAAATGTAGCTAAAATCTGCTGTCCTAATGGAAATCGAACCATTTTGCCCATTTAGCCAAGGAGCCGGACAGTGCCTCATAGTTGTGTACTAGGCTACACCATCCATCACCTGATCTGTCCCCCATACTTCCAGTAGTGAAAGTTTTCTTTAGCTGAGGCCATTGAACTAGTTAACTTGGAATGGGTAAACAAAGCTCTGTAGAAGACGCGCATTCAATGAACCCTGAAGTCGACAAACATCCAGGACAAAGTTCGAAAAGGGGTATAATAAAACTTGACGACAGTCTCAGAATTCCTTGAGAGAGGAAATCTCCACAGCACACGTCCTGCCTCTCCACATTCACCGTCATTCAATTGACTTATTTTTTCTTTTTCTTCATCGGTTCAGTAAGAGCGCAGGCAGAAGTGTCTGCCAAGCCAAAGGCCACGTGTCGCTGGGCACGCGTGGATGGTTGTAATTACACTCTGCTGGCACAACACAGTCCCAGAGTAGCTTCCGGCCACTTCTGAGATATTCTACCGCATCTGGATCAGGCTCGAGAGTGAGATGGTGTCGAGGGAGGGAAGCGCTCGTACCTACCTTCGTAACCGTGCATGATGGTGGGTGGGGGCGGTTGAATAACAACCACGGTATCCCCTGCCTGTCGTAAGAGGCGACTAAAGGGGTTATCAGGGGCTCTGAACTTTGGAGCGTGGGTTGTGACCACGGGGCCCTTAGCTGAGTTCTGGCATTGCTTCCACTTACTTGTACCAGGCTCCTCACTTTCATCTATCCTATCCGACCTCCCTTGGTCAACTCTTATTCTTTTCCTACCCTGATTGTATTACGTATGGAGGCCTACTGAGTCTTTCATTTTCACGCCCTTCGTGGCCCTTGTCTTCCTTTGGCGGATGAAAAAAAGTGAAATGGCGTATGGCTTTTAGTGCCGGGAGTGTCCGAGGACAAGTTCGGCTCGCCAAATGCAGGTTTTTGATTTGACCCCCGTAGGCGACCTGCGCGTCGTGATGAAGATGGAATGATGATGAAGACAACACATTCACCCAGCCCCCGTGCCAGCAAAATTAACCAATTAAAGTTAAAATTCCCGACCCTGCCGGGAAGCGAACCCGGGACCCCTGTGACCAAAGGCCAGCACGCTAACCATTTAGCCATGGAGCCGGACCTTTGGCCGATATCTCAATATTTCGAAGTGTCGGATCCCTTCAATTTTTCCTTCTGATTAGTGTCAAATAGAGGATGGTTGCCTAGTTGTACTTCCTCTTAAAACAATTATCACCACCACTACTGGTGGGACACAGATACTCGGAACATAGATCCTCCGGTATGATTCAGTTCATTTCAGTAATATCTAAGGGGCAACCTAGCCGAGGCACTTAGGACATGGTCGGTATACCCAGAAGAATATGAGTTCGAGTCCACATCAAGAAGTCGACACACACCACACATAACAGTATCCTCCACCACAATAACACGCAGTTACCTACACATGGCAGATGCCGCCCACCCTCATCAGATAGTCTGCCTTTTACAAGGGCTTCACTCGGCTAGAAATAGCCATACGAAATTTTTAAAAAATCAAGAAGACGAAATTTCCAATTCTCAATAGGGAATTGCTCTGAGGTTCACTCAGCCTAGATCAAGAATTAGTACTAAGGTAATTCCTGTCCGGCTCCGCGGTATAGGGGGCAACGCGTCCGTCAGGCCTCGGGTTCGATTCCCGGCTGGGACAGGGGTTTTTAATTATAAATGATTAATACCTCTGACCTGGGGACTGGGTGGTTTGTGTCGTCCGTAACGTTTGTTTGCTCACATTCAACACTCTACACTTCCTCCATTCCAATTACACGCAGGTTCATATCACATGATGCAAGTAGGGGCAAATGATCTCTATAGGTCGACACCCCGAACAAATAGCATTTTTTATTTTAAAAAATGTATTTAAGGTAATTCCTGGCGGAGAAGGGGAACTCGCCAAGTGTAAAAACCCGACATCCCAGATACTTCTTCCAGTGAAAGAGCGGTTGAAATAAGCGAGCACACGTTTCGGCTTATCCGTAGACACTCGACCGTTTCCGACGTGCTTTATGTGACGCGGAGGCTTCACACTTTTGCGCCCCGAGTTCAAATCCCAATGAACAGCTTTTCTTGTTTCTTCTTTATCTACTCATGTACATTGAATGTTTCTTATAAAGTTTGCTGATACAAGGGCGCTGTGTTGATTGTAAAATTACAACTGTGTTTCACAAAAAAAAAGTGTGTTATTTCTCAGGGATTACAACGTTTTGTAAGTCCATTCTTATATCGCTTCTGGAAGATACGCTACTATCCCTTGGATGATACCAATCGTAGAAACGTTAGAAACATTGCACGAGCATCGCGCGGAGACAGGTTTACCACATTCATATTTCTGGGTGGTAATATAACTCGGGAAAGAAACGTTAATATTACTGAAGGTTTCACGTGTTAGCAATAAGTTTGCGACAAACCACGCATAACAGATCATTTTCCTAAAAACAGTTTGTGGAATGGTCCAAATTTAAAGATGTTCCTATGTTGGCAATAAAGGTTTTTCTTAAGTATGGGATTCGGCCTTGCTAATGAAAATGAAATGGCGTATGGCTTTTAGTGCCGGGAGTGTGCGAGGACATGTTCGGCTCGCCAGATGCAGGTCTTTTGATCTGACACCCGTAGGTGACCTGCACGTCGTGATGAGGATGAAATGATGATGAAGACGACACATACACCCAGCCCCCCGTGCCAGCGAAATTAACCAATTAAGGTTAAAATTCCCGACCCTACCGGGAATCGAACCCGGGACCCCTGTAACCAAAGGCCAGCACGCTAACCATTTAGCCATGGAGCCGGACGGCCTTGCTAATTGCAAACATCAACAAACGTTGCATTGCTACTTGTATCCTGCGCCTTCCACATATGTGCAACAAGCGCAACATGACAAAAATAAAAGAATGGAAGGAAGGAAGGAAGGAAGGAAGGAAGGAAGGAAGGAAGGAAGGAAGGAAGGAAGGAAGGAAGGAAGGAACTATTACAAAATACACTTCTGAGGAGCCATTTCATTTTGCGTTTGACCTCCGTGCCTCTGACAGCGGGTTGACCGGAGTAAGGTGAGAGGGGAGGCCTGATAAAACTTAGTACGTAAACACAGCTCCATTAGTCACGCTACCTCTCCACAGTGTTCGTATAGAGTTAGGGCATATGACGGACGCTGTTGATGGTAATTCACCGGGCGAGTTGGCCGTGCAGTCAGGGGCGCGCAGTTGTGAGCTTACATCCGGGAGATAGTAGGTTCGATCCCCACTGGCGGCAGCCCTCATGATGGTTTTCCGTCGTTTCCCATTTTCTCACCAGGCAAATGCTGGATTTGTGCCTTAATTAAGGCCACGGCCGATTCCTTCCTCCTAGGCCTTTCCTATCCCATCGCGCCATAAGACCTATCTGTGTCGGTGTGACGTAAAGCAGGTTGTTGATATTAATTCGTCCGTCAGATAGGGCCATTCAAGACTTGAGCTGACTCCGATAGGAGTAGGCTATGTGCCTAACTGAAGATGGTTTTCTGTATTTTCCCATGTTCACATCAACACATTCAAAAAATCAGAATTTTGCATTTGTTACGACAAAGCAATACAACAAACGACAATTAACATAGAAACTCTCAAAGTTTTATCCTTGTTGTGTCCCTATAAGTACTCTATGTAGGCGCCGGCCGTGATGCGCCATAGATCCACACGATATTCTAATTCTTGCCACACGCGGTTGAGTATTTCAGGCATAACTTGTGTACCGTAAACGCACTTATAATGTTTCGTTTCAGATCGTTGATGTCTGATGGCCGTGGGGAAACATAAACCTCGTCCTTCAAAAAAGCCTCAAAGAACGAAGTCACAAGGAGTGGGGTCAGGTGATCGGGGAGGCCACACGTGAAGTGCATGGACATTTTCCGTAAAGCGACAAATCGAGAGTTTTTGAAAGAGTGTATTCAGGTATGCTCGCACGTGGTCACTGAAATGTGTTGGGGCTCCATCTTTCTGAAAGATGAAGAACTCGAGGGATCCCAGAATTTGCGGCATGGACCATAGTTCCACCATCCCGAGGTAAGTGGATCCTGTAACTGTTTATTTCGGCGAAATGGCCTGCAAACTTTGTGCCAAGGCACTGCGCAATATGCCTTTACTTTCGTCATGTGGTGATTCAGTACCCCATATGCGGACATTATGCCTATTTACGAGGCCTGAAGTTGCCTCGTCACCAAACCTGGGAGCGTTAGTAAGTCTATGATCGCCGTAATCTATGAGCTCCTGCAAAGAGCGGCAATATTCTTTACGCAGTATACAATCGTTCGGCGTGAGGGTTTTGCCCGCAAACGATTCCGTAGTATTCTCCACACGGCCGGCTGAGATATACGTAGCTCCGTACTGGGCCGATTGGTTCACTTCTGGGGGCTTTGTTGGTACAGTTCTCTCACTAGCTCCACCGTCTCCGCGTTTTATAAATAAATACTCTGCTGGAACTTAAACTTCGTTCCTATTCTCAATCGCCACATGGGTAGAATCTACTTACATGTCCCACATTTAAGTATTTTTATTGATTAAGCGATTTTTTTGTCAGCATCACTTGCTGTGAGCTTGTATTTGTGAGATGGCGGGTTCGAATTCCATCGTCGGCAGCCATTGAAGATGGCTGTTCGTGGTTTACCATTTCTGCAATTTGCTTTACGTCGCACCGAGACAGATAGGTCGTATGGCGACGATGGGAGAGGAAAGGCCTAGGAATGGGAAGGAAGCGACCGTGGCCTTAATTAAGGTACAGATCCATGGGTTCGGCCAACTCGCACGGTGGTTTACCATTTTCATACCAAGCAAATGCTTGGACTGTACCTTAATTAAGGCCACGGCTGTTACCTTTGTAATCCTCGCTCTTTCCCATCCTTGCGTCACCGAAAGCGTTTGATGTGTTAGCGCGGCGTTAAACCACTAGCTAATATATATATTCAATATGTAATTTGAGAAATGTACTAGATAATTTGGCATTTCTATATTTACATCCATATCCATCGCTCCAAATCATCAGTTTCTCAGACTTTTTACGCCAACGGCCGTAGCCGTGTTGAAACACCGGATCCCATTAAATCTCCAAAGTTAAGCAATATTGGGCGTGGTAAAGATTTGGATGGGTTGCCACGCGCTGTTTTTGGGGGGTGAGGGAATGGAATGGAATGGAATGGAATGGAATGGAATGGAATGGAATGGAATGGAATGGAATGGAATGGAGGAACGGAAAGTAACCGGCCACCCTACGGTACGTAAATTCCGGCTCAGGCACACCTCTGCGGAGGTCGGACCTGCCTTCGGGCAGAATACACCCTTACCTCATGTCTGTTCGCTGACTACCAAAAAACCACAACAAAACGGATACTGATTTTACTTGTCTTACAATTTACTGCAGCCACTACGACAGTTTGTCTTAAGTGAACAATATGAAACATGTAGGGCACACTCCTGCGCGTGACGTCATGCTTTTGTGATGTTTGTTTTGTAGTTATAGAGGTCCGACGAGAACGGTATGCGAGCAAAAATTTGAAGATCTCGAAAATACATCATTTATTTTGCCTTTTATGTGAAAATTCGTAAACTACGCTTCACATAGTCTCTATACTCATGTGCTAGCAAAGTTTTTATTCATTTCAGTCTAAGTCTAACAAAAACTCATTACTGTCAATAACTTGACACGGCTGTCTATACACTAGTTGCCATTGTGGTTATTTAATACTGCTGATAATAATTTTGATGCCTAGAAGCATGTTTCATCGCCAGATGTATATATTTAATGTGGGTGAAATAATTTTATAACATGTTTTTACAACAGAATAGTATTATATATTGGGAAATGCCGAGGGAAGAGAAGTTTAATTTGAATTCGTGATATGAGCTGACCTACACTCGTCTGATGTGCAATTTCGTAAAAACAGTAGATATGTATTTTCCAAGTCACACTACAATATTCTCTGGTATTCCGTTAATAAATGGACAGTTCTAAGTGTGCTGTGCAATAAGCATTTTAGAACTGTGTATGAGCTTCTCAAACTTCGTTAAATAAAAGGAATGTAGTATCCCACAACAGAGATTTTCCTTGTGTCTCCGTTTTCTTCCTTGAAGGTTTCCATTTCTATTTTAATTGCATAATTATATGATAGTAATTAAAAGAAAACAACGGTAAAGTTGAAAAAGAATAATCTCAACCATTGAGGGCAGGTTTGATTATCAGACAGGGTTTGAATTAAAATTTATTAAGAATTCTACTGAAAGACCTACTTACTGTAACTCTGTAGTATCACAAAACGTGTGCCTGAGAAATTACAATGTATACATGAGAAAAGTCATTGTCAAAAATATCTTACCGTAATGTTCTTAAATTATTTCTGTGGATGAAGAATTTCACGTAGCCGGAGTACTCACCTGAAACACACAATAACGAGACATTGGAATGTGCTCAGTGAAAATAATTTTCTGTTAAACTTACATATATACACATTTACGGCAATTTACTGCAAATTGTGAGAGAATTTCCATTCATGATTTGTTACAAAATAATATTAATAATTGGTTTATTTACTCGTGTCAGAGGTGTTATATTAAAAGAAATACAACCTGTGACAATAAAGTTCGGTGAATGAAGTCATAACGTTCGATCTGACAACAATGGTGACACACAACGCTGCACCTGCGTAGCAGCAGGTTTTTACCACCTGCTCCCAACGTTGTTCAGTTGAGCATCATGTGTGTGCCATGTAACACCTGTTTGACACAGTGCGTGTTTAGTGCGTTGGTTCTGAACTGCGAACAGGAACATGATCGACCAAAAGATCAATGTACAGTTTAGTTTTAAGCTTGACAAGACACAGAAAGAAACGCATGCGATGCTGGTATGTGTTTATGAAGATCAAGCACTGTCCTTGAAGTGTGTGTACGAGGGGTTCACCCGTTTTCGAGGAGGCCGGAAAAGTGTTTCTGACAATCCCAGTAGCGGAAGACCAGCGACCGCCGTCAGTGACGAAAACGTTGAGAAGGTGAGGACATTATTCACGAACGGTCGGCGATAAACTGTGCGCATGATTGTGGATGAACTGCAGATTAACCGTGAATCCGTGTGACAAACCGTTACCCAGAAGTTAGGGAAGAGGAAAACATGTTCTCGACTTGTGCCACATCACTTCACTGACGATCAGAAGCAGGCAAGTTTGGAGGCTTCACAGGATTTTGTCGAAACGGCAGATGCGACACCAAATTTCTTGAACTGTATTGTCACTGAGGATGAAACCTGGTGTCTCAGGTACGACCCTGAAACGAAATGACAAAGCATGTAATGGTGTTCTCCGGGATCCACTCGTCGGAAAAAGGTCAGAACCGAAAAGTCAAGCATCAAACTCGCTTTGAAAGGAAATAGATTTGACGATATTCCTGACATCCAACGAAACGTGACGAGGCTTTTGAATACCATCCCAAAGGAAGCCTTCTTGCAAAGTTTCCAAGACATGTATCGCCAATCTCAGCAGTGCATAGTTATGGGAGGGAACTATTTCAGAGAACAGTAAGGTCCCTGTCGTGCATTGCTCATCTATGTTGATAGCACAGGACTATTCACCGAACTTTATTGTCACAGGTTATAGAAGGCAAAAAATTGAACTTGTATACTTTTACATACTTGTACATAAAAGAAACAATGTTTCACTATCGTAACTGAAAAACAAAGAAATTGTATCAACTACCATTACAAGGAAACCTAACACAAGCTAGTGGCTACATAAAGAGATACTACTACTACTACTGCTACCACCACCACCACCACCACCACCACCTCCACCATCACCACCTTTTACTACTAATATTATTGATTTTATCTCACATTAACTATATTTATGGTGCCGCAGGAATTCATGTATGTTCCTGTGCATCTACTGACAAGAGGCTAGCGTGTTTGAACACTTTTTAACACCACCAAAGTGAAGCGGGATCGAACAAGCCAGCTTGGACACAGAAAGCCAGTACTCTACCATCTAAGTCACTCAGCGTGGCTAAACTGAACGGTAAGTCGTTAGAGAATATGTCGTCCTATCTCAGCGTTTGGATATATTTATCAAATCGGGAATAGCTTAAACGGAAACAACATATTGTTCTCTTTAACTGGTTATTGGGTAAATACCCTTAAATCGCGGTAAATGACCACACTTTGTACTATACATCTATAGAACTTCGCGTGGAGATTCACTCATTCATGTATCTCCCACTTCCTTCATATGAAAGAAATTGGCGCAGTCCACAGCAAGAGTTATCTAGTACTCGTTACATGTGTTCTTCACTCTGTATAATCTCCTTCCGAGACCGAGGAACTCTCAATAACGAAATCAACGATATCAATACAGAGAGATAGCCAACAATTTCTTAGCTGTCTTTAGCACATGGAGAAATCGGGTTGAATTTATGTTTTCTCGTGCATGACCAAGCAAATATTGAAATAAACGTTGAGTGTCAAGAAAATGCATACAGTTTCAGAATTAAAGAATTAATTAACTTAAACATAATTCTTACGGACCAAGCTCGATAGCTACAGTTGCTTAAGTGCGGCCAGTATCTAGTAATCGGGAGATAGTGGGTTCGAGCCCTACTGTCGGCAGCCCTAAAGATGATGTTCCGTGGTTTCCCATTTTCACACCAGGCAAATGCCGGGGCTGTACCTTAATTAAGGCCACGGCCGCTTCCTTCCAATTCCTAGGCCTTTCCTATCCCATCGTGGCCGTAAGACATATCTGTGTCGGTGCGACGTAAAGCAAATAGCAAAAAATAACAATAATAATTCTCACGGGTCATTCAGGACGATGATTGAATTCATTTCCTTTTGCAGTTGTAAAATTGTACATGAGAACAGGGAAAACTGGTTATATATCTAATATAGGCCTACAGAGGCGTTATCTTTACGACGTTTTTGAAAGTTACTGAACAAGAAATGCGCTGTCCAACTGTTTGTATAATTCTACATTATATTTTATTTTATTGCACCAGCCTATTGTGGCCCGAATAGCCGAGTGAAATCGGCATGGTATCCGAATTACTGGCTGAATTGTTATTGTTCCCTTCGGATCAAAGTGCTCCACGTTCGATTCCCCAACAGGTCGGAGAATTTAACCTTAAATGGTTAATTCCCTTAGCTCGGGGAATGGGCGTTTGTGCTGTCCCCAACATCACTGCAACTCATAAACAACACGCAATTGAATAGTACAATACGCAGTTTCACAAACACGTCAGGTGGGTTACACGTAGGATGGTCAATTGTTGAAGGAAGGAATGAGGGACAAGACATACAAAAAAGGGGACATTCCACAAATTTGGAGGGGACAGCTACATTCTCAGTAGTAATTTTAAAACGACAAAAATGTTAACGTTTTCAAAAGCATTGTATTGCTACATTCTCTCTTTTTTTGACCAAGAGCACTCTTATTGAAGTAATAATTTATAGAAAAAGAGCAATTGTACAATTTCTTTTTCAGTCTGTGGGTTGAAGACCCTTTATCCATGAACGCCTTGTGGGGTCTTCTTGTGTTTAAATGATGGCTTTTCTTGTAACGAGGTAGAAGTACAGTCATCACTATCCGACGCCGAATCCATTTCAGAAATCACACCAGTTAATACAACACGTCTATGTTGTTGCGCTTCGTGCTACAGAATGTTCACACATGCCACACCACAGACTAACGGTAACTCGGAAGGCGGAAAGTTCATCCGGAACAATTCAGCTTGTTTGTACTTTCAAAAATCATACTGTTGGCAACAGTTAGGCTATGTTTAGTTGAAGCTATATGGCAGGATAATTGAGCAGTGTGAAAATTCGTACCGATAACAATAACACGAAAATTCATTCAGATAGAAAACAAAGCAATTACGGGACAAGTGATATCCCGCGCGGGACATTTACAAGATATGTTAAAATACAAAATGCGGTACGGTTGGTCAGCCTGCTTGCAAGGGTTGGAGCAGGCTAGCAATAACCACTCGAAATTAATACTATTGCTGTTATCTTCATGGTTCGAATTCCAACCAACTTGTTGGATTCCCGAAATGTAAAGTCCCGTCCTTGTGATTCGGACTTCACGTAAACCTCAAGGTACTATCTCTATGATAACGATATCAAGGATTGTTTCCTTGCTTGTTGGTTTGGAGTCGGGAGTGAATTTAAAGAATGTCCAAATATTCTGCGAGTTAGACACACCTGAGTTCAACTACAGTATATCTAGAGGCCGGTATTAAAAAGGTCGTAAGAACGCAGTAGCTTGACTTAAAGCACAATTCTCGTGTTCCATCCATTTCAAGATCTAAAAGTTAAAAAAAAACTGAGCTATCTTTTGTCTAACACTCACTTTCCCAATAAACGTGCACAGTTCTATTATGTTGAGAATGACAAGCAGCAGTGAGTGCACGCTGTAGCGAAGTTATCATTTAAACTCTTTCTAAAAGTACAGAAGTGCACACTTTCATCGGCAAGGCGTAGATAAGCTCCGTGTATTAACTACTCAAGAAATTTCTATGATAATGTGCTCCTTCCTTTTGGTTGTGCTTGTAATAGATTACTTGGAAACGCTCAGCCGTTCCCTTTCTATCTCAGGAAGTGCACGAACCTTAGACGGTGGAACGTGTGCCCTTTAAAAAGAGCACACGAGAAAATTATACTTGACTTCGAGTATGTCCACGTAGTTAAGATAAGCACAAAACTGGTAATATAGCTTATCTTTACGCAGATTTTCTTTTAGCTAGCTATTTAACGTTGCACTAACAGGTTTCCGGATAAGATAATAATATACGGAACTGGAATAACAGAAAATGATTTTTGCGAATCGTGTTATATTATGCGGTGTAATAAATAAGTAACAGGATTGTGAGCGACTGAAAAAAAACTCAACAAAACTGTGAGATGAACAGCAGGCAACGGTATGATGATAAACTGGTTTGTAAGTCAGATTGCTTAATAAAGAGGAGAATTCTTCTCAAGGATTGATGGAATGACACTAACTCATGGGGACCACTGTTAAGTACACAGAAGTTAATGTAAGGAAAGATCTTCATTGAGGTAATCACATAAACGGAATTGTAAATAATGGTTACAGATCTCTTCATATGGTTATGAGGGTATTTAGGGGTTGCAGTAAAAATGTAAAGTACAGAGCGTTTAATTCGCTGGTAAGACCCCAATTAGAGTATGGTTCTAGTGTATGGGATTCTCACAAGGACTACTTGAAATGAGAACTAGCAAAAAGTCAAACGAAAGCAGCACGTTCGTTCTGGGTGATTTCCAACAAAAAGAGTGGCTGATTAATATTGAATTTTTATGACCACATTGTAATCAAAATCGACTTTCAAACATATTAGGTCGTGTTACTTACATATAGTACAGAACAAACATGGCCAACCGGACACCAGTGGGATCCGAACCCACAATATCCCGATTTCCGGGCGGTTGCTCGGCCATTGAGCTATGGTGGCCCTGGTCATATTTGTTCACTTGGAAAGGATCTAAGCTACGAGTCTGGCACTACATCTCTTCAACGCGTACTGTATGTACTTAACACGATCTAATAGCTTGAAAGTCGTTTTCGATTTTAAGGAAAGAGTAGTGTTACGAAAAGGTTCCAAACTTTGGATGGGAATACTTGGAAGTAAAGAGACGAGCTGCTCGACTAAGTGGAATGCTTCGAGATGTCAATGGAGAGATGGCTTGGAATAACATTAGTAGACGAACAAGCTTGAGTGTGATTTTTAAAAGTAGGAAAGATCATGAAATGAATATAAAGCTGTAATTGAAGAGGACAAATGTCGGCAAATACTCTTTTATAGGAAGAGTAATTAGGAATGAAATCATTTATCAAGGGAGATGTTTGATAAATTTCCAAATTCTTTGTTAACATTTAAGACAAACCTAGGTAAACAACTGATAGGGAATGTGCCGCGAGGGCGACAGCCCGAATTCCAGACCAATGGTGAATTATCCTGGCAAATATATATATATATATATACATACATACATACATATACATACATACATACATACATACATTATCATTATAGACTGTTATGCCTTTCAGCGTTCAGTCTGCAAGCCTCTGTGAATTTACTAAACGTCGCCACAATCCTCGATTTGCAACTAGTGTTGTGGCCTCATTTAGTTCTATATCCCTTATCTTTAAATCGTTAGAAACCGAGTCTAACCATCGTCGTCTTGGTCTACCTCTACTTCTCTTATCCTCCATAACAGAGCCCGTTATTCTCCTAGGTAACCTATCCTCCTCCATTCGCCTCACATGACCCCACCACCGAAGCCGATTTATGCGTAAAGCTTCATCCATCGAGTTAATTCCTAAATTAGCCTTTATCTCCTCATCCCGAGTACCCTCCTGCCATTGTTCACACCTGTTTTTACCAGCAATCATACTTGCTACTTTCATGTCTGTTACTTCTAACTTATGAATAAGATATCCTGAGTCCACCCAGTTTTCGCTCCCGTAAAGCAAAGTTGTGCTGAAAACAGACCGATGTAAAGATAGTTTCGTCCGGGAGCTCACTTCCTTCTTACAGAATACTGCTGATCGCAACTGCGAGCTCACTGCATTAGCTTTACTACACCTTGATTCAATCTCACTTACTATATTACCATCCTGGGAAACCTAAATACTTGAAATTATCGACCTGTTCTAGCTTTGTATCACCCATCTGACATTCAATTCTGTTGAATTTCTTACCTACTGACATCAATTTAGACTTCGAGAGGCTAATTTTCATACCATACTCATTGCACCTATTTTCAAGTTCAAAGATATTAGACTGCAGGCTTTCGGCACAATCTGTCATTAAGATCAAGTCGTCAGCATACGCCAGACTGCTTACTACTGTAAGTTTCCTAACTGTCTGACTAATTTTACAAACATATAAAACTGCATTTAAAATTGAAAATCTGAATATCTGCATTTAAAATGGAAATTATGAAAATTAACATTCATTAAATAAAATACACACTCGTCGAACCTTGTACTCTCACTTACTTGTTACCTGCTTACACATACGTTATTTGAAGGGCGCCAGCTGTCACTCAGTACAGCAATAATAGAATGAGACTCTTGACTATCTCTAGAGCGTGGGATAATAAGCTTACTTTTGACAACATACCATATATGTTCTGGGAAAAGGAGATTGGCGTTCGGTTTCCCCATTAATTTTGAGGTTAAGATATTTTACTGTAATTGAAATAAAACTATGAATTCGTTTGATAGAACAAAATATATTCTTTAAATAATATATAAAATAGTGAGTCTTGTGGCGATAAAACCGATGAGAATATGAAATTATGACATTGCAACTGAAAGAAACTAGGCATGAATTTGAATTCTTCTTGACCGGACATTTAACAATTTATACGAAATATTTCCCTCACTGATTCACTTGACTGTACCTTCAACACTTTAAGTGTAATTACGACGTAATCCATTGATCTGGTGTTTACTGTAGATGTGTCACGCCTAACTTGGTGATACATCCTTGTGACTGCTTCTTCTCCATATCATCTGACTTCTTTGTAAGTCAATATGGTATTACCTCTTGACAGGTCCAGGGTTGCCCTCTCTGACTTCATGGTAAGCCCTTGCGTCCGTGTCTTCCACTAAGTGACGGACCAACTAACTTTTGGCCTCACTCTCTCAATGACCAAAGATTAATGGCTCACTGAGTCTGCTCCATCTCTCGTTCACACTCGTTCACTGACCAACTAAGGCCTCTTGATCTAGTAGACTACTTCACTGTACGGCATCCGTATAACTAATGACTGACGCTACAATATGCACCCACCTTTTATAGACGTTGGTTGACACAGCTACGTAATCTCCAGAAATAACAATGACATACTCCCACCTACGCGACAGATATTACATACAGTGGTGAAATAGCCCGGAGGCGGCTGACTCTCTGAGCGCATATTCTAAATAAATACGATGACATAGCCATGGCGCGGCGATGACTTGGCAGAATCGCCACTAATCTTGCACAATGTCCCAACGTCACACCCAATCTCTGATATATACAACAATTCTCACTGTACAGGTATTGAGTGTTACTCTACACATACGTATATATGCATACATCTAAGTACAATCTTGCAAGCAACAGGCAATTGCAAAATCGAATTAAATAAGACTGATAATTACAATAATAGTAACAATATCACAGATAACATAATAATAATACTGACATAATAATAATAATGATAATAATAATAATAATAATAATAATACAGATAAAATCATACAATAATAAAATACAGATATCATCTTGTAACGGGATTTGAACCGTTACACTACATTTCCACCTAACTGAATCCCTCCCTGCCATTTTATATCTTTCAGCAGATGATCCATGTAATCTACGAACAGCAAAGGTGAAAGATTACAGCCTTGTCTAACCCCTGTAAGTACCCTGAAACAAGAACTCATTCTACCATCAATTCTCACTGAAGCCGAATTGTCAACATAAATGCCTTTGATTGATTTTAATAACCTACCTTTAACTCCATAGTCCCCCATAAACACAACTGCCTATTCCTCTCGTAGCATTTTTCAATTACCTGGCACATACTGAAAATCTGATACTGACAGCCTCTCTGTGGTCTGAAACCACACTGGTTTTCATCCACCTTCCTCTCAACGACTGATCGCACTCTTCCTTCCAAGATGCCAGTGAATACTTTGCCTGGTATACTAATCAATGAGATACCTCGATAGTTGTTGCAATTCTTCCTGTTCCCGTGCTTATAGATAGGTGCAATTACTACTTTTGTCCAATCTGAAGGTAACTTACCAACACTCCATGCTAGTTTTACTACTCTATGAAGCCATTTCATCCCTGCCTTCCCACTATACTTCACCATTTCAGGTCTAATTTCATCTATTCCTGCTGCTTTATGACAATGGAGTTTATTTATCATCCTTTCCATTTACTCAAGCGTAATTTCACCAACATCATTTTCCCCTTCCCCATGAGCTTGGCTGTTCGCAACACCACCAGTATGATTTCCTTTTACATTGAGAAGATGTTCAAATTATTCCCTCCACCTCTCCAGTGATTCCCTGGGATCTATTATGAGTTCACCTGAATTACTCAAAACACTGTTCATTTCCTTTTTCTCTCCCTTCCTAAGATTCTTTATTACTGTCCGGAAAGCTTTCCCTGCTGCTTGACCTAGCCTTTCCAGGTTATTACCAAAATCTTCCCACGACTTCTTTTTGGATTCAAGAACTATTTGTCTCGCTCTGTTTCCTTCATCTACGTAAAAATCCCTGTCTGCCTCTGCCCTTGTTTGGAGCCATTTCTGATAAGCCTTCTTTTTACGTTTACAGGCTGCTCTCACTTCATCATTCCACCAAGATGTTCGCCTTATCCCATCTTTACACACAGTTTTTCCTAGGCATTCCCTTGCTGTTTCTACTACAGCATCCCTGTATGCCACCCATTCACTTTCTATATCCTGAACCTGCTTACTGCCCACTGTTCGAAATTTCTCGTTAATCATATCCATGTTCTTTTGTCTAATTTCCTCCTAATGAAGATTTTCTACCCTTATTCGTTTTCAGACAGATTTCACTTTCTCTACCCTAGGCCTAGAGATACTTAATTCACTATAGACCAGATAGTGGTCTGTATCACTCAAAATCCCCGGAAAACTCGTACATTCCTAAAAGATTTCCTGAATTCAAAGTCGTTTAAGATATAGTCTATTATGGATCTGGTACCTCTAGCCTCCCATGTATAGCGGTGAATAGCCTTATGCTTGAAGAATGTATTCGTAACTGCTAAACCCATACTAGCACATAAGTCCAGCACACGCTTCCCATTCCCATTAGCTTCCATATCTTCCCCACATTTGCCAATCACCCTTTCGTATCCTTTTCTATTCCCAACTCTCGCATTGAAATCGCCCATTAGCACTATTCTATCCTTGCTGTTGAACCTGACCCCGATGTCACTCAATGCTTCATAAAACTTGTCAACTTCATCCTCATCTGCACCCTCACATGGTGAATACACGGACACAATTCTAGTCCTAATTCCTCCAACTGCCAAATCTACCCATATCTTTCGCTCATTTACGTGTCTAATAGAAACTACGTTGCGTGCAATGGTATTCCTGATAAAAAGCCCTACCCCAGACTCTGCCTTTCCCTTTCTAACACCCGTCAAGTACACTTTATAATCTCCTATCTCTTCCTCGTTATCTCCCTTTACCCGAATATCACTTACTCCTAGCACATCCAGATGCATCCTCTTTGGTGACTCAGCCAGTTCTACTTTCTTTCTTCCATTAGCCCCGTTAATGTTGATAGCTCCCCATCGAATTCCATTTCGTTCGCCAAGTTGTTTCCAAGGAGTCCCTCGCCTGTCAAATGGGAGTGGGACTCCGTTACTCCCATAGGTCCGAGACTTGCTTAAAGTGTTCTGAGCTCAGTAAATTCATGAAGCAGGATGCTACCCTACTTGCACATAGTCCAAGTGAGAATCTCTCCTCTAACGGGTTATGGACCACCGGTGAACTGTATAGTCCTAGCCGCCTGAGCACAAGGAGGGTCATGAATCAGAATATGTCCGAGATGCCCGCTCCCATTCCATAGCAACTGGTATCCCGACTCTCAGGACGACTTACTAGGCCACTCAGCCGTTGCCCATGGTTCACGAACTAGGACGTGACTACAGTAACCCACAAACATGATGCAAATAAATAAATTCGTTCCCATTCTTGCACCTGACTGTTCTAACCCAAATACACTATTACTAGTAACACCATTGCTTAAGGAATAGTATTAAAATAATAAGAAGAATTTTGATAATATGTATAAAATAATCTAATATAGTAATATTAGTAATAAAAATCTTAAACAAATCAAGTATACTGTACCAGAAACGCTGGCCCAGAATTAGTTTCGAAATATTTCAAATTATATAATACCAACGAGCAGCCGGCTACAGCGAACATGTGGCGAATGACGTAGGAGCCAACTCCAACTCACCAAGGCTGTTACATCACTCGTCGAATTTTTGACACATTCTACCCTTAACAACTCGTACATTGATTACGATACGAATATGCGTGCGAGTAACACCACCGTACACCCCATTTTAACGCCTACAATACTGCCAAGTTTCATTCAAATCTACCACGGATTAAGAAAGTTATTCAAAGAATGAAGCAGCTGCAGTCTCCGCGCCTCCAGTACAAAAGAGACGCGAGAACAGAACACAAATCAGTCTTGTCCTACAGTCGAACCTGTACGGTTGATGGCTGGAGATTTTCATTGCTATGATACGTCGAAGTTATAGAGTAGAAGTCTTCGATACTCTGCAGAAATAATGGTGAGAACACATACTTAATATTTCTCTGTCTACGAACTTAGCCGTGTACTTCGCGAGTGCGATACTTAGAACATATTCAAGTGACTAAAATCCTGTGTACCAGAACTTACAATTCTTACGTTCATGAACTGTTCATCGATAATTAAAATTTTCACGAATAAAACTTTGAAATACTAGTAACTTTCTTAACTTGACAGCGCTAGTCTGAACTCAGGACGTTGTGTGAACAAAATCGATTTTAACTATTCCGAAATTCAGTAAACAATATTATTCCACGTCTTTAAACACAATCCTGCAAATAATCGGGACTAATTTCTCTCAATAGTTTGCATTTTAACAGTGTCGTATATAAATGTAAAAGTGTGTGTAAACGGGACTAATTTCACACGTTAGGCATTTTACTTCTCACACCCAGTTGAAGTGATTGTCATTTAACTCAGTATGAATAATATTCCTATGGCTTCTAGAAGTGTTAATTTCAATGAATAAACTCTCGAAATAACTGTAAACAGAATCAAACAGATCTTGAAATCCTGGAGGACCCGATGAGCTTTTACTTCCTCAATTCTCCAAACATTAAGAGCAAAAATTGCCTTTGTTTTTTTAGCGTGTGCTTAATTTCATAAGTCCAAGTGAAATTAGGAAGTGTGCAGATTGATTCCATTAACATTCGGCTGCAAAAATCTTGTTTTTCGTCTCAAATCAGAAACTAGTGCAGTTCACTTTAGAGAATTGTCTCGTTATTGATTCCATTGACATTGAACACGAAATAGGAGCAGTTCTT
The DNA here is from genome assembly GCF_040414725.1 of Anabrus simplex. Taxonomy (NCBI): domain Eukaryota; kingdom Metazoa; phylum Arthropoda; class Insecta; order Orthoptera; family Tettigoniidae; genus Anabrus; species Anabrus simplex. Next base: position 293,051,245 of record NC_090268.1, on the reverse strand, counting down.
TAATCCTTTCATGGGAACAGTGCAAATAAACCTCCTTACTCGTCCATCCTACAAGTCCAGGGGACTTATACATGTGCTTGCTCCATTATTCCACGTGAGCGAAAAGTGCAACTTGAACCCTGAGACCTTCCAGAACATCTGGAAATTCAAGACCGTTCAGAGCAGCCCTCGAGGAATTGGTACATGGTTCCATGGTGCCGAGAGATGTTCCATGGTGAGGACGGGAGGAGCAGCGGTTCGATGCGGGACATCGCCAGCACCAGGACGGAAGCACATCGTGACTAACTGATCTCCAAGTGTACTGATGTAATATAATCTTGGCTTTGTTTAATGTCAGCAGTTTAAAATAGACATGAACATCATTCGAAGTAAAACCCTCCCACTTTCTGTACCCGCTCCAATTTAATGCACCGAACGCGCCTTGCGTTCATCTTATGCTCTTCAAGCACGAAGTACGTGTATTTCATGGTACAATACGTAACATTCATAACAATATTAAGCTGGATTAACGATACAAATTGTAGCAATCTACAGAGTAGTCACCATGGACCGAGTAAACTTGTTAAAGGGAATGTTGTAGGAAACAAACTGGAGATAGAGACCAGATAGGTACGACTTACACATGTTCAGAAATTGCGAAAAGTTTATAGTAGTACAATAGGGCACATGTGAGTAGATAAAAACTTTATGAAGCGGTCATGAGTTGTGTTGCGCGAGCGTAAATACGTGTAAGTACTTATGTTTCATATGATTTAATCACTAAGACATTCGATCAATAAATCACCTGGCAGTACTGACCCCGATGGCCCTTTAATCTACCAGAAGGGCTGTAGGTTATGAGGTGACGCGTGTTCATCCTGACGAATCCTCTCAGCCACTATTCTTGACTTTCTAAACTAGGGACATCACCTCACCGGCTGATGGCTCCTCGGTTGTAATCACGTAGATTGATTGGACCTCGAAGAAGTCGTCAGATCCAGGTAAAGATCCCTGACCCACCCGCGAATTGAATCAGGGGCCTCCGGCTAGGAGACATGCACAATGCCCCTATATCATGGGACTGGTGCACTAAAACGTTCACGTGCCCAATTTAACGCTGGTGACAAATGTGACTATCAAGTACTGACTACTATCTTAGTTATGCTTATTCCCACCACTCTGTATATAAACAAAATACTACTAGTGTCTGCACTTTGATGAGAACGTTAGAAAGTGACATTTGTATGTCAGTCGTGTCTAGAAAAATACGGAAACGCAATTTAATTTTTTATTATATCTGTCTGTCGATGTAGCCTATGCATGTGGGTGTGTGTATGCATGAATGTATAATATATCGGGTGGTCCACCAGCCCCTTGCGATCCAGTTTTAGGCAACCCTTTACTATAATTCTAAAAGACATCCGTCCCTCTCCCTAAACCGTGGTAATATAACGAGATGTGTGTTTACGGGCTAGAAGACAGCAGTAATCGTAAGCGCCACTATTAATTCATTATGGGTACCACCAATGAACCCGTAAAACAAGTACAGATACGCAGAACATGTACTTTAAAACAGGAGGTGGATGCACAGACCGGGAGCACTGTACTGTATAGGCTGGGAAGTGGGCACCGCAGGTCAAGTGTTGCAGTAGCTCACATGGCAAGCGGGCGGGGTTATATTTGATAGTGGACAGTGCTCGAGGTAGGACGTTCGAATCCCACAAAATATTTTTTTTAAAGCCAGTTGCCTGGGATGTGGTAAGGTTGCATACTTGATAGCTTCCAAGGACTGATTTGTTTATCTAACCCTGTAAAAGACCGTATGTATCGTTGCATTGGACATGGTGCTGCGTTGGACAAGAGGAGATGATGGTCTGTGCCCAGTTAAGTTCGCCACTCATGTTTCAAGCTTCGTAGACAACAGGTTGGACAAAGCATGCCCCATTGGAACGATAACAACATGCGATGGCAGGTAAGTATGTAGCTGCGTGAACTCTCCTCCTTTGAAGCAATTCACAACACAAAGTTTATTCACTGCCTTGAGATGTACTGTATTCCAGCGACGAGTATGTGGATATGTTACTTCTCTATGGAGAAGCTAGACAGAATGCATACCAGGCACAACGCCTGTACCAAGAACGCTATCCGGATACACGATACCCGATGGCAAGACATTTCGGAGTGTGGAAAGACGCCTGCGGGATACTGCATCCCTGGGAGGAACACAGACTGTTCGAAGTAATCCCGTGACACCTGCTGATAATGAACAGGTCGTGTTTGACGCTATCGGGCGTAACCCTCATACTAGCACACAGGCCATTGCACAGGAGACGTACATAAGCCGACCGTCTGTTATGCGGATATTGCATACTCTTACCATGCGCACTTACACCAGGAGCTCCATGGTCATGATTTCTACACGCCGGTGGCATTCTGTCAATGGATCCTACAACATGTGGACACTGATCCTGCTTTTCTAGCAAGTCTCTTATTTACGAACGAAGCGCGATTCCACAACAATGGAACCGTTAATCGCCATAATATGCATTACTGGAGTATGGATAATCCCCATTTGGTGCGACAGACAGCTTTTCAGGTACAGTGGGGCGTGAATGTATGGTGTGGAATTATGGGTGATCACCACATCAGTCCCCACTTCTTTGAGGGCCTTCTGACCAGCCAATGCTATCAGCGGTTTCTCCGAGATAAACTACCACCGTTTTTGGAACACGCGCCACTCCTTGACCGCTTCAGGATGTGGTTTCAACTTGACGGAGCTCCACCCCACGTGGCGTTGGTCATCCGGAACCATCTCCATACGACGTATCCTTATAAATGGATAGGAAGTGGAGGACCTGTCCCCTGGCCCGCCAGATCGCCCGATCTTATGCCCCTGGAATTTTTCTGTGGGGCCATTTAAAACAACTGTTATATGTACAGGAGCCGGCCAGTCCTTGTCACCTTAGACAGCTCATCACCGAGGCATGCCGATCCGCTTCGCGAGAGATGTTGCAACGGGCCAGACGGTCCTTACAACATCGCGCGCAGTTCTGTATCGACCACAGAGGTCGTCAGTTCGAACAGGTGCTGTGTTAAACGACCTGGATAACTGAAATCCTGTCATATGTTTCCTAGCCTCTATCAACCCAGCCCCATAACAACGGCCCGTTTCAGGGCCCAATAAACAAATCAGTCTGAAGAATACCGGTATTAAGTATACAACCTTGCCACATCCCAGGCAACTGGCTTAAAACAATACTTGCATGGGACTTGAATCTTCTAACTCTCGAGCTCTGTCAACTACCACACATCCTACCGCGCACTTGCCATGTGAGCTACTGCGACATTTCACCTACGGTGTTCACTTCTCAGTCTATACATTACCGTGCTCCCGGTCTGTGCGTCCACCTCCTGTTTCAAAATATATGTTCTGCGTATCTGTACTCGTTTTACGGGTTCATTCGAGTTACCCATAATGAATTAATAGTGGTGCTCACGATTCCTGCTGTCTTCTAGCCCGTAAACACACATCTCGTTATACTACCCCGGTTTAGGGAGAGGGAACGCTGTATTTCAGAATTGTAGTAAATGTAGATGGATGCATAAAACTGGATCGCAAGGGGCTGGTGAACCACCCGGTATGTATACCGAGCGAGTTGGCCGTGCGGTTAGAATCGCACAGCTGTGCGCTTGCATACGGGATACCGTGGGTACGAATCCAATCGTCGACATCCCTGAAGATGGCTTTCCGTGGTTTCCAGTTTTCACACAGGTGCTGTGCCTTAATTAACTCCACAGCCGCTACCTTCTCAATCCTAGGCCTTTCCCATCCTTCCACTGCCGAAAACCGATGTGTTAGTGCGACGTTAAACAAATAAATAAGAAAGGACTGTATATGTATGTGTGTATGAATGGATGAATGAATATCGGTATTTAAGGCCAAGGGAGAAGCACTTTACTCTGGGCTACAAATAATGTTATTCATGTTACGTGAAATAGTACTTCGAAGGAAGGTCTAAATATTCATTCTCAAAATATTTCGGTTGACGCTGGTCTTATCGATACATGCTACATAAGGAAAAAATGTATAAAACAAAATTGCCTATCTTATGCGCTGTAAGATGTGATCCTACAATTAATAATAACGGCGGCATTCAAAATTGTGCATTTCTTAAATGTTTCATGCGTCCTACAGTTATTAATATGAATATTACTGAAGAATCTTTTGTAATTAGGTGGAAGCAATAGTAACTACTGATCTTTCATACCTCAGACATTTTTATTGTAGTAGCAAGTTTATCGGTCCCGATACTTGAATGCACTGTGTATCCTAAAGTGGGCCTTGAGTGTGTCTACATAACGTGCGATCTAGGGAGTTACCTCGCTGAGTGGAACAGCCTGTCTGTCTGAATATTGGCGGGGAAGAAGTAGGGAGATTTAATTATCAAGCTGCGGTAACGGTGTGTCTCTGTACTGGAAGAGATCATTGAGATATTATGCACACACACACACACAAAATAGAGAGTACCGGGCGAGCTGGCCGTGCGCGTAGAGGCGCGCGGCTGTGAGCTTGCATCCGGGAGACAGTAGGTTCGAATCCCACTATCGGCAGCGCTGAAAATGGTTTTCCGTGGTTTCCCATTTTCACACCAGGCAAATGCTGGGGCTGTACCTTAATTAAGGCCACGGCCGCTTCCTTCCAACTCCTAAGCCTTTCCTGTCCCATCGTCGCCATAAGACCTATCTGTGTCGGTGCGACGTAAAGCCCCTAGCAAAAGAGTGTGAAGCGTGTGGCGCTCTTTTAAGCGAAGTCTGTCGAACCGTGTGTGTGACGGTGTCTCATATACCTCGGATTTGTAGGCGGTAGTAAGTTAGAATGCAAAGTAATTTGGTTTGTAGGAAGTGTCATGCAACACGTTGTACCATAATGTAGGAAGAGTAGCATAAATTCAGGGAGTTCTATAGGCTGTACCCCTAATTTCTATGCAAATCTCATAGCATAACCGTTGCACAGTGTAGGGTATAATTGTTACTGGCTTAAGTAAGTTTGCATTCTAACCTACCAGCACCTAATAATCCGTACTCTACGTCATAATCAACGTAGTGGAGTGCACAGATACAGCTCATACACAGATTCTGAGTACATTCTCACTTACCCCCTAACTAGGGTAACAAACACATAACAGAAGAGACACCATATTAAGACTGTATGAAGCATTTTTATACCAGCTTAAAAAAATACATAATATTGTTACTATTACTGTATATCCTACGTAATACTCCTCTTACGGTTATCGGAGACTGTGAGGTGCCGGAAACTTAACTCAAAGGAGTTTTCTTATGTGCCAGTAAATCTACCGATACTAGGCTGGAGTACGTTATTTGAGCAGTTGCAAATTCTACCGGACTTAGCCGGGATCAAACCCACCATCCTTGGCTAAGAAAGCCCGCACTCTATCAAACGAGTCAATCATCCCGGTCTGCTTGACCACAGTGTGCCTGCAATTCAATAAATAAAAGCTTCTTTTTAAGATCCGGTATAAGATCCCTTGTTGTCGTGAGAAATATATTAGGAAACGTTCAGCCTCTTTCTGACCTTTTCTTTTATTGGCTATCTGATTTAACGTAACTCTAACAAAACTGACTCTGGGATAGAAACTGGCTAGAACTGGGACAGTAGCGTCCGTTGTCTGAATTAAAGCTGACGTTGAGTTTCGAACCCGCTCTTTCCCAAATGGAAGGATACAGGAACCCGAACCATACTGTATAGCCAGATCGCACGTTGGAAAGTTTCTATGACAATAGGAAAGGCGAAAATGGACAGGCTATATTATCGCGCTTTAACTCCAGTTCACTTTGTATGCACAGATTTCCATAGATACAACAATAGCACAGGTGAACAGCCAGATTTTACTCCTTTCTAAACACAGGAGGCGATGCCATTGTCTTATGAAGAGATTTAACAGCATTCTTTCGAACTCGCATCCTAGACTACAGAAGATTGCTCGAATACGGAACATGAGAGCATCTCTTACACTAACAAGATGTTGGTGCTAATGACCACAGAATCCCTTCCTGGTGTAACAACAGATTGCGTTTCAGAAGTTACCCAGCTTACCCAATGCCATGATATGAGAGAGCAATAATACACTACACGAAGCCTGTTTAGAACAGAAGACGCCCGCAGCATCATAACCATGGACACTTATCCAATATCGTCCTGGCTCCTCAACTCCAAGAAGCTGACCCGATATCGCATATCGATATGTCCGACCCCGGGAAGTATTGATCTCGTGAGCTGGAAGCAATAACTTGTTCTACATGTTTCCCAAAGCACAAGTTGGCCAACTCCTAACTTACTCAACCTCCCAACTTGCCTCGATATACACAAGATCTTCCCGTGTGGTTACATATATGAAGAGTGCTTTACAAGCTGCGTTATAGCCTATTCGGGGCATCAAGACACAGAAGGTATCTAACTATGAAATATTAAACTGAACGTTCCGGAGATCACTTACGGTTATCAGCATAGATAACCTGAATCAAAATATACTCCTCTGATTGCTAAAGTTTTCTTCTTCTACATCAGCCAGTATTCAAGTACCTGCTGTGATCAACAACTGGATAGAGCCTAAGGAAAGTCTTCCATGTTGACACCAGGAGAAGTGGACAGTATGGAAAGCCCGTAACAGACTCCGCACAGAAATTGGCAGAACAAAAGTAAATTTGTGGAAGTGGGGTTTCTCAAGTGATTCATCACTTTGTGATTGCGGAGAACAGCAGACGATCCAACATCTATCAGTGTGTTTTATGTCCTTCAATGTGCACTATGAAAGACTTGACTGCAGCCTCCCCCAATGCTACTGACGTCGCCCAATACTGGGCAAAAATTATCTACCCCTTGAACTATTGCTTTATCTGTGACTGTATAATAGAGCTGTATATTTGTATAGTAGGAATGTAGATATCATGTTTTTTTTAATATGACTGTATAATAGACCTGTATATCTGTATAATAGGAATGTAGATATCATATTTTTGTTAATACTGTGACTGTATAATTGACCTGTATATTAGTATAGTAGGAATATAGATTCATGTTTTTTTAATACTGTGACTGTATAATAGACCTGTATATTTGTATAGTAGGAATGTAGATATCATGTTGTTTTTTTAACATCTGCAAGTAAGGTTGATACTTTTGACATGAATAAAGAAAGAAAGAACACCTGGGAAAATACATACTTTATTCTACACATGTAAATAAAATAGTTTGTTGAGTAGCATCATATCAAGGAAGATCATGTACGTTCTGCACGAACAATTTTTCTTCTTCTTCTACTATTCTTATACCTTGGTGGAATCGTGGATGCGAACTGGCTACACATAATAATAATAATAATAATAATAATAATAATAATAATAATAATAATAATAATAATAATAATAATAATAATAATAATAATAATAATAATAATAATAATAATAATAATAATTGTACCGGGCGGTACACCTCCACGCCGCTAATTTAAAATGTGCGCCAATTGAAACTCCTCTGCTGGAGGAAGTCTGAACTTTATCTACGGTATTAATTTTCAAGTTTCTCAGAAGATGTCACTACGTGGAAAGTTTGGAGTTTTTGAACTGTGCCACTTTTGATGTATTTTTGTTTTACCGGTAGTAAGAAGTGTGAACTTTCTCTTCTAGAGGACACTACTGAAAAACTACAATGGTGCACCCTAGTGCGATGTGAAAGAACTGTTTTTTGGAGAAATTTTTATTTCAAAAGTTTGTTTCTAGTTAAATTTCTTTCTGTTATTGTTTAAGTTGGCTGTATACCCCTCTCTTTCCCCTTGTTTTGTATTTAGCCAATCCCGAATTTCTTTAATTAATTTCTGACCAATCTGATGTATCTTCCCCCAACTTGAATATGCTGCTTATCCCTAACCAATAAAGTTTTGGTGGGAGGGTGTTCTCATTCCAAAAACGCCTCGAACTTTCCGCGAGAGTATATAAACTGCTGATTTTTGGGTCTCTGCGCCACTTCTGTTCCATCTTTTAGTGTGTAAAGTACATAGCAGGGGGCGGGAAGCGCCTCTTTCTTCGGCAGCGGTCAACAACAAGGTAATGGCCGATTAATAACTTCTTTCTTTGCTAGCTCAGCAGTTTAACTCTCGGGGCGGGTCCGAAGTTTTTCCATAATGTAACCTTCCTTAAAATGTAAAGACCCTTGGTATCTATTCTATCTTTAAACTGCATATCGGGATGGAGAGTGCTTAACCCTCTCGAGCTCCCACTCGTATTGTTTGAGGTGAACTTATTTTTTCTCAACCTATTCTTCTTTAACGTAATGTAAATTGTTCCTTTCTAAAGTCACCTCTTTAGTATGGGATTAGCCCCTGCATTAATGGCCTAGTGCCAAGTAGGTTTTAAACAAATGTATTAGGAGTGCAGGTCGCCTCCTCTCAAGTGGTTATTTTAGAGGTCATGTAATTAACCTTTTTTTCTTACTTAATAGACCTCAGTAGGTTGGGTATTTTACCCCTGTATCTATGTCCTTAGAGGACAACTTGAAGGTGGAGTTTGGTATGGCCTTTAATAGGCTTAATGTTGAGAGCGAGTGGCTCTTTCTCGAAAATTGAGTGTTGTATGCCTCGGGGAGGCTTTTCTGTGTAATTTGGAGCAAGTGCTCCTGAGCATGAATGGGGTTTTCTGCCCCTCTGTTAAAACTTATTTTGGAGTAAGGTTGGGCTGATTGCCCAAGAATTGTGAAGTCGGCGCGCGAAGCCCAAATCCGGTAAATATTGTAACTACATTTTGTTGCCTTGCTACTCTGTACCTGCCATGCTTGTTATTTCTTTATTTTGGAAAGAAAATATAACCTTGTTAATTTTACATGAACTCTAATTTCGTAGCTTGAGACCCGTTCACACCCGCACCTTCTTTCACCTCTAACTACCGCAAAAACACGGTAACAATAATAATAATAATAATAATAATAATAATAATAATAATGATAATAATAATAATAGTTTTACGTCAACCCAACTTCTTGTACTACTACTTTTACCGCAGTTTTTCTCACACCCTTGTGGGTTACGTGTACATATATGGACTTGGCCCAGTTACACGGCAAGATGACCGCCGTGATGCCAACCCCATATGGAAGGAGGTATTCACCTATTGTGTGTGTGTGTGTGTGTGTGTGTGTGTGTGTGTGTGTGTGTGTGTGTGTGTGTGTGTGTGTGTGTGTGTGTGTGTGTGTGTGTGTGTGTGTGTGTGTGTGTGTGTGTGTGTGTGTGTGTGTGTGTGTGTGTGTGTGTGTGTGTGTGTGTGTGTGTGTGTGTGTGTGTGTGTGTGTGTGTGTGTGTGTGTGTGTGTGTGTGTGTGTGTGTGTGTGTGTGTGTGTGTGTGTGTGTGTGTGTGTGTGGTGGATAGTGCGGTGTGCTGTGTTTGAAGGAAGAGGTATGTGTTAAAGCTAACAGGTATACACAGCCAGAAGAATTACCCAGGTGCGACTAAAATACCCGACCCCTATACAGAATGATGTCACTGTATAATAAATGACATCCTCTGAATATAGATTTATTTCAAAATAAGAAATCCGAATTTTTCAAAATCTTGTAAGTATTTATTACACATAATTAGCTAGATGAATGATGCCATGTTGCCTATTTTTCTTTTGCTTTTATTCTTCTTTTTATTGTATTCTTTATCTTTATCACTGCTGTTATACTGTAGTTAGGTAACTTTATTTCATACTCGATTTTGTGATTATCTTATTTCTTGTATTTTTCTAATTATATTTCATATTAGAAGTTATGAGCAAATATTGTAATTGGGCTAACGTCTGTATATTTGCATAAAATAAATAAATAAATAAATAAATAAATAAATAAATAAATAAATAAATAAATAAATAAATAAATAAATAAATAAATAAATAAATAAATAAATAAATAAATAAATAAATAAATAAATAAATCCTCTGACCGGAATATCTGAACGCCAATTATTCAGCCATCCAGACACCACATTAATGCACTCATACAAAAAATTGGGAAGTTGAACAATTTTGTCTTTGTGCTCTCCTAGTTCTTTTCCAAAAGGTCGAGATCATTTTTGCCAAAATCGTAGGTCCTATAATAAGAGATTTTTGCATTCATTTCACCGTAAAAGTACGGTATTACTTATCAGATAATCCGCATGTTTAATAGAGCTAGTGATAGGTGGTGTAGTGGCGGTTATTGAATTAAGAAGAAATACAACTGGGCAACTATCCTCCATTAACACTAATCAAAGGGAAAGTGGAAGGGGCCAACCCTTTGAAAAATGAATTTATCAGCTACAGTAAGAAAAGGGTTACGAAAGGGGAGAAAATGAAAGACTCCCTAGTCCTTGTCACAGATTGACAAGTTTTTGGTGTTCCTGTACTTTGGACTGAATAGATGCCACGGATTGATGTCTTTGGTATTCCTGTACTTTGGACTGAATATTCGTAAACCTAACACCGGGGTCTAGAAAGGACAAGAGTTAACCAAGGGAGGTCTGATAAGATAGATGAAATTGAGGAGCCTGACAGAAGTGGAAGCAATGTCAGGACTCAGATAAGAGCCCCGTGGTCGACAACCAACGCTCCCAAGTTAAGGCCACTGGTGACCCATTTCAGTCGTCTCTTACGAAAGTCAGGGGATGTCGTGTGCGTTATTCTACTGTCTAGAGGAGGAGGAGGAGGATCTAGTGATAGAAATCTCGAACACATTTAAAACTACGCCTTCGTAAACATAATACGATTTTAAACTTGATCTAGACTTTGTATCGATAACTGAAACCAAGAACTGCCTAGACCGTTAATGCATGGAATAACATTTTTAGCAATTCCGAAATTCTACTGCAGGCAGACATAATACATCTTTTGCATAATTACATTGTGAATTTCAAGTCAAGTAACCCTTAAAACGTAGTTTGACATACAGGGTAGTGCACTAGGATTTAATTTCGTAAAGCCTCAATAATATCTACGGAATGTTTATTAAAACAACGACTGGCTTCACTGTTAAGTAAAAAACCTTTAGTATTCCTAGCAACACTGTTTGTTGCTGTTATGATAGAAACTCAATACCAGTAAATGGGAAGTCCAAACACTTTCCAGCTGTGGATATATTGGTATGTGTTATTGAATATTGCCATTTAAACCTTGATACGGTTGGCTTGTTTGTGGAGTGTTGAGTGCTGATGCTAACGTGGGCGATGTGTTTGACTACTGTGTTTACCCTTTCATTTCACTCGCTCGTTCGTTCGTTTTTCTACCAGGTTGTGCCAACATAATTCGTTTCTACATTGACGCCTACGTTCCCTGACCGAACAGGTACGTTCGTTATTCTTTTGTAATTATGCAGTAGCAATGTAATATCGAAGAGGAAAAATCTATTAGTTATTTTAACGGGGAAATATCTACATAATTATGTGGCGTATAATATTACAGCCCAGGACAATGTAGTCCTTGTAAGGCAGATCCTATGACAAGAGTGGGCGGAGACTGCCATGTATGGGAAACTGCGTGTTTTTGTAGTGAAACATAGCGTTTCGCGAATTGCAGGACTACTGCGAACAGAAAAATCCCCTAGTTCTCGAAACAAAGAAATTCAACTTTTGCAATTCAAATCCTGTCGGGAATCGATTCCGGGGTTCCGAGACCCGAAGAACAAGACATTGATCACTCCGATACCGATCCGGACATAATGTGACAATTCTGTGTTCTCCATAGTCTCTGACAAAATTTCATTAACTATTTTGATAGTCAACGTACGGTATATTCCAACAATTTTCTTTTCGCTTTGATCTGTTAGGTATCAAATAATTTCAAAAGTGATAAAAAATATAATCATAAAATCACAGTTGGAGTGCTAAGAAATAATTGGAGAAGTAGTTTCGGGGCGAAGTCAGCAGCCGAGAAAGGAGATAATGAAGAAGTGATAGAAGGTAGAAAGCATGATTAGAATTAAATCATACAATTTTTTCAAGCGACTCGCTGATCACGAAAGGCTCCTTCTTTTTTCTTTACAATCTTGCTTTACGTGGCGCAGACACAGAGAGGCCTCATGGCAATGATGGGATAGGAAAGGGATAGGAGTGGGAAAGAAGCAGCCGTGGCCTTAATGAAGATACATCTCCAGCATTTTCCTGGTGTGGAAATGGGAAACCACGGGAAACCATTTTTAGGGTTGCCGACAGTGGGGTTCAAACCCGCTATGTTCCGAATGTATGCTCTCAGCTGCGCGACCCTAACACCACGGCCACCTGCTCGGTGATAGGTTACTGTTCTTGAGAAATAAACCTGATTCAGGAGTATTTTCGGTGCCATTATCAACATCCGCGAATTGTCGGCAGGCCTTCGTGTTCCTAAAGCCACGGATGATAGGCACAATCAGATGTGAGTTAATCCATATGAGCCATCTACAGCTCAGATACAGCGGCGAGTTTATAAATCCAAGCCACCCCCTCACGTGACCCGATCTGGGAACAGGCTGAGTGATATGCGATGAAATATGTCTCCCGAGAAGTAAGTAGCGAGTATCTCATGCGGAATGTTCTTCAGGAACGCCAATTTTGAGGGGAGTTGTTGTACTTGTTTGTTGAAATATAGAAAGTTTCATTCACTTGTAATTGCTGGCAAATGGCCGTATAGAATAATAATAATAATAATAATAATAATAATAATAATAATAATAATAATAATAATAATAATTGAGTTAGGCCTGCGGTTAGGGGCGCACAGCTGTGATCTTGCGTTAGGGAGATAGTGTGATCGAACCCCACTGTCGTCAGCCCTGAAGACGGTTTTCCGTTGTTTCCCATTTTCACACCAGGCTAATGCTGGGTCTGTACCTTAATTAAGGCCACGGCCGCTTCCTCCCCGATCCTAGCCCTTTCCAATCCCATCGTCGCCATAAGTAATATCTACGTCGGTGCGACGTAAAGCCAATTGTATAATAATAATAATAATAATAATAATAATAATAATAATAATAATAATAATAATAATAAAAAACAAATAAACAACCTTAAATCCATCATTATTCAGACTAAGAAAGAGTATAAATATTTCGTAATAGCATTTATTGACTTTAAAAAAGCTTACGACTCTGTTGATAGAGCGGTTCTATTCAATATCCTGCAAGATCTCGGGCTTGAACATAGTACAATAAACATCGTCAAGTGCACCCTAACAAACACCCTATCTAAAGTCAAGTTGAGAGGAAAAATCTCTGACACTTTTGAGATTAAATCAGGAGTAAGACAGGGAAATGGAATCTCACTCATATTGTTTAATTGTGTATTAGAAAAAATAATCCGAGAATGGACGAACACACTCCCTGAAACACGTTTGGGGGTAATATACAGGAAACTCAAAATCAATACCCGAGTGGATTGTATCGCCTTCGTGGATGATGTAGCTATAGCCTACTGGCAGACTAGATTGAAGCAGCAATAGACCAGATAAATACCCTTCAATCCATAGCCTCGAAGACTAGGCTTTAGTTGTCTTGCGAGCAAACAGTGTTCATGAAAAATGACAAATCTGCACCAGAATACCTTATTCCTTGAAACAAGGTCCGTAGAGTCAGATAATATAAATATTTGTGGCAATGGATCAGTGAAGACCTCAAGACCAAGAAGGCATTTGAATAAAGGATTAGGAAACTGCATATTGTATACAATCAATACAGAGAAGTTTACCAGAAGAAATCCATATCCATCAATGCAAGATTAAGACACTTTAACGCTATAATCAGACCTGAGGTCCACTATGCAGCTAAAACCCTAACCATCAAAGAAGTAAATCTCATACAGAAACTAGACGTCAGGGAAAGAAATACCTTGAGAAAGATCTTAGGCCCAAAGATAATAAATGAAGAAAGGTACCTGAGGCCCAACGATGATCTATACATAAAGCAAGAACCTCTAATGGACACATTCGTCAAGAGACGCCTCCAATTCTATGGACACCTTGAGGTATGCATTCACGTTTCGGACCAAAATCTATACTATTTTATCAATGTTTTTGAAATTTTTACAATGAAATACTTGCATTTACGGAATATATTTAAACTATAAAAATTTCACACTTAAGGTACCGTTTCCTAAATAATTGACAAAAACTCCGAAATTTTGCATAAATTTCCAAAAATCATAGCTTTCTGGAAAATAGTTCAATTCCAATTATTTTTGCGCATAATTCATCCTAATAATGCATATAATGTGATGAACTAAACAGAATTTAATAATTCACTGATATCATATTTTTTATAATATATTTTTCATGGCGGTCAAAATTTTAGAATATTTAGATTTGTTTTTTCATTTGGTACCTTTTTATTATAGTCTTATTTATTATTATGTTTAGTTCAGAACATTCTACTTTTAATAAGCTTCAATTTGACATATCAATGTATTCTATAACTTAAAATTTGAAGACGTTATGATTTTTATAATTATGAAAAATCTGGAGAAATTCACTGTGTGGAAAATTGAACTTGAATCTTGGAAGTTTATTTCGGGATTGAAATTGCTTACTTTGGCTAATTAAAACCCTCCTGAGGCATAAGTGCCGGCCCCGTGGTGTAGGGGTAGTGTGCCTACCTCTTACCCGGAGGCCCTGGGTTCCATTCCCGACCAGATCAGGGATTTTTCCTGGACCTGAGGGCTGGTTCGAGGTCCACTCAGCCTACGTGATTAGAATTGAGGAGCTACCTGACGGTGAGATAGCGGTCCCGGTCTAGGAAGCCAAGAATAATGCCAGAGAGGATTCTTCATGCTAACCACACGACACCTCGAAATCCGCAGGCCTTCGGGCTGAGCAGCGGTCGCTTGGTAGGCCAAGGTCCTTCAAGGGCTCTAGTGCCAATGGGTTTGGTTTGGTTTGATGCATAAGTAGGTCCCTCTTATTGTAGTATTTTGTCCTCTTTGAGTCGTTTTCTTCCTGTGAGATACTTTCAGTGGTAACTTCAGCCAGAATCTTGACATGTTCAGTATATACTGCAGGTGCGGACGGTGGAGGTAAATTCAAAATATTCGAAAATTTTCTTGCTTCACTTCCACCACACCCATTGAAGCGCATCCCATACACAAGTCTTCTATTAATTTCATAATCTGACAATTTCCCCTTGATGTACACTGAGGTTCAGATTGAAAATCACTATTACTACACACCAAACTAACAAAAAAAAAAATGCCCAACCTAACCTCTGTTTACAGAAGTTTTTCAGCGATATTGATCCACATTTCATACAGACAGGACATACCAGCAAAGATAACAGTTTTTCTACACATTACACACTAAATGTAATGTTAAAAATACTTGAGAATCACCACAATTACTGTCATAATGCGAAGTAGAAAGTTTTTGACTCGGAAGCACTACTGACATTGGGAAGTTGATTTTTATTGTTCTCATTTTGGACTACTGTCTCAGTAATATTTTTTTTATTCATTGTATACTTATTTCCATAGCAACGGCGCTTTCTTTCATAGCCACTATGTCTATTACTACCCATTATTCACTTAGCAGAAGTTAGTTACTCGATATAAACACAAATAACACAGCACGTGGCATTCATAATTGGATTGCACAGCATTTATGCAAGATTCAACATTCCTTCTCCAGAGATATATCATGTGACAACCACTGCTATCTTTTGGTTCACAAAGGTACTACATGGGAAAACACCAGTGCGATGTATTGAAATGTAATTATGTGGAAAAAACTGCTTGAGTATGGAAAGCTAGTGAATATTAGCACCAGACCACGCCCCCAGAGCAAATAAATCATGAATGCAGTGGTCCATTTAAATGCAATTTACGGCAGTTCTATATGTCTCAGGCCAATGATACTTACATATTTGGAAACTAGAAATTCCAGGCTTTCATTTGACATCAAAAGCTAAATATTGATTATTTTGACCTAAATCGCAATTTCAAACGTGAATACATACCTTGAGAGAATGGACAAGTCAAAACTGACTAACGTCATCCACAGAGCCAGCTCCTGCAAGAAAACATCAACGTGGTACAAGCAAGTTAAACAAGATATTCCATCCTTCAACATCTCTGAATCCCATATCCAGGACAGATAAACTTTCCGAAAAATGTTAAAGGAAGATCCACAGATTAAACATAAGAAAGGGCAGAGACCAAAGAGATCAGAAGCAGCTAAACAAGTACAAAACCAGAAAATGAAGGAGATACAGGCTAGGAAGAAGACTATTAAGAACGTGAAACCAATCCCTTGTTACCTGAAAACCATTTTGGTTAACCTTCTTAGTCAATATGCCGGCCCCGTGGTGTAGGGGTAGAGTGCCTGCCTCTTACCCGGAGGTCCCGGGTCAGATTTCAGGCCAGGTCAGGGATATTTACTAGCATCTGTAAGCAGGTTCGAGGTCCACCCAGCCGACGTGATTACAATTGAGGAGCTACCTGACGGTGAGATGGCGGCTCCGGTCTAAAACCCAAGACTAACGGCCGAGAGCATCCGTCGTGCTAACCCCACGGCACCTCGTAATCTGCAGGTATTTGGGCTGAGCAGCGGTCACTTGGTAGGCCATGGCCCTTCGGGGCTGTTGCGCCATTGTGGGAGGGGGTTCTTAGTCCATAGTTGGTTCATTCGAAGAAATAAGAAAGAAGAATATTAACAATAATAATATTAATATCGTGAGCCTCCGTGGCTCAGACGGCAGCGCGTCGGCCTCTCACCGCTGGATACCGTGGTTCATATCCCGGTCACTTCATGTGAGATTTGTGCTGGACAAAGCGGAGGCGGGACAGGTTTTTCTCCGGGTACTCCGGTTTTCCCTGTCATCTTTCATTCCAGCAACACTCCCCATTCTCATTTCATAGCATCTATCAGTCATTAATAAATCACTTTGGGAGTGGCGACCCCATCGTACTAATATCCTATATCTGCTTCAGTCATTCCATCCCTGACCCGGTCAATGACTGGAAAACAGGTTGTAGGTTTTCATTTTCAACATTAAAATATTTTCAGCGCCATCTACTTTTGTTTATGGTGGATTGGTAGAGCAACCTAGTACAACTTATGACTTGGGCGGGGGTTAAAGGCCGGATAGTCTTTCTGCTTCATGACTTGTTCTATTGATAATTCCATTTTAAGTCTGCGGGATTCGAATCTGCGACACTTGAGTATCAGATTCAGAAACATTGCAAGTACCGAATTTCATAGTAAAGTGAGGTTTATCTGGCTCAGTGATAAAGTTTGACTGGCAGGAAAAGAAATTACTCTCCTTCAAGAGATTCCACTGCTGCAGTAATGAGAAAGATGTGTAAGAATATGCCAACGCTACTCTCGGTCCGGTACTTGATAAATAACGTGCAGTACATAGCGCTGTATTCATACACTCGGCTGCTCTGTTTACTTGGAACTTTATTCCATATGCTCCGTACGAACAAGAGCAGGCTAGGTCGGAAAACTCACGGTCGATATATTTCAATTCTCTTCAGTGCCTGTGATATTCCGGCGTAAAACCTGCAGTTAACTCCCAAACCTTCAAAAATAGCGGAGTAACAGATTCTTCGTTTAGTTATAAGGTAACGAAATATCGGAAGATAAGGCTATGAAATTCCAGTTGTTCGAACCGCACTTAATTTGTAGAAAACTTATAAAGCGACATCATATTTTTCTTTAATCTTGTGGTGGAAGACCTGAGATCTTCAGCTTTACAAGTATCCAAACCAGAGCGACGATCCATTCCATTTCGAAAGTGTCATCTTTTTACATCTTTTATAGGACGTGCTTTTCCATACAGAAGCCCGAAGAAGTATCGTCAAGTTGCATGACCTGATTTGGGCAATAAACCGAGATCCGAGGTCTGACGGTGAATTTTAACATGAGTAATGTTTTCCATGGTTTTCTTTCACTATTCCTTTCTATAGGTCTAACCAAGTAGTTAAAGTAGTATACGGGTTAATAGAAGGCCATTTGTTAAATTACAGACTGTACAATTTCATTGTCTTGTTGTTGATAATAGTGTTCAAGTCATTTTTTATTAAAGCTACGTGTGAACTCATTTGCCCTTCGAACAGGATTCACTCTTTCAATAGAAGCTGATCCAAGTCCTACCTCTGCATTTAAGAGACTGTTAAGTATTCATCTCCAGTCAAATATCGACACCTTGCCCAAATCGATACATCGCTAGCAGTGCACTACCTGCGATAAACTTGTTTAATGGTTTGAATGACGAATGCTGGAAAACAGGATAGAATGTGTCATTTGAAATGATAAACGGATACTGTACGAAGGAAATATACGGCGGATTTATTGCTCTAAATGGATGATATTCGTAACTGGGTAAACACATACTCAGCTCCGCCCCAGGATTGAACCTAGACCGAAGGGAAATTAGGGTAATACAAATAGCAGCGGCTTTCAAATGAGTTATAATTAACTTCATCTCTTGTGAATTAACCAATATATTACTACATATTTTCTATTATAGTAATAAGGATGGTATCTTTTAAGTTTTTGCACGGATCCTTGGATGAATGGTTAGCATAGTGGCCTTCGGTTCACATGACCCTGGGTTCCATTACTGGACGGGTCGGGGATTGTAACTGTATACCGTTAATTCCTATGGCTCGGAGAATCGGAATTTTTGTTCATCTCAATACACACATTCTTTTACACACAACCACCGCAATAGTAATTACATGCCTTCACATAGGGTTGGTGACAGGTAGGGCATCCGGACGTAAAACCCGGACAAATCTTCGCACGTACCAACCACAAGAAATTGGAAAAGGCAAAGTGCTGGGAAAATTTACATATCACGAAGTCTTTGTTCTCCGTCTTCAGAAGAGATGTTGTACAGTGCTGAGCTGTAACTGTCCTAATAATGCAACAGATTCGAAATAAACTTACTGTTGCTCTTTGAAATGAAATGTCGTATGGCTTTTAGTGCCGGGATATCCCAGGACGGGTTCGTCTCGCCAGGTGCAGGTCTTTCTATTTGACTCCCGTAGGCGAGCTGCGCGTCGTGATGAGGATGAAATGATGAAGACAACACATACACCCAGCCCCCGTGCCATTGGAATTAACCAACTAAGGTTAAAATCCCCGGCCCGGTCGGGAATCGAACTCGGGACCCTCTGGACCGAAGGCCAGTACGATGACCGTTCAGCCAACGAGTCGGACGCTCTATTGATAAATGGGGTAAAGTCTCACGTTCTCTCTTCTGTAAGTTAAAATGTAAGCAATAACAAGATTGCTAGATTAATAAAAGACGGGGTAGGGAAATATAACTGAAAAATTAAATCTTGGGCAATGAGGAAAGCTGAAGAAGACAAAAGAAAACAGACTCGAGATGCGGATGAAGTGAGAGGTAAGTATAAAAAGGGAATGAGAGCAGAAAAGTTAGGAGGAATATAGAGAAGTTTAAATAGACGAGAGGAAGATGAAAATAATAATTTAACTGGTGCAGAAAAGAGAACATCTGACTACAACCTTTATGGACCTTGGTCTACCAAGCAACCACTGCACAGTCCGAAGGTGGTGGTGGTTATTATTGTTTTAAGAGGAAGTGCAACTAGGCAACCATCCTCTATATAACACTAATCGGAGAGAAACAATGGAAGGTATTGGACAAAGAAAGACAAGGGCCACGAAGGGCGTGAAAATTAAGGACTGCCTAACCCTCGGGAACCTAACAGGGTTGGGGTCGGAAAGAAACAAGAGTTGACCAAGGAAGGTCGGATAGCACATATGAAAGGTGCCTGGCACAAGTGAGTGGAAGCAATACCAGCAATACTGCAGTCGCCAACCCACGCTCCAAAGTTCAGAGCCCCTGGGGCCCCCTTTAGTTGCCTCTTACGACAGGTAGGGCACGCCGTGGGTGTTATTATGCTGCTTCCACCCACTGGGTGATAGTCCGAAGGCCTGCAGATTACGAGGCGATGCGTAGTCAGCGCGACGAGTCCACTCGGCCGTTATGCTTGTGTTGTACCCCGCGGACACTTCTCAACGTCATATAGTCCCTCAGTTGTTTTCGTGCAAACTGGGTGGATCTGGAACAACCCTCAGATCCAGATTGAACTTGGGATCTCCAGGTGCATATACTGTACATGATGTACTGTATATACTACACACTTAGTGAACCATTTAGTAATCAGGAGAGTACGAATTTGAGAAACTGAAACGAAGTAGAGACAGTAAAAAATGAAACGGCGTATGGCTTTTAGTGCCGGGAGCGTCCGAGGACAAGTTCGGCCCGCCAGATGCAAGTCTTTCGATTTGACTCTCGTAGGCGACCTGCGCGTCGTGATGAAGATGAAATGATGATGAAGACGACACATACACCCAGACCCCGTACTAGCGAAATTAACCAATTAGCCATGGAGCCGGACAGTAGAGACAATGAAGGAAAGGAAAGAGAATTATTTACTCACATCTTAAATACCTGACAAGCAGGGGGTGTGTGCTTAAC
The DNA here is from genome assembly GCF_040414725.1 of Anabrus simplex. Lineage (NCBI taxonomy): Eukaryota > Metazoa > Arthropoda > Insecta > Orthoptera > Tettigoniidae > Anabrus > Anabrus simplex. Next base: position 293,030,771 of record NC_090268.1, on the reverse strand, counting down.
TGATAGTGATCTTTTTAAATTGTGATTTTTGCGCATTTCGCCCTCCTCCCGTAATGTGTTTCATATGGGTAAGAGCTAGCACCTCGGATCCAAAGACAGGACACGCTGAGCTACTGCCGATTTGTCTGGCTGGTTGAGACGTACATTTATTTCGTGTTCGTTGATGCAAGTCCCAATGGATTGTAATGTTTAGCTAATGCATACCTTGCCGCAAGAACAAGAAGATAATGAATGACGACCCTACACTCCGCATGGAATTTCAGGACGCTAGAGTGATGGATTTTTTATGAAAAGTGGTTTTTCACCTTGTTAGAAAATCTAGTGACATTCACGCATTCTTAAATTCTAACCGAAGGCTCGGTACGACTAAGAATGGTTATTTCCTATTGTGGTTACGGTAAGAAACAGTGGTGTTCATAGATGGAAAATGAAATTGTTGCATTAGGAGAGAGTGTCGTTGACATATCGTCACACAGCTGGTGGGAAATGGTAGTTCGTGGCACTCTCAGTGAAATGGAAACGACGGGAATACTAAAGTACTGCACCTGTTAGTTAAGTCGTTCACGAATTGTATCCGTGAAGATGATGTGGTTATTAGGAAACAGGATACATTTATTATGGTGCTATAAAGAAGTGTGCCTTAGTACTATTTTCAAAATGTAGACGTGGGGTTGGTGCTTCGAGCGGAAACAGAGCTACTGAATAACCTATCACCAGACATAGAGAGCTTGTCACTAAGAAAGGGGTGACCAGGTTGCTAATTTAGTAAAGCTCGACTCCCAACATAGGCAAAGGACCTCCTCAGCTGCTGTATAGTATGGTAACTTGTAGGCGGGTAGCAGGTAAACAAATACACGGCTGGTAGATTTATTAACTAACGCTAATAATAATCTAGACACAGGTACACAAATACACCAGTTACAGCTCTCTCTCTCTCTCTCTCTGTTTTCACTGTTCAGTCGCACTAGTTATTCACTCTAACTCTCGTGAGCTAAAACAATTACACATCACATATTCCTGTAAGTATCACTTGGACCATAGGGCAGATCACAATTAAATTCACTGAACAACTTAGCGGCCGCACAGCCTACAGCTTATGCGCGTGCAACAAAAAGGCGGTACTGAGTTCTTCTACACACACACACACACACACACACACACACACACACACATACGGCAGTCTTGTTTCATTATCCCTCGCCTTTCAGCTATACTTCGTCAGTCTACAAGCAGCTCTCCGACGACACAGTAGCACACTGATCCAGTATTCACAGCACTGCCCTTCACTGAACTCGTAACTGTATAGTCCAAATACTTTGTAAACGTTCTGCGCGGGAATCTCCCGCGCATGTGGGGAGGGCAGTCGAACGGGGCTACCTCGTCTCCCACTCCTTTCGCTGCCCAGTCTTCGTCTACACACCGTGCTAGGCGTTTTACGCATTGGCTGAACACAACGTGTCAACAAGCGAGTTAATAGATAGCGAACCGGAAAGAGAGCGAGCGTGCTAATCAGACCTCCCACACTACCTTCATGAACACGCCCCGCAAGTCACCCAGGAAGGACGTTTACTAAGTATTTGGACTATAGCACTCCTCGACTCAAAATCTCGCACTCACTAAGCTCAAACTGAACCACCGAAGCTCCTTTGGTCTGTCCTTTATAAGGGGGCCAACCCTTCGAGTCACTCCGGACGAGGAGAAGCCGCTGGAACCCTCTGGAGGTCGAATGCTCTGGTTATATCTCGAGCCCCCTTTCTCTACCGCCGTGAGGCCTCCAGTGACCTAACGGTGGCGGTAGCAGATACGCTAGTTAATCCGCGCCTGTCTCATCTCTGAATGGTTGCCAGCTGAAGCGAGCGGGTAGGCCTTACTAGGTGACGTCATTCGCGACTGGAGCTAAGCTGGATCGCTCCTCCAAGGCCTCCAAACAAAATGGTGGACTTCGCTACAATATAGGCCTACATTGTGTTAAGGGGAGCTGGCAAGCCCTATCTTGATAATGTCAATTTGACAGAAAAGATGCCCCGTTATCTCAGGAAGTATTAAGTTTAGAGCTTTGATATTTTTACTACTTCTATTTACACCCTTTCCATAAGTACTGAACCAGGATGGAATGGTTGGAGCAAACGATTTTGAAATTATGCATTTGTTTAATAAGTTCCAAATTGTTTACAAAAATGTCATTAAAATATATGTAAATCAGAAACTATACATGTGAAGAACTTTTATATGGTTCAGTAGATGTATTGTGACCGTTCACCGTTATGCCATGGAGATGTTAGGAGGTCTGGCTAATTATATATGCCGTTTTCCGCAACATCCTGTGACATATAACGCAGTAGTTAGCATTCTGTATGCTTAAGCGGGGTATGATCCGCGACGCGCCAGTCCGGAGGGAGCAGTTTCCCTACGCTGTGACGAGAAGAAGACAGCGCAGTATTGTTAACCTTGAAACCGCGCTCTCTTTCCGAGCGAGCGAGAAGAGATGATAACGCTACGCACGGAGATGGATGTTTTTGGAGACCGGGCCGAATTAAGGTGTGTTAACTTTTGAAAAATAAACGCCCACTATAAATTCAACACCGCATTCATTAGTACCACTTCACCATAATTTACGGAAAAGAGGAAGAAGAAGAATACTTCTATATGAAATAATTTTTCTAAATTTATAAATCAGGTCCTATTCGAACCAGTGTATTTTATGCTGACTGTCAATGCATTTAAACACAATACTTTAAATATGGATCAGTAATGACGCCTATCATACAGTAGTACGCAGATCAAAGGCGACTACTGAAATCTGGCAACATGTGGAAAAAAGTGGGAGATATTGCATGATGAAACATGACGCATGATTTTCCAAAAGGACGCTTTGGAAATTATGAATAACCTACTGATCGCTTTGGTTTCACAGATGTTCAGTAGAAAGTAGCTTTAAATGAGCTTTAATTCGATTGTTATCACGTCGTTCAAAAACTTCGATTACCGGACTGTCATTTCCAACAGGGGCATAATTCACCTCCCCCCTGACCATTTTGCCCGTAGGCTATAAACATATCCAAGACCCAGACACTCTATCTCATTCTCATCCGTGTAGCTGCAGTGGTAACACGTTACATAATTGTCGTCTGTGTAGTGGCAGCCCAACATATCAGAAGCGGACTTGGATATCAGTTACTTGGATATCAGTGTATCAAGTGTTGTGCCATTGAAGAAACACATCAATGTGATTTAATATTTTTACGGAATAAGCCTTGTGGTACAAGTTAATGTACATAATTGCCGAATAGAAGCCTTAATTTGGCATTTCAACATCACAATCGTCGAAGATAGTTAATTATGACTTATGGTGCAATCACCAACGGAGGGCAAACGCTTCAGGTTATTTAGCGTGGTGAGACAGTTAATTAATATATGCAGGGGCTAATTAGCACCGCTCCTGAGCATTTAAGAACGAGTGACATTTACCAAAAATTAAATAACTGTTCTTGACAAAATTAATATTCGCATCCTCCAGGGACATTCGTTGTGATATTCTGTGTGGCGGTCAGGGAATGAACAGTGATTTTACAACTTATCACTACTTGCGTTAATCTGTTTGAACTTAAGAGTGGATCTTGTTACACGTAGGCCCCCCTTTAAAAGTGCATAAAACAGTATTTGATAACTCATTCTCCATTTTTCTGTATGTTCGTGAGTGGTCGTCGAACCCAAGACTCGGAACCTACAAGAGTCGCGCCTGAGTGCCTGTAATCAGCTTTACAAGGATCGTCCCGAAATTCAACTGAGAAAACAGCAGTTCGAGTCATGGATCGTCGTATGAAGAAGAACCAAGGACTACTAGGAACAAGAATATTCATCATGTTCGTGTAAAGATCTAAGATGTACCCTAGATGACAGCAAGCCTTACTCACCAAGTGTTAAAAATACATACTTTTATATACCCTAAACACGAGATGTGCATGCCAGTAATAATAACATTTGTAAATATTATAATGTCATAATTAAATATTAAATATGTAGGGAATATTATGCGCGTATGACTGGGAAAGATTTATTATTGTTAGTTAGGATCATCAAGTGATTTTTAAGATAATCATTGATATTTAACAAAATTCATTTGCATGAATTATTATATAGACTTCAAAGTTCTTAGCTTATATGAACTATCTTTGGGAAGAACGGCAAGTTAGCTAGATTTATATTTCTTCGTCTGGTAAAGATCTTCAGAGTAGTTTGGATATAAATGATACTTTGAGATTCGGGTATATGTAATCCCGGATAATATTAGATAACCATTGGAGTTGATCCAAACCGAGGTGTAATTAATTTATAATTATATATGAAATTGTGAGAATAAAATAACCTGAAATAATGGGGTTTTCTCTGTGAATTAAATGAACGGATTGAGATACGATGCCAAGACATGAGAGGGCGAAGTTGTAACATGTTTGTTGTTGGAGTGATAAGGAAGAATAAATAATTATAGCTGTTGTGAGATAATGAATTGGGCTGAATATATAGCCAAATGATGAATAATAAGAAATAATGGCTTTCAAGTGAGTGCATACTTGACAATGTTTTTTTTTTTTTTTTTTTTTGCTAGTTGCTTTACGTCGCACCGACACAGATAGGTCTTATGGCGACGATGGGACAGGGAAGGGCTAGGAGTGGGAAGGAAGCGGCCGTGGCCTTAATTAAGGTTCAGCCCCAGCATTTGCCTGGTGTGAAAATGGGAAACCACGGAAAACCATTTTCAGGGCTGCCGACAGTGGGGTTCGAACCTACTGTCTCCCGAATACTGGACACTGGCCGCACTTAAGCGACTGCAGCTATCGAGCTCGGTACTTGACAATGAGCCGAGATGATATGTAAGAGAAATGAAAGGGAGAGTGACGGGACGATTTATGGTATCCACAACCCAGGACTAGTCACAGCTGTTATTGTGATGGACATGTATATGCTGGTCGACCGTAGGCCGAGCAAACTTTGCAGTCTCTAGCAAAGCGATGTTAACGGGCCAAGCTCTTTTCATTTACCAAAGTAATCTCAATCCCATTCTAATTATACTTTGCAAGTAACACGGATAATTTCCGGATTTTATGAAGGATAGATCCCTTCTCATGCTAAGCATTAATTTAGCCTCTGATTGGAGTCCAAAAATTTTTACCTTGGAAGCCGAAGCCTGTTGGTTCGAATGATGTTGGAGCGAAGATTTAACCAGATATTATGGCTTGGTTAAGCCATATCTTCAAGATGTGTTGTGTAAATATATTTGATATTTTTATATGTATGTTTCTGTGTGTTTTATTATTTCCCAAAGTATACTATGGTGATGGGTTTGATTCCAGCTTTGACTAATTTTCTTTAATATATAATTTGTTAGGTAAACCCAGGATACGCACATATATGTTCAGCGTGTATGTTCATCAGAAGTGTTCAATGTAAATATACATTTGTCGTGATCAAATGGATCACATGTTCGATACTCGGCAATGCAATCTCGTGTGTATATCAGATGTGCTTATATTGTGTTATAATTTATTTTCTCCAAATCATACCGGTATACAAAGGACGCTATTCAATATCCATTTATGACTAACAAATAAAGGATACCTGGTTCTTACCCAGGAGTTTCGAGTTCGATCCCCGGTACCGGAACCATATTTAATATTCATTTATGACGAGAGTTTAACAAATAAAGGATACCATTCAATATCCATTTTTTTAATATCATGTATCAGTGTATGTTGATCGAATGAATTGGTGTACATCAAGAATTAATTATGCCAAGACAATTTCAAGAGAAGAAGGCATATAATGTATATAATTGTATCAGTTTAATTGTTTCTTTTACTCATATGTTGAGATACAACATTATTTGTGTGGTTCATATCAGTATAATAAATACGTTTAGAATATATACTTGAACGGAGATTCTTCTCATTTAGCAATATTAGCATATCTCTCTCATATTATAGAATCCTACTTTCATTATTTTAGATAGTGCCTATTTTATTTCTTTATCGGGCATTCCATTACCCATATTGCTCTACGAATTCAGCTGGTGATCTTATGAAAGTAGGGAGGATGAGACTTCAAGCCTGGTAAGTGACTTCTGGCGGTTCTCATCGAAATGTTCCATTTGTACATCTGTTTGTGAAACCAAGTTAAATAATATTGCCCTAATTATACCCAGAGTAAGCCTCATTTGTTGCCCAACTAACGGGGCCAGTTTCATTTTGTCGCCTGTTGTGTTCAGAGCTGGTTCATACTTAATTTGGTGCGACGATTAAAGCCCTAACGGTTGCAGTATCATGGCACAAGGTGACTCTCTGCAAACAATGAACTTCCTATCCAGTGTAGTTTCTGAGATAATGGGTCAAACATGTGAAAAAAAGGCATTTTTCAGAATATGATTTCAAAGTGAAACAGAATGTTCACTCACACATTTACCCATAACAGTGCCTAAAATCCAACTCTATTTAATCGAAACTATTGAAATGTTTGTTATGGTAGTGCCGGAAACCTCTGCGCATGACATTCAGGAACAGAACAGCGAAACCACAGGCTTCTAGATTAAAGGGTCCAGGTATTCATATTTTCAAAAAGAAACATGTCTAAGTAGCCCAATTTGACACTTATGTATTGATATTTTAAAACATTTCTTTAAAATGCTTCCATGTGTCGTATTAAAATAAATTGTACACCATTTTAATCAGTAGTGTCTAAACAACTGAATGAGGCAACATTTGGAAAAAGTCATTTTTAAAATATTTTTAGCTTCCGACTCCCCTTAACAACGCATCATGGTTCATTCTTTATTAATATTGTATTCTTCTCGAGTTATGATAGGTATTTGCCAGTTTATCATTAGCGTTTGATTTTCGATTGCCTATCTGAAAACAAAAAATGTGCATAGCACCTGTAGACCTCGGGGACTGGCCTAAAACTAGGCTGGAGGTGTGGACGCGAAGAGAGGGCGTGGTAGCGAGCACGAGTGAATGCAGTGACGGATACACTAAATCTAATATGTTGTTTTGTATTTGAATGTCCTTCGAGAAGCCAGTGAATTATATGATTTATGGTCTACTCAGCCATCTGATCAAATGAGCATGGGCGGTATTTCCTTTAGAAATGTTCACTTTTAAGTGTAAAGGTCGACAGAACCGCGACACTGGCCACTATTCCCATTCCCACACTACCTTATTGTTCTTTTCTAGGAGGGTCGCGGGTGCGATCTTTGTCACTCATGTGTACTTCGTCCAGTTCTTCGGCCAAATACAGGGTGACCCAAAAGTCCGTTAATATCTGACGAGGCAACACTTCACGGGATATTGCAGGTAGAGGGGTAATAAATGACACGCATGATTAGCATGACATGGGGTTTTATTGACACCAAAATGAAGTAGATAAATCTTCACTAACAGCGCCTATTCCGGTAATAAAAACATGCCGCGATAGCAGGCGCATCTGACACCCTCCCTTACGACAGCTCACAACAGGTCTCATGCGATATCAGTGAGGTGTTGCTGTCCAGCGCCATCTCCATCTGTTGGCCCGTTTTTTACACTCGTTATTGGTGTCAATAAAACCCCATATCATATCAAGCATGTGTGGCCATTCGTACCTGACGTGTTGCTGTCCAGCGCAATCTGTTGGTCATTTTGTCTACTTTATTTTAATGTCAATAAAATCCCATGTTATGCCAATCATGTGTGTCAATTATTACCCCTCTACCTCCAGTATTCCGTGAAGTATCGCCTCGTCAAATGTTAGTAACTTTTGGGTCACCTGTACTTTTGTTGACGCCAGCCCTATGAGGAGTAATGTAGGCCTGGACGACAATCACGTGTTTCTGGGACGGTTGGTAGTATGGTACGTTGCGAGTGAGTATGTTTTAAGACGAACACAAACATCCAGTTACCAAGCAAGACGAATTTATCTGGTGCAGTTAAAATCCCAATTCCAGCCTGGAATTGAATTCTGTGCCCTCTGAACCAAAGGCTGTTTTGTCAACTGTTCAGTCGGTAAATTGGACATTTTCAATTCTACACCAGAGATAGAAATAACGTATGGAACCTCTCTGCTTACGTCCCTATTAGGTCAAAGAGCAATTTTTTTTTTTTTTTTTTTTTTTTTTGCTAGTGGCTTTACGTCGGACCGACACAGATAGGTCTTATGGCGACGATGGAATAGGAAAGGCCTAGGAGTTGGAAGGAAGCGGCCGTGGCCTTAATTAAGGTACAGCCCCAGCCTGGTGTGAAAATGGGAAAAGACGGAAAACCATCTTCAGGGCTGCCGACAGTGAGATTCGAATCCACTATCTACCGGATGCAAGCTCACAGTCGCGCGCTCCCAACCGCACGGCCAACTCGCCCGGTCAAAGAGCAATTAAAGGTCGTTCTGTGTAGCACTTCCTCTACCATGCTTTAGTTAGAACTATCTAGCCGAGGTGGTAAAGGCACCCTGGACTCACCTGGACGGGCATTAGTACGACGAACCATCTATGACTTCAGAATAATATTAGAAACGAGGCATTTCGTCCTTTGGAGGTGCGTGGGAAAATATTCACTGTGCCTGCGGCAGATGCGATTGCAGGCAAATGTACCTTCGTTCAGGCCATGGCCACTACCTTTCCTATCCTAGTCCTTTTTCATCCTTGCGTCGCCGAAAACCTTGGATGTGTTAGTGCGACGCTAAACCACTAATAAATAAATAAATAAATAAATAAATAAATAAATAAATAAATAAATAAATAAATAAATAAATAAATAAATAAATAAATAAATAAATAGCAGATTAATAATTAGGGGCAATGGCAGTACAACTAAGAGCTATCCTATCCTGTTGTACTTTTTGGTGTCAAGGTTTTGAGTAACTGAATCCCATATTTGCCAGTCATTCAAGGAATTTCAAAGCCCGTCGCGCACTGTAAAGAACGTTTTCTCCAAGTCAAATCCAATATATGAAATCCATTACTCTAATCCTATTTGAAACTCGTCCTGTGTAGAGCCTAGGAAATGTTATAAATGAAGCAATAAAATTTGAGTAGCGATAAACATTATTGCGATGGCCAGCTGAATAAATAATCAGTGAACGTATACACGGGACTCTCAAAACGATCGTGACCCCAAGATAGCTTGCTCTATATCGCAACGTCATTTAAAAGATCCTCTTCTGCATTTATTAGCGAAGCAGAAACTTGGTGTACACAGTGAAATTCAAACAGCGCTCGGCACTACTCAATATGCAAATTGGCCTGTCAGGCTAAGTATTACAATCAGTTTTACATATTCAAACGAAGAGATGGTAAACTGGTATTTTGCCCCCCAAAAATATTCGTATCACAAGGAAAAGTACGTGACGAAAATGAATAACTGATTGTAGTGAAGAAAGTAAAGAAACGCGGTAAAGAAGACCTATAATAGATCATGTCATCTCTGAATAATAATTTAAATATATTTTCCTTTCTTCTTCTTCTTCTTCTTCCTGGAATATTGCCAATTTCTGGGACTTGGTGTGGTTTTTTCCCAGTTTATAGCCAGATACCCTTCCTGACATCAACCCTATGTAGCGGCATGGTGTATTCTCTATTTTGTGTTTTGACGTTACAACATCTTACTCTACCGGTCTGTACACTCGGAAAGTTCGCGTTGCAAAACTGAGCCTAAAGCATATATCACAGGCTGTGTCTGCCAAATTGTAACTGATACATTCGATAATTCGACATCGCTAGGTATTTCAAGGCCTCAAATAAATGCCACAATGATAAAAATGTAGCGCAATGATGCAACCTCTCCATGCGTGAGGTTTCTTGACTTCAGGGCTCGATTACGCGTACTTAGTCCACTTCAGAACGCCGTAGAGGGTGAACGCGTCGAACAATCTGCAATATTCTGGTTTCATTTTGTTCACAAATACACAGGTGTCACAGACGTGTTTTTCCTTACTGTTATTTACAAACAATATCGTATAACAAGAAATAATCTCCATATTATTTTCTGAGACTCAAAGACGCTTAACAGACACTTGAAGTGCGCCTGCGCAATCAATCAATCAATCAATCAATCAATCAATCAATCAATCAATCAATCAATCAATCAATCAATCAATCAATCAATCAATCAATCAATCAATCAATCAATCAATCAATCAATCAATCAATCAATCAATCAATCAATCAATCAATCAATCAATCAATCAATCAATCAATCAATCAATCAATCAATCAATCAATCAATCAATCAATCAATCAATCAATCAATCAATCAATCAATCAATCAATCAATCAATCAATCAATCAATCAATCAATCAATCAATCAATCAATCAATCAATCAATCAATCAATCAATCAATCAATCAATCAATCAATCAATCAATCAAACAAACAAACAAACAAACAAACAAACAAACAAACAAACAAACAAACAAACAAACAAACAAACAATCAATCAATCAATCAATCAATCAATCAATCAATCAATCAATCACTACTGATCTGCATTTAGGGCAGTCTCACAGGTGGCCGATTCCCTATCTGTTGTTTTCTAGCCTTTTATTAAATGATTGCAAAGAAATAGGAAATTTATTGAACATCTCCCTTGCTAAGTTATTCCAATCCCTAACCCCCCTTACTATAAACGGATATTTGCCCAATTTTTCCTCTTGAATTCCAACTTAATCTTCAAATTGTGATCTTTCCTACTTTTGAAGACACCACTCAAACTTATTCGTCTGCTGATGTCATTTCACGCCATCTCTTCACTGACAGCTCGGAACATACCACTTAGTCGAGCAGCTCGTCTCCTTTCTTCCAAGTCTTCCCAGCCCAAACTTTGCAACAATTGTGTAACGCTATTCTTTTTGTCGAAAATTACCCAGAACAAATCGAGCTGATTTTGTATTTTTTCCAGTTCTCGAAACACGTAATTCTGGTGAGGGACCCATACACTAGAACCATGCTGTAGTTGGGGTCTTACCAGAGAGTTATATGCCCTCTCCTCTACATCTTTGATGTGATATGATTTGAGAATGCACAGTGTTATACTATTGGTCTGTTATTTTCTGATTCGGCATTGATTCTTCCCACTCCTGTTCTTTCCCCTTCCCTTCTCAAACGTAGTCTTGCTGGCTGGTTGTGTCCAACGGTTGATTCTCATTCTCATTTTTTCGCTTGGTCAAAGCATTAATTTAAGGGTTACTTTCGAACCCGAGGCTGTTGTATTGCGAGCATTGGAGTGTAAGTCGTGAATGTATGTTGTATGTTGAGTGAAAGGTTAATATCTGTGGCGGCGAATAGGTAAGTGTTGTGCTTTCTGTGTGTACTGTGTGTATGTACTGAGCTATGTAGCGCAGTATGTTCCATGCCGCTATGGCTTTCTTATTTGCTTTCCCAGCGCCGGGTGTATGCCTATATTTTTCAGTATTTCCGTATTTTTAATTGAGTTCATTTTGTACTTTTGTTGAAATACGTTCCGTTGGGTGAATATTACGGAATATTATAAATCATCTTTATGGAACGTAATTATCATGCGAGGCCAATATAGGTATATTGGTATAATTGCAATAATATCATTCAGCAGTTTCGTTTATTTTGTAAATATTGTAGATTGCAGCTTTGTAACGTTTTGTTGTTGAGTTAGAATAAATGGCTGATGAATTTACAGATAAATTCTCTAACCTTCGATCCACCTCGCTTACCTTCTCGGATGTTCCTTTTCCTAGACCCTAATGCTAGTACCTTCACACAGGCTAATAAACACAAGCTATATTAAAGCGAATACAAGTGCCGTTTGTAAATAAGTGACTGTATATCTTGAAATGTTGCAACACTTTTTTTTAATAGGCGATTTCAGAAGTTACCTGGAGTACGATATTTTGAAAATTACCAGATGTACTGAAACACTACAGTATAATTAGCCGTCCGCGTCACTAGACGATCAGCCGTAGAAGTTAGTCCATAACAAGTAATATCAATAACATAACAGCCGTAAAGATAAAATGTAATAATTAATATTAATATTTAATAATAATATTAATATTTAATAATTAATTAATATCCCATTTTCACATAGGCAAATGCTAGGGCCACACCTTAATTAAAACTACGGCCACTACCTTCATAATCCTAGACCTTGTATATCCTTCCGTCGCCGAAAATCTTATATGTGTTAGTGCGACGTTAAACGAGTAGAATAAATAAATAAATAAATAAATAAATAAATAAATAAATAAATAAATAAATAAATAAATAAATAAATAAATAAATAAATAAATAAATAGTAAATAAATAAATAAATAAATAAATAAATAAATTACACTGACAAGGCCACAATGCGATACGTAACTTAATATAGTTACCATCGGCTACTCCTAAATACACTTGTACTGAAGTGATTGATTAACGTAACTCTCATTTTACTGTGTCACGACTTGAGCCACGTGATTGTAAAGGAAACCCACCGGGACAGTCACTCGACTGACGCCACCCGAATTTTTGTGACTGTTGGTAGTCTGGTGCTTAATAATAATAATAATAATAATAATAATAATAATAATAATAATAATAATAATAATAATAATAATAATAATGTACCGGGAGGTACACCTCAACCCCGCACATTTAAAAGAAACGCCTTAAGGAACACTATCTATTGAACAAAACTTGAAACAGCTAATGCATAAAGTTGGGACATTGATCAGAAGATGTCACTACTAAATAACAGAGAAATATGTTATGTTAAAGTTTCCTAAACTGACTGGATTTCTTTGTTTTATTATATATCAAGAAGTTCTCCCTTTCTCCATAAATATATCTACAAAAAAAACTGAGGTCATGCACTCTGGTGCAAAGTGGAATAATTAGTGATTGGAAGAAGTTTTGTGTTTATAGGTTTTATCGAGAGAATTGACTTTCATTTATTCTGATACTTCAAGGTTTGCAACACTTCCTTCTCATCCCGCCAGCGTTGGTCTTTGACCAATCAGAAATTTTCTGTATTAATTTTTCAGCCAATCAAACGTTTGATGTACCTATTTTATCTGCCAATAAAAATGAGAGGGTGTGTCCGGATTTTGTCCAGAGCCATCTCGATCCCTCCCCTCGGGTACAAAAGCTGCGACTTTTTCAAGTTGCCTTGTCTTATTGATCGTCGAATTTCTGAGTGTGTGTGTTAAGGCAGGAGGCGGGGTGCCTTATTCTTCGGCAGGCAGAACATCAGCCCAGGTAATGGCCACCAGTTTTCTATCTCTGTAGCTATCTCTGCAGACTGACCCGAGGGGAAGTTTCTAATAATTGACTATGTAACCGCCTGTTTTCTAAAATGTAAACTTTCTTCTTTTTCCTGTAAAATTTCATAAAGACTTAAAATGTAAATCGGGGATAGAGTGTGCGTTACCCTCTCGAATTCCCCTTCAATTTATCTTGAGGTGATTTATGATTTTGTAACTGTTTCCATCCTGCAAAACATTAACTAACTTGTCCTTCTAGCCATCTCAGTAGTTTGGGATCAACCTCTGTATCGTCGGGCCGCGAGCCCAAGTAGGGTTTTAAAACTTGGTTTTCAAGGAGCGCATTTTGAGTTTGGGCCAGTAATTTAACCTGTTCTTCTTTTCACGAAGGCCCAGTAGTATGGGTACTAGATACCCCTGTGTTAACTAAATTGTAAATTGTAGGTTGTGCCTTGAGAGGCCAAAGATGGTAAGGTTTGGTGTAAAGTTGCCTTGAGTAGGCGGTAAGGAATTTGGGAGCTCAGTCTCCTTGGTAAAATTTGGAGATCATGTAAGCACTTTTCTGATATTTGTGTAATAATGAGTGGTGCCTTTGGAAGGCCGTAAATAGTAAAGGTTGGGGCAAGTGCTCTGGAAAATTGTGTCTTAGGAGGTATCTCTCCTTATCTAACTAAACGCAACATTTGCAGAGTTGTAAACTTGTAAGTTTGGAGCTTGAAGCTCAAAAGCTTGTAAATTACCTATTCTTGGGTTTTCTATTCTAGTGTCAAATTTGTCATTGTACCGGATACCATGTTCGTTCACAAAGTGAAGAATTTTGTTTGTTAACAATTTAATTTTCTGAAAAGAAATATAACCTTTATTTCAAAGTTTTAAATGAATCTTTAACTTTCGTAGATAGACCGATTCAGCCCGAACCTTCTTTCACCTCTCTCTGTTCCACGGAAACCCCGTAATAATAATAATAATAATAATAATAATAATAATAATAATAATAATAATAATAATAATAATAATAATAATAATAATAATGGTTTTACGTGCCACTGAGTACTTTTACGGTTTTCAGAGACGTCGAGGTGCTGAATTTTGTTCCATTGGAGTTCTTTTACGCACCTATAAATATATCGACACGAAGCTGGAGTATTTGAGCACCTTAAATTACCATCGGTCTGAGCCGGGATCGAATCCGCCAACGTAAGCTCAGAAAGCCAGCATTCTACCGCTTGAGCTACTCGACCTGAAAAATTGTTTTGACTCTAAATGAAAAGGGTGCCAGCCCTGCGGAAATAATCAGCCCCCGAGGATAAAATAAGTAGATTTCTCGAGAAATGGGTAAAAACTGGAAGGTGAGAAAATGGAAGTATCCCTACAGTAACTTCACAGAAAAAATTTACTTCCATTATAACCTAGGTAAGTTATCAAGTAGTTTCGTTATAACAAGGTACGGTGCTAAGTGTTTGTATCATTTTCCTCGAGAACCATTGTCGAACGTGCAGCCACAACATATCGAAACAGGATCACAATACTTGCCCACATCGGAATCCAATCAAGAAAATTCTCAGGATCGCAATCTGGTGAAGAGCTGGGTATAAAACAAAACTCCAATTTTTCATTTTATAGCGTGGTAGTTCATGCAACATCATTCAGAATTCACGCCTGTAAGGTGTAAACCTCTACTGAAATAACCTCTCTTTCTGCTCGGGCTATTGTATCATAACGAAGAACAATCCCCTCTCTACATCGCGAGCAAAGAGGAGATCTTCCTCCTCCCCACATCTGCTCACAGACTGGGGAAATAAATCACACACGAAATGGTTTCGTGGTTTCCATGATGAAACTCTGTTCTCCTTCATTCAAATGTGTGCTGCATAATATTCCAATTTTACCGCAGGAGTTAATCTTTCTCATCGTGAGGAGTCGAGGGATGCTTCACCGAGTTAAATGACAACAGCAGACGACAAACAAATTCCTATATTGAATCACCGTACGTCGGCACGTAGATCGTATTACATTTATGAATCTAAATCGTCAATCTTCTCACGCAATACTAAAATTCCTTCTAGAACTAGATGGCAGAGAGAGAGAGCAAAATAAAGTAAAATGAAAACGGAGGAAATATTCTACAGAAAATAAACAGTTTTCTTCTTTATTTCCAAATATAAGTGTTCAGATTTATGTCTGCAGTAAATATAATATAGTGAGACGTGAAGGCATGAAGGTAAGAGCCCAGAAATAACGCAAATAAAAAGCGAGACAAAGAAGGAGAGAGTAGGGGATAAAATACAACTCTAAGCAGTCCGTCATTGTCTTGAGACAAAAATAAAACGAAGAGGGTAGCGTGATTAAACTACACTGAACAGACTGTTCCAAGTACACATTCATTCATAGAACATTATACATGTTGCCGCTGCTTTGTTTAGGAAAGTGGTCACTCATCGCCTGCCATACATTAAAATACTGACTAGCAATACTTACATGCCGTGAACGAGTTGCGGATCAGTATTTTGAAGCACTGTAGGGGTATTACTGCAATGCGATAAACAGCTCGTGCATTACGCGTTACTGAACAATATTCTTGATATTTTAAAATAATTATTATAATGAGGAATATGTAATGTACTATATATGATTATTTGGTTTTTACGGCGAGTATTCGAATGGGTATTAAAGAGAATAGCAATAAGAATAAAATCGTTACCATTGCACGATTTTAAGGCAATACTAAATTTTTTAGCAATGTCTGCATTAATACAATCGCGAAAGTTATCTATAACGTAGATCCTGACGCCTTTCGCAGCGGTTTCATTTAATCATAATTTTGGTTAAAATTATCCTGTAAAGCGTAAAATATATTTTTTACTCTAGAGCGCGTGTTGTGAACAGTGGTAGATCCTGATCCCAAGACTGCAGATTCAAATTCTGCAGATGTAATTGGATTTTCGGATAACGCGAAGAAATACAGTCAGCTTGATGTGTGTTGCATGTAATCTCTAGGAAATCATTACTTCTGAATATATTAGACAAGTTCCTGAAGTATCGTCGCCATAAGACCTATCTGTGTCGGGGCGACGTAAAGCAATTAGCAAAAAAAAAGTTTCTGAAGTCACTAACAGGTTACATAGAAAGCAATTCTGGTTTAGGAAAGGTTCTTCCGGTGAAGCTGAACTTTCAGGATTCCGGCAAGGTATAGCAAATATTGCAGACTCAGGAGATCATATTGACTGTGTCGCCATTTATCTTCCCAAGGCTTTCGAGAGGGGAGACCATGGGAGGCTACTGACGAAAGTGAGGGATATTGGACTAGACAAAAGAGTGACTGAATGGGTGCCCCACTTTCTAGAAAGCAGAAATCTTCACAGAATTATAACTGGTCCAGAATTAGAATTGGTGAAGCATTTTCTGATCATGTAATAATTGATAGCGGGAGGGGTTTCACAAGGAAGTATTACTGGGCCTCTATGTTTTCGTATACAAGGAGAATCACCTAAAATTTGTAACATAAATATTTCTGAAATGGAAGGTGTTATTTTTAATTGCTGTTTTCATAGAAATGAATTGTAGTGAAGGGCTAATAATTGTAGCCAATACAAAGATTTTAATAATTATTAGAATGTGTATTTATCTTAGAAAGTTACAATTTTAAATGAAACAATAATTATTGGCACTAAAAAAATAAAAATTGAGTAAATTAGAATGTCAATTGGGTTTTTACAGGATTTTAATTACATGCCTATTTTACGAGCTATACTAGGCTGAAAATTGTAAATACCGGCAGTTGTTTCCTCGATGTGTCAGGACTGACTTAACACTTCCAGCCCCATGTGTATCAATTTGATACATGGCAAGTTATGAGCTCAGCCCCATGTGTATCAAATTGATACACCGTTAAACCCAGCCAGAAAGTTGGTAAATTCACCCACAGCCCAAGGCTTACTATTGCATGAACTCGTTATTCTGGTGGCCTACAGGTGTTTTAAAACAAATAAAAACATTTTCTCATCTTGAACTCTCCTAAATAAGGTGTGAGTCAATAAGATGCACATGGGCTCTGAGTAATTTATGTATGCACTTTTCGTGTGCGTCATTTTAATACACGCAAAAAAAATGGTTTAAAAATATTATTTATTAATTTATTTTTATTTCAAACACTTCCATACAGATTTGGATATTGTTTTATGTTACCAGGGTTAGTATAAGTTACGTTAGAATAGGCTAGGTTAGATTAGGTGACAAGAATTTGAAATTTAAAAAATGGACACAGGAATCAGTATTAGGCATAAATACATAAAAAACTCAGTAGATTCCTTCAACTGATTTTTTTTTTCATTTTACTAAGAGCAACATTTTACTTTCTGTTACTTCGCTACATATCTATGTTTCTTGAAAAAACAGTCCATACACATGTACTTGAATTCTGGGCAACCAAAGCACATTGTTCTTACTTGACAGCATCTCTTAGCAGCTATTTTCCTCCCCTCACGTGCTGATAAAAGTTGGTAGCAAGAAGTGCATCTACCTCTTGGCCTATCTTCAATGGTTTTGAGTTTGTGGTTCTTCGGTAGGTCGTCTTTGTCATTGTTGTGAAGACGCTCCAAAAGCAGGTAAGTTACAAGTTCTTCTCGGAATGATACAATGTCTTTTGGCGCAAAAACAGTAGACTTGTAAACTGTGTGTGCATTAACAACAGCTGTATTAGTCAAGAGCTCAAACATAATTTTTCTGTACCATTTTACACCTCGACGTACAGATGTACCATAAGATGCTAGTTGATCTGAAACATCAATGAATGACTTTCCTCCATTGTATTGCAACACTGTGGATGGTTTCCTTGTAACGCCTTGTTTGGTAGTAGTTTCAGCCAGTTCAGGAACATGTTTCGTTGTTAAGAACATCACGTCCCTTTTGTCTTTCCATTTTCCCATTATTACTCCTGTGTTGCTTTCCCTGACAATCATCTGTCCTCTGTGGAGTGTACTTTTCTCGACTGTTTTAGAGTTCATTTTTCTTTTTTTACGAAGTGTTCCAACTAGATGTGTCTGTTTATCATTTAGCTGGTGGGCCAGTGGGACACTCGTATAAAAATTGTCAGTGTATAAAGTACGTCCTTCTCCTAAGAGTGGACACACTAATTCCATAACTGTATTAGCGGAAGCTAACTGACCGCGTGGGATGTTTTCTTTTCCAGCATATACTTTCAAGTGCCATGTGTACCCACCTTTCAGACATAACTTGTATAACTTCATCCCATACCTATGCCTTTTGTTTGGGATGTATTGGCGAAATTTGACCCTACCACGAAACGGAATCATTGACTCATCAATACATAACTCCTCCTGTGGGTTCATTGCATTTTGAAATTTAACATTTAGTGCACTGACCAGCGGTCTTATTTTTGCCAATCGGTCCATTGGTTGGGCAATCTCGTTGTTGGAAATGTGTAAGTAACTAAGAATCATTTCAAATCTATTACGACTCATAGCTTTGGATAATTTACTGTTGTAAATTGCATTTTTGGACCAATAGTTCCTTAGTTTAGGTTTTTTATCTAGACCCATCCATAACACTAAACCTAAAAATGTTAGCATGTCATCCCTTGTATCATCATACATTTTTCTAAAACAGAACGTTTTTTCCCCTTCAATATGGCATCAACAGTACTTTGCTCAGCATACCTATTAGTTTCATTGACCAACAGATCTAAAATTTCATTATCAACAAACAGAGAATAAAATTCAAAAGGCGAATTTGTGTACAGTTTATTATTAGCTGTCTCGGATACACCTGGTGGCTCTCTAGGAGTGAAATCGAAGGTATTCAAGTTAACTTCAACGTTCTGCCAAATTATGACTTCACCTTCTTTTGTTATCAATTTTTCGTCATCATCACTTTTCAAAACGCAAGTCTGATTCTGTTCCTCCTCTTTTAATACTTCCACGTCGTTGAGGTTAGGTTCGTCCATCACAATATTATCACTATCACTACTGTCGAAATCAAGGTTTGACAAGTGCACTGTCGGATCTTCTGGGTCACTCATATTTCTAAAAATACTAAGTTCACTACCACTACTGTCTGAATACATTTCTATTTCGTCTCTTATCTCATCAGAATCCATATTCCTGTAATAACACACCAGCACTGGATGTAAACAATATTATTTGGAGGCAAGACTGGCAGACAAGAAAAGGCTATGCAGTGCTGCCAACCCTTGACCAATATACGACCCAGCACTGTCCTGTGGTCCCACAGCCCCAGGGAGAAGAAGACACTATGCTATTTCAATATACGTGTGAATCTGAAAGCCTCACACTTTGAAGAACAAGGCCATGTCACGTGTGTCAATATGATGCACATGGGGCTGAGCGCCTAACTTGGTGTGTATCAGAATGATTCACACGGGGCTGAGCACGTGGTAATTAAAACATCGTGGGCTGGGAGGAAATGTGCCTTCCATACCTCTGGGGCTGAAAGTGTTAAGAAAACGTGAATAAATAAATACCTTGAATTCTGAAGAAGAATTGTCATTCAAAGGTCGTGTTCAAAATACAAGCTTCCAGTCTGTCATGTAAAGACTGAAGCACGTATTCTAACATTTCATCACAAATTTCAGCGCAGTAAACAGTATTACGTCGTTTAATATCATCTGGTGTAGTCGGTATATCCCTGTAAACAGTATAATTTAGCATTTCTCAGAGAAAAATATAATGCGGTAAAATCTGGTACAAGTTCATTTCGTCCAATCCAACAATTTGGAAACAATGTGAAGACAGTCTGCACTCCGCAATAGCCATCATGCTGTTACCAGTTGTTCCTCCTAGTCTGCAGTGGAACTTCTTCTAACATCTGTGGAAGTTGGTCTGTTAAGAGGTCGAGTTTCCTTTGAGAATCTAGTGTTTCGTCTAGTAAAAAATGGCCTATGAGCTGATGGTTCTCTATTCCATACCACACATTTAAACTCCATGGCCGCTGACATTTCACTTGACGAAGCCAAAGGGGATTGTTTAAAAACCAATATAGTGCATATTTCGGAGGTTTACTTCACCATAATTTGTAAATTTTCCTTCATCACTAAACAAGATACAGTATACATCTGGTGTATCTTGTCTCCATGCCCACGTATAAAAGTTAACATGATTCTCAAAACCGTTTGCATGCAGCTCTTCAAAGAGTGAGGCATGAGAAAGATTGAACTATGAGGATGGAGATGGAAAACGTGCCATTTTCTAATGACTCATGACAATTCCCCGTGCTACTGTACGGGACTAACGTGTGGATCTACGACAACAGCAGCTAGAACATTACTTCACATTTTTCCCCAGTCACTCGTTTGTTTCTATTAAGTTTTCTGAAACTAAACTTCCATATTCACGTAATTGGTTGAAGAAGTTCACAAATAATTGTCGATATGGGTGACGTCCATTGGGGTATTGTTCCGCGAAAAGAACACAAGAATGAACAGCATTATTACTACATACTCCGTACGCCATTAAGGTGTCGGCTTTTTTAGCATTGGTAAGTACAATCTTCTATTACATTTTACTTCTTGAATTATCACAAAGTAACTGTCTAGGTACGTCGCAAAGTAAACAAACATTATATCCTCGTATCTAAGGAGTTGAATGGAGCAGCCAAGAGTTGGTATTTTTAATCTTAGAACTACGATGGCTCGTGAAATACTTGTATTGGAATCCTAAATACTGCATCATTGGCATTCTAATTTACTCGAGTCTTATTTTGTCAATGCCAATAGGCATTGTTCCATTTGAAAAACACATTATTATTAAAATCTGTGAGTGGACTAAAATTATGAGCCTTTGATTATATTTCATTTCTCTGTAAACAGCACATCAATAGCACCTTCCATTTCTAAAAGGTTTAGCGTATAAGTTATATCTGATTCACCCTGCATATATGACCTGAGTAACGAATTGGAATCACAGATAAGGCTTTTTGCGACTGATGTTGCACTACTGTATATAGAGTAAGAAACAAGTTATAGGATTGTGAACGATTGCAAACAAAACTCGGCAGTGTTGCGAGATGGACAGCAGACATTATTATGATGTGGTATGCGGGGTGAAAATTCAGGTTGTAAGTTTCATTAACAGGATAAGTCCTCTCAATTTTATTTCCTTTGTTGATGGAGTACCTCGTGGGTACCAATTCAAGTAACTAGGTGATAATATAAGGAAATATTTTCAACGGGGTTATTTCTCATGTTTATGATGGCATTTAGGGGTTGAAGTAAGGATGTAAAGGAGATGGTGTACAAGTCAATCAATCAATCAATCAATACTGATCTGCATTTAGGGCAGTCGCCCACGTGGCAGATTCCCTATCTGTTGCATTCCTAGCCTTTTCCTAAATGGTTTCAAAGAAATTGGAAATTTATTGAAAATCTCCCTTGGTAAGTTATTCCAATCCCTAACTCCCCTTCCTATAAATGAATATTTGCCCCAGTTTGTCCTCTTGAATTCCAACTTTATCTTCATATTGTGATCTTTCCTACTTTTATAAACGCCATTCAAACTTATTCGTCTACTAATGTCATTCCACGCCATCTCTCCGCTGACAGCTCGGAACATACCACTTAGTAGAGCAGCTCTTCTTCTTTCTCTCAATTCTTCCCAACCCAGACATTGCAACTCTTTTGTCGGAAATCGCCCAGAACAAATCGAGCTGCTTTTCTTTGGATTTTTTCCAGTCCTTGAATCAGGTAAACCTGGTGAGGGTCCCATACACTGGAACCATACTCTAGTTGGGGTCTTACCAGAGACTTATATGCACTCTCCTTTACATCTTTACTACAACCCCTAAACACCCTCATAACCATGTGCAGAGATCTGTACCCTTTATTTACAATCTCATTTATGTGATTACCCCAATGAAGATCTTTCCTTATATTAACACCTAGATACTTACAATGATCCCCAAAAGGAACTTTCACCCCATCAAAGCAGTAATCAAAACTCAGAGGACTTTTCCTATTTGTGAAACTCACAACCTGATTTTTAACCCCCTTTATCAACATACCATTGCCTGCTGTCCATCTCACAACATTTTCGAGGTCACGTTGCAGTTGCTCACAATCTTGTAACTTATTTATCACTCTATAGAGAATAACATCATCCGCAAAAAGCCTTACCTCCGATTCCACTCCTTTACTCATATCATTTATATATATAAGAAAACATAAAGGTCCAATAATACTGCCTTGAGGAATACCCCTCTTAATTATTACAGGGTCAGATATAGCTTTGACTACTCTAATTCTCTGAGATCTATTTTCTAGAAATATAGCAACCCATTCAGTCACTCTTTTGTCTAGTCCAATTGCACTCATTTTTGCCAGTAGTCTCCCATGATCCACCCTATCAAATGCTTTAGACAGGTCAATCGCGATACAGTCCATTTGACCTCCAGAATCCAAGATATCTGCTATATCTTGCTGGAATCCTACAAGTTGAGCTTCAGTGGAATAACCCTTCCTAAAACCGAATTTCACGTACATATTTTATATTGTAAAACGTTCATTAACCATTTTTTGAATTTACCACAACGCTTCAGAATTAATCAGAGAGCACTGCTGACAAATGTGATCGATTTGCACAGTATGATATAATATTCGCGAGGAGAAGTGACTGTAGCCACGTGTGTTCCTGTAGAACCAGATATAATCAATCATGTGGCGGCGTGACGAGCTCAAGTTCATCATTGGAGAAGACAACCAGATGCGCCACGCAATCTCTCCCCCATTTGCTAGGCAAACCTCGCAGCACATGTCTGAAGCATATTGCATCGTGGATTGAATCAGTGATCGTACACGTCCAAAATAGGAAATTCTCACACGAGAAAGGTTTGGGAATGCTAAATTGGTATTCTTTGCTTTTTCTACAAGGAGTACGATATTTCATCACTGGTGCGTTGTACCAAATTTGTATAGTCTCTGTAACTCTGTAATTCGGCTTCTCACTGTTTTGGTTTCCCAAGTAAATAAATAAATAAATAAATTACAAAATTATGATGTTAAACGAATCTACATGTGTTAGGACTATTTGGTACTGATAACACTGATTTACAAGGAGTAGATATCTGACATGGTATTTAATGTTTCTAGTGAAGCTTTTCAAGCTAATTTCAAATCAGAAAACCGTTTTGCTCTATCACGTCAGGTTTTGAAGATGCTGACATAGTTGAATTTTTCATGGAACAGCGTTCATCGAGAATTGTTTTCATTATTTGTCGTTGTTTTTCATACAAACCCGAACGATTGCAGCGTCAATGGACATTATGGCGTCCAGAGGTTGCATAAATTTACCAAATCTGTTTTTCTACGTTTGCGACTATATAACTGACAAACGCAATGTGTGCCATGTGGTGCATTTACATTAATCTTAGCTAAAGCCATGCTGATAAGTACTCCATATAGCAATCTATGCTCTAGTGAGTTGTTTTCCTGGATACAATGTTAAGCATATGCACATGGTTGATGTCCTATATCTCAAGGATGATGGCTGATAGAGACGAATGGTTTGCATGCTTTGAAATAACATGTTCCAGTTATCTTAGAACGCGTGCTGGATACCAAGATATCCACCGAAAGTAATTTTTTGGTGATAAGTGTAATCTATTTCTTATTTTCTTCATTTGAAAGATGCATATCGAAGGTATGAAACGATGTGGGTTCAATTCCCTGCCTAAAACATGAATAATTTAGAAACAAAGCTTTTATTTATAGCACTGGGTTTCACTCAGTCTGCAGAGACCAATTCAGGAGCTGTTGATATGAGAGGCAATGGGCACAGAGTCGAACAGTATCACAGAGGATGTCCTCACTGTGTTCATATGGCACTCTGATATTCTGGCTGGACAGCAGTCGTCCTGGCAGGCCAAGGTTATGCGTTCCACGGATGTGTTCGTTTATTCTACACATTCCAGTAATCACACGATTGCTGACGTAACCATGTGACTAGAAGGAGAATAGAACAAAATGGTACAAGCGCGTTTGACTTTCGAAGAGTGAATAGGAAGAGAAACGACGGTTGAGACGTGAGTTTGGATATAACGAACAACACACGCTTGATAGTCGCAAAAAAAAAAAAACTTGAAACCAATGGCACCGAATGTGATGTGCACAGGCAAATATCTCGGAGACATCGTAAGGAATCAAGTCCTGCTTCCTTGAATATGATATTTGAACACTTTATGCACTCACCAGGAGAGTCTATCAAGTAACCTGCTCTTGAGATAGGAGTTACCAGATCAATAATAAGATTTATTCTCAAGAGAGTAAACTTAGATTGTTACTCGCCAATAATTGAAGATGACCCCGATGGGTAAAAGTAACTTCAAGACATGGTAGATGAGGATGAATAGCGTGTACTGAAAATGATTAGTTTATTAAAGTGCAACTTAAACTAAAAGACAATGTAAATCGTCTTATTCGTGCTGATTGGGTTGTATAAAATCTTCACATTCACGTAGGCAAAGCAGTCAACTTAACGGGGCTCGCTGATTTGTCTAGACTGCAGTCCAGGGTTTAATAAATCATTGTTTTTTGAGGGCACAGTTACTGCCTTGGTGTATATCTACATGCTTCGAGCATCGATTTTACCTGCTATTCACGCAGAAGAGTATTTTTTTCTTCCAGAAATATGTCGTACAAACACACATCTACTAAAACGTGAGAGTCCATCTGGAGGTAATTCCACCACGACATTGATCTCTTTTTGCTAGTTGCTTTACGTCGCACCGACACAGATAGATCTTATGGCGACGATGGGACAAGGGAGGGCTAGGAGTGGGAAGGAAGCGGCCGTGGCCTTAATTAAGGTACAGCCACAGCATTTGCCTGGTGTGAAAATGGGAAGCCACGGAAAACCATTTTCAGGGCTGCCGATAGTGGGGTTCGAACCTACTATCTCCCGAATACTGGATACTGGCCGCACTTAAGCGACTGCAGCTATCGAGCTCGGTACGACATTGATTAAGATGAGAACGTGTTGCTAAATACCCTCCACATACCCTTGATTTAAAATTCTCGACATTTACCAGAGGGGGAAACCTATATAATTTGATGTACTGGAGATTACAAAGTACACCAACTGTACTACGAGAAGAAATATTGAAACTGCGTATACAGTAGATCAATCCCTTCGGACACTGCAGTGCAGTAGTTTGCGGTAAACAGAAATGTGTGAGCGCTCATGCTCGCCACTCTATACACCTTATTTGATTGCTGACGACGTTCGGCTCCTTGGCTGAATGTCAACATAGTGCTTTTCTGTTCAGACGGACCCAGTTGGATTCCCGGCCGAACGGGAGACTTTAACCTTAACTGGTTAATTCCCTTCCATCGGGGACTGGGTATTCGTACTGACCCCAATATCTCTGCAACTCACACACCAAACACAACACTATCCTCCACTACAACAGCACGCACTTTCTTAAACGTGGCAGATGTCGCACACTACCGTTGGAGGGTCTTCCTTATAAGGACTGCACCAGGCTAGAAAGAGCTGACGTCGACATGTTTCAAAACTACACGTTGGGCCTATATAAATCTAGTAATTCACACTTTATGCCAATATCATACAGAAATGTACATACAAGTTTTCGCGCCCCTCTGTATTTTCTCCCGAGCGTTCATTCTTCGTTTACTTCTCTTCTACAGATAAAAGGAAATCAACAACAGAATAGTACTAACGACACTCAGTTTCGTGTTTGTAAATACTGAGACATTAAGACATCTTTTGTACAATATACCTTCAAAAATTACGTCCATAAGCAAGGTTTACTGGTCGTCACCAGGCATGAAACGTGACTTTCGAGACAGTGAGTACTATGTAGAGGACACACTACTTCCTCCACATCCCATGAGGCGACGCTGTGCTCTGAGAGAGCGACCAACTTTAGCATACATGTGTCCAACTAGGCCAAACGTCTCGGCTCGCGATAAGGCAACTCAACTGTTTATCTTACTGCAGCCGGAGAGTAAGGAACGTATACGAAACTCCACACTATTGCTATTGTTGCCTATCGGACAGTTACGTAACACATTCCAACTTAGCAAGTTGATATAACCACTATTATCTTGAACACTATCCATATTATTTCTACTCTAAAGGACAATATTGAAATAGACAAGCTAAGAGTTGAAATTTTCCTGGAATTAGGATAATACACAGAATTACGTACAGAATGTTGTAGAAAAAAGGAGATGCAGGCGAATAACTGAAAATTATGTTGTTAAATTATTATTCTAATTTGAAATTTCATGTGTATTCACAACATAATATGATCGAGATAGGAGGAATAAACCTGATATACAGAAGAAACGAGTAGAATACTGTAACAGAGGTCATGCAACAGCTGAGTCTTGGACAGATTCTACTTTTTTCTTCGAGGCTCCTATCACTTATCTTCCCAGCCTGAGCTGCTCCGGTCAACACCTGTTCTCTTCCGATTAGCTCACTGAGGCTGAGGGCCTCACTTCCATTCCTTCCTTTCTTAACCCAATATCCTCGTTGTCTAAAGAGGAGCAACTCTTCCCACAAACAATGTTATAACAAACCAAGTAAACCCGTGGTACGGTCCTTTGAGAGCCGCCTTCTACCAAGACGAATGCTGCCGGCCGGATGCCCTGCACGTGGTCAGTATACGACATCTTTAGTCATATTGCTTGGTTGTCGCGAACGGGGCCACTGTCTGTCAGTTCAGACAGTTCTTTAGTCTCACGAGGTTAAACAACCCTTCTGACTGGCCGGAAATCGAACCCGTGGCCTCCAGGTAATAGTCTGGCGCGCCACCCCTCCAACGTGCAGACTGTAGCCTTAAGTGACTGACGATATCGTGATAATAGTCATGGTGCCTCCAGTTTTATGGAAAATCCAAACTACATGGACGTGACGTTGGACTTAAAAATCCTACATAGGCTACATTGACTGGTATTCGAACTGCGGCTACCTTTGCTGAGAAGCCAGTAACTAAAATACTCGGCAATATCGTCCCTCTCAATATTATGTGAGCTACATTATTTATTTGTATAGCTCATTAAAACACCAGCACGGTACACCAGGAAAGAAACAAGTAGTACGACTGTTTAAATTCAAACGCTTATATGATCAATAACTCACACAGGAAAGCAGTACATTAGTAAGCCGTGTTATGTGACACGGACAGGACAGTAAAGCGTTGGTTAACTGAGACCAATTTGCAGGTTTGATATCGGCTCAGTCCTGTGTTATTCTTAACTTGTGTCGGTATATTTACTGGAATAACTCCTGCGGGACAAAATTGCACCATAAAACATAAACGATGTTAGTGGGTCTTAAAATCAATAAAGTATTCGGGAGATAGTAGGTTAGAACCCCACTGTCGGCAGCCCTGAAAATGGTTTTCCGTGGTTTCCCATTTTTAACACCAGACAAATGCTGGGGCTATACCTCAAAATTCACTTTCACAAAAACAAGAGCAACACATGCACAATGTGTTTCTAGAGAGGTGTGAAGTAATAATGGGGGAAGGGAGTTGATAGTACATCCCAAAACCACACAAAATATCTCTATTTACTATGCCCTACGATCAATCGATTTATATGCTAGGCGTGTTTTAGTTATTAGATGAAATGTGAAAATAAGGATAGGATTAAGTTCGGAGTCAGGCACGCCGTTACGGATATTGCAGTTCTTCGTCAGCGTGTGGAACAAGTTTTCCATCGAATACGTGCTCGAGCGAGTCCGACAGTCAATGAGGCGTGCATTTAATTGCTTTCTTACAATACAAGTGATATCGCTGCTCTGTGTTGAGCCTGGGGTGAACTATGCCATTTGAGGTGAATAGTGCATACAGTGCTGTACGAGCTTCAGCTAGTGCTTACGTTTCATGCGCAATGCGTATATTATAGTTTGACTCAGACGGAATAAGGACATTGGTTCAGGGTGGACATATTCAAGCAGCAGTATTACGCATCGTAGGGGCTGCCGAGAGAGCAGTGTCAAAAGGTACCGTGAGACCAATGATGTGACACAGATCGAGGATGACATCGCCACGTTAAGATCGGTAACAGCACCGAGGAGACTAACTTCGACTGCTCAGCAAGTACGAGATGACTTCTTGAGGGCAACCGGACTTCGTGTATCTGTACAAAGTGTATCCAGTCGGCTGCATAGTACACAATTAAGGCCACTTCGATTCAACGCGTTCCATTAGATAATCGTCATCGTGTTCAGAGGAGAAGATGGGCCATTCGATATCTTAATTGGGGGTTGGATGAATCCTGTTAGCCATGTTTTCAGATGAAATGTCCGGCTCCATAGCTAAATGGTTAGCGTGTTGGCCTTTGGTCACAGGGGTCCCGGGTTCGATTCCCGGCAGGGTCGGGAATTTTAACCATCATTGGTTAATTTCACTGGCACTGGGGCTGGATGTATGTGTCGTCTTCATCATCATTTCATCCTCATCACGACGCGCAGGTCACCTACGGGTGTCAAATCGAAAGACCTGCACCTGGCGAGCCGAACATGTCCTCGGACACTCCCGGCACTAAAAGCCATACGCCATTTCATTTCATTTCAGATGAAATATCACTTATGTCAGATACATGACGACAAAGGATGTGAAAACATGAAGGACCCGGTGGAAAGTACCAGCGTGCATTTGGAGGCAGCAGTGTAATGTTTTGGACTGGGATTATGGATGTTCTTTGTACACCTTTGATACCAATTCGAGGCACGTTAACTGCACGGCGGTATACCAATGACATTTTTCTGCCATTTGTACAACCCTTTAGGGACGAATATGGTGCTTAAATCATTTCAGTTCACGACAATGCTCGCCCTCATCGAGGTGCATCAGTGAGGCGGTGTCAATCTATGAATCAGCCAGCTAATTCACCGGACATGAACTGCATTGACAATGCATGGGACAGTTCGAAAACGGTTGTTTTTGATCTATAATTACCTCCAAAAACTCTTCCATACCTCATCAGAGTTATCCTGATGGAATAGGACCATCTCCCTGAATATGAATGTAAGCATGTCACAGCGTGTCAGAGACCTGAACAAAGCCAGACGAGGCCATACACGGTATTAAGCTATAAATTATTTGAGTAGAATAAAAGATAAGAGCAAAGATAAAAAAGATGTATCAAATATTTCAGTTTATATTGGTCCACATGCAACATTATGTTTACAAAAGCAGTTTAATGATAACAGAGGTATTTAAAATATGATTATTTTAATTTGTCCTAGTGCTTTATCTCATGCCGTTCGTAATTACTAATATGAATAATTTGTTTTAAATTCTCTACGCAGGCAAGAAAAATTTTTAAAGTGAGGTATATAATGGGCTAAGAAAAATTATCGATGTCCCCTGAATGTGGCACAGAGCTGAAATATGGTGAAGATGAGAAATGAACAGGATACTAGAGGACTCGAGGAATCACTGTTTTAGATTTAACCGTTAATTTACTGTTACCTAGCTGACCAGAAATGGCCTTGTATTTACGATTAGTTTATTGAATTGGCTTTAATTCTATTAGCTCGGGTTCCTTACGGAGACGGCTAAGAACATCTTCATCACATTAACTATAAATTCTATCGGGAATTCCCCAGGGAGAGAGAGGGAGAGAATTGAATTGAATTTATTGATGATTTGCGTGGCACTGAGACTGCAAAAATCCCTTTTATATAGTACCTAAATAAAATAAGATATACTTCTAAGAATATACAAATTAAATCATCACAATATTAAATATTAAGCCTAAACTTCAAATAGATTTAAATTAAGATTAAATTAAATATTTTTTTGCTAATTGCTTTACGTCGCACCGACACAGACAGGTCTTACGGCGACGATGGCACAGGAAAGGCCTGGGAATGGGAAGGAAGCGGCCGTGGCCTCAATTAAGGTACAGCCCCAGCATTTGCCTGGTGTAAAAATGGGAAACCATGGACAACCATTTTCAGGGCTGCCGAAAGTGGGGTTCGAACCCACTATCTCCCGGATTAAATTAAATATACCGTACACTAAAAATGTAAAACTAAAGCATGTTTATCTTGGAACTAAATGATTTTAAAAATAGCAATGATGAATAAATTTTGTTTTACAAATATACGGCTGTCTGATTGAGAAACACAAGTTTCCCGATAATAGGGACGTGTTAACGTTAGGAAGTGTATGTAACAGGAAGCTATGTGTTCATCACGCCTGGCATCGGTAACGTAACGAACACACGAGTTTGGTACCCTCTGAAGTTTGATATTCAATGTTTCAGATAAACCGTTGTATGAAATTGAATCTCAGTCAATGATCGGGAATATCAGACTTTGAAGAAGTATCTTTCGCATGTAGGGTGTTCAGGTCCGCGCGGGAAGGCAGGTCCCGTATACTGCCCTCTCCCATTGATTATTTTCCTTTTTACAATCTGCTTTGCGTCGCACCGACGATGGAAGAAAAGGTCTACGAGTGGGAAGGAAGCGACCATGGCCTTAATTAAGGTACAGCCCCAGCATTCGCGGCCACTTGCTCCCATTGAGGGAAGAGATCGTCCTGAAATAGCCGGCTATTTCACTAAAGTGGGAATGGACGGGCTGAGAGAGAGCGGGCTAGTGCAGGAAACTGGACGGGGCGAGTCGGATGTTGTGAACAGCTTGTGTAGACGTGTGTGCAGGACACGACGGGATTTTTCAACAGGACTGACTTTAGGTTATATGATTATGGAAAACTGTATGACAGT
This sequence comes from Anabrus simplex, assembly GCF_040414725.1. Classification (NCBI taxonomy): domain Eukaryota; kingdom Metazoa; phylum Arthropoda; class Insecta; order Orthoptera; family Tettigoniidae; genus Anabrus; species Anabrus simplex. The sequence continues at coordinate 292,999,800 of NC_090268.1, read as the reverse complement.
TTTGACAGCGTGGCGGATATGCATTACCACTGTGAAAATATCTGTTTTCAAACAACATTCTATTGAAAGATTAAACACCATAAATTAATGCGCATGATGTAGTAACTTAGGTTCTTCAGACTGCCGAAACTAATTATGAATAAACAAATTTATACACTACCTGAAAACTAAAACATATGGTAACAGAAATGGGTATAACTTTGTTACCATATGATTTTTCTCAGGTAATTTATAAGTATATTTATTTAAAATTAGTTTGGCATAGTGAAGAACCTAACAGTTATAAATGAACCGAGTCGAAAGTAAAAAGAAATGACTTCAGATGTTACAATAAAAAGCAAACATGATGTAATACGTACGTTCACCGCTAAAATAAATAAAGAAACACTTAAAACATTAGGTACGCAACCGAGTGACGTGTACAAGAAAGCGAATCCTTTCCCTTTGTAAAGGCTTCGTCTCTCAGTGCACAGATCTCTCCTCGACTTAATACAATACCTGCTTGCCCGCAATCGCGTTCGTACACTCTCCGTACAAAACACACAGGACGGGCAGGATCGGGATGCGGGACGGGACAGGGAAAGTGCGGAGTAGCGGTGGACAGGACGGGAAGGGCAGCTGGTGCTTCACAGGAGGATGGAAGGGAAAGGCAGCTCGTACTGCACACCAGAATGGGAAGGGAAAGGTAGCTGGTTCTTCACAAGAGGATGGAAAGGGATGGGAAGCTCGTACTGCATGAAGTGGGCAGGATGGGATGAACTGGGACGAATTTGAAGGGCTGTAGTAAGGTGGTTTACATGAGAGGGAGAATTAAACTGAACTGAATTGAATTTATTGCTAATTTACATGCCACTGAATAGGAAATGCCCCTTTATGTACCGTCTTCATATAATAATACACAGCTTTATGAACACACTATTTTTTATAACATAATAAATTAAACATAGAAATGAATTATAACACAGATACCAAATCATTAAAATTAAAACATGCATTATATAATATGTAAAAAGTAAAAAAAAATTAAGCCTATTCATTATCTTAAACTACAAGAATCTAAAGAATCTAAAGAAAAAGCAGAGAGTAAAACAATTCTCTAAGAAATATACAATTCTTTTTTATTGTTAGACACAAAGACGCATGATCTCAGCCCCTTGCGTACTCCTCCAGATAGATGTTAAGGACTGCATTAGTTGAATACAGTTATTGTAACTTGCGAAACGGTGAAGATTAAAGGCGTTAAAGATACGTGACCGAGCTTGATAGCTGCAGTCGCTTAAGTGCGGCCAGTATCCAGTATTCGGGAGTGAGTGGGTTCGAAACCCACTGTCGGCAGCCCTGAAGATGGTTTTCCGTGGTTTGCCATTTTCATACCAGGCAAATGCTGGGGATGTACCTTAATTAAGGCCACGACCGCTTCCTTCCCACTCCTAGCCGGTTCTTGTACCATCGCCGCCATAAGACCTATCTGTGTCAGTGCGACAGAAGGCAACTAGCAAAAAAACAGATACGTGACGCAGTGCAAAAGAATGATTTGTCAAATTTAGTTGTACGATGGAGGGGAATTTGAAGCGTAGCTTTTGTAAACATTATCTCTTATGTGTTGACTCCATTCGGTTTAAAAGTTAGGATGTGGTCGTCAGTTTGGAGAGAGAGAGAGAGAGAGAGAGAGAGAAAGCGAAGGTTAGTTGGTAGTAGTGATTATTGTCGTAACAGGAAGTACAACTATGTAACCATCCCCTCTTAACCCTTATCGTGAAAAAGAAACACACAACAAAAATACATTTCCGACCCTTCGAAGAATGATGTTATCTGAGAAAGAAAGTGACAATGCAGAGTGTATAATTTAAAGTCGTTCTAGGCTTCGCAAATCTAGTAGTGTCGCGGTCAGAAGAGAACAAAAGTTGACCAAGAGAGAGAGATGTGGTAGGAGAGAGGAATTTGGCACCAGGAAGTGGAAGCAATGTGAGCTATGGGTAGAGGCCTTGCGGTCTTTAACGCACGATCTTAAGTTGAGAGTCCCTGGGGGACGTGGTAGTGGTGATTACCATTTTAAGGAGATGCACAAAAGGCAAATATTTTCTATCAACACTAATCACAAGGGAAGATGGACTAGGTTTGTTCTTTCGGAGAATCAAGTAATTGCAATATAATCGACAGACACTAAGGACATGAAAAGGAAAGCCTTCCTAAGCCTCGCAAATCTAATACCGTTGGGGTCGGAAGAGAACAAGTGTTGACCAAAGAAAGTCGGAGAGAAAAGTTAATTGTCTTGTGTGAAAATGGGAAACCACCGAAAACCTCTTCAGGGCTGCCGACAGTGGGATTCGTACCCACTATCCCCCGGATACGAGCTCACAGCCGCGCGCCCCTGGTCGCACGGCCAACTCGCTCGGTCCGCTGTGGAAAACATGCCGAATGACAGCAGAGATTACAGTACATTCAGCCCTAACCAGCGGAGTATGAGCAGGGCACAAGTTGAATAACGGCGTCATTCCACTGTTTGAATGTGGTAAACGTGGGCCTGTGTTGACGTATTCAAACATCATACCGATGAAAAAATATTTGAACGATGCAGGATTCGAACCGCCGCTGGCACATTCCGTCGATTGCTAGGCGAACGCCTGACAACATCCCCTTCGCTACACTGCTGGAAACATGCTGGTGGTACGACGAGACCAGAGTACATACCTCCATCCGGTTCGGTGTTTAAGACATTAATCACTGCACTGTTACCTAGTTTTATGCATTAATTCCCCTCATCGTTACACCCGGTCACGAGACACGACGCATTAACATACGAGTAGTTACGTGGTTAGAGGACGTTGCTACATGATTTCAAGGCGTCATGTTTTGCGAACAGATGATATAACATTTCGCTAGGCTTCAGAATCGTGTGCAAAATGTGCTCACTGAACTTTTGTAGCATCTTCTTCTTCTTCGTCTTCTTATTTTTCTTCTTCTTCATCTGTTTACCCTCCAGGGTCGGGCTCAGCGAGGGATCCCACCTCTACCGCCTTAAGTGCAGACTCTGGGTCGGGAGATACAAATGGGCAGGATGACCAGTACCTCGGCTAGGTGGCCTCACCTGCTATGCTGAGCAGTGGCCTTGCTGGGGGGGGGGGATGCGAAGATTGGAAGGGGTAGACAAGGAAGAAGGAAGGAAGCGGTCGTGGCTTTAAGTTAGGCCATCCCGTCATTTGCCTGGAGGAGAAGTGGGAAACCACGGAAAACCACTTCCAGGATGGCTGAGGTGGGAATCGAACCCACCTCTACTCAGTTGATCTCCCGAGGCTGGGTAGACACCGTTCCAGCCCTCGTACCACTTTTCAAATTTCGTGGCAGAGCCGGGAATCGAACCCGGGCCTCCGGGGGTGGCAGCTAATCACACTAACCACTACACCACAGAGGCGGACACACTAGTACCATACACCCCTATAACCTTGATCACGTCACTTGGGCTGCAGCAAACGATATGGGAAGGGGCTGCTGAATCACACTGTATATGAAGCGTATCACTGTTTCGGAGCTTGTGATGGCATTCCTAACATCCTTCCTTCAATGTAACTGTCAACAAGTGATGAAACGCAGTTGTTGATAGACATACACACGTAACTGTTCATTGATGTGTCCATTTCTTGCCAACTGTGCCGAGACATATTTAAAACATCAATTTCCAAGAGGGTATAAAAGTGCCCGTTGGGTATTAATGGATTTATATTCCCTAACTTGGGTTACGTCCGCCTCTGTGGTGTAGTGGTTAGCGTGATTAGCTGCCACCCCCGGAGGCCCGGGTTCGATTCCCGGCTCTGCCACGAAATTTGAAAAGTGGTACGAGGGCTGGAACGGGGTCCACTCAGCCTCGGGAGGTCAACTGAGTAGAGGTGAGTTCGATTCCCACCTTAGCCATCCTGGAAGTGGTTTTCCGTGGTTTCCCACTTCTCCTCCAGGCGAATGCCGGGATGGTACCTAACTTAAGGCCACGGCCGCTTCCTTCCCTCTTCCTTGCCTATCCCTTCCAATCTTCCCCATCCCTCCACAAGGCCCCTGTTCAGCATAGCAGGTGAGGCCACCTGGGTGAGGTACTGGTCATACTCCCCAGTTGTATCCCCCGACCAAGAGTCTGAAGCTCCAGGACACTGCCCTTGAGGCGGTAGAGGTGGGATCCCTCGCTAAGTCCGAGGGAAAAACCGAACCTGGAGGGTAAACAGATGATGATGATGATGATGATGATGATGAACTTGGGTTACGGAGACAATGGAAGTGAACACAATGTTTTACTGAAAAATGTCTAGCCTTGTAGCTGAATCGTCAGCGTAGTCGCCTTCGATTCAGAGGGCTCCGGGTTCGATTCCCGGCTGGGTCGGAGAATAAATGGTTAATTCGCCTCGTTCGTGGGCTGGGTGTTTGAACTGTCCTCAACATCCCTAAAACTCACACACCATACCTAACACTATTATCCACTACAATAGCACGCAGTTGTCTTACAAGTGCTGCACCAAAAGAAGCTATTATTATTATTATTATTATTATTATTATTATTATTATTATTATTATTATTATTATTATTATTATTATTATTATTATTATTATTGAAAAAGTAAATTATGGCTGACAGGGTAGTTTGTTTAAATGAATACTGTGTTTTGTAGGTCCTGTACAGAAGGCCGTTCGGGTTCTCTGGTGACGAGTTTGAAGGCCGTTGGTAGCGCTGTTATCAACTAGAGTACGTCAAAAGGAGAACTGATGATTCACGTCAGTACTGTGAATGTGTATGTAAAATTTCGTGACATTAGCTGCAATGATGCCGAAGTGGATTGACCTTTACTGGGAGGGCTAAATAACAGCCCTTTCCGATGGTAAATATAGCTATTCTGCAATGCAAGGAATGTGCAAGAAGAGTGATTTCTTGATATCAAAGAACGGGATCAGTGCTGTATTTAATAGAAAAGGCAAAGACCGAGTGGGGAAGAGAGAAACAAATCCACGACCATCCACCATCCGTACACATGAAGTGATGAGGAAAGTGAAGGTGGTAACCCTGCCACTCAAAGAACTATCGGACGTAAGTTGGGATATCTGCTTCAACAGTTAATACCATAACAAAAAAGGACCTACAATTAGAAAAGCGGCATAAGCGCCGAGTTAAAAAGCTGTTGCCTGGTCACATTTCGAAACGTCGCACTAACGCAAGAAAGCTGTATGAGGGCTATCTGGTAGGAGACAGATAGAAAGATGTGGTGGAATTGGACGAAGCATGTGTGTATCATAGTGACTGTATGAAACCCCGCTCGATTTACTACCGCTATAGAGACGAAAGAAATTATCAAACATTGTATACAGAATGCCAGGAAAATTTTCCAAGGGGTTTCATGATCATCCCTGGATACTGCTACAATGGCAAATTAACCATTCGCCGTGTCGCTAATAATATGGAGGTAAATTCTACATGCTCTCAGCAAGAGGTTTCTACATCCATTTACAACACAGATATCCCAGCACTGTATGGAAGGGTGAAAACTCAGGTACGGGTACATCAAGATAAAGCATCCATCTCGTTCGACTCGTCTGTTCTTAGAGGGAATGGAAATGGAAACTGGAATCCGCGCAGTTCATTTTGCTGACATTCCGGTAAAGGAACCCGTTGGGTCGCCCATGGATTTCTTTGCATTTGGACACCTAAAACGGGTCATAGGATCTAGACCGCCATCAATGGCCTCCGGAAAGCCTGTCAGGCGGAGTGGGAAGAGATAGATATGCTAGCTCTGCGAGAAAGTCTCCTGCAATGGAAATTACGTTGTCGGGCTATAGCTTAAAATACTGGTTTTCCAACTGAACAAGATCGTTGGTGGAGATGTGGCTTTTCGTGAGCTAATTACCCTTTAAACTTCGTCCCAGAGATCCCAAACGACCTTCTGTACGACAAGATTGATTTACTGCGCATTGATTCACTGAAATATTGTCAGTCGAAAGTTAGTTCTGTAAAACTAAGGACAAGTAATAAGATGACAGTAAATAATAATAATATTATTATTATTATTATTATTATTATTATTATTATTATTATTATTATTATTATTATTATTATTATTATTATTATATTATATTATCATAATACCTTTCAACTAATACTTTTAACCATGCTACACTGCCTGAATATATATCAGAAAAGGGGATATTTACTGCACTGTTAGTAAATTTATCGATATGAATATCTGATACGTACCCACTCAAATACCACAGAATTGTGGTAATTGTAATTTTAAAGTAAAGCTCAACTAGATAACCATCAGAAGAGAAAAGTGAAGAGGCCGGATCCTCCTAAGTACTTGCAAAGGAAAGAGAGAGGCCACGAAGGGCGTGAAAATGAAAGACTCTTGCAGACCTAATACCGTCAGGGTGAGAAGAAATTAAGGGTTAACTAAGAGAGGAAGGTTAGGCAAGCTAGGAGAAGTAAGTAGAAGTACTGTAATGTCAAACTCAGCTGGCGGCTGACTGGTCACCAACCCATGCTTCCAAGTTAGAAATTCTATGTTAAATACCACTGTCTGTTATTATTCCACCCAGCAAAGTGAGCGAGTAACTAACCACTGATTAGACGCAGCTGGCTGGAAGAGTCGAGTGAGAAGGTTACTAACGCAACAAACAGTGGTTATTGACACTTTTATACACTGACTGACAGAGCAAATGCAACACCAAGAAGGAGTGGTTCGAAAGGGATGAAAGTTGGGGAAAAAACAGAGACGGCATGGACGAATAATTGATGTTTATTTCAAACCGATATGCAGGTTACACAATGCGCACGGCATCGACTCAGTAGGATGTAGGACCACCGCGAGCGGCGATGCACGCAGAAACACGTCGAGGTACAGAGTCAATAAGAGTGCGGATGGTGTCCTCAGGGATGGTTCTCCATTCTCTGTCAACCATTTGCCACAGTTGGTCGTCCGTACGAGGCTGGGGCAGAGTTTGCAAACGGCGTCCAATGAGATCCCACACGTGTTCGATTGGTGAGAGATCCGGAGAGTACGCTGGCCACGGAAGCATCTGTACACCTCGTAGAGCCTGTTGGGAGATGCGAGCAGTGTGTGGGCGGGCATTATCCTGCTGAAACAGAGCATTGGGCAGCCCCTGAAGGTACGGGAGTGCCACCGGCCGCAGCACATGCTGCACGTAGCGGTGGGCATTTAACGTGCCTTGAATACGCACTAGAGGTGACGTGGAATCATACGCAATAGCGCCCCAAACCATGATGCCGCGTTGTCTAGCGGTAGGGCGCTCCACAGTTACTGCCGGATTTGACCTTTCTCCACGCCGACGCCACACTCGTCTGCGGTGACTATCACTGACAGAACAGAAGCGTGACTCATCGGAGAACACGACGTTCCGCCATTCCCTCATCCAAGTCGCTCTAGCCCGGCACCATGCCAGGCGTGTACGTCTATGCTGTGGAGTCAATGGTAGTCTTCTGAGCGGACGCCGGGAGTGCAGGCCTCCTTCAACCAATCGACGGGAAATTGTTCTGGTCGATATTGGAACAGCCAGGGTGTCTTGCACATGCTGAAGAATGGCGGTTGACGTGGCGTGCGGGGCTGCCACCTCTTGGCGGCGGATGCGCCGATCCTCGCGTGCTGACGTCACTCGGGCTGCGCCTGGACCCCTCGCACGTGCCACATGTCCCTGCGCCAACCATCTTCGCCACAGGCGCTGCACCGTGGACACATCCCTATGGGTATCGGCTGCGATTTGACGAAGCGACCAACCTGCCCTTCTCAGCCCGATCACCATACCCCTCGTAAAGTCGTCTGTCTGCTGGAAATGCCTCCGTTGACGGCGGCCTGGCATTCTTAGCTATACACGTGTCCTGTGGCACACGACAACACGTTCTACAATGACTGTCGGCTGAGAAATCACGGTACGAAGTGGGCCATTCGCCAACGCCGTGTCCCATTTATCGTTCGCTACGTGCGCAGCACAGCGGCGCATTTCACATCATGAGCATACCTCAGTGACGTCAGTCTACCCTGCAATTGGCATAAAGTTCTGACCACTCCTTCTTGGTGTTGCATTTGCTCTATCAGTCAGTGTAATTGTGCTTTTCACGTTCACAGTTACCGGAAGGTATCAGTGGTTATTTCATTGAAAACAATAAAAGCCAAGTTATCTCCGTATAGGCCAGTGTGATTCAAGAAATAAATGTATGAAAGGCCTTCAAGGCCTTCGAAGGAGTGAAAGGTAAAGGTTTCATTTACCTGTACCTTGGGCATTACAGCGTGTGGGAAAGAAGGGTTAGCTCTATGCCTGGCCACCTTTGCCTCCAGGAATTAATCTAGTACTCATCTTTGGTGTAGGCGCTTGCGCCTTTCTAGAAGTGGAATTATCGTGTTTAATGTTATCAACTTCCTGACGAGAAATCGAAGCCACGTCCTTCCGGGTGAACCAAGCATGCTATCACCAAGTTAGTTAGGCATGCGTTGGTTATATCAGGAATTAGAATGAAACTATCGTATTATATACCACCCAAATCTCAATTTTAAGTCCCAACTTTATTCGCCTGCCCACCACAATTAGTAACTGCTCTGCTGAAGACTAGATTCGCGATGCTGAGTTTTCACCCAGAACTGGATGTTGAAATTCCGACCAACGGTAGTAATTCGTATTAACTTCTCCTGCTATTGAGTTAAGGACACGCTATTTCTAGAACAATTTCACAGGCCTTCATGCCGCTTCGTTCCCTCAGCTAATTCCAGGCTGAGTGAGTCCATTTGCAGCCCAGCCACGAGGCGTAGGTTATTAGATAGAGTACTTCCACTGAATACCTTAGTTACCAACATACGACGTCTAATTTCATCGAGAAATGAGAATAAGGAGAAAGAGAGAGAGATATCTATTCACTATCCAACACTCTGTACTTTGAAGGCACATTTTGATTTGCTACGCAACATGCAGAGGAGCAGCAGTTGACTTTTTATTCAAGAAATAAATGTGTGAAAGGAAAGCTTTCGCTGACTTCAATGGTGCAATCAAATAGTCGTATTTATTTCAGAAGACAGAGGTTTCGATTCCGGCCGATATTAGAAGCTTCTAATTCCATCCAGACAGTTTTGATGATGATGATGATGATGGTGATAATGATGGTTACTTAAGGGGGCCTAATATATCATTCATAAGTCTTTAAACGGATTTAAAAGCTTCCTAAACTGAAACAAAAACTTGTTCAAAGAAAGCTGTAAAAAGCAAAGGATTGACATACATTTTTCTGAAAACAAATACGACATCCCCGCAAGGCACTACAGCCCTTGAAGGGCCTTGGACTACCAAGCGACCGCTGCTCAGCCCGAAGGCCTGCAGATTACAAGGTGTCGTGTGGTCATCACGACGAATTCTCGCGGCCGTTATTCTTGGCTTTATAGACCGAAATACGACACCAGGTGAGAACAAATATTTCAAGTGAATGATATTGAATGCATGATTGAGGAGAGCTATTTTGTTTTATGAAAGTGATCACAGGAACGACGAGAATAGCTTTAGTGACAATAGCCAACATCTTCGGTACACACATAAATATATAATTTACCTTACCCTTCTTCACTCCTCATCTAAGGTCTCAAACATAGCTATTGAACATTGAGGCATTGATTTGTGTAAAACATAGCTTTGTAAATATCTTGATTAATTACGGTACCAATATATTAAGTTGCTCCATTTTCAGGAAATTCATTGGAGATATCTGGTCCTAAATGGGAATAATTTATTTAAGTTGGGTTAATGAACATGAAGATGGTTCCTCGGTAGATGAGCTTTGCGCTTTATTCAATGTTATACCAACAAAACATGTCATACACTTTGCGAACGTCCCTTGTTAGAGCCAATCCGAGGCTACAATGAGAAGTAACCATTGTGATAGAAGACGTACTGAATATACCCTTCCGACGTGGGACCTACGACCCTGTTCACAATGTATTCTATTACAGCTGTTGAGTGTCCACCTGCAGTGTTAACATATACACAGGAGAGACATTAACCAACTCGCTCCGTCACACTGTTGATGCATCTCGCGTACTTGCCCGCGGGCGGGCTCATCTCATATTTACACCTCATTCGAATGACGAGCTTACGGTAAATGAAGCGGTATAATGTGGTGAACCTTTCTACTGCCACGGTAGAAGACTGTAGTCTGATCCAGGGATGACCAGGTTTGATTCACGATCTTGAAACTATGACGTGAAGTGACCGTCCAGCAGCGCACGAGAGAGAGTACATGTCTGTATTTCGCTGTGTACTCTAATATCAACAACACACACTGCCACAGCGTCAGAACGCGAGTTTTATTGAGGTCTGACTTTACGGGGAAGTGGGCTCATGGGAGGAAGAAGGAGTGCTACTTCAGCATTAAATTCCGCAGTGCTGCAAGCCTATGAAATTGAAATAAATGGGGAGAAGTAGTAAATTGAGCTCAGTCCGAACAATACATACTTAGTATGTACAGGTTTGCATAATACATATAAATTGAGAGAAAAAATTGAGGTAAATTTAAAAGAGATGTGCTGTGTAGATATTTTTGCCTGTCTTGCATGCATTTTGAGGTTCCGAGAAACGTTTGCAGTAATGTGATAACAAAAGGGATGAATGGACTTATAATTCTGCGCGATAACATTTTCTTCTTCCTCTTAATCTGTTTTCCCTCCAGGGTCGGTTTTCCCCTCGGACTCAGCGAGGGATCCCACCTCTACCGCCTCAAGGGCAGTGTCCTGGAGCTTCAGACGCTTGGTCGGGGGATAGAACTCGGGAGGATGACCAGTACCTCGCCCAGGCGGCCTCACCTGCTATGCTGAACAGGGGCCTTGTGGAGGGGTGGGAAGATTGGATGGGATAGGCAAGGAAGAGGGAAGGAAGCGGCCGTGGCCTTAGGTTAGGTACCATCCCGGCATTTGCCTGGAGGAGAAGTGGGAAACCACGGAAAACCACTTCCAGGATGGCTGAGGTGGGAATCGAACTCACCTCTACTCAGTTGACCTCCCGAGGCTGAGTGCACCCAGTTCAAGCCCTCGTACCACTTTTCAAATTTCGTGGCAGAGCCGGGAATCGAACCCGGACCTGCGGGAGTAGCAGCTAATCATGCTAACCACTACACCACAGAGGCGGACAACGTTTTCTTATATTAAGTATAAAGACCCTAAAGTACTAATGAATCATGATATCATACATATAAAAAGCGAGGTAAATGGGGGAACTTCTGCTACATAATGCAATATTGGATCCTATGCTTACAAAAATTAATGATTTCTTCGAACATGAAAATTTCGTAATTACCTCAGATTTAAACTTTTTATATGGATATGCTTTTGAGATGGGTGTCATCAGTTTCCGGATACCATTGTCTTCATGGCTACCAGTGTTGATCTATGTATAGTACGTCAGTAGCGATCTTCTCACTGTGCGGTGATGGTGATTATTGTTTTTAAGAGGAAGTACAGCTATGCGACCATCCGTTATATAACGATAATCAGAAAGAAAAAATAGAAGGAAACCGACACTTCGAAAAATGAAGGTATCGGCCAAAGGAAGACAAGAGCCACGAAGAGCATGAAAATGAAATACTCCCTAGGCCTTGAGTGCTCTGGTACCGTCGGGGTCGGAAAATAAAAAGAGATGACCAAGGGAGGTCGGATATAATACATGAAAGGGAGGGGCCTGGCACAAGTAAGTGGAAGCAATGCCAGGACTCAGCTAAGGGCCCTATGGTCGACAACCCACGCTCCAAAGTTCATAGCCCCTGGAACCGCTTTTAGTGGCCTCTTACGACAGGCAGGGGATACCGTGGGTGTTATTCTACCGCCCCCATCCACAGGGGGGATTCTTCGTGTGAGCTTTCTTCCTGGGATATGGTGAAACGACGGGTGCGGCGCTGCGACCCAATGCCAACCACCAAATATGAACTGTGGAACGAGGTGAATGCAGCATGGACGGCTACACCCTAGGACGCCATTCGCGCCTTATACGCGTCGATGCTATCACGTATGGAACAAATTATCAGTGCCCATTGAAGAGCCAGTGCCTACTAAGCAACAGGACACATGCTGAACCTAGGTGACTAAAATGCTAATCGTTTCTGCAGAACATACTAATGGACATGTTCTGTGAATATTAACTTCCTATCTCTAGTCTTTGAAGGTGTTCTGTTTTTTTTTATGAGCATGAGTGTATTTTGTCAACGATCAAATAAACCTCCTCAAACCAGAATTAAAATTCTTGGACTGGTCGTAAAACGGACCCATGGCCTTGGAATAAGATACAGGCACACTACCTCAACATGAACAATCCGTTCTAATATACCTAGAGTGTTGAAAAGGAAATGTCGTATGGCTTTTAGTGCCGGGAGTGTCCGAGGACATGTTCGGCTCGCCAGGTGCAGGTTTTTGGATTTGACTCCTGTAGGCGACCTGCGCTCCGTGATGAGGATGGAATGATGGTAAAGACGACACATACACCCAGCCCCCGTGTCAGCGAAATTAACCAATGATGGTTAAATTTCCCGACCCTGCCCGGAATCGAACCCGGGACCCCTGTGACCAAAGGCCAGCACGCTGAACATTTAGCCATGGAGCCGGACACCTAGAGTGTTGAGAACGCGGTACGGGTCTTGTAAGCTTGCATTCGAGAGGTGTTCACTTGGAGCCCCACGGTCGGTAGCCCTGAAAATAGGTTTTCGTAGTTTCTCAATTTAAATAGTAGGCAATGGACTAATCTGGGATGTAAAATAATTATTTTTTTCTATTTGTTTTACATCGCACCGACACAAATAGGTCTCATGACGACGATGAGATAGGAAAGGCCTAGGAATTGGAAGGAAGCATCCGTGGCTTTAATTGAGGTACAGCCCCAGCATTTGCCTAGTGTGAAAATGGGAAACCACGGAAAACCATCTCCAGATCTACCGACAGTGGGGTTCAAACCCACTATCTCCCGGATGCAAGTTCACAGCTGCGCGCTCCTAACCGCACGGCCAACTCACCCGGTGTAACATAATTAAAGCCACTGCCAGAACTTTCCCCACTCCAAGTAGTGTTCTAGAGATTAGGAGATGTATAGATGTTGGAATTTCACCCACATATGTTCGTTAAAGTCCTAGAAGCTAATAATTATTTTTTTGCGCATTTAAACGCCCCGAATCCCCATGTCTAACTCCGCTAAAAAAATCTCCTATGAGAATTTAAATCTTTCTAGACAGATTCTGGAGTAAAACTCAGGCTAATATGGGGCAGAAGCAAATATGCAAATGCTAGAACCACCACAGAGGCTAAGTAGGAGCAGTATTAGATCCGTCTCGAGGTCATACGATGGTCATTCACGAGCTGAGAATGCACACAGATAAAAAGTGTCGGAGACAGAAACAACACCAAGGAAAGCGCAGATAATTGCCAGGAAAAGAGCGTGTTGCCGAGAGTTGGGCAAGGAGCCAGCCTTACGCATCATCCGCCCATTATTACAGTAAAGGGGCCAAATCTACCGAGAGCAGAGCGAATTGTTATTTAAGTTCAATGCACGAATAGAAAGTGTATTCTTTAATTTAATGGACAATTTTCTTTGTGATTTACGCTTTGTTCAGTGCTCTAAATTCTTAACAATACACGGTAAAGTTGAAGGTATAGCTTATCTATATATATAAAAGCAAGTCGGGCTGGAGCGATGTATATATAAATATTTAAAAATGAAAAAAGACGTGAATTAATGAGGCACTTCCAGAAATCTCAGAAATTTGAAACTTGGTACGTGGGAAACTGATGACCCCCGGATCCCTAGAAAAATCGGAAATTCTCAAAATTCCCTGAAGGGGGCACGCTGGGGGGGGCTCAAATTTTGGGCTCAGCATAAGAAAACAGTCGTATAGTATATCCAAAACGATAACCTATAGGTTTCGTGGGCTTAAAAATTTTCGGGAATTTCCTCATTTTTATCCCCTATCCCCCCAAATCAAGATGGCGGCACAACCTGCCAGACGAGGTAGACAATTGAAATTTGGTGAAATTATAGCTTTTGGTCCCTAGCCGACGGGAAAATTCCAAGATGTTCAAATTTTTCACTTTTTACCCCCAAAGATATCGAATTATGGAGGCAATTTTAATGACTGTGCAGATATTCCTTTTGAGCTATTTTTTGGCTAAACGGTAAGTCGTATCACAAAACGGATGGCACAATGTCGCTTCAATTCGGAGTGATCTACAACTTTGGTCCTGTGACATTTTGTCGTATCTCTCTCCCTTATACGTTAAATTTGGCCGTATTTCTGGATTGTTCGTAAATTTGGTTATTTTTACAAGTATATTTCATTGTTTGACACACTTATAAGAATGATAGGATCTTCGCGTTAGGTGCGCACATTGGCACGATTAAGGGACATATGTGTACCAAATTTCATGATTCTAGCTTATACATAAGTAGGCAAAATGTAATGTAAAATGTTAAAAATGCACCCAAATTTCACCCTATTTAAAACGTGAACTCAATTTACCCCCTTAATATGGGAGATACGAGGATATGGTATAGAAACAAACATTTAGAGCGATAAATGAGGCGTCTGATGGCGCAAACCGTTTCTTAATATCATAAACCGTTTAGGAGATATGAATTTCGAAGTGGAAGTCTGCACTTTTCAACGTGCTCATGCTTATCCGTCATCTATATATATAAAAGCAAGTCGGGCTGGAGCGATGTATATATAAATATTTAAAAATGAAAAAAGACGTGAATTAATGAGGCACTTCCAGAAATCTCAGAAATTTGAAACTTGGTACGTGGGAAACTGATGACCCCCGGATCCCTAGAAAAATCGGAAATTCTCAAAATTCCCTGAAGGGGGCACGCTGGGGGGGGCTCAAATTTTGGGCTCAGCATAAGAAAACAGTCGTATAGTATATCCAAAACGATAACCTATAGGTTTCGTGGGCTTAAAAATTTTCGGGAATTTCCTCATTTTTATCCCCTATCCCCCCAAATCAAGATGGCGGCACAACCTGCCAGACGAGGTAGACAATTGAAATTTGGTGAAATTATAGCTTTTGGTCCCTAGCCGACGGGAAAATTCCAAGATGTTCAAATTTTTCACTTTTTACCCCCAAAGATATCGAATTATGGAGGCAATTTTAATGACTGTGCAGATATTCCTTTTGAGCTATTTTTTGGCTAAACGGTAAGTCGTATCACAAAACGGATGGCACAATGTCGCTTCAATTCGGAGTGATCTACAACTTTGGTCCTGTGACATTTTGTCGTATCTCTCTCCCTTATACGTTAAATTTGGCCGTATTTCTGGATTGTTCGTAAATTTGGTGATTTTTACAAGTATATTTCATTGTTTGACACACTTATAAGAATGATAGGATCATCGCGTTAGGTGCGCACATTGGCACGATTAAGGGACATATGTGTACCAAATTTCATGATTCTAGCTTATACATAAGTAGGCAAAATGTAATGTAAAATGTTAAAAATGCACCCAAATTTCACCCTATTCAAAACGTGAACTCAATTTACCCCCTTAATATGGGAGATACGAGGATATGGTTTAGAAACAAACATTTAGAGCGATAAATGAGGCGTCTGATGGCGCAAACCGTTTCTTAATATCATAAACCGTTTAGGAGATATGAATTTCGAAGTGGAAGTCTGCACTTTTCAACGTGCTCATGCTTATCCGTCATCTATATATATAAAAGCAAGTCGGGCTGGAGCGATATATATATATATAAATATTTCAAAATGATAAAAGACGTGAATTAATGAGGCCCTTCCTGAAATCTCAGAAATTTGAAACTTGGTACGTGGGAAACTGATGACCCCCGGATCCCTAGAAAAATCGGAAATTCTCAAAATTCCCTGAAGGGGGCACGCTGGGGGGGGGCTCAAATTTTGGGCTCAGCATAAGAAAACAGTCGTATAGTATATCCAAAACGATAACCTATAGGTTTCGTGGGCTTAAAAATTTTCGGGAATTTCCTCATTTTTATCCCCTATCCCCCCAAATCAAGATGGCGGCACAACCTGCCAGACGAGGTAGACAATTGAAATTTGGTGAAATTATAGCTTTTGGTCCCTAGCCGACGGGAAAATTCCAAGATGTTCAAATTTTTCACTTTTTACCCCCAAAGATATCGAATTATGGAGGCAATTTTAATGACTGTGCAGATATTCCTTTTGAGCTATTTTTTGGCTAAACGGTAAGTCGTATCACAAAACGGATGGCACAATGTCGCTTCAATTCGGAGTGATCTACAACTTTGGTCCTGTGACATTTTGTCGTATCTCTCTCCCTTATACGTTAAATTTGGCCGTATTTCTGGATTGTTCGTAAATTTGGTGATTTTTACAAGTATATTTCATTGTTTGACACACTTATAAGAATGATAGGATCATCGCGTTAGGTGCGCACATTGGCACGATTAAGGGACATATGTGTACCAAATTTCATGATTCTAGCTTATACATAAGTAGGCAAAATGTAATGTAAAATGTTAAAAATGCACCCAAATTTCACCCTATTCAAAACGTGAACTCAATTTACCCCCTTAATATGGGAGATACGAGGATATGGTTTAGAAACAAACATTTAGAGCGATAAATGAGGCGTCTGATGGCGCAAACCGTTTCTTAATATCATAAACCGTTTAGGAGATATGAATTTCGAAGTGGAAGTCTGCACTTTTCAACGTGCTCATGCTTATCCGTCATCTATATATATAAAAGCAAGTCGGGCTGGAGCGATATATATATATATAAATATTTCAAAATGATAAAAGACGTGAATTAATGAGGCCCTTCCTGAAATCTCAGAAATTTGAAACTTGGTACGTGGGAAACTGATGACCCCCGGATCCCTAGAAAAATCGGAAATTCTCAAAATTCCCTGAAGGGGGCACGCTGGGGGGGCTCAAATTTTGGGCTCAGCATAAGAAAACAGTCGTATAGTATATCCAAAACGATAACCTATAGGTTTCGTGGGCTTAAAAATTTTCGGGAATTTCCTCATTTTTAACCCCTATCCCCCCAAATCAAGATGGCGGCACAACCTGCCGGACGAGGTAGACAATTGAAATTTGGTGAAATTATAGCTTTTGGTCCCTAGCCGACGGGAAAATTCCAAGATGTTCAAATTTTTCACTTTTTACCCCCAAAGATATCGAATTATGGAGGCAATTTTAATGACTGTGCAGATATTCCTTTTGAGCTATTTTTTGGCTAAACGGTAAGTCGTATCACAAAACGGATGGCACAATGTCCCTTCAATTCGGAGTGATCTACAACTTTGGTCCTGTCACATTTTGTCGTATCTCTCTCCCTTATACGTTAAATGTGGCCGTATTTCTGGATTGTTCGTAAATTTGGTGATTTTTACAAGTATATTTCATTGTTTGACACACTTATAAGAATGATAGGATCATCGCGTTAGGTGCGCACATTGGCACGATTAAGGGACATATGTGTACCAAATTTCATGATTCTAGCTTATACATAAGTAGGCAAAATGTAATGTAAAATGTTAAAAATGCACCCAAATTTCACCCTATTCAAAACGTGAACTCAATTTACCCCCTTAATATGGGAGATACGAGGATATGGTTTAGAAACAAACATTTAGAGCGATAAATGAGGCGTCTGATGGCGCAAACCGTTTCTTAATATCATAAACCGTTTAGGAGATATGAATTTCGAAGTGGAAGTCTGCACTTTTCAACGTGCTCATGCTTATCCGTCATCTATATATATAAAAGCAAGTCGGGCTGGAGCGATATATATATATATAAATATTTCAAAATGATAAAAGACGTGAATTAATGAGGCCCTTCCTGAAATCTCAGAAATTTGAAACTTGGTACGTGGGAAACTGATGACCCCCGGATCCCTAGAAAAATCGGAAATTCTCAAAATTCCCTGAAGGGGGCACGCTGGGGGGGCTCAAATTTTGGGCTCAGCATAAGAAAACAGTCGTATAGTATATCCAAAACGATAACCTATAGGTTTCGTGGGCTTAAAAATTTTCGGGAATTTCCTCATTTTTAACCCCTATCCCCCCAAATCAAGATGGCGGCACAACCTGCCGGACGAGGTAGACAATTGAAATTTGGTGAAATTATAGCTTTTGGTCCCTAGCCGACGGGAAAATTCCAAGATGTTCAAATTTTTCACTTTTTACCCCCAAAGATATCGAATTATGGAGGCAATTTTAATGACTGTGCAGATATTCCTTTTGAGCTATTTTTTGGCTAAACGGTAAGTCGTATCACAAAACGGATGGCACAATGTCACTTCAATTCGGAGTGATCTACAACTTTGGTCCTGTCACATTTTGTCGTATCTCTCTCCCTTATACGTTAAATGTGGCCGTATTTCTGGATTGTTCGTAAATTTGGTGATTTTTACAAGTATATTTCATTGTTTGACACACTTATAAGAATGATAGGATCATCGCGTTAGGTGCGCACATTGGCACGATTAAGGGACATATGTGTACCAAATTTCATGATTCTAGCTTATACATAAGTAGGCAAAATGTAATGTAAAATGTTAAAAATGCACCCAAATTTCACCCTATTCAAAACGTGAACTCAATTTACCCCCTTAAGATGGGAGATACGAGGATATGGTTTAGAAACAAACATTTAGAGCGATAAATGAGGCGTCTGATGGCGCAAACCGTTTCTTAATATCATAAACCGTTTAGGAGATATGAATTTCGAAGTGGAAGTCTGCACTTTTCAACGTGTTCATGCTTATCCGTCATCTATATATATAAAATAACTTGTCCTGACTGACTGACTGACTGACTGACTGATTCATCATCGCCGAGCCAAAACTACTGGACATAAAGAAATGAAATTTTGGGGATATATTCATATTAAGATGTAGGTGCTCGCTAAGAGAGGATTTTTGGATATTCCTTCGCTAAGGGGGTGAGAATGGGGGTGAAATTTTAAAATGAGTGTATCTATATCTCAAAACTTTAAAAGTTTACAGATGTAAAAATTGGTATTTAGAATCTCCCTTAAAAATAAGGAAACACGTATTTTTTTGTTTTCAGAAAATCCCAATAGGAGGGGTGAAAAAGGGTGAAAATGGGGAAAATGGGTTGAATGCCTTTAATCAGGATACCGGTACTTATATCTCAGAAACTGATGATATTACAGACCTGAAAATTGGTACTTTTGATCACTTTTAAAAATAAAGAAACACGTATGTTTTTGTTTTTGGAAAATCCAATTAATGGGAGGGTGAAAAGGGGGTTAATTTTTAAAATGAGTGAATCTCAATCTCCAAACTTTTAAAGTTTGCAGATGTAAAAATTGGTATTTAGAATCTTCATTAAAAATGAAGAGACACGTATTTTTTTTGTTTTCAAAAATCGCTATAGGAGGGGTGAAAAGGGTTAAAAATGGGTTGAATGCCTTGAATGAGGCTACTTACATCCCAGAAACTGAAGATATTACAGACCTGAAAATTGGTGTTTGGGATCTCCTTTAAAAATGAAGAAACACGTATTTTTTGTTTCCGGATAATCCAATTAAGGGGGGGTGAAAAGGGGGGTATAATTTTAAAATGAGTGTATCTATATCTCAAAACTTTTAAAGGTTATAGATGTGAAAATTGGTATTTAGAATCTCCTTTAAACGTAAAGAAACACGTATATTTTGTTTTCGGAAAATCCCAATACGAAGGGTGGAAAAGGTTGTAAAAGGGGTTGAATGCCTTTCATGAGTCTGCTTATATTTCAGAACCTGAAGATATTACAGACCTGAAAAATGGTGTTTGAGAACTCCTTTAAAAATAAAGAAACACGTATTTTTTTGTTTTTGGAAAATCATATTAATGGGGGGTGGAAAGGGGGTGATTTTTAAAAATGAGTGTATCTATATCTCAAAACTTTTAAAGGTTATAGATGTGAAAATTGGTATTTAGAATCTCCTTTAAAAATAAAGAAACACGTATTCTTTTGTTTCCGGAAAATCCCAATAGGAAGGGTGTAAAAGGGTGAATAATGGGTTGAATGCCTTTAATGAGGTTACTTATATTTCAGAACCTGAAGATATTATAGACCTGAAAATTGGAATTTGGGATCTACGTTAAAAGTAAAGAAACAGGAATTTTTTCGTTTTTGGAAAACCCAAATATTGGGGGTGAAAAGGGGGGGGCGTGAATTTTTTAAAATGAGTGTGTCTACATCTTAAATCCTTAAAATTTACAGATGTAAAAATTGGTAGTTAGAATCTCCTCTAAAAATAAAGGAACACGTATTTTTTTGTTTCCTATAAATCCCAATAGGAGGGGTGTAAAAGGGTGAAAAATGGGTTGAATGCCTTTAATGAGGATACATATATCTCAGAAACGGAAGATATTACAGAACTGAAAATTTGTATAAGGGATCTCCTTTAAAAATAAAGAAACAAGTATTTTTTGGTTTTTGTAAAATCCAATTAATGGGAGGGTGAAAACGGGGTGAATTTTTAAAATGAGTGAATCTATATCTCCAAACTTTTAAAGTTTGCAGATGTAAAAATTGGTATTTAGAATCTTCATTAGAAATAAAGAAACACGTATTTCTTTGTTTTCGGAAAATCGCAATAGGAGGAGTGAAAAGGGGTGAAGAATGGGTTGAATGCCTTTAATGAGGCTACTTATATCTCAGAAACTGAAGATATTTTAGACCTAAAAATTGGTGTTTGGGATCTCTTTTAAAAATAAAGAAACACGTATTTTTTGTTTTTCTGGAAAACCCAATTAAGGGGGGTGAAAAGAGCGTAATATTTTAAAATGACTGTATCTATATCTCAAAACTTTTAAAGGTTATAGATGTAAAAATTGGTATTTAGAATCTCCATTAAAAATAAAGAAACACGTACTGTATGTTTTGTTTTCGGAAAATCGTAATAGGAAGGGTGGTAAAGGTTGAAAAAGGGATCGAATGCATTTCATGAGTCTACCTATATTTCAGAAGCTGAAGATATTACAGACCTGAAAATTGGTGTTTGGGATCTCCTTTAAAAATAAAGAAACACGTACTTTTCTTTTTGTGGAAAATCCAATTAATGGGGGGGGGGTGA
The DNA here is from genome assembly GCF_040414725.1 of Anabrus simplex. NCBI lineage: Eukaryota > Metazoa > Arthropoda > Insecta > Orthoptera > Tettigoniidae > Anabrus > Anabrus simplex. Next base: position 292,978,708 of record NC_090268.1, on the reverse strand, counting down.
AAAGGGGGTGATTTTTTAAAATGAGTGTATCTATATCTCAAAACTTTTTAAGTTTATAGATGTAACAATTGGTATTTAGAATCTCCTTTAAAACTAAAGAAACGCGTATTCTTTTGTTTTCGGAAAATCCCAATAGGAAGGGTGTAAAAGGGTGAATAATGGGTTGAATGCCTTTCATGAGGCTACTTATATTTCAGAACCTGAAGATATTACAGACCTGAAAATTGGTATTTCGGATCTACTTTAAAAGTAAAGAAACACGTATTTTTGTGTTTCCTGTAAATCCTAATAGGAGGGGTGTAAAAGGGTGAAAATGGGTTGAATGCCTTAATTGAGGATACACATATCTCAGAAACGAAAGATCTTACAGAACTTATAATTTGCATATGGGATCTCCTTTAAAAATAAATAAAGACGTATTTTTTAGTTTTTGGAAAATCCAATTAATGGCGGTAAAACAGGAGTAACAATTTGGGGTGAATTTTTTGAAAGACTATGTCTACAGAATATCTTGGAAACGTAAAATGTTACAGATGTAAAGAGTGGGTGTAAATCTCCTGTAAATATAAAGAAATATAGGTGATTTTTTTGGAAACTCCACTTAAGGGGAACTCAAAAGGGGAGAAATTTTAAAATGAGAATTTTTACAGTATATCTAAAAAACTTAACATGTTACAGAAGTTAAAAAATGGTATTTTTTATCTCTATTAAACATAAAGAAACGTGTACTTTTAGTTTTCGAAAATACCACTTGGGTGGAAAGGGGGGGGGGTAAAAGTGACTGCAAATGGTGATGAATTCTTTTAATTAGGCTACTGATATCTCAAAAATGAAGATGTTACAGACGTGAAATTTGATATTTGCAATCTGCTTTAAAAGTAAAGAAACACGTATTCTCGGAAAATCCAATGAAGGGGGGGGGGGGGGGGTGAAAGAATTGAAAAATTAATTGACTGAATTGTATGAGAATACATACATCTAATAAAAACTAAAGTTGTTACAGACGTGAAAATTCTTATTTGGACCTCCTTTAAAAACAAAGAAGAACGCGTTTTGGTGGGGAAACCATCTTGGAGGGCGGGAGTGTAAAGGAGTTGAATTCCTTTCATGAGGACACATAAATCGAAAACTGAAGAAGTTAGAGTCGTGATAATTGGTATTTAGAAGATCCTTTACTATTAAAGAAACAAGTATTATTTGCGGGAATATTCACTTAAGTGTGGGGGGGGGGGGAATTATTGTGAAATGGAGTGAAAAAAAGTGAATTATTTTTATGGGGATACTTATATCTCAAAACTGAACGTAATAGACGTGAAAATTGGTGTTTGGAATCTCCCTTAAACATAAAGAAACAAGCATTCTTTTAATTTTTTATGGTGGGGGTGGGGGTTGGCGGTAAATAAACTTAACTTCGGTGCGGTGTAGAAGGAGGTGAGACCAATTGATTTTACTGTTATTAATGTACTTATGAGGATCCTCCGTTGCTCAGGCGGCAGCGCGCCAGCCTCTCACAGCTGGGTTCCGTGGTTCAAATCCTGGTCACTCCATGTGGCATTCATGCTGGACAAAATGGAGGCGGGACAGGTTTTTCTCCGGATACTCCGGTTTTCCCTGTCATCGGCCATTCCAGCAACACATAATAGTTCAGTACCGCCAAGGCACCCAATATGACACCACGCCGGATCTCCTGAAGGATTTTATCTATATTAAAAATATTATAGGAAAAGATGGCAAAGATTTACGGACCCAACTGACCGGGAGGAATACCTGAGCCTAGCCCGGGAAGTACGAAATCGATTGCTGGAAAGGAAGATTTAACAGTGGGAGGAAACGTGCCGTAAAATCATAGGAAACCAGTCAGATCGGGAATTTTGGTGGATTCTCGCAGAAAACGAGTCAGATCGCGAATTTTGGCGGATTATATATCTAATACAATAAGCATTCAATTATAAATTTCAGTATAATACCGTAGCGAAGCACGGGTATCTTGCTAGTCTATATATATAAAAGCAAGTCGGGCTGGAGCGATGTATATATAAATATTTAAAAATGAAAAAAGACGTGAATTAATGAGGCACTTCCAGAAATCTCAGAAATTTGAAACTTGGTACGTGGGAAACTGATGACCCCCGGATCCCTAGAAAAATCGGAAATTCTCAAAATTCCCTGAAGGGGGCACGCTGGGGGGGGGGCTCAAATTTTGGGCTCAGCATAAGAAAACAGTCGTATAGTATATCCAGAACGATAACCTATAGGTTTCGTGGGCTTAAAAATTTTCGGGAATTTCCTCATTTTTAACCCCTATCCCCCCAAATCAAGATGGCGGCACAACCTGCCAGACGAGGTAGACAATTGAAATTTGGTGAAATTATAGCTTTTGGTCCCTAGCCGACGGGAAAATTCCAAGATGTTCAAATTTTTCACTTTTTACCCCCAAAGATATCGAATTATGGAGGCAATTTTAATGACTGTGCAGATATTCCTTTTGAGCTATTTTTTGGCTAAACGGTAAGTCGTATCACAAAACGGATGGCACATTGTCCCTTCAATTCGGAGTGATCTACAACTTTGGTCCTGTCACATTTTGTCGTATCTCTCTCCCTTATACGTTAAATTTGGCCGTATTTCTGGATTGTTCGTAAATTTGGTGATTTTTACAAGTATATTTCATTGTTTGACACACTTATAAGAATGATAGGATCATCGCGTTAGGTGCGCACATTGGCACGATTAAGGGACATATGTGTACCAAATTTCATGATTCTAGCTTATACATAAGTAGGCAAAATGTAATGTAAAATGTTAAAAATGCCCCCAAATTTCACCCTATTCAAAACGTGAACTCAATTTACCCCCTTAATATGGGAGATACGAGGATATGGTTTAGAAACAAACATTTAGAGCGATAAATGAGGCGTCTGATGGCGCAAACCGTTTCTTAATATCATAAACCGTTTAGGAGATATGAATTTCGAAGTGGAAGTCTGCACTTTTCAACGTGCTCATGCTTATCCGTCATCTATATATATAAAAGCAAGTCGGGCTGGAGCGATGTATATATAAATATTTAAAAATGAAAAAAGACGTGAATTAATGAGGCACTTCCAGAAATCTCAGAAATTTGAAACTTGGTACGTGGGAAACTGATGACCCCCGGATCCCTAGAAAAATCGGAAATTCTCAAAATTCCCTGAAGGGGGCACGCTGGGGGGGGGGGCTCAAATTTTGGGCTCAGCATAAGAAAACAGTCGTATAGTATATCCAAAACGATAACCTATAGGTTTCGTGGGCTTAAAAATTTTCGGGAATTTCCTCATTTTTATCCCCTATCCCCCCAAATCAAGATGGCGGCACAACCTGCCAGACGAGGTAGACAATTGAAATTTGGTGAAATTATAGCTTTTGGTCCCTAGCCGACGGGAAAATTCCAAGATGTTCAAATTTTTCACTTTTTACCCCCAAAGATATCGAATTATGGAGGCAATTTTAATGACTGTGCAGATATTCCTTTTGAGCTATTTTTTGGCTAAACGGTAAGTCGTATCACAAAACGGATGGCACAATGTCCCTTCAATTCGGAGTGATCTACAACTTTGGTCCTGTCACATTTTGTCGTATCTCTCTCCCTTATACGTTAAATTTGGCCGTATTTCTGGATTGTTCGTAAATTTGGTGATTTTTACAAGTATATTTCATTGTTTGACACACTTATAAGAATGATAGGATCATCGCGTTAGGTGCGCACATTGGCACGATTAAGGGACATATGTGTACCAAATTTCATGATTCTAGCTTATACATAAGTAGGCAAAATGTAATGTAAAATGTTAAAAATGCACCCAAATTTCACCCTATTCAAAACGTGAACTCAATTTACCCCCTTAATATGGGAGATACGAGGATATGGTATAGAAACAAACATTTAGAGCGATAAATGAGGCGTCTGATGGCGCAAACCGTTTCTTAATATCATAAACCGTTTAGGAGATATGAATTTCGAAGTGGAAGTCTGCACTTTTCAACGTGCTCATGCTTATCCGTCATCTATATATATAAAAGCAAGTCGGGCTGGAGCGATGTATATATAAATATTTAAAAATGAAAAAAGACGTGAATTAATGAGGCACTTCCAGAAATCTCAGAAATTTGAAACTTGGTACGTGGGAAACTGATGACCCCCGGATCCCTAGAAAAATCGGAAATTCTCAAAATTCCCTGAAGGGGGCACGCTGGGGGGGCTCAAATTTTGGGCTCAGCATAAGAAAACAGTCGTATAGTATATCCAAAACAATAACCTATAAGTTTCGTGGGCTTAAAAATTTTCGGGAATTTCCTCATTTTTATCCCCTATCCCCCCAAATCAAGATGGCGGCACAACCTGCCAGACGAGGTAGACAATTGAAATTTGGTGAAATTATAGCTTTTGGTCCCTAGCCGACGGAAAAATTCCAAGATGTTCAAATTTTTCACTTTTTACCCCCAAAGATATCGAATTATGGAGGCAATTTTAATGACTGTGCAGATATTCCTTTTGAGCTATTTTTTGGCTAAACGGTAAGTCGTATCACAACACGGATGGCACAATGTCCCTTCAATTCGGAGTGATCTACAACTTTGGTCCTGTGACATTTTGTCGTATCTCTCTCCCTTATACGTTAAATTTGGCCGTATTTCTGGATTGTTCGTAAATTTGGTGATTTTTACAAGTATATTTCATTGTTTGACACACTTATAAGAATGATAGGATCATCGCGTTAGGTGCGCACATTGGCACGATTAAGGGACATATGTGTACCAAATTTAATGATTCTAGCTTATACATAAGTAGGCAAAATGTAATGTAAAATTTTAAAAATGCACCCAAATTTCACCCTATTCAAAACTTGAACTCAATTTACCCCCTTAATATGGGAGATACGAGGAAATGGTTCATAAATAAACATGTAGAACGATAAAAGAGGCGTCAGATGGCGCCAGCCGTTTCTTGATATCATGAACCGTTTAGGAGATATGAATCTCGAAGTAGAAGTCTGAACTTTTCAACGTGCTCATGCTTATCCGTTATCTTCTATCTCTATATATAAAAGCAAGTCGGTATGGAGCGATGTATATATAAATATTTAAAAATGAAAAAAGACGTGAATTAATGAGGCACTTCCAGAAATCTCAGAAATTTGAAACTTGGTACGTGGGAAACTGATGACCCCAGGATCCCTAGAAAAATCGAAAATTCTCATAATTCCATCAAAGGGGCACGCTGGATGACCTCCAATTTTGGGCTCAGCATCAGAACGCAGTGGTGTGATTTATACAGATCGACAGCCTATATGTTTCGTGGGCTTAAAATATTTCAGGAATTTTCTAATTTTTATCCCCCGTTCCCCCAAATCAAGATGGAGGCGCTACCTATCAGACGATAAAATTGTTTAGAAACAAACATGTAGAGCGATAAAGGGGGCGTTTTATGGCGCAAAGCGTTTGTTGATATCATGTACCGTTTAGTGGCAGGGAATCTCGAAGTCGAGGTCTGCAATTTTTAACTGCATATTTTATGGTACGTGATACTTATTAAATAAATGAAATCATCACATTCGGTGCACTCATTGGTCATCCGGTAGCTGTATGCGACTTATTTTCATGACCCTTGCTCCCACATGAGTACCCGTATGCAAACAGTAAATGAATATGTGAAGCTGTACACATATTTCACGGCATTCAAAATTTCTAACTCAATTTCGCTCATAAGTACAGGGTGTATCTCGTAGCACCAACCTTGTAGACCACTCGAAATTGTGTATATTTGCGCCATCCGTTTGTCGATATGCCTTACGCTTAAGGGCCATGAATCCTTTTATAACATGGACATATTTTTGATCTGCGTGTCTATCTGAAATTAGCGAACACAGTTTTGCATCTACAATTGTCAGACACCTAACCAGCCAACCTTTATGTCATATGGGTGGAGAACGACAACCTTTTGGTGTACGGAAAGGCATGTTTTTGGAAGATATTCATATTGGACGTACGGGCCAAATTTCGTTGTTCTTCCCTATAATTATGCGAATATTATCTAATGTGTTTAAAATATACACAAATTTCACTCCAATCAATGTTTCTCACTCACTCTAACGCAGAAGGAGTCCACACACCAGAATATATCATGTACCAACCCTTTAGATCACTAACCATGGCTGCTCATGGCGAATTCCTTTGTTTAAGGCACGTATAGTTTATCAGCACTGCATCTTTTTAACATGCATACGTCTGTGGGCTGCTCATCTGTCTGAAATCAGCATGGATAGTTTTCTGTGAACAAATATCGGACACCGTAACCTGGCAAGCTGAGTAATTCATATGCATGGAAGAAGTGGCGTACGCCATTTTGGTACACGGAAATGCATGTTTTCGGAAAAAGTTTATTTTTTACATATTATACGTATGAAATGAGACTAAACTAAAAATGGCTAAGCATTTTAAGGGGAAATGTTAATGAAAACTCTGAACTTAGTGGAAGGAAGACATAATTATGCGACCCTCATTTTATGATTCTAGCTTGCACATAAGTATACGAAATATAAGGTAATGTGTTTTAAATGTACACAAATTTCATACTAACCAATTTTACACTTCAATCTAACGCTGAAAATGTTATTTACCAACCCCATAAACCAATCACGATTGCGGATGATGGTGGAATCACCTTATATCGCGTACCGTTTAGCAGCAGAATGCGTATATTCCGCCTGCGTGTCTATCTGAAATTAGCGTGGACAGTTTTGCATGGACAAAATTCCGACACCGTAACCAGGCAAGCAGTGTTCGCCATGTGTGTGGAAGGATGACGCTATTTGCGTGGACGTAAAGGCATGTTTTAGGAAGATGTTGATCTTGGATGTATTAGACCTATAAATAGACACTGTATACAAAGCAATGACTAATAATTTTAACGAAAAACGTTAATGAAAATTCTGTACTTCGTTGAAAGGTGAGAAAATTAATTCGTCTAAGCCTAAAAACATATCCATGATTCCAGATTTCTCTATGCAGATGAGAAAACATTAACTTTTCGTAATTCACTGCAAAGCCTTGATCTATACTTTTCTTGGGCTGATAAATTTTCTGAAAATACATATTTATTTTTAACATCATATTCGACATATTATGGAGTATAATTGGAAATAAGTGAGAATAATGATATTTATTTATATTCAAACTCTTAGAAAAACAGCGTGTATATATACATTTTAACAACAAACCAAGAAATGAAATGGCGTATGCCTTTTATTGCCATTAGTGTCCGAGGACAAGTTAGGCTCGTCAGATTCAGGTCTTTTGATTTGACTCCGGTAGACGACCTGCGCGTCGTGATGAGGATGAAATGATGATGAAGGCAACGCGTACACCCAGCCCCCGTGTCAGCAAAATTAACCAATTATGATTATAATTTCCGACCCTGCCGCGAATCGAACCCGAGACCCCTGTGACCAAAGGCCAGCACGCTAACCATTTAGCCATGGACCAGGACAAAAGCAAACCCTGAGACGGTGGAATCAGTACATTCAGCAGTTTCCAAATTTACAAGCCAAAATTTGAGATTTTTATTTATCGTGAGATTCTTATAAGACACAAGTAGCTTACAATTAACTTTGAATAACAACCCTCGGGGATGGAATATCGCTTTACCCTTAAAAGCGTAACCACTCATTTAAGCTCTGTTCATATATAGGAAGAAGGGTCATGATTATTCCGGATTCTGTATTTCTGTATGTATGATGGCGCCAAAGCGCACACATCTCCAACATGGTGTTTATTATCTTCACCGTCTGCTTTCCTTGGATTTCGTTTGTGCCATTAAATTGTGGAATGTTTAGAAGTGTGATGTCTGCGCCAAAGATAGACATAATAACAATATGGCATTTGTTTATATTCCTTTCGAGTCCGTATATACGTGTCTTAATTGCATTCAGAACAGTACTTGAAGTAATTGGTAGCTTATTTCAGTTACAATATTTAAAGTACCTTTGATAGACAGTCGTTGAGATATGGAGAAAGTGCAACTGGAGAGTGGATCGTTCGCTTATCTCCGTGTTGTTAATATGCAGAGCGACGGATCATGTTTATTCCGGGCTCTGTCATTCTGTGTGTATGGTAACGCCGAACGCCACATGGAGGTGAGGCGACGGCTTGTACGTCATGTCGTGAATAGGTGGAAGGAGTACAGCATGCGTACACTTACAGCAGATGATATGAGCTACCCAAATGCTTGCGTGTATGAAAAGGCTATGGGTAAACATGGGTGTTTTGGCTCTGCTTGCGAGGTACAGGCAGCTGCCGAGGTGTACCCACAATACAAGTTCGAGGTTTACGCCAATAGAGCATGGGTCGTGTCTTTTGGAGAAGGAGCTAGCGTAAGGAGGTTGAGGTTCTCTGGGAACCCATGTGGCGGACATTTTGATGTGTATCAGGAAGCGAGTAAAGAAGCCTCCGACGTCTCTCAAACTGTTCGTACTCTTCTTCCTGTTCAGCAAAGGGGCAGGCCAAGGAAAGTGAGACCAGGCCCGATCAAAACCAGGAAAAATAGTAGGCCTACTGAACAGGCCTCCTTGGGTGTTACTAAAAGGCTGAAAGAAGCTTTGATAGATTTCGAAGCAGAGGAAGAAAGGGAAAAGAGACTTGACGACTTGAGGACAAGAAACGAAAAGAGAACTGGAAGCGAAACACAAGAAGAGCACGAATTGAGACTGAAGGACTCAAGAGAAAGAAATAAAAGGAAAATTGCAAATGAGACCCAAGTGATGAGAAAGAGGAGATTGGAAAATTTACGAAAGCAAAATACGAAGAGAATAGAGAATGAAACTGAAGAGGAAAGAGGGAAAAGATTGGAGAATTTAAGGGTGTATAGTAAAAATAGAACACATGATGAAACTGAAGAGGAAAAACAGAAAAGGTTGCAGAATTTCAGGGTGTATCGTAGGAATAAAATACAGGATGAAACTGAAGAGGAAAAACGGAAAAGGTTGGAGGAATTAAAGATCAAACGGCGTAAAATATTTGAGAAAGACCTTGAGCGAGAGAAACGCCTACGAACTTCAAAACATAGTTTTGAAAACTTGACAATTTGGGGAGTTAAGAAAGATTCAGGTTTCCACTACGACCCCAAGGTGGCTTACGACACCGACCCAGCTGTTCTAATTGGCACAATGACAGTAGTATGTCAGTACTGTCAAGCTCGTAAGTGGCGTGATGAGCCCCCTCGAACCTGCTGCCTTAAAGGGAAAATACAGTTAGAGAAAATCCGTGATCCACCTGAGCCTCTGTACGGTCTTCTGACTGGTACAAATCAATACTCCAAAACATTCCTTGAAAACACCAGAAAATATAACTCGGCTTTCCAAATGACGTCATTCGGCGCTCAAGTCATTCGTCACGGGAATTTTATGCCGACGTTCAAGATACAAGGGCAAGTTTATCACCTTATTGGGTCACCTTTACACACTGATGACAAATCAAAATCAAAATTTTTACAGATATATTTTACAGGTGACGACGAGACAAACTTGCGTTGTAGAAATAATCCTTCTCTCAATCCCAGTCTCGTGAACGGTTTGCAGAATATGTTGCACAATAACAATACATATATCCGCAGTTTCAAAAACACTCTCGAAAACAACCCATCTGGAGATTTATCACTTATCATTCACGCGGACAAAATTCCTCTCAATTCTCACAGAGGACGTTACAATGCTCCCACATGCAACGAAGTAGCAGCGGTCATAGTAGGGCAGCAGTTTGAACGGAGGGACATTTTACTTAAAGCAAAGGATGACAAACTGACCAAAATTTCTGAAACACACAGGTCGTATGACGCCCTCCAATATCCACTGCTCTTCCCTAGAGGCGAGGATGGATACCATTTCCTACTGAAACACGCTGATGGCAAGGGCAAAGTTTCAGCTATGAACTTTTATGCGTACCGGCTCATGATCCGAGAGAATGACTTAAATAGTTTGCATTATTTTAGGAGATTATGGAGTCAATTCTTAGTAGATATGTACGCCAAAATTGAAAGTGAACGCTTATGTTACATACGAGCGAACCAGACAGCACTCCGTGTGGAAAACTACATCCACTTGCGAGATGCAATCATGAGTGATGGAAATGCCAACGACGTGGGGAAACCTTTCATTTTACCGTCCTCCTTTACGGGAGGTCCACGTTACATGTACGAAAAAACCCAAGACGCGATGACTTATGTGCGGCACTATGGCAAGCCCGATTTGTTCATAACTTTTACATGTAACCCCAAATGGAAAGAGATTGATTTGGAGTTGTTCGAACACCAAAAACCCCATGATCGGCACGACATTATCTCGAGAGTGTTTCAGTTGAAAGTAAAATGCCTCATGAGATTACTCACAAAAGAAAATATCTTTGGATCTGTCCGGTGCCACATGTATTCCATCGAGTGGCAGAAACGAGGCCTTCCCCACGTACATATCTTGATATGGCTTGAAAACAAATTTGCAGCTAATGCTATTGATTCAATCATCTCTGCTGAGCTCCCTGATCCTCACACCGATCCCGAACTTTTTGACATCGTAAAATCCAACATGATTCATGGGCCCTGTGGTGCTCTGAATTACAACAGTCCGTGTATGAAAGACGGACATTGCTCAAAGAACTACGCTAAGAGGTTCATAAAGGAAACTGTAACAGGAGGTGATGGGTACCCTACCTACAGGCGGAGAAGCCCTGCAGACGGAGGGGTGTCCTTCGAGATGATTATGAGACAAGGAGCCGTTACTGTTGACAACCGCTGGGTAGTACCATACTCGCCATTACTGTGTAGATTATTCAAGGCCCACATCAACATGGAATATTGTAATTCAGTGAAATCCATCAAATATATTTGTAAGTATATTAATAAAGGATCAGATCAGGCCATGTTCACTGTTCAAAATGGGAGGGATGAAATTTTGCAATACCAGACAGGACGATATATTAGCACTTCTGAAGCCGTGTGGAGAATGCTTTCTTTCCCAATCCATGACAGAGAGCCGACTGTTGTGCACCTGGCAGTCCACTTGGAGAATGGTCAACGTGTGTATTTCAACCCTAATAACGTCCAACTTGGTGACCCACCTGCTACGACACTCACTGCTTTCTTCAGTCTTTGCAGCACTGATGACTTTGCCAAGACTTTGTTGTACCCTGAGGTTCCATCATACTACACGTGGAAAAACAAAGAATTCTCACAGCGAAAGCAAGGTGCTCTTGTACATGGTTTCCCTCATGTGAGGAAATCAAATGCCATTGGCCGAGTCTACACAGTTCACATGAAGGACAGGGAATGTTTCTACCTACGGCTATTACTTCATCACGTGAGAGGGCCCACGTCCTACAAGGCCCTCAGGACAGTAAATGGCTATCTTCACCCTGATTACCAATCAGCGTGCAAGGCTCTTGGACTACTCGAGGAGGACGATCAATGGCAGCAGACTATTGCAGAGGCATCGATCACAGACTCTCCCAAAAAATTACGAAATCTTTTCGTCGTGATATTAATCTTCTGTGAAGTGTCCGACCCCCTACAACTGTGGATGAAATTCAGAGATGACCTCTCTGAAGATCATTTGCACGAAGCTAGAATCACAGACGCTGCAACTAACGTCAAACACATTTATAACCGGACTTTACTTGCTCTTCAGACGGAACTCCTGAAGTCCTGTGGTAGAACTGTGGACAGCTTCGGCCTACCTGCTCCAGACGGCAGTGCCGCGGGAGACATTTGCAGTAGATACTCTGTGGAAAAGAACTATGATACTTTCCAGCTGAAGATCTTTGTCAACGCCAATGAACCTCTTCTAAACTTAGAGCAGAGGTCTGCCTACTATGCCATTTTAGACAGTGTCCATAAAAACTTGGGGAAGCTATACTTTTTGGAAGCACCAGGTGGTACGGGGAAAACATTTCTCCTTAGTCTAATACTTTCCCATGTAAGGTCTCGCGGGCAGATAGCTTTAGCTGTTGCTTCATCAGGCATTGCAGCCACTTTACTGCCAGGCGGCCAGACAGCTCACTCTGCCTTTAAATTGCCTCTCAACTTAAACTACGAGGATAATCCTACGTGCAATATAAAAAAGGGGACAGTGGACGCCAGAGTGCTGAAGGAAAGTGTTCTAATTGTCTGGGACGAAATTTCTATGTCTCACAGACGAGCCCTGGAAGCATTAGATACAACTCTCCAAGATCTGCATGACACTCATAGAGTGATGGGTGGAGTGACAGTTCTGCTCTCAGGCGACTTTCGGCAAACGTTACCAGTCCTACCAAGAGGCACTCGCGCTGATGAAGTCAAGGCATCAATGAAGAGCTCTCACCTTTGGTCGTATGTCGAGACTCTTAAACTTGCAACAAACATGAGAGTCCACAATTCAGGAGACCTTGAGGCGCAAAGGTTTGCCGACTTATTACTGCAGATAGGGAATGGGGATGTTTTAGAGATCAACGGGGAGATTGAATTGTCTAAGGAACTGGGAAATAAGGTCGATTCTATAGAAGAACTAATCTCAAGAGTGTATCCAGACATCGGCAACCTTCATGCCAAACCTTTGGAATGGTTCTGCGAAAGAGCTATTCTCGCCCCCAGGAACGAGACAGTTGATAGCATCAACAGTAGGATTTTGCACCTTTTCTCGGCCGAAGAAAGAACCTACCTATCAACTGATCGCACAGTCGAAGAGAGTGATTCTATCAACTACCCCATTGAGTTTCTCAATTCTCTGACCCCTCCTGGGATGCCTCCAAATAAACTTACACTCAAGGTTAATTCTCCCATAATGTGCCTCAGAAAACTTGAAGCCCCCTGCTCTATGTAACGGAACAAGGCTGCAGGTGAACAAGTTAATGGCTAGGGTAATAGAGGCAACCATAATAACAGGCATCGGTAGGGGAGAAAGTGTTTACATTCCTCGCATTCCACTGGTACCTTCAGACTACCCTATTCCTTTTAGGAGGACTCAGTTCCCGGTGAAGCTATGCTTTGGGATGACAATCAATAAATCGCAGGGCCAGACAATCAAAACTACAGGAATTGATTTGACTTCGCCCTGCTTTTTCCGCGGTCAATTATATGTTGCCTGCTCACGCGTGACTTCTCCACGTGACCTATATCTACTCACAACCAACGGGAAAACAGTTAACGTAGTTTATAAGGAGGTGCTCCACTGAAGTACCCAGCTCAATGCCGTAGTCGGAGTGAGAATAGTAGACTGCTACAAATAGAGTATACAGCAAAATATAATTAATCTTCCATTCACGGTCGTTGCTACGCTATTCAATAAAGGATAGGATTAATTACAGTAACCTACCTCAATGGACTAAGGAACACTGAAAAATATGCCTTACAGCGAAACACCTGTATTTTCTTAAAATAATACAATCCGTTTTAACATATGAAATTAGAAGGGTACCGATGTTTAAAGCTATATTAAAAATGTAAGTAGTCACCAAAATATCAAGCACCTCCAGGCACATTACAAACTTTAAACTTGGTACCATACATAGACTGCCTGGCCGAGGCGGTAAAGGCGTGCTCGGCTCGCCCGGAAGGACGTGGGTTCGAATCCCCGTCAGGAAGTCGTAAAGTTTAAGAAATGAGATTTCCACTTCCGGAGGTGCATATGGCCCTGAGGTTCACTCAGCTTACACCAAAAATGAGTACCAGGGTAATTCCTGGGGGCAAAGGCGGCCGGGCGTAGAGCTAACCACTCTACCCCATCAAGTGCCGAGGTTACGGATAGTGGAAGCCTTTACCTTCCACCCCTCCAAGGGCCTTCATGGCCTGAACGGAGATGACTTTGCTTTGCTTTTACCATACATAGAACATAATCACAAAATTCATAGGAAAATCGAACTTTCAATTCTCCCCAAACGCGACGAAATAGGGAGAGTGTTCCTAGAAATTGACACCGAGAGCAAAACCGCGAAAATAAGCAAGTGTAACAATTTTTGCACCCAATGGGAAACTTTTCCTTCTAAGCGATGATCAATACACAATTTTTCTAGACTGTAAAGTTTCCTCCAAATGGAAATTATGTTTTAACATAATAATCCCTGAAGTCTTGTGTCCGACTTATTAGCTGAATCGTTAGCGACGAGGCCTTTGGCTCACAGTGTGTCGGGTTCGATTCCCGGTTGTTTCGAGAAATTTAATCGCCTCCTATTAATTCCTCCGGCTCGCAAACTGGGTTTATGTTTGCCCCAACACGTTCCTCTTCATATTCAGACATTACACGACACCACCAGTCACAAAAAAAAAACACGCAATAGTAATTATACCCTCCTTATAGGCTTGGCGCCAGGAAGGACATATGGCCGTAAAACAGATCCATATCCACATGCGTGACAAGGTTCGTACCCGCCACCCTACAGATGTGGAAAAAAGGTAGAAGAACAATTCGAGCAAAAAGAAAGAAGACTCCCAAAAGTCTCCTCAGAATATTCCAGATACTACAAACTTAGGCAGACAGAACTGATAGATAAACTAACTTATCTTAGCCCTTTAATTTGAAGAACACCAGCTTAAACTGTTTATTAAACGATCAACAGATTTGAACTTTTCTCCCATAATAACATTAATAAAATAGCCTCATCTTAACTAAAATGCATGCGTTGAACACGAAAATGACAGTGAAAAGTTCATAACACGTCACGATTTTACGTTATAAAATTTACTTGATACATTGAATGAATCAGGATTTTTGATCTGTTAAAAATTACTGTGTTCACATTTTTGTATGAAAGTCTTCAAGGGTAGCTTAGATATGATACAACTGGTATATTAATAACTGACCAGTTATTAAGACATATAAAAACTACTTATTTTTTCTCTTATGTGAACTGGAATCTTCCCCTTGTATAAACCAACAATAATCGCCTATCATCGGAGGATCCCATCTTCCTCCATACCGTTGCTCCATTGTAGCAATGTCTTCGTGAAATCGCTCTCCCTGCTCATCACTTACAGCCGCCAAGTTCTCAGGAAAGAAGTCCAAAGAAAATGCAAGATGTGTACCTTCAGTGACATACGGCAGCTCATTTCTTTGTAGTTTCTTAGTAACGTCTCCATTAATTTTCAGGAATTTCTTAATTTTTATCCCCCTTCCTTCAAAATCAAGATGGCGGCACAATCTGCCATACGAGCTAGAAAATTAAAATTTGGCAAAATTATACCTTTTAGCCTGTAACTGACGTAAAATTTTTCACTTTTTATCCCGGATAAGTTTCGAAATATAGAGGCAATTTTAATGACAGTGCAGACCTTGGTTTCGGGGTATTTCGTGGCTAAACATTAAGTCCTATCACAAAACGGATCCCTAAATCTTAGTTCAATTTGGAGTAATCTACAACTTTGGACCTATTACTTTTTGTCGTATCTCTATTCCTTATATGTTATATTTCTCTATTTCTCCATTGTAAATAATTTTTTCACATTTTACACGATAATTCATACTTTGAATCACTTCTATGTAAGATAGAATCATCAAATTCGGCACGGATATTGACTCATCCGGTATCCGTATGTGACCCATATGTTATGTTTGTAGCTGTCACATAATTATCCGAAAAGTAATGCACTGTTAGACAATCTTACCCAAATGTCACCCTATTCAACGTTTCTAACTCAATCTGATCCATGACTACATGACATAGGAGAAAATATCACAGGACCAGCAATTTAGACCGCTACACACGACGTTTTATGGTACAATCCATTTGACGATATGACTTACTGTTTGGCGGCAGTTAATCTCTAAATGAAGCTCTGAAATATTGTAAACGTGCATGTACATTCGTATATATGTTCACTGTTGTACATTTTTAGCGATCGAGAAAGGGTGCGACTGCTATTGTAATCAGTAGGCCTACTCCCCATATCGAATTTGCCTGGTAGTAGGAATGGAGTCCTCTTTCAACATTTGTGTAACTGGCATTAGTAAGGAGGGTCTAGCATTGTAATGAATAATTCCCTTCTCGATTTGACTTCCAGAAGACAAGAGAGCGTGAAATTTTGTTCAAAACTCCCCTACCTGATTGTGTTTGGCTGTGGGCAAGCGCGCCCGCCATTATGAACCAATGTATCCATCTAAAATGTGACTGGCATTAGGCATAGTGGCCTGTTATGTTAATGAAAACTTACCACCTCGGTGTGACTGGCAGTAAGCTGGCTGGCATTAGGAAAAGGGGCCTGGCATTATAAGGATAATAGCACAACTCAATTTTGACTGGCAGTAGGGAGGTTGCCTGCCATTATAATAAAAGCTCCTCAACTGTAATCTGTCTGGAAGTAGAAAACGGGGACTGCCATTATAATAAAAACTCCTCAAATAGATTGTGACCGCACAGTAGGCAATGGGGCCTGCCATTATAGTATAAACTTCCCAACTAAATTGTGGACGGCAGTAGGCAAGTAAGCCTGCCGTTATCATCACAACTCTGCAACTCACACTTTCCATTCGAAACAACGTATGGGGACCTGCCCATGCAGTTTCTCGGAAAATGCATTGGGGCCTGCAATTATAATGTAAACTTGCCAACTCGATTGTGAATGGCAGTAGGCAAGTGAGCCTGCCGTTATCATCACAACTCCGCAACCCTCACTTTACATTGGAAACAACATATGTGGACCTCCCCATGCTATTTCTCGGATAAGGCTAAGAGACATGCAATTTTAAAACAATCTCATTTGCTGCACGCACAGTATTTACGTCGATATCCGTATACAATGTAGAATACCGTAGCGAAGCACGGGTACATTTGCTAGTTCATTAAAAAAATATAGTGGTCCTTTATACATTATTTCCACAGTTCTCATAAATTTACGGAGAAATAATAAAATTTATTATTAGGAGGTGGGTTATTAGCTACAAGTAGTTTAGATTCCATTCATCTTAAGTAGCGTCACACACGCACTGCAGTTCTGTAGCATTACTGCATAAACGACAGACGATGTACAAGACCTGAAAATATACAATATATGCAAATCCGTACAGAATGATCGAATAGGTGGCGGGTGTCTTAAGTTCGTTCTGAAAGTGTGGAGTAGACCGTAATGGAACTTAAATTTTCATTCAATATTAATAACTAGTATATCCCGCGCAGAATTTTTACGCACTAGGTTAAGTTGTAAGTTATAAAAATATTACGGCACGTAAGTTGTCCTATGCAATTAGAAAATATTCCTCTAATAGACACTAACTTTTGTCTTGTTATTCCTTTGAAGAAGCAGCAGTGTGCGAGCGAACCACGTTTGAAGCCTAGCCAACATTCACATCCAGTCCTAGCAATGTTCTGCTAAATAATTTCATAGCAATCACCATTAAAATATACGTCATTAGAACCATAAATCTGAAATTGAAATATCTAGAACGAAGCATTCACCATTAAACGTATTAGTACTGATGAAAAAGCCGAATACGGTACAATTCCAGGGAACCGAAGTTGTGCGAAATTCTCCGAGCTTTTTGGTCACATATTGTTGTTTCTCTAGCCATCGGAGAAGCGCTGTTGCTGAGGACTGATGAAACACACAGTTGATGACAACCTACCGTATTTTCCGTTCTATCGAGCCATATGCACCTCCGGAAGTGAAAATCTCGTTTCTTAAATTTTACGACTTCCTGATGGGGATTCGAACCCACGTCCTTCCGGGCGAACCGAGCACGCCTTTACCGCTTCGGCCAGGCAGCCCCTAATAGAAATGATCCACATGAGAGAAAATTTAGAAATTGATTTCTATTAAGGCAGGTAAGTTTACATTAATTTTGGGTGTGCATATTTTGGGGGAGTGCAACATCACGGTTTCGTATAAACCCCCAGTCAGTTTATAGATTCAAAAATAATATTGGCCCTGATACTTACCCAAGGACAGGTAGATTCTAAATATGAAGTTTGGTAGAAACACATCCAGTAGTTTTCAAGTTATAAGAACTCATACGAACAAACAAGCAAACAGACCAAAGTTAAAAAATATACAGATGGTCATTACTACACCTGAAACGGAAAACTGTACGAAAATTTTACCAACTTATAGACACACGGTCGTTACGATTTTATTTATATAGATTACATTCTCTGAAAATGTATTGAAATTTATAATGAAAAGCGAGTGTCCTTTGCAGAGGGTAAAAATAAAGTTTCGACACACAGAGCAAATTTTAAAGAAAATTGGCGCCCAACGTCTTAACCGCGAATGTATGAAAAACTCGTATATCCCGTATTAACAGGTGTATTGCGTAAACATTTTTAACCTGTCAATGCATGCATATTTCTACGATGTTATGCAACATAATTATCAATTAAGTTATTGATAGAGACTTTGAAAGGTAGAGGAAAACTGTTTTCTGCTTCTGCAAAATTAGTTGAATCGGACATACTCAGTTCTTCACTTCTAGGTGTCGATATTCCCTCTCATGTCGCACATCTCCAACAACTCAGCCATTTGGATCGGGTCTTAACTTTCAGAGCTTTAAGCCTCAATCTGAGCATTTTATTTCTTTGCACTAAGGTTCGAATTACAGCCTGATTTTATAGACGTCATGTCAAAACATAAATGTGTGGACACATATGCCCATCTCCTGAACACTAACCGGTATTATGCAAATGTAGCGATGACATATCTGGATCGGCTACTGTGATGATAGATTATCTTCACTTCAGCCTGAATTTCCATCTGAACTCTGCGTCGCAAATGACGTCATCATCACAGGGACTAGAGCTAATTATGTTATTCACACCGTTAATCTGAAATTACGCTGTGATAACCACGTTCATCTCACCGACAGGGGTTCCATGCTCTCGTTAATGATTATGAACAGGTGTCGGTCAACATTAACCGTAATGCAATCAACTTCAAAGGCACACTTAATAAATTTGAAGACTTTTTGAGTATTTCGTATGATTGAAGACCTGATACTGATGTAGTGAACGTAAGAAAGAGTACACAGCTTTTTGTATGAGTCATATGATAACCCGAATTACCTCGATGTGATGCATTTAATTTTATCTCATGTCTTCATTCCTTTAGAATCAGAATATCTATATCTTTTAGCCATTTCCATATGACCATGAAGACCCGTGAGGAAGTGGAAGGTAAAGGCTACCACTTTTCGTAACCTCGGCACTAAGAAGGATACAGTGATTAGCTTTTCGTTCTCTGAGAATGAACGCGTATTTCTACGACCTTTTGTGTTGTTTGTAAGATTCTGAGGCACGTAAGTGTACGGCGTCTCACTTGTCGTGATGTACTCGTTTCCCGGCTTTCTCTAATCTTGTGTAGTTTCATCGATTTTTTGCGTTTGATATAAAACTAGCAAGGAGGCATTCCCTACCCGTCACCACCGATTTCGCTCAAATTTATAGAACAGGGCTTGGCTAGAAATGAAATTACTCCAAGTGGGAACTCCAGATGGCCAAGCGTATAGAAAATAAAAATAAAAATGTTGACGCGGCTCTCGCACCGTATAAGCCACTTACGTTAGTTCGCACGCCGAGCAGTAGTTGGCGTAGAGGTACGAGCTCGGACTAGTAATTCGATGGTCGTGGGTTCAACTCCCAGTATGGAGACTTTTTGTTTTCTCAATTTTTATATTATTACTTTATTTTAATTTATTTTATTTATTTATATGCAAAAGGCATATACTCGTTAATGAATATGAACAGGTGTTGGTCAACATTAACCGTAATCCAATCGACTTCAAAGGCGATTTTATATACATATCGTAATTTAACTAAGATACATCATATGAACTGTGGCTGTTAGATATTATTCTACGCAAACATCTTCAGAACTCTTACTCCTATATTAATTAGTGTATAAGAAAATAAATCACAAACTTCAGTCGATGTTTTTGAGAAGTCAATAACCAATGAATACTCCCCTCTGCTAAACAGAATGTCAACAAAGCTCTGTTTTTTACTGGTCGTTCTGCTCTCCAAGGCTGTCCAATGTTCTGTATCAATGTGTCTCGAAGTCACTGCTGCCTGCAGACGGATGAGAGCTCTGAGTACAGGTAAAAAAAAAACTCGTGTCCTCATCCCGAGGTGGTGCAGATATTCTCAGGCACACCCCCATTGGAGGTGAGATTCATGTGCCATTTTAATCACATATCAGCTCTCCTGCCATTCTTAAACTTATGGAAGTACTGGGAATCGAACCAGGGCCATTGAGTAGAGGTAAAATGTCTTCATCAAATCATTATATCTTGATTTTAATTTATGATGAGGCAAGATAAAATAGAGCAATGACGGGACGAAAGTATCGGAAACATTCCGAACATACTTTGTACACATGTTTTAAAGCAAGAAATTGTCTAGAAGTATGTCATCACTCCACATCGTGCAATTTTCTTTCGTAGACTATTCGTCAGTATAGTGGAGAGTTATCTTTTCTTTTATTTCACCCCTTAACCGTGCTCATAATGACGACCTTTCTTTTTTTTTTGTCCCTAGTCACTCTCCATTTAACCCTCCGTTTAAAACTCGGTAGGACAGCGCAGTAACATACCTCCACACTGGGGCTGATTATCGAACGTATTTTGAACCTTAAGACAATCAGTGTATCAATCAATCATCAATCAATACATCAATTAAGCAAGCATGGAGGCATTGACTTCCACACTTATTAGATAGGCACGTTATAGCCTACACGGTACTACGGTCCAAATATCCCAATCCTTTATGTAAGGTTGCAAAAACAACAACAACAAAAACAAAAATAGTAATTTTGTTTACGTATGGATTTTAAAAGACGAGCACCGTTATTCTCTTATCAGCTAGTTCTTTTCTCTCCTCACCCCTGCCAACAGGCAAAGTCATGCTTGGAGTACGAAACAATTTCCCCTCACTCACCATGCGCCAAAACTCTTGTAGTTACAGCAGGCTTAGTTTTCTACAGCAACCTGAAGAATTAAAACACAAAAAGTAATGCCTTTTAAATATTTCATTTTAAAGACAGTTCACAATTACTTCCCAGAGGTTGCTTGGAATAGTCTCTTTTCTCACCTGTTAGACGGACGTACTTCATTTCAATTACACTCTGTATATATGTATCGTTCTTTCTTTCTCTTGTGCCTTTGCTGGCAGGACCTAGTGTTTACAGTGCACTATGTCTTCTGGTATGGGTTAGATCAATTTTGTTACTTTCATTGATCTGTCTCTGTCTTATCCTTGGCTTTGACAGTTTGAAAGTGACTGAGGTATGAGCGATGCTAGTAATGCCATTCCTTCTGCAGCCAGTCCCTGCTACGAATGGTGTGAAAATGTTGCTCATAGAGTCGGTTGTTGCATGCATTCTAGTGAGCTTGGCAGACTGATATGTAATAGCAACTTCTGGCTCGGTGAGGAAAGTAACGGGAAACTACCTCACTCCTCATTTCCCTAGTACGTCTCTTCAGTGATGTCAACGCCATTTATGACAGCTGATGGCAGAGCTGTTGAGGATCAAACCAGCCTTAAGGCTGAAGACTGAACATACACATACATCTTTCTCTCATCTGAACGATTCTTCTTCCCTTAAAACTTTCCTGAGAAATTTCGGGGAGTTGTAAGAGTCTGTAATATTAATAACCATCTGAGGTTTATCTCTAAAACACATGTTGTATAAAGGCTAAGCTTTATTCTCCTTAAGGAGAGATAATTATTTAATCATAAAACAAACTTCGACTGTAACTCCTGCCAGCATCTTGACTGGATCTAATAATAATAATAATAATAATAATAATAATAATAATAATAATAATACTAATAATATATATATATATATATATATATAATAAATATGATGTCGGGTACCATGTGTATTGACTTCCAAACCTCTCTGCAGTGTTCGTACGGAGTGAGGACATATGACGCTGTTGATGGCGGATCGTTCGTCCGATCGGGACATAAAGCTTTGAGCAGACCTCTAGGTGTTATTCGACAGAAGTATGCCACGTGCCGGCACTGGGTTTCACCCTCATCATCCCACATTCAGACGCGCAGGTCGTCCATGGGAGTCACTCGCTCCAGGTGAGCCGAACATTTTCTCGGCCACTCCCAGCATTAAAACCCATACAATAACTAAGCTGAAAGATATTTCAGTAAATACAGTCCAACTGTAAGCAATAGAAGGACTTGAAAGACAGAATAAATGCCGAAGTATATTCCATGATTTCCTTCAGCAGTGTCGCCGATTTAAAAACATGATTTAAATTAATTTTGTATGTTTTCTTTTTATTATTGTGATTTTGTATCAATGTAATGTTACATTTTTGCTGTTATGCTTTAGCCTATATCTATTTCAAATGAATGTGCGATTTTATTACATACGTTGGCTCTAAGAAAATACGTTTTTAATATCACGTTAATATTACCAAAATAAAATATTATAAATAATATGTTAACCACTTATGGGATGGGTTTAAAACAACTGTTGAAAAAAGTATATGTACCTTTAAAATTGGCAAGCAATGCCAGAGACGCGATATATATTGTAACAGAGGAATAGAGAGATTAAGAAGGAGGTGCAGGTTAGAGACAAACAGTATTAGGCATAGTTGCGGAACTAAGGATAGATTGAAGGAACTTACGAAGAAATTGAATTTTGCAAATACGCCAGCTAAGGATAACATGATGGCAAGCATTATTGGCAGTCATAAGCGTGGATTTTATCCAATGTCTTTACGGTAAGCAGATTTCGTTCTGAATCATAGCGTTTAGGTCGGTCCACAAATCTCTTCTGATACATAACAGAGGTTTAAAAGTAAATTACGCTTTTCGTGAATGGTGGTGGTGGTGGTGGTGGTGGTGATGGTGGTAATTGCAGTTTTAGGAGGAAGTAAAGCTGGGCTACCATCCTCTATTACCACTAATCAGAGGGACATATGGAAGAGGTCCAACATTACGTAAAATGAAGGTATCGGCAAAATAAAGTGAAGGGCCATGAAGGACGTGAAAAATGAAAGAATCCCTAGACTTTGAAAACGTAATACCGTCGGGGTTGGAAAAGAAAGAGAGTTGAAAGGGAGATCAAGTAGGAGAGATGAAGGTGAGGAGCCTGCCACAAGCAGGTGAAAGCAACCCAAGCTCCCAAGTTGACAGCCCCTAGTCACTCTTTTAGTGGCCTCTTACGATAGGCGGGAGTTCCCATGGATGTTAATCTGCCACCGCTCACCCACAGGGAACAGTGTACATGGGAGGGGGCACGCAAATGGCCTCATATATGTCGCTAGACTAGACACACGCCTTTTGTGTGTGTAAAAAGTTCCTATCCTTCTTGTGGGATAATACAGAGAACGGTCTAGCTACTTGACCTTGTGACTACCCTTAATACTAGCCTAATGAAATACCGAGCTCGATAGCTGCAGTCGCTTAATTGCGGCCAGTATCTAGTATTCGGGAGATAGTGGGTTCGAACCCAACTGTCAGCAGCCCTGAGAATGGTTTTCCGTGGTTTCCCATTTTCACACCAGGAAAATGCTGGGCCTGTACCAAATTAAGGCCACGGCCACTTCCTTCCCACTCCTAGGTCCTTCCTCTCCCATCGTTGCCATAAGACCTGTCTGTGTCGGTGCGACGTAAAGCAAAAAAAGCCTAATGAAAATCAGCTTCAGCGGCATGTTTAAGCAGACAGCTCTTCAAAATATCTCGCTTCACAAGTCCTCAATAACACACTGCACCCAGTGGGTAGTACAACAATCATGGTTATTAAGTACATTATTAAGTTACGCATCTGGTCGCCCCAAATAGTGTATTCAAATGCCTGCCAACTGTTTGTCTACTGCTATACACACCCCGCAGAAGACTGCTCTTCAAGATAAGTAGCAATGTTTTTAATTATAAAAACTGCTTTTAGAAATAAATTAACTTCATTACTTACACAACTAACACAGCTTACAGCTTACACAGTGAAGAAAGTAACTTAACGTGAAAAAAAAGATTTCTACTTCTTTCTTCTAAACCATGAAAAATGACGGAAGTTGTTAGAGAGGGAGAGAACAGAGTATTCAATATTGTAGCGAGAGCAAAGTAGGAGGACAGAGACAGGAAGATATCGGATTTACGACGAAGAAGAATGGCATAAAAGAGGCAGATGGGTCCAGCTCTATTTAGAAGTCTTTTGAGATAATGAGGACACCAGGCAGAACGTAAAATCTTTCCAGTGACAGCTAAGCTATTCCAACAACACCGCTCGTCAAAACTAGTACTATTTTGAATTTGCACTGACAGCAGCAGATTTAAGAAATGATAGCTCAGTTGTTAATTTTAAGATTATGATTGTTTTGAGTTTTCAGTCCATAGAATGGTTCGTTTCACTTCTTCTTGCCCCTTATTCTGTGCTAAACTCGTCATTCCTACGTAACTATTATATCTTACATACACTATAATTTGTTTGTCATATTCATGCCTTAGTCTACGCCTGCTGTTCTGAACACACAAACTTCCTTCAAAAACCAGCTGAACAAAACCTGGGTCCGAAGATGTGTATTATCATTGTTTCTCTTCTTCTCGTCAACTTTAGCCAAGTCGATCTCCTCTCACAAATTCGAGTCAACATCGCTTCATTCGAGATTCGATCTATCCATTTCACCTTCAGCAATCTTCTGTAACACCACATTTCGAAAGCATCTATTCTCTTTCTGTCTGAGTTAGTTTCACTTTCATAAAATGCCACGCTCCATAAAGATGTTTCTAATTCCTATATTAATGTTCGAAGTGAGTAAATGTATTTTCATAAGAAAGGCCTTCCCTGCTTGTGCTAGACTGTATATTATGTCACCATTATCGAATACCTTTTCTAGATTTACGAACGCCATGTACATGGGCTTGTACTTTTTAATTCGACCATCTAACATCAGACGTAAAAGTCATGATTTCTTCACGTGTTCCTAGATTTCTTCTGAAGCCAACTGTTCTTCTCCACACTCAGCTTGAACTCTTATTTCCATTCTTCTGTAAATATCAAGATATGAGGCGTCTAGTATCAAAACCGGCCAAGTCACAAAATCTACGAAAATGAGTTAAGGTTGAGGCTTTGAAATCGTCCATGTCTTCACATTACAGAGCACTGAATTCTTGGTCGTGCAACAAAATGGCCGAAGTCATGCAGGCAGTGAATTCAAAACCGGCCATGTCATGTTACACCATTATTCTCTGGAATCTTGTGTTGTTATATTATGCAACAATGTAATATCAGTAGGCAAAATCGTTCCTTATATTGTACAGTGTATTCTTTGAGGTCATAATATTCCGTATTTTGTACGTTTGCAACACTGATTTACGTTTTCGCAGGCTTCTAACGTCATTTGCTCAAAAGCAATCCTATTTCCTGTGTGTCGTATTTTGACATTATTGTGTAGTATAACATGTATACTTTTCCGAGTGGTGAAATGAAAAATTTATTTTCATACTTTGTCCTACATAATGGAAACATCAATAGATGAAACTCCCCAGGTGAAGTGCAAGAAAGAGAACAAGAGATACATCACAGTGGAAAACACAACAACGAACGCGAGAGTGGTAAGAATAATATTTCATTTTATTATACTACAGATTATCAAAGTTTCTCCCAAAAAATTCTGTTCGTGTAAAAGGTGAGGTATTTTACAATAATGATCTTGGGAAGTACCGAAGTCTGTGTAAAAGAGGAAAATCGCTGGCTCAAATGACACCTCACACAGTGATCAAAGGCATTACTCTTCCTGTCTCTAAAACAATAGACATAAAAAATCCCTTGCAGAACCACTTTGGCTCAACATGGCAAGATCATCCATCACTGCAGTTTTATAGAACTATAATATTAGCAAGTGAAACAGCTTTCACTGGTCATGAGAGCTCCAACACCGTCTCTGAAGTCTGCATCAGTAGTCCACGTGAAGTACATGACATTGTATTATAAATAAGGGCAAATTGAAGGCTTAACATAAGAATATTACTTAGTATGTGTGACCAGTACCTATCTTAATAATGATTCTATTAATATAAGTGACTATTATTGTTGATCATTTTCTTTTACTGTGTTCAAGATCTAAGTGAACTACAAACTTTTAGTGAGAGAAATCCTATTTTGTATTCTCCTCAGCTTTCTGATGTTCTTCCTATATATTATGGAAAAGATAATACTTTCACTGCAGAAACGACGGCCCTACTTGTTAATTCATACATCCTAATGAAGTCCTCATTGCTCTCTAAGGTAAGTTCAAAAATTTACATATTTAAGGATTCCAGTAGAAATACATATAAATCTTTACACATTTCTAAATATATTTGAGTGTAATTTGATAGAATCTGATGATGTTCTTTCAAGAACGAAGCATGTCATTCTAACTTAATTAAGTTGTTTCATTTTTACGTATAATTCTCTGACCATGTGTTTTCTTTTTCAGGTAGTTTGTACATATTTTTATTTGCTTTACGTTGCACCGACACAGATAGGTCTTATGGCGACGATGGGGCAGGAAGGGGCTAGGAGAGGGAAGGAAGCGGCCGTGGCCTTAATTAAGGTACAGCCCCAGCCAGCATTTGCCTGGTGTGAAAATGGGAAACCACGGAAAAACATCTTCAGGGCTGCCGACAGTGGGGTTCGAACCCACAATCACCCAAATACTGGATACTGGCCGCACTTAAGAGACTGCAGCTATCGAGGTCGGTAACTTATTTATTCAAAATTAGTTTCGCAGACTGACAAACCTAACAGTTATAAAATAAATCCTCTCTAACAAAATAAGAGACGGCAATTTCTTATAAGAAATAATTGATTCATAAACTAAAGTATTAATTAAATATATTCTCACCATATCTGAGGACCTACTGATCTTATAGAACCAGTACTTTACTGATATTTATATAAAGAAAGAGCATTTTAAAAAACTATAGATACGTGGAAAGTGTACACATATCTGTTTGAATTGTTAGGGAGTGACCCACATCTGGATTTAAGAGCAGAGAGGACGAAGCACAGCAGAACAGTGTGTGATTATTCACCTTCCATTTGTTGCAGCACCCTACTGTGAACCGACATTCAGTGATGTGTTTTTGATTAATATTGTTCTGAACTCTTTTTTAATCGCAGGGTGAATAGTACTGTAGACTACCCGACGACATATGCCCCTTTTTCAAGTAAGGACATAAAAGAGCCCGGACATTATTATTTTTTCTGGTAGTTGTTTTACGTCGCACCGACACAGATAGGTCTTACGGCGACGATGGGACAGGAAAGGGCTAGGAGTGGGAAGGAAGCGGCCGTGGCCTTAATTAAGGTACAGCCCCAGCATTTGCCTAGTGTGAAAATGGGAAACCACGGAAAACCATTTTCAGGGCTGCCGACAGTGAGGTTCGAACCTAATATCTCCCGAATACTGGATACTGGCCGTACTTAAGCGACTGCAGCTATCGAGCTCGGTGGACATTATTAGCACCATTATGGAAAATAGGAAGCGCTCCACAAATATTTATTGTCATCTTCATTTACATGTTACAGAGAGAAATTGAAGGTCGCAAATAGGATGTAGAATTCGTGGACTTATCTCCGAATTACTAGTAAAAAGGACATGCATTTTCTGTGATACACTGAAGTCCGTGAGAGCAGGCACTGATAAATAAGACTGGTTATGTTACCGTATACCTGACTTCGTCTGTTTTCTATACATTCCTGTGACGGATGGTGATTTGAAAAGGCTTCAGTCTGTGTAATCCCACATGTGGTGTTCACAAAGAGTCCAACGTACATAAATGTGAACATATCTAACCACACCGAGGGATACAAATGTAAACCAATGAAAAAATCTTTGGCTGGATCAACAGCACGCGACATTCATTTCACTTCTTTTACTTTCTATGATTACCACTGCTCTTTTAATTTATACTGATTAGCTACAGAGCACATAGTTACTGTGCAGCATAACAGAACGTGAAAGTTAAATAATAATAATAAACGACTTTGATGTTACAACTGAATGGATCTCATTCTGTAGCAGTAGTCGTTGTCTGAGATTTTCAAATTCCGCGAGTCGCTAAAACCTAGACAAGTTTTATTACACAAACAAATAGCGGGAAACAATCATAAGCAAATTAAAATGCATGTACGAACTATGCGATACAGTATTTACTTGTACTTTTTAACTGACTTCATTCAGGAATTATACTTACAATCGCTAATTCATTCAAGTATTGTAGTAGCAACTACTGGCTCTGTGAGGAAAACAACGGAAAACTACCGTACCTCACTCCTCATTTCCCTAGTTTCGCCCTTCAATGATGACTAGGCTATCCACGACAGCTGTTGACGGAGCTGAGGAGGATCAAACCAGCCTTCGTGCTGAATACCCAGCATATAACATAGGCTACATGTAAAGAATGAACCCGTGTCTAAAGTTTTATTCGAAATAATCCTGTGGTATTACTGACCACAAGATCAGTCTCAGGCTGGTAAGTTGAGCCAGAATATTTTTAGAGGTAAGATCCCAAATTGAGAAGTGTGAGCTTGTTCTATGTGTAAAGATTTCTATAATGTTTGTTCACAGTACTGAATGTATCGCCTAGCTGCAAAACCAGCTTTTCCAAGAACTGGTTTAATGATGGCTTCTGTTGTCCATTGTCTTGAATACATGACTACTTTTAATTTCATGTCAAAACCGGTTGAAAGTAGACATTGGTTGCAAAACCGGCCGTCTCCGAAGAAGGTCGTGAATCAAATCCGGCCATCTTCAAATCAACCGCTAGTGCCACTTCGGTGTTTATACAGAGATTTGGCGGTCATTTGCTTCTGTTCAAGGTGAAAAAAACCTACAGAAGTGAGTTAAGGAACACAACAATATTCTAAGGAGGGATATATCAATTATAAGAATGTTTTTTTTTTAAATTTTGTTTTACGTTGCACCGACACAGATAGGTCTTATGGCAACGGTGCGATAGGAAAGGCCTAGGAGTGGGAAGGAAGCGGTCGTGGCCTTAACTGAGGCACAGCCCGAGCATTTGCCTGGTGTGAAAATGAGAAACCACGGAAAACCATCTTCAGGGCTGCCGACAGTGAGGTTCGAACCCACTATCTCCCCGATGCAAGCTCACAGTTGCGCGCCCCTAACCGCACGGCCATCTTGCCCGGTAAGGATGGGTTTGAACGAGATGGGGACTGTCATACCTGTAAACTCCATAACATTTGAAGACGTCAAAAGCTTACTTAGAACGTATAATGGTCATGAATGACTTTCTCTGGACTTGACGAGGCACTACAAAAGTATACTTGACTTGCTTCCATTGATGATCACGCTGTACCTCCCCCTAAGTCTAGACCGTGGGTGCCATCGACATTAGCAGTGAGGAGGGAAACACTGGAAGGAACAACGTGCAACTGACCTAAAGACCCCTTAATGTGTATACTTTGATTTTTTTAAATATTATTTTAAGTATTTCTATAATGGTGCCATCAGCTGATCATTTAGTGTTCTTTTAACACTTTACTGCCTCCTTGATATCTGCAATGTTTTGGTTATCAAATAAAACGTCCGACTCGTTGGCTGAATGGTCAGCGTACTAGCCTTCGGTTCAGAGGGTCCCGGGTTCGATTCCCGGCCGGGTCGGGGATTTTAACCTTCATTGGTTAATGCTAATGACCCGGGGGCTGGGTGTTTGTGCTGTCCTCAACATCCCTGCAACTCACACACCACACATAACACTATCCTCCACCACAATAACACGCAGTTACCTACACATGGCAGATGCCGCCCACCCTCATCGGAGGGTCTGCCTTACAAGGGCTGCACTCGGCTAGAAATAGCCACACGAAATTATAATTATTTATCAGATAAAACGCTGTCAAACACTGTTTCTCAGCACATTACAATGTTAATCAAACAAATTCATTCATTTAAATTAAGTGACACGGCATTAATACAGCGGTCAAATCGCTTATCAGTTTGCACAACCGGCCATATCCAAAATGTAATTAGCTAATTTCGCCTAACAAGCCTGGATTTGAACGAATTCAATGTTCCGCTCATCAACATCCGAACGTTGCTGTAAAATATGCCGCTATATGTAGGTAAGTACCCGAGTAAGATGTTTTCAGGCTCTCCTGAAAACGAATAATTTTGGAGATGGCCGATTTTCAACTATGTGACACAAATGTTTATAAAGCTGTTAGTGGGATGTAAAACCAATAACGGGCCGATCACGTAGTTGGTAGGCCTTTAAAGAACAACAATCATCAACAACAGAAACCATAACAATGTTATTAAATATCTGTAACCTTTCTGCGATCATTTGACGTTTGTTTGAATCATAATTTACTTGTATACCATTATTTCTGTGATATTCTCTGGATTTCTAAGTGGCACAATCTTGTTTCTGAATTAGCTCATGATTGATTTCAGTACCCCTTCCTTCTTACTCAAGAATTGTGCATTTTCTTTTAAGAAAAGTCATCGTTTCATTCAAAAAATTTACAGTCCTTATCCACAAAGTTAAAGACATTTCAATCACGAAATTAGAAAGATATAGTTTTCTTCTTGTCATTATTATTATTATTATTATTATTATTATTATTATTATTATATAATCTGAATTATCGTCAATAGTCCGGCTCCATGGCTGAATGGTTAGCGTACTCGCCTTTGGGGTCACAGGGGTCCCGGTTTCGATTCCAGGCAGGGTCGGAAATTTTAACCATAACTGGTTAATTTCGCTGGCACTGGGGCTGGGTGTATGTGTCGTCTTCATCATCATTTCATCCTCATCACGGCGCACAGGTCGCCTAGGGGAGTCAAATCAAAAGACATGCACTTGGCGAGCCGAACTTGTCCTCGAACACTCCCGGCACTAAAAGCCATACGCCATTTCATTTTTATCGTCAGTAATTGAGGGATACTGAGTTCACATGGAATGACGAGTGGAATGGAGGACGTAGAAACGTGAGACCATTCCCGCATAGGTTTTCTGGAGCTTCTCATATCAACTCCAGTGAATACATACCAGGGAGGTATTTCACTTCCGCTTCTCAATCTAACCAACAACTCTTCTCAACCCTTCACGGACATCTTTTTTTTTTTTAACTGGCTTTACGTCGCACCGACAATACTACAGGAAAGAGCTACGTTTGGGAAGTAAGCGCCGTGTTCGTAATTAAGGTACAGCCTACAGCCCGAGCATATGCCCGGTGTGAAAATAGGAAACCACTGAAAACCATCTTCTGGGCTGCCGACAGTGGAGTTCCAACCCACTATCTTCCGAATTCAACTTCACAGGAGCGCGCCCCCAATCGCACGGCCAACTCGCTCGATGGTCATACTTTAACTGTTGTCAATGAGACAGCCTAATCCCATTAACTGCAAGACAGAAGTAGAAAGTAATGAAACGAATCTCAGAATGAAAGTGAAGCCCCAGTACAAAGTTGTAAATAAATAAATAAATAAATAAATAAATAAATAAATAAATAAATAAATAAATAAATAAATAAATAAATAAATAAATAAATAAATAAATAAATAAATATCATAAGAAATTTAAAAAAAGACTATCTGTATATAGGATGGTCCAAATACAGTATATTATATTGCATTTGTTTTACGTCGCATCCACACGACGAGTGGCTGCTTCTAGCAATGAGCAGCGAATCTGGGATCTCCGAACATCACGAGTAGGCCATCGAAGAATGACTTGAGGGACGGCTGTGGGGTCCCTTTGTGAAAAGCCGGAATAATAATAATAATAATAATAATAATAATAATAATAATAATAATAATAATAATAATAATAATAATAATAATAATAATAATTTGTTATTTATTTAAAATTATTTTAATTATTTTATTGTAATTTTAACCATTTGAATTATTTTATTTGAAACTGGAAACAAAATGTGGCTAAGGGTAAGAGACTTCACCGCTAACAAGGCAATCAATCAATCAATCAATCAATCAATCAATCAATCAATCAATCAATCAATCAATCAATCAATCAATCAATCAATCAATCAATCAATCAATCAATCAAATAATAATAATAATAATAATAATAATAATAATAATAATAATAATAATTGATTAATACCCTTGAAGCCGGACTGAGTGGCTCAGACGGTTGAGGCGCTGCCCTTCTGACCCCAACTTGGCAGGTTTGATCCTGGCTCAGTCCGGTGGTATTTGAAGGTGCTCAAATACGTCAGCCTCGTGTCGGTAGCTTTACTGGCACATTAAAGAACTCCTGCTGGACTAACTTCTCTCACCTCGGCATCTCCGTAAAACCGTTAAAGTAGTTAATGGGACGTAAAACAAATTATTATAATAATATTCTTCAATTGTTACAGAATTTAAGGGACCCCAGGATGTCAATTTGTACCCCTCATGTTATTTAACGCACCGAAAATCAACAACACATCACCGTCAAATGTCAACGATTTCAGCTCAGATCGAACCCTTTTGCTCGGGAGCAGAAAACCGACTGACTAACAAGCTGCGCCTTTGAAGTCGACACGAAGCACACGAACCGTCTACATGTGACAACCTCCTGTTGGCTACTGCGAAGATAAATAATCTTCCCAACTCAACTATAAAATACTGACTTAGAGAAAATTTGATTTAGCCGATGGGGCGCACATAATCAGTCACCACCATCTCAGAACTGAATTTCGGATAAATGGTTGACTTCATAACTCATATAAGTTGCAGGGGGAAAAATGTGGTGTCCAGTCGTTGGAATGTTTCTTCCAAACTAGTGCATCCTGCTTTCCTCCCATTGCTCTTCTTCTTCTTATTCATAATAATAATAACTTAATGATTTTAAAGCTGGATACAGCCCTTGCAAAACAGGCCCTGCGATGACGATGGGTAGTATCTGCTTTGTGTGAAAAGTCGCGTGTTATTGTGATGGAGGGTAGTTTTGCACGTGATGTGCGAGTTGCAGGAATGTTGGGGTAAAAGACACACACACCCTGAGCCAAGTGAACCAACAACTGTTTATACTCGTAATTAAAATCCCATAAACAAGACGAGAATCGTATCCAGGGCTCCGAAGCCAAACGTCTAAGACACTGACTTGCCAGTTATACAAACTTTGTATTGATAATCTTGTATAAGTTCAGTGTCAAGGTAAAGGTGGAGAATGCTGGATGGCCTCAGTACGACTACTGTATACAACGTGTCACGTTTCTTTCTGTGAAGTCATACACGTACACCTGCGAGTCTGGTAGCCAGAGTGTATGGGGTGAGAAGGAACATCCAACCTCCAGGGAGGTTTCCTGGTCCGCTGGACACCACAAATCACACGGTGTTCGCTCTCTCTGTGTGTTTACTCGGTTCCTAGCCATTCGGAAGAGCCAACATCAGGCTCCGGACGCTAAGCAAAATGCCACGCTCTCCTCATGAGATAGCACTGTCTCCAAAGCAACCCAATAAGTCCGGCAATAGAGAAACGCGTTTCTGTTTTCACAACGAGATGCAGTAAGCTTGAAGTTTCGTGTGACGAGATCATTTCCGTGTATGTGTTGTCTTCATCATCATTTCATCCTCATCACGACGCGCAGGTCGCCTACGGGAGTCAAATCAAAAGACCTGCACTTGGCGAGCCGAACTTGTCCTTGGGCACTCCCGGCACTAAAAGCTATACGCCATTTCATTTCATCATTTCCACGGGACCTCCAGTTTTACATGGAATCCGAACCACTGGCATGTCACGTTTTCCGGGTGAATCGAGCATGCCCCCTCAAAATGCCCACTACAGTGCAGTATAACCCAGGAACACCTACAGGCCAGTTCCCAGTAGATGCTGGACACTTCTGATCAAAATAATAATATATTTTGTGATCGCTTGATTTCGCTACACGATTTCTGTCGTGTAGCAGTTAGCTTGCATTCGGATGATGGAGGGTTCGAACCCCACTATCGACAGGCCTGAAGATAGTCTTCTAGGGTTCCCCATTTTTACGCAGCAGACAAATTTTGTGGCTGTATCCTCCAGCCATAGTCGCTTCCTTCCCAGTTCTAGCCCTCTCCTAACCCATCGTCTCGAAAACTTGTCTGACGTGTGATAATACGACGTATACTACTGGGAGAAAGAAAAAACTGTATTTTTTCCGTAGTGAAATATTCGTTAAGTAAACAAAAAAAAAAAGGAAAGGACACTGCTTAGAGGGTGCAAATGTTAATACCCGTTACTGGACATAGTCGACCATGATTGAGCCTTTCATGTTGTTTATTAACAGACAACAGCGTTCAGGTAAACTCTTCTGTAATGGAGCTACTAACCAGTATTACTGCTACTACTAATTAACTTTATTAATTAGACAGAAATTTTCACCGGGGTTAAAAAAGAAACAGAAGGAAGAATAAAGACATTCAACTTTATTATACACTAGCAATTACCCGCGGCTTCGCTCGCGTGGATTTCGTAATTTGATCAGAGTCATCGTTCCTCGGCATTGTACTAAGAAACTATCTGAAAATTCATAAAGTATAAAAGCTCACCCAAAAATTGAGTTTCATTTACCCCAGAAATTATTTTTAAACCATGTTGGTGTTAATACCTTTTGGAGCTAAGACGACCATGCGACATAGAACTGTACATGCGAGAAACAGTCTTCTCTTAAGTCAAAAAATAAATACATGTTTCTATATTTTTAAAGGAGATTCCAAATACCTACTCCCACATCTGAAACATATTCAGTTTTTGAGGTGTACATAAGTATCCCCATAAAAAAGAATTCAACCCCTTGATCAGTCTTTGCCCTACCACCATCTAAGTGTATTTTCCGGAAAAAAGAAAAATACATGTTTCCTTACTTTTAAAGGAGATTCCAAATATCATTTTTTTTACGTCTGTAACATTTTCAGTTTTTAAGATACGAGTATCCACATAAAAACAATTCAACTACTTTTCACTACTTTTCACTGTCTGAAACAAAAAGGTACAGGTTCCTGTATTTTTAAAGGACTTTCCAAATATCAAGTTTCCTGTCTCTAGCATATTCAGTTTTTGACATATAATGTAAAATGAAATGGCGTATGGCTTCTAGTGCCGGGAGATTCCAGGACGGTTTCGGCTCGCCAGGTGCAGGTCTTTTCATTTGGCTCCCGTAGGCGACCTGCGCGTCGTGATGAGGATTAAATTATGATGAAGACAACACATACACGTACACCCAGCCCCGTGCCAGGGAAATTAACCAATGATGGTTAAAATTCCCGACCCTGCCGGGAATCGAACTCGGAACCCCTGTGACCAAAGGCCAGCACGCTAACCATTAAGCTATGGAGCCGGACGACATATAATATAGATTTACCGGTACTCGTTTTAAAAATCCGCATGCTTTTCCAGTTCTTTTCAACCCCTCAATTGGATTTTCCGAAACCAAAAAGAAAATACGTGTTTCATTATTTTTGAAGGATATTCAAATACCATTTTTCATGCCTGTATGTTTGTAACACCTTCAGTTTTTGAGATAAATGTATACCCATAAGAATTATTCAACTTCTTCTTCCTCACTTCTTTCCAACCCTCTCCCGCATTAAGTGGACTTTCCGAAAACAAAAAGTACGTGTTTCTTTATTTTGAAAGGAAATTCAAAATACCAACTTTCACGTCTGTAACAGCTTCAGTTTTTAAGATAAAGTATCCTCATAAACGTATTTAAACTCTTTATTTACCGGTACTTATTTTCAACCCCACACCTCTTACGTCGATTTTCCCAGAAAAAAATGCGTATTTCTT
Source organism: Anabrus simplex (assembly GCF_040414725.1). Classification (NCBI taxonomy): domain Eukaryota; kingdom Metazoa; phylum Arthropoda; class Insecta; order Orthoptera; family Tettigoniidae; genus Anabrus; species Anabrus simplex. The sequence goes on along the minus strand of NC_090268.1, from coordinate 292,942,975 downwards.
TATTTTTAAAGGATATTCCAAATACCAATTTTCACGTCTGCAACATCTTCAGTTTTTGAGATATAATTATACTCATGAAAGTAATTCAACTCCTTTTTCACCCCCCTTACTATCCGTTAAGTTGATTCCCCCTCCCAAAAGTGCGTGTTTATTTTTAAATGAGATTCTAAATATCAATGTTCACGTCTTTAACATTTTAAGTTGAAATGAAATGTCGTATGGCTTTTAGTACCGGGAGATCCCAGGACGGGTTCGGATCGCCAGGTGCAGGTCTTTTGATTTGACTCCCGTAGGCGACCTGCGGGTCGTGATGAGGATGAAATGATGATGAAGACAACGCATACACCCAGCCCCCGTGCCAGGGAAATTAGCCATTGATGGTTAAAATTACCCACCCTGCAGGGAATCGAAACCGGTACCCCTGTGACCAACGCCAGGACGCTAACCATTTAGCCATGGATCCGGATAATATTTTTAATTTTTGAGATATAAGTATCCTCATACAAAGTATTCAACTAATTTTTCAATTAATTCACCCCCCTTAAGTGGATTTTCCAAATACAAAATATTACGTGTTTCTTTACTTTGAAAGAAAATTCCAAATGCAAATTTTCTTGTCTGTAACATTTTCAGTTTTTGAGATATAAGTATCCTCATGAAAATAATTCAACTTCTTTATCACTCCACCCCCACCCGTTAAGTTGGTTTCCCCCTCCCAAAAATTGCGTGTTTCTTTATTTTTAAAGGAGATTCCAAATACCTATTTCCGCGTCTGTAACCTTCAGTTTTGGGATATAAGTTTCTCCAGAAAAAGTATTCAAAATTTTTACTTCCTTTCACACTCCCCACTCAAGTGAATTTTCCAAAAACAAACAGTACTCGTTTCTTTAAAATAGCTTCCAAATACCAATTATCACTTCTGTAACATCTTCAGTTTTTGAGATATCCTCGTAAAAGGAATGAATCTTCGTTTTCACCCCCCCCCCCCTCTACCAAGTTGATTCCCCTCCCCCCCCTCCCCCCGTAAATGCGTGTTTCCTAATTTTTAAAGCAGATTCCAAATACCAGTTTTCACGTTTCTAACAACTTTAGATTTTTGTTATGTATATATACATTCTCATACAAATAATTCAACTAATTTTTCAATCCTTTCACCGCGACACCTCCCCCCTCCCCCAACCCCGTTAAGGGTCTTTTCCGGAAACCAAAGAATACGTGTTTCCTTATTTTTAAAGGAGATTCCAAATACCAATCTTCATGTCTACAACATGTTACGTTTTTGAGATATACTGTAGATAGGCTAATGTTAAAAATTCACCCTGTTTTTCAGTTCCCCTTAAGTGGATGTTCCAAAAAAATATTTATGTTTCTTTACTTTTACATGAAATTCCAAATACCAGTTTTCAAATCTGTAAAATATTACGTGTCTGAGATAATTTGCAGATAAAGTCTTTTTAAAAATTCACCCTGTTTGTCACTCCTGTTCACCCCGGATTATCGAGAAACACAAAAATACGTGTTCTTTATTTTCAAAGGAGATTCCAAATTTCAATTTTCATGTCTCTAACATCTTCAGTTTATTAGATATAAGTCTCCTCATAAAAGGTGTTTAACCCCTTTTCCCCCATTCTTCACCCCCCCCGCCCTTAACGGGATTTTCTGAAAACAAAAAATACGTGTTTCTTTATTTTTAAAGGAGATTCCAAATACCAATTTTTACATCTGTAAACTTTTTTTTGAGATATAGATATCCTCATTTTAAATATTCATCCCCCTTTTCACCCCCTTAGCGACGGTATATCCGAAAATCCTCCCTTAGCGAGCACCTACATGTTAATATAAATGTATTCCCAAAATTTCATTCCTTTATGTCCATTAGGTTTGGTTCGGCGATGATGAATCAGTCAGTCAGTCAAGACAAGTTATTTTAGATTTTAGATAAGTAGATTTAGAACTAACCACGTCGATGTGGAATATTGGGGGAGAAGAACTTCACACATTACCCGATAACTGTTCACGTAACAGAAATTCGATAACTGGAGATTGCACACAGTATTCCTGCATTTGTTGTAAAAGCAGTTGAGTAATAGGCCTATGCTAAAACCATTTGTGTTTCCCCCTATTCAATGAAGTAGAGATTTTGAAAAATCTATGTATCGACCTTTGAGACTCTCAAACTACCAATGGAAACTAAAACATTGCCTACTAATACTTTTGGCCTTCTCCTTGGATTCAAACCATAGAACGCTCTCTAGAAAATAATCATCGGTTCCAAAAACTAATTGTCCCCTACTGAGCGATAAAGAAGCAGTAATCACATTTTTCCGTAACTCACTCAAACACGAAACTCGGCAACATTTCAACAGTCCCTTCTCTAATGTCTGGCTCATAAAAGCTCCACAGTATTTCCGGTTTTACAAACTGAACCATAACAAGGTAAGCCATTTATCACCATCAGCGCAAAATTGCACAGAGAATTATCACGCCTTTGCAAAAGGGGTTGAATATTTTATACTCTTGTGTGACATGCAGCCACTCGTTTTTTCACTGTCTAATGTTAAATTTAACACTGCTAACAGTTCTGGTTATAATCCTATTTGCATTCACCTGCACGCTACACCGCCGAACTAGACCTCTACATCCAGCAGGTGGAGACATCCAATTCTTAAAATACAGAGATAATAGGAAGTTATTCTACGTATGATGTATGTGAAATAGTAGCCATTTTCTTACTTTATGTTCATAAGTATTTTGAACTAACGTTGGGGCAATAGAGAGCCAGAAACGCCGATACATACATTTTAAAACATCTTATAAATACAATTCTAGGGGATCCGTTGTCTGTAATGTCATTTGTTTCACAAAATTTTGATATATTTATCCGTTTCAGGTTCATTCAAGATCGTATCAGTAGTTTTTAGCTTTCGTGTCTGTTTGTTCCACCATCACGGGTAAACGGCTGAATACATCTCGACCAAACTTCATATTTAGTCATCCAGGGTCAGGTTCCAATATGCATATCATTTAAAAATCACAGAATAGACTGGGGTTTTATAGGATGACTAGAATAGTTTTGCAATTTTTTCTTGCACTATTGATCATATTTCGACCAAACTTCATATTTTGAGTCTACTCATCCAGGAGAGTGCTTCGATATGCATATCATTTAAAAATCACTGAACAGACTGGGGGTTTATAGGAAGACTAGAAGATTTTGTTAATCTTCCCTTACACTATTGATTATATCTCGACAAATTTTCATATTTAGAGTACACTCATCCAGGAGCTGGATTCAATATGCACATCATTTAAAAATCACTAAATAGACTGGGTTTTAAAGGAAGACGAGAAGAATTTTCTTTCAGTTTTCTCTTACACTCTTGATTATATGTGAAATATGTAGAATATATGAAAAACGCCCCTTCATTTTAAATAACTTTCGTTATGTACATAATTTTGCTTACTCTTCAAATGGCAGAGAAAATTATTGTTTCCTACAGGATCGAAACTCGGCAGCCAGTGACGGACATCGTCGCAGACCCACAGTTATTTGAAGAATCCATAACAGGAGAAAATCAGAGGTGCATCATATTTCATATTTCTCTCGGCTTTAAAATTACCCCCAACTATTGTATCTGAACACCGAGATAACATGAGGTAGAACTTTTCTTTCTGGTGTCTGTCCATCTGGTTATCTATCTGTTTGTATATTCCTAAAAGTAGAAAACGTCTGGACTTATTTCAACCAAACTACGTATTTAGATTCTACTCACTCAGGATTGTGTTACCACGTGCATATTATGTCATGGTAATCACATGGAGTTTGTATATATAGGAAGATTTCTCTCAAATATTTTCGTTAACATTAGATCTATCAAAAGACTATACACGATACGTTTAGGAATATGTTATTTCCATTCCTTTATGCCATGTACGTATTTACAATAAATAAACTTGATATTTCCACCTATTCAATACAATTTTAATGCTGTTATTCAATTACTACCTATTCAATATCACAGGACTAGTTTCAATGCGTACTTGCGTCATCTTGAGCGTTGAAAGTACGCGTTGAAACTAGTCCTGTGATATTTAATAGGTTGTAATTGAATAACAGCATTAAAATTGTATTGAATAGGTGGAAATATCAAGTTTATTTATTGTAATTCTTGGTTTAATACAGAAAAATGAAATGTCTTGCGTTAAATGTACGTATTTGTTTTCAGATTGTTGTCATCAGTAGTGTCATCAGTATTAACTGTGTTCTAGGTTAAGGCTGGTTAAATGTAAGAAAGGGAGTACATTCCTGACAAAATAAATAAAACATTATTATTATTATTATTATTATTATTATTATTATTATTATTATTATTATTATTATTATTTACCTTATGACGGATAATAACGCAGATGATTACGAAAAATTGGCTTTATAGTCCAAGTACCGTCGGACATGTGGTGCATGTCACTTCAAGATGGGCAACGGGAAAAATTAAAGAGCCGTTGTACTCTTCTGGATAGGACAGTGTCAGATCCCCACGCCAGTGGTCAGAGATACAATATGCAACATGAAAATCATGGAGAATTTCTCACAACGTCGTACCAGGAACTGTACCATACAATAAATTCGGAAATCGTTATCATTTTCTCTCAACTTTGTTCATCCGTATCATATTTCACATTAATGTCACGCGCTTTCGTATGAAAATATCATTTTAACATGTAGTAAACGTGCGAGTACAGCCATGTTACTTCGCATAAATTCCTGAAGATAACCCATAAAACGACAATCACCACCTGCAAGACCACCAATCACTACTACGGATGTTGGCGTCTTGTATATAGTGAAAATATTTTATATTGATTCAGGCTGAGATTGCTACTTTTCTAAAATTGAAATAAAGAGACAGGTCAACTTATTTCAAGAGTTACCAATGCAGAAATTGAATGAAACTTACGCACGAGCACATCATAATTTACTCTGGAGGTCACATTCTGCCAAATTCACGCTGGTACCATCATCGTGCTAGCATTGTTTTGTCACCTGTCGTTTAACGTTGTACTATATCAGGCAAGGTTTTGGCGACGCATCGTGAAACAACTGCCTTTAGAATTTAGAATTAAATCATGCTCTCATGAATGGATTCCTAAGTTGTTTGTAGGTATGTTATTAGCGTTAATTAAAAGAAACAGATCAATTTTTATATCTAGGCTACCAGGGAAAATGAGTATAAGTCAGAAAATTTTCAAAATAAGATGAGTCCACGATGTGAGTCTTACAAAGGATTTCGATCTTTGGTCTAAGCAGTATGAGCCCGAGATAATCTATATGTACAGTGTTTCATTCGGTCCTAACAGTACAAGTAATCTATCTTGTGGAGAAGAGTACAAGTCATTTTCTGACTTATAACCCTCTTCCCTGGCAGCCTAGATATATTTCTTTACTTATAAAAATATTACAATTCAGAATACGAAGCGACTTCATCACTGTCATCCGCGTTGTCATAAGCGCAGCAGTAATAATAATAATAATAATAATAATAATAATAATAATAATGTAAAAATCTTTCTCTTGCTATCCTGGAGCGTTTAGAAGCCCAAGTCGAGCATCAAATAAGGGCGAATACCAAGGGGGATTCAGGGAAGGTCGTTCAACTGCTGAACAGATCCACAACCTCAAAACGATCATCAGGCATTGTAATCTCAGCTCCAAACAGTACGTGCCAGTCTTTGTGGACTTTAAGAAGGCCTACGATTCGATAGACCGCGAGGTTCTGTTAAACAACCTCAACGAATTCGGGATTAACCTGAAACTGCTGGCATTAATTAGAACCACCCTGACACAAAATCCAAAGTAAAGTTCCTAGGATGCCTATCAGATTCAAGGTCGAAACAGAAGTCAGGCAAGGTGATGGACTCTCTTCGATTCTTTTCAACTGCGTGGTCATATAATATCATTAGGACCTGGCGAACAAAATTATTAGAAGCTGATTATAGTCCTCTGAGAATGGGAACAAAATCTAAAGTAATCATGATCGACTGTCTAGCGTTTGCTGATCACATCGCCATTCTGTCAAATGATGTAGAAACTGCTAGGTTGCAAATCGATCTTCTAAAAGAAATCGCTGAACAAACTGGCTTGCAGGTATCTTTTGAAAAAACCGAAGATGCCCTAGCAAAACTCCAGACAAAATACGAGAAGATCAACCGAGTAGAAAAATAAATATCGGGGTGAGATCGTAATGAAAAATGGACTGGACAAAAATGCACTAAAGGAACTAGTACACAAACTTGAAAAAACCTTTCAAACGTCGCGCTCGATCTACAACAATGCCTGTCCCAAACTACTAAACTACATAATTATGGAACTGTCCTGAAGCCAGTAGTTATGTATACAGCTGAAACCCTATCCCTAGATGGAATAAAGAGCTCCTCGAAGAACTAGAGGAAAAAGAGTGCAAAATCATCAGAAGTATCGTGGAATCCAACTACAGGAATGGCACCTATTATAAAAAATCCAACAAAGAAGTGTACAGTAAAATAGAGAAAATTACAGAAACAATCCACAAGAGACGGGTACGATATTATGGCCATCTCAAAAGAATGGAAGTAAACAGGCTGACTAAACAGATCTTCCAATTTTTTGACTCCAAACCCAAAACCACAATGCCCTGGTTTATGAACACCAAGGAAGACCTCCAAAAGCTGCATATAAAACCCGAAGACGCCTTCAATAGAGATCTCTTCCGCAAAAATATACTCACGAATGGGCTAAACCGAGACAAGCAACCGAAGAGAAGAGAAGGTACCACTTGGACAGAGGAACGCAAGCTGGTCCATTCACAGAGAATGAGGGAATTCTGGGCTCAAAAGAAAGCAAAGCAAAGGAAGAAAATTTGTCATTCTAAAAGAAGCAATATAGTTGTTGTAATCTCCACTCATACAGGATGGTGATAGTGATAATGAAGATTATCATTATTATTATTATTATTATTATTATCATTATTATTATTATTATTATTATCTAGATGACCCCAACGAATAATAATAACAATAATAATAATAATAATAATAATAATAATAATAATAATAATAATAATAATAATAATAATAATAATCTTCATTATCACTATCACCATCCTGTATAAGTGGAGATTACAACAACTATATTGCTTCTTTTGGAATGTCACATTTTCTTCCTTTGAAAGTTTCGCTTGATTGTGATTATTCGATCAGAACTTACTAACAATAAGTTATACGCATTTTCAATAATTTTATCCCGCTACATTACCTCGCGCATTGCTCACGGTATCTTTCGATATTCTTGTTGCACGCTTCTTGCACGGCCTTTTCTTTCTTTCTTTCTTTCTTTCTTTCTTTCTCTCTTTCTTTGGTATTGATTTACCGTCGCACTAATACATTGAATGTTTTCGGTGACGCAAGGAATAGAAAGGGATAGTATTGGAAAGGAAGCAACCGTGACATTAATTAATGGACAGCCTGATGTAAAAATGGGAAACCACGGACGACCATCTTCAGGGCTGCCAGCAGTGGGTTTGGAACCAACTATCTCTCGAATGCCAAGCTCACAGCTATTCTACCCTAACTGCACGGCCAACTCACTCGGTCTGCCGCTGTTAACTGGCCTGCAGGAAGCAATGCATATATTATTGAAGGACCATGAAAGAAGTAAGCCTACTTATGTAGAGTAGGCGGTATGTTGTACCATGGATACTTTATAACGAAGTATCACGCACTTTTATCGCCGTACAGGATAAACTGAATTTCTCTGCATCTATTTCATGTCCACTGGACACCACTATCATAATAATATGTACACTGGCGGAAGAAAAAAATGTAAACACCAAGAAGGGGTTGTGATAAATTAACGAACGTTGGTAGACGTGTTCATATATCTGAAATATGACGTTGATTCAAATTTCCCGCAATCGCTAGTAGCTGTCCCATGACGTTGCACGTTAATTTTGCTTTAAATATGCTGTGTGAGAGCGTTAGCTACCTGTGATACAGGACGGAGTGACTGTGAGTGGGTTAAGAATGCCTTTACGACGACGAAGAGGCCAGTATCAACAGCTCAATGCGGGTGATCGGGGCCGTGTAATAGGACTACGTGAAGGTGGATTTTCCCTCCACGCTATTGCAGAACGACTTGGCAGGAATGTCTCCACTCTTCATGCGTGCTGGCAGCAGTGATCACGAGAAGGTATGCTCGCAAGAAGACCGGGCTCTGGACATCCCCGGTGGCACCACCAACAGGGAGGACACCGTATTCGGCGTATGGCTATGGCGCAGCGGACTGCGTCTGCAGCAGCAATTCGAGCGGTAGTTGGCGCCATAGTGACGCAACGAACTGTTCGAAATCGGTTACTTGAAGGTCAGCTGCGAGCCAGATGCCCTGCAGCGTGCATTCCACGTACCCCAAACCAGCGCCGTCTGCAACTTCACTGGTGTCAAGCGAGAGCACATTGAAGGATGGCGTGGAGGTCTGTTGTGTTTTCCGATGAAATCCGGTTCTGCCTTGGTGCCAGTGATGGCCGTGTGTTGGTTGGAAGGAGGCCAGGTGAGCGCCTGCATTCCACCTGTCTGCGGTATCGACACACGGGGCCTACACACCAGGAGTTCTGGTCTTGGGAGCAATTTTCTGTGAGAGCAGGAGCACTCTCGTGGTTATCCAATGCACCTTAATTACAGATGTGTACGTCCGTCTGGTGACTCGACCTGTTGTGCTTCCATTCATGAACAGCATTCCCGGTGGTGTTTTCCAATTGGATAATACACGCGCCCATGCCGCTGTTGTAACCCAAAGTGATCTACCAGAGTGTCGACATGTTGTCTTGGCCTGCTCAATTCCCTAATCTGTCCCCAATCGAGCACTTATAGGACATTATTGGACAACAACTCCAGCGTCATCTACAACCGGCATTAGGCGTCCCTGTATTGACCGACCAAGTGCAACAAGCATGGAACTCCATCCCACAAGCTGACATCTGACACCTGTACGACACAATGCATGCACGTTTGCATACCTGCATTCAATAGTCAGGCGATTACACCGGTTACTGATAGACCAGCATGGCACATTTGCGATGGCTTTTCTCGCACGGACGTTAATCTGTAGTTTTGTACCTTTAATCATTAAATACGTTATCTCGACAAATATATTGCCCAAATTCGGTATTCTACGCTCCTTATTTCATGGTGTTTGGATATATTTCTGCCAGTGTAGTTTCTTTAGCAATCATAGGTCTAGTTTTGTCATTTTGGGCGGAAATTCTTCATTCTTGAAGGACCATTTTGCGGTATTTTCGTAATTCTATTTACGATTCCTGGTTTAGGTTTGTCCACTTTCAAGCTAATGCGAACTTTATTTTGTGATTCTCTTTCTTTCTCATTTCTTTGATCTTACCACTCTTTGAGTGGTAATTTATACCATTAGTGGAGAAGATATTCAAGCATGCGCATCCATCCGTGTAAAACAGATAAACCTAATCCCAAGTGGTCTGTATTTATATACCGTGAAATCCTTGTATTGCAGCTGCCGAGTGCCGGAGTTCAGTTCAGTACTGGAAAATCTAATCGACGTGCCTACTGTATGCAGAGATTCCACGTGCAACAAATGGGTTATACCGAGAAGCAAATGCTATCATAGGTTTGTTGTACTTGTAACGTCGGTTGCCAGGAAATGTATTCCTAGGAAGTATAGATAGAGTCAGTCCCTCGCTGTAAGGGAAGTGTGCCTGTCTTTTACTTGGAAGTCTCGGACTCGATTCCCGGAGTAGCCAGGAATTTTTACCCAGGTATCAGGGGTGGTTCGAGTTCCACGCAGCCTACGTCTTTGTAAGGCTTGTTCAAAAAGTTTCCGTTTAAGGGCGTTGCCGAAGTGGACATGCAACGAAGCGCGACTCTTATGAGGGTATATAAGCACGGAGATGTAGGCAAAGGGATTAGTGTGGCAGTCGTGTCGTGACGAAGTGCATGCGTTAAATGCGGCCACGTGAACTATGGCGACGTTAATACCAAATGCGTCCAAACAGGACCAGCGTGCTGTTATTTTGTTCTTGTCTGCCGAACGACAAACACCGGTGGACATCCATCGGAGAATGAAGACAGTGTATGGGGCAAAATGTCTGTCGAAAACCACCGTTGTGGAGTGGTGCACCACGTTCCGTGCATCCACCCTACAGTTCTGATCTCCTTCCATGCGATTACCACGCCTTCGTTCCCCTCAAAAAGACCTTGAAAGGTCGACGTTTCCTGTCGGACGCAGATGTGCAGCAGGCAGTTACGAACTTCTTCACGCAGCAGGGCACGGTGTTTTAGCACACGGGGATCTTCAACCTGGTGCGTCGCTGGGATAAGTGCCTCATTGCTCACGGCGATTTTGCCTGATTGGTATCCTGATTCAGGACTGAACACCCCAATTGAAGAGCTAATAGTTTTTGACGGTGAGATAGCTGCCCGATACAGAAAGCCAAGAGTGACGGTCGACCACACGACACTTCGCAATCTGCAGTCCGCCATGGGGTTTGGCTTCAAGGTTACGTCTCAAAACTCACGGGCTAAAATTAGTAGCAAATGGTATAAGAACTCACGACTACAAACGAGTAGCTAAATTAATATTCTAATGAGTCTCAAAATTCACGACTCCGGACAGCAGGTACCCGCGATCACCGCGGGAGGGATGAGGTGCGCGGTGACTCACGGACCAGGCCTCTCCGGGGGCCACATGCCATTATTATAAATTTGTGTCAAAGGGAATAATACATTATGTTAGCATTAAGACCATAGCAAAATGTTTTAATAATAATAATAATAATAATAATAATAATAATAATAATAATAATAATAATAATAATAATAATTCATCTCTGTCTGTTTCATTCACTAACCAATTATTTTCCCCTGTGGGTTGGAGTGGCAGAATATCCACAGTACCCTCTGCCTGTTGTAAGAGGTGACTAAAAGGGGCCCGAGGGGGGGCTCTTAAATTCTTTAAGAAAAGGATAGATAAACACCTGATAGGCAATCTGCTACATTGGTGACTGCCTTAAATGCATATCAGTGGTGACTGACTGACGGACGATTGATTGATTGACTGATTGATTCATTGATTCATTCATTCATTCAGAGGGCTTGCGTTGACGACCTAGGGGCTCTTAACTGAGTCCAAGCATTGTTTCCAGTCAATTTTGGCAGGCTCCTTGCTTTCATCTATCCTAACCGACTTTCCTTAGTCAGCTTTTGTTCTTTTGCGACCCCGACGGTATTAGGTTTCCAAGGCCTAGGAAGTCTTTCATTTTCACGCCCTTCGTGGCCCTTTACTTTCTTTGCCCAATTTTTCGACAGAAATTCAAAGATAGAGACTATCGACTTCGCCATATTTTAACTAAATTTCTGACGAATTTTAATTTATGACTTGATCAACTTGGCGAGCCAAGTAGTCAATAATAGCATAGCATTGCTCTTCGAGAAACCACGTGGGTGAGTGATGCTATATATTAATGTATGCATTTTAAGTAACGGCATCTGAGTGTGCATGACTCATTTATATGTGTGGAGCATGGGTTCATATTATTTTCGGAAAACTTATCAGAGACCGTTCGTCCTACCCGCTCACTCCTTGTTGGGGAATTGAGATAGGTAATTTTAATTTCCCTGCGATCAGATTGATGAGTTGATGACAACATTAGGATTACTCTTCATTCGATAATTTCTAAAGTATTCACTATTCAATTGCCTCAATCATTATAACGGAATTTCAAATTAATAATCGAAAACATCGAATGGATAAATCGAATAACCAAAAATAATCGAATAATCGAAAAATGAAATAATCGAATAAACGATTATTTTGAACTTGATTATCCTATCAAATTAATCTCCAAATCTTGAAACTAAATGAGTGAATTGAAAATCTTAAATACCTGTAAAATAAAGTTCCTTATTTATGTAAACGTCGTCCTCTGGCCGCATAATGGAACTAAGCCGCAGTACTACCAATTAACAATTTCTTTTAACTAGCATAGGGCAATATACCTTCCTTAATTTTGTGCCATCTATCTCCATGGATACATGGTTCGCACGCTAGCCTTTGGTCCAAGGGATCCACGGGGTACCGGGTTCGATTTCCGGTCGGGATTTTAAATTTCATTTGTTAATTTCTATGGCTCGGTGACAGGGTGATCATCATTAGACTTCATAGAATTGAAAACTGCGTATCTCTAGTTTTCATAAGAGTTCACCTATTCGCTTATTTCAGTCGATTATCCATCCGACACACTTAAACCGAAAAAGATATTCATGACGCGTTCTATTAATCTACGCGATATACTGAATTTTTAAAACTCATTTGATTACTAGTATGTTATTTGATTATGTATCCAATTATTTAAATAATCTGATGAAATTTATTCCATTATTAAAAGTATTGATTATCCCATCACTAGTAAGATAGGCATTTATCCATTCAAAGAAGGGCTTGCCCTGTTTGTGAGTTTTGAGACGTGAGGTTTGAGACGACACGGGTTTCAATATAGGAAGGAGTATGCTGTACGGTGGAATGAGCAAAGTGATGCTCTGTACAAATAGTCTAATATCTGGAAACAGAATCATGAAATAGCTGAGGAGCTCCTGTATAGCCTGGGTACATCACGTAGACAACAATAGGCAGAGAATGTTGAGAAGCTGAACTTTCATCATCAAAGCAAGTCAGCTTGGATTATTCTGACAAAACTTGGAAGAAGTTATATTAGCAGAAGAGAGCAATGTATTATAAAATCTAACGAGATTGCTAGACATGTTGTAGCAACTTCGAACATTTACCAAGATGATGAAAAGGAACTCTAAATCCTCAAGGCATCACTCCCATACAATTATTCTTAATCCTAAGTGTTCGCAATTGAGAAATTCAACGTTACAATAAAATACATCAGGCATGGAGAATTCCCGGACTTCGATGGGATCAGTCCTGAGTTTCTCCAAAATCTGTAGAAGAACGCTAGAAAATGGCTTGCTCAAGGGGTCTAGCCAAATAATTCAAGAAAATTAAACGTTATTACGCCCATGAAATCTGAAAAACCTAAAAATCTAACCCAAAGTTACAGGCTTGGAAGGTTGATTTACTATAGTATAAGTCCTACCAATATGCAGCATATTCCTGTGGAGCTGGCCTGTTTCAGATACGATCGAAGTTGATGTGACCAAGTTCTGCCTTTAATATCCCACATGGAATTTGGTTTTAAACTTCAGCTAAAAGCATATTTTATGTTATTGGATCTTTCTGCAGCGTCTGATACGGTCTGGAAGAATGAGCTAGTATACAAACTGTTACAAGTAATACCCTGTTAAGCTGCACGTAATCGTAATGCTAATATGCTCAGCAACAGACTTTTACACGTAATTCTAAGAACAAGAATTAAAAAGCAATGGAAGGTGAACAACGAGCTTTTCCAAGGGTCAGTGCTGGCTCCCGTTCTTTCCAATCTGTGCGTATCTGACTTACCTGAAACACAGTCTAGAAGGGTCTGTTACGCTGATGATATAGCCCTGGCTATAAAACATAAAATTATTAAGGGACGCTCTAGTCCTAAGTATTGCAGCCCTAACATCGCCACCACGGACCATTGTTGACTTCCAAAGGGCGCATATCCAGCAATGGGATGCGTTACCGCAAGCCATGCTGGATGGCCTGATCCAGGGTTTGGGGAACTGTTGTGCATCCTGTATTGCCATGCGAGACCATCATGCCCCATATTGATGTTCTGTATGCCATGGGTATAGGGATACCACACACGGTCAGTGGTACCCACTATCCATGTCTGGTTTCCCTGTACACCTAGTATCAGTACCACAGAACCACGATTCAAACTGTTGCCCGGGCACCTTTTAGTGCATACATTATCACCGTGCCCCATATTTTTCCGTGGGTCTCGAAGATCCCTTAACTTATGGACATTGGTGTATTTAGGAGTAACCCTAGACTAAACGCTGTCTGTCAAGAAACACCTCGAAAACGCAGCTGCCAAAACTGAAAACTGCAATAAGATATTGGAGAAGCTTTTTTGGTACAACTCGGGGTGTTTCTGCATCAACTTGGAAGTGCTCTGCTTTAGGTTTAGTCTTCCTAACAGCTGAATATTGTGCTCCAGTTTGGATAAACAGCACTCACGTTAAGTTAGTTAACACCCAGTTTAACAATTCCATGAGATTAATCACTGTCCTAATCAGACCGACTCTCACCTACTGGCCTTCAGATCTCAAAAACATCATGCCACCCCATCTTCGTAGAAAAGATGCTCTGATTCGACAATACAAGAAGATCGTAGAAAACCCGGGTCTGAGTGTTCTCGAAGACATAACTGAAATAGGAACCGGCTAAAGTCCGAATATACACCGGAGTCATGCCCAGAGATTAGTAGAGAGTCATTTTTATGCAAATGCCCAGTGGAGAGAAAGAATGGAGGTTAAACGCCAACCCTCACCTTTGGTCTTTTTTTTAAAGGATAAACAACCCTGCACCTGGAATTAATCTACCGAAGAATACATGGAATGCTCTTAATAGGATTCGGACCAATCATAGAATCTGCGCTGAATATCTTTGTAAATGGGGCAAAATTATATCTCCTCAGTGTGATTGTGGTGCCCCCATACATTCTTTTCAGCAAATTATGTACAAATGGAAGACAAGGACATATCAAGGAGCCTTGTCTTATTTTAATCTGGCAGCACCTACAGCCGTAGAGTATATCAGGCTATAAGCCCATCTTGTCATGTTTCAGTGTAAATAGTTGTGAATAATTGTACGTAATATTGCCACACGATAAATAATTAATTAAATAAATAAATAAATAAATAAATACAATTATCCCTTGGTTATTCCTGGGTCCCTTTTTGTTATTACAGTCTACTGATGTACATGCTCTAGCTATCTTGGTAGAGATACCTTCACCTGACACAATGTTCTCCTTTGCTCTTTATCGTTTTGTTCGCATAGAACTAGATTCGAATGTAATTTCTGGGTGACCAAGCTTCTTCCCTTTAAATCGACGGAATGAAATTTAATCAGTCCAGTCATTCTTTATTATTTTTCAAAATCTTTCATCTATTCTCTAAGCTTTCAGCCAATGACGTCTTCGCTTGAGCAATGAATATTTTTTTTCAATTTTATTGTTTCCAGAATGCCATGATATCAGTAAGTTCTCTCGTTATAAAGAGAGTGTTCGAACTGGTTTCTGGAAACAAGTAAATATAAACGTATAATATTATTTTCAGCCTCCTATAGCAAGGTAAAGACCGAAGTATGAACAGAAAAATTAAACAAATTTTTAATATCGGTGAGTATAAATTAAGAAACATATCTGCTTTGGAACATAACTAATTTCGTCTAAGTTTCTGCGGGAAGCGTTAAATTTTAACATTTAGAAAGCACGATATTTCAAAGTAGTTTCGGACAACTATATGCACTTAATTTTCTTTGCGATCAGTTTTGCGTCGCACCGACTCAGACAGGTCTTACGGTGAGAACGCGATAGCTCTAGTCTTATTCAAGATACATTTTCCATCATTTGCTTAATGTGAAGTTAAGAAACCACGGGAAATCATCCTCAGAGCTGCCGATAGTGGGGTTGGAACCCACTATCTCTTGAAATCGATGCCACTACTAAGTGGAGCAAACGGCGTAGCCAACGTTTTCGGCACATGCACTTAACCGAAATTTTGTAATCTATTCTATCTATATAAATAAAATTGTAACGACCGTGTGTCTGTACATTGATTATTTTGGCGAAATTTCCCTACGGTTATCCTTTTCAGGTGTAATAATGACCATCTGCATCATTTTTAGCTTTGGTGTCTGTTTGTCTGTTTGTTTGTCTGTTTGTCTGTCCTTCTATAACTTGAAAACTAGTGGATATATTTCCACCAAACTTCATATATAGAATCCACCAGACCTTGGGTAGGTTTTAGCGCAAATATCGTTTCTAAATCCCTAAACTGAGTGGGGATTTTTACGAAACCGAAACCGTGATTTTGCACTCCCTCAAAGTATACACAACCGAACAATGGAAATCTACCTGCCTTACTGAAAATTAATTTCTAAACATTTTTTCTCATGTGCATCATTTCGATAACACGATTTAATAAGGGAGATATCATTAACGGACCGTTTTTAGGTACAAATCCCAGCGGACTTAACGCAAGAGCGGGTGCACGTAAAGCATATTTCTTACAACTTGAAAACTACTGAGATATTTGAACCAAACTTTATATTTAGCATCCACCCCTCCAAGGGTAGGTTTTAAGGTTTATACCATTTCAAATTCCCGGAATGGACTGGGGTTTTATAGGGGACCGAAATGGTGATTTTTACTCTCCCGCAATATATAAAGTACAAGACCAACCTGACTGCAAATCGATCAAACTGTTTGGGAATCCAATTCTAATTTCTTTTTCTCATATGCATTTTTCAACAGGAGGATTAATAAGGGAGATAACATGAAAGGTCGGTTTTCAGGCTAAGTCTAGCGGACATAGCCCAAAAGGTGTTATACGTGGAGCAGATTCCTTATCTATCTAGATAAATCATATCGTAACGACTGTGTGTCTGTGCATTGACTATTTTGGCGAAATTTTCGTACAACTTTCCGTTTAACGGGTATAATGACCACCTCCATATTTTTTAGCTATAGTTTCCTGGAAGTCCTAAATTTTACCCCCTTCCCTCGCCCAAAACCAAGATTGCCTCACAATCTGCCACACGAGCTGAAAAATTGAAGTTAAGCAAATTTATACGTTTTAACCGGTAACCTACGGAAAACTTCCAAGATCTTTAAATATTTCACTTTTTATGCCGAATAATATCGAAATATAGGCAATATAATGACGGTGCAGACCTTCGTTTCGAGGTATTTCGCTGCTAAACGTTAAGTCCTATCACAAAACGGATGGCACGATCTCCGTTCGATTTCGAGTGATCTACAACTTTGGTCCTGTGATATTTTGTCGTATCTCTCTCTCTCCCTTATAGGGTAGATTTGTGTGTATATTTCGATGGTTCGTAAATTTTGTGCTTTTTACACGTGTATTACTTAGTTTGACACACTTATAGGAAAGGCAGAGTCATCGAATTTGGCATGCACATTGACACGACCAATGGCTATATGCGAACCCAATTTCATGATTCTAGCTTCCACATAAGTATGTGAAAAATAATGTAAAATGATGAAAATGTACCCAAATTTTACCCCATTAGAATATCGTAACTCAATCGAACCCATATATATGTGAGATACGAGAAAAAGTTTTTAACACCAAACATGTAGAGCGATGAAAGGGACGAACTAGGGTGCAAACCGTTTGTTGGTATGATGTACCGTTTAGGAACAGTAAATCTCGAAATGAGGTTTGCACTTTCAAAAGTGCCCATGCTTATCTGTCTTCTATATAAATATAATGGCAACGACCGTCTGTCTATACATTGGCTATTTTGGCGGAATTTCCGTACAGTTATCCGTTTCAGTTGTAATAATGACCATCTGCATATTTCTTAACTTTGGTGTCTGTTTGTCGGTTTGATTGTATGAGTTTTTACATTTGAAAACTACTGAATATATTTCTACCAAACTTGATATTTAGAATCCACCTGTCCTTGTGTAGGTTTTAGGGCCAATATTATTTCTGAATACCTAAATTTACTGGGGGTTTATCCGAAACCGGCACCATGATTTTGCACTTTCTCAAAATATGCACATCCGAAATTAATCGAAATCTACAATCCTTAATGGAAATCCATTTCTAAAACTTTTGTTCTCATGTGAATTTTTCGACAGGAGGATTAATAAGTGAGATACCATGAACGGTTGGTTTTGCAGGTTAAGTCCAGCGGAGGTAGCCAAAATGTGTTGTACGTGGAGCAGATTCCTTATGTATCTAAATAAATAAAATCGTAACGACTGTGTGTGCCTGTACATTGACTATTTTGGTGAAATTTTCGTACAGATACCCGTTTGAGGGGTAATAATGATCGTCTGCATATTTGTTGGTTTAATTTCCTGAAAGTCATAATTTTTACCCCCTCACCCAAAATCCAGATTGCAGCATAATCTGCCAGACAAGCAAGAAAATTGAAATTTGGCAAAATTATACGTTTCAGTCTGTACCGAACGAAAAACAGATCTTTATTTTTTCCTTTTTTAACCCCGAAGAAAATCGAAATGTGGAAGCAATTTTAATGATGGTGCAGACCTTCGTTTCGAGGTATTTCGTAGGATAAACGGGAAGTCCTATCACATAACGGATGGCACAATCTTCCTTGAATTAGGAGTGATCTTCAACCTTGGTCTTATGACTTTTTGTCGTATCTGTATCGCTTATACGTTAGATTCGTCTCTATTTCTCGATTTTAAGTAAATTTGGACTCTTTACCTATATAATTCCTACTTTCAATCACTTACAGGAAAGATAGTATGATCAAACTCTACACGAACATTGGCCCACCCAGTACCCATATGTGAGCCAAATGCTATGTCACATAATTATCCGAAAAGTAATGCAATGTAAGATAATCTTACACAAATTTCAACCTATTCAACGTTTCTGACTCAATCTGACCCATGAATAGATGAGATGCGAGAAAATATCATAGGACCAGCCATTTAGATCGCTAAATACTGCGCCTTACGGTAAAATCCTTTGTCAATACGACGTACCGTTTAGCAGCAGTTAATCTGTAAATGAAGGTCTGCAATATTGTGAACATGCGTATACTTTCGTATGTCCATCTATATATATTCATTGATGTCGATTTGTAGCGATCGAGAAAGGGTGTGTCTGCTATTGTAATCAGTACTCCCTACACTGACTTTGACTTCTGGCAGTAGGAATGGGGTCCTTCTCCAACTCCTGTGTAACTGGCATTAGTAAGGAGGGCCTACCATTTTAATGAATAATTCAATTCTCGATTTGTCTTGCAGAAGGCAAGGCAGTTTTGTTCGAAAGTCCTCTACCCTATTGTGTTGGGCTCTAGGCCAGGGTGCCCGCCATTATAAACAAATGTTCCTATCTAAAATTTGACTAGCATTAGGCATAGTGGCCTGCTATTTCCATGGAAACTCACTAATTCTGTGTGACTGGCAGTAAGCTGGCTGGCAGCAGTAGAAAGGGCCTGTCATTATAATGATAACTGTACAACTCAATTTTGACTGGTGGTAGCTAAGTTTCCTGCTATTATAATAAAAACTCCTCAACTGAAATCTATCTGAAAGTAGGAAATGGGTCTGCCATTGTAACTAAAACTCCCCAAATCGATTGTGACCGCGCAGTAGGCAATGGGGCCTGCAATTATAATGTAAACTTGCCAACTCGATTGTGAAAGGCAGTAGGCAAGTGAGCCTGCCGTTATCTTCACAACTCCGCAACCCTCACTTTACATTGGAAACAACGTATGGGGACCTCCCCATGCTATTTCTCGGTTAAGGCTAAGAGACATGCAATTTTAAAACAATCTCATTTTCTGCACGCACAGTATTTACGTCGATATCCGTATACAATGTAGAACACCGTAGCGAAGCACTGGTACATTTGCTACTTACTACCATATAAAGATATGAACAATCTGAAATTGAAGCTTACTTAAAAAATAATCAATAATTCAAACACTGCTGCTCAGATAACGCCTAAGAAAAATAGCGGGCGCTCTGTTGTCGATAGTGCAGTAGCCTATGGAATGTTTATAGAAAGGAATTTGTGGGTGATGTCAGATTGTGATTTAACGCCCATTTTGATGGCCCGTTTTACCAGTGTGCAGCGATAGTATAAGGAAGAGCTATGACTGGGAAGGAAGCGACCGTGGCCTTAATTAAAGTTCAGCCCCGGAGTTTTCCTGGAGGGAAACATGACAAACCACAGAAAACCCTCTTCAGGGCTGCTTATAATGGGATTCGAACTCTCAATCTCCGAGTTGGCCGTGCGGTTATGGGCGCGCAGCGGTGGGCTTGAATTTGGGAGATAGTGGATTCGAACCCCATTGTCGGCAGACCTGCAGATGCTTTTCCGTGGTTTTCCATTTTCCTACCAGGCAAATGCTGGGGCTGTATCTTACTTAAGGCCTCGGCCTTTCCTATCTCATCGTCGCCATAAGACCTGTCAACGCGACGTAAAACAAACTGAAAAAAACAGCTACAGGAATTGAACCGCGCAGCCATCTATCTCGATGGATGTCAACTATCACCGTGAATTTAAAAGCTCATTAAGAGTTCGCCGTAATTTCTTATCACTAGACTATTTCATGTTTTTTTTAGTTTTTTTACCGTCGGAGGTAGTGTAGTTCTAGACATTTAAGTACTAACATATCTGAACTGCGCATGGTACGCAAACGATTCGTGCCAGCAGCTGAACAGTGCAGTGGTGACCTCGTCTGTTAAACATCACAGCAGATGACACATGTCTGCTGATCCGATTAAATCTTCAATTATTATGCCAAACGTGTAGGAGTTAAATATCCTGGAAGTGCTCTCAAGGCTCGCTTGATAATCAACACATCAAATGAGGTTACCGTAGCGGAAGTGCTTGTTCGATTTTGTACCAATAGTTAATAAATGAGTTATAAATTGATAACAAAATAGTATCTCACATATTACACAGAATTGCTTCAAATGCCACGTGAAAGAATTGCTTAAATT
This sequence comes from Anabrus simplex, assembly GCF_040414725.1. NCBI lineage: Eukaryota > Metazoa > Arthropoda > Insecta > Orthoptera > Tettigoniidae > Anabrus > Anabrus simplex. Next base: position 292,922,279 of record NC_090268.1, on the reverse strand, counting down.
ACCTTATATAAAATACAAATAATATTAATAATGTGTTGCATTCATTCTTGGTATCTCAGGGAGATCACTTCCTTAAGTACATCAAAGAAAGCAATCCTGAAATATCTGGCAAAGTTCAGATAGACCTCATAGTACTAAACCACTATGGTAAGTCCTGAAGTCCTACGAATGCCTCGCGAACCACGGTAAGATAGAGAGTATTAAAATAAAAGGAAATTCTTGCTACAGATCCTCGGTCCAGTTAAAATTTTGGGAGCTAATCATTCCTGTGGTGAAATCCCGAGCTGGAATCGAATTCCTAAAGCTCTCACTTTCTGTGATGAAGCGACGTCTCATGTTTTACGGTCATTTTCCTCGGATACCTACACCAGAGTAGCACACAGAATTCTTCATTTTCTCGAGATTGGGCAATGTACGACTCCATGGGCAACCGCAGTGAAGGAGAATCTGAACCATGCCCGTCAGGCACTGATTCAAGAAGAAAGGAAGTTTGGGACTTTGGTACACGGGCTAAAGGTTCCTCTGGAAAGAGCAAAAAGGTGACCAGTCTCGAAGGAGCCTGAACTACATTCTCCACCGAGCCACCGGGTTTTATTTTATTTTTTATTTTTAGAATTGGCTTTACGTAACACCAACACAGGTCTTATGGCGACGATGCGATAGGAAAGGCCTAGGAATGGGAAAGAAGCGGTCGTGGCCTTAATTACGATATAGCCTGGTGTGAATATGGGAAACCGTGGAAAACCATCTTCAGGACTGCCGACAGTGGGGCTCGAAGCCACTAACTCCCGGATGAAAACTCACAGCCACACGCCTCTCACCGCACGGCCAACTTGCCCGGCCCACCGAGATTAAGGAGCGCTGAAAATTCAGGAAGGCTGACAAGTATAAGCATGGTCTTACGTGGCCGAAGCGATGTGTATTATTATTATTATTATTATTATTATTATTATTATTATTATTATTATTATTATTAATATTACGGGGATACCAGTGGAGCGGAAAGAGGTTAAAAAAGTGCCGGGATGAATGGGTCTATCTAGAATATCAGAATTAATTTAAAACTTGAATTGAAGGTTATATTTCTTTTAGAACTTCAAACTTAACAATTTTTCGTTAAATAAACAATGAGTCATCAGGTACAATCACAATCTTGAAACGAGATTAGGAAAATCCAAGATCAGTGAATTTTACAGATTCTGGGCTTCAAGCCCCTAGTTTTACAATTCCAGAGATACCGGATCCAGTTTACAAAACTTTAATAAAAAATGATGAATCATTAAGTCAAGGGCAGAATTCTCCTAAATCAAGAGCACTCGCTCCCAACATACAATATCTAGCCTTCCAGAGGTACTCGGTACCTTTACAAAACTTTGAAAAAGAGCTAACAGGCTCTCAGTTTCTTACGGCCCACTTGTAACCGTCCAGGCTTCTCCAGTCCTACTAATTTAATATCATATCATTTTACGCGATATCATTTGATATCAAGTTTATCCGCCATCGGCAATTATTTGTAATAACATATTTATTCAACGTCAATCATTTGTAACCAAGGCTTTTTGGAATCATATTGTATATATGATAACATCGTTTTATTATTTAAATTATTATATTATGTAGGATAAGAATTCATTATGTTGTAAATACGGTCAATATGTTGAGACATAGTTGTTTTCATTTCATCTCATGTTTGTGTATACGGAGGGTTATTCTTGAAGCTTGGGATTTTGCGTTAGTCATGGGTTTATTTTATGACCAAGGCTAGTAAACAGCGACCCGTGCGCGAGGCTTGCAAAGCTGGTCAGCTATATCTTCGCCACGCCTTCTGGACTTGTCGAGGAAGGAGGGAAGGGGAGTTGATGCTTCGATCTATCGAATCAGATACTTCGTTGTATATGAGTTTTGAGATTGAACTGTTACCAAGAGTGGGGGTGAGCCCGGATATATACTGATTCTCAACACGAGAACGGGACTTTAAGAGCTTCCAACCTAACAACATTACGACCTTACAACCTTACAGCGAGATACTTAGGGATACTCCATCACTACTACTTCTACTGTGAACATCTACTTTGTACGACGTGATTTGATTTTTGAAACAGTGTGTGGTCGCTCTGCGACATAGTTTATTTTGTACAATGTGTTGTCTCTTCGATACAGTACTTAGTTGCGGTAATGTTATCGGATCTACGAGAAACGAAATAAGCTTATGGCTTGTGTGATATTCAGTAAATATTGTGGACGAAGAACTATGTTTAGTTCAAGTCTACGGAATTTTGGTACAAGTCTGTACCGTATAAATAAGTATAGCTCCGTTGGATTGAGATTTCTACTAATATGGAAAAATTCATATCTCTGAATTTTCTCCTCATACGATCAACGCTGATCAGTTTTTACAAGTATAGGGCCAATGTCTAATTTAAAGACTAGGCATGTAGGGAGTGTTAGTCCAGATAGCCCGTACCATATCAGAGAAGGAAGGAAGGATGTCCATGCAGCAGAGTCTACATCGAGAAGAAGAGAACAAGTAACCACGGAAACCAGATGACTTCAACGGAAGCTGCAATTGGTGAGCCTCAATTAGATAAAGCAAGTAATAGTAAATTCAGTACATTATAAATTCCTCCACGCTTTAAGGAAACTTTTCCAATTCATCTCATTTTTTTTGCTATAATAAATTCATTTGTATTTTATATTGCGTTAATTTTCTTTCTTAAGCGATACTTAATGGTTAATTATTTAAAATCCTACCCCTGTGATTTAAGTGTAAGTCTCTATGCTAGTAAATATAAATTTTGGTTTACAGTTTTGTTTAAAGTCTTGTTTTAGGCGAACACTGCGCTCCAGATAATTAAAAATTAAAAACCTACAGGGCTCTTGGTCAATGAAACAGGGGCTATTCCCAAACTATGGAGGTGGTTTGCATGGAAATCACTTTAACATATTACAGGAAGAAAACAATTACGAAAACGTAGTCACCTCAAACCAAAATGAAGGGGAGCCCGAGTGGGTAACTCACTCTCTATCCCCGATTTAAAGATTTGATGAAGTTTTTACATTAGCCGAAAGAAAAGCTACATTTTGGAAAAGTAGGTTACATAGTTAAAGATTTGGACCTTTCTCTCATATAAAGTAGCGGAGACAGCAAGAAAGAAATAATTTTAAATGGCCGTTACCTTATTGATGTTCTGCTGGCCGAAAAAAGAGGCGGCCCCACCTCCTGCCTTAACACACACACCGAAAGACGATGATCAGTCGGCAAGGAAATACGAAAAGCCGCAACTTATATATCCTCAGGGAAGGTTCGAGAGAATTGAAGACTAAATCAGCCACATCCTCTCAATTTAATTGGTTAAACTTAAAGTTACACTCAGATTCGAACAAGAAGCTTGTGATAGGTTGAAAATTAATTACAGAAATTCCTGATTGGCTAAATTCAAAACTGGCGGAAAGAAAAAGAAGTGTTGCCAACCCAAAAATAAATGAGCATAGAGTCAGTTATGGACAACCTAGAAATACAAAACTTTAATTTATAAGTTCTTTCAACTTGCACCAGAGTGCATGATCAGTTTTTTTGGTAGTGACATCTGTGGAAAAATGTCCAAACTTCTTGATATATAGCAAACAAAACAAGGGGAAATTCAATCAGTTTAGAAAACTTCACAATAACACTATTCCTTAATTTTTCAGTAGTGACATCTTCTGATTAAAGTTCTAAGTTCATGTTGTATGAGTTTCCACTTTTGATCGATAGGGGAATTGATAAGGGCGCTTATTTGAACGCACGGCATTGAGGTGTACCTCCTGATATAATAATAATAATAATAATAATAATAATCATAATAATAATAATAATAATAATAATAATAATAATAATAATAATAGTGATTATGGTGATTACTGTTTTAAGAGGAAGTAGACGGGCAATCATCTTTTATTAACACTTATCAGAGGAAAAAATGGAAGGGGTCCAAAACTTCGAAAAATGAAGATAACGGCCAACAGAAGACAAGGGCCACGAAGGGTGTGAAATTGAAAATATCCCTAGGATTAGAAAGCATAATACCATCGGAGGCGGAAAAGAACATGAGTTGATCAAGGGAGGTCGGACAGCCTGGCACAAGTAAGTGGAGGCTATGCCAGCACTCAGCTAAGGATCGCGCGGTCGCCGACCCACGCTCCCAAGTTGAAAGCCCATGAAGACTCTTTAAGTCGCCTCTTAGGAAGAGCAAGGGTCACTGTGGGAATAATAATAATAATAATAATAATAATAATAATAATAATAATAATAATAATAATAATAATAATAATAATAATAATATACCTTACAGAATTTCTGAGGACGCCATGCATTAAAAGAAAACTGATGGACCAGCCGCATAACCTTAGTTAATTACCGTTTACAGTCGCAGTTTATCAGACAATCTAATGCAGTGGAATATACAAATACATAGCCTTTTAGGCATTCGTTTCATTGTAGTTGTTTGACGTCGTACTAGCACATAGATTATCGGCGATGCAAGGATGAGCCATGCTAGAATTGGGGAGGTAGTAGGCGTGGGTATAATTAAGCTATAGATTTAGATTTTTAGATTTAGATTTATTATTTTTCTTTAGATCTACAGTAATAATACTCATTTGATCCGTTATAAAGAAAAATAACAATGTCCAGCCTAAGCCAAATTTCATACAACTAACTTGGTGGACCCCCACACAGGCGGAATACCTGACAACCATGCAAGGTTCCACCCCTAGCTAAATCTGTTAAGCTGCCTCTAACATGGACGGATGACCAGCTCACATGCTAGGGCACCCCCTACATCTAAATTAAGCCTATAACTAATTACTTACAACATTAAATCTATACTACTTCTATCCTAGTACCTCTTATCATTAACTAATAAATCACTCCCCAATACTATCTCAATACACATAAATACACCTTCACTTGAATAAATACCCTCTAAACTTCGCTATCTCTCTTAATATCCATCCATCGAACTCACAATCATTCACTTCATTTCCATGCCACATATCATTACATATCTACCTCTTATCATAAAGACACCTTTACTAGAATAAATACCCACTAAACTTCGCTATCTTTCTTATCATCCATTCGCCACCATGCCCCTGCTGAGTATACACACAAACCTTTGCACATTCCATTCCTCCTACATTTCCTCTACTTGACTCTCTCAGGGTTGCTGATTCCATGCTTCAGCGGTATTATGAATGTCACAGACCTCATACACGCTAACCTTAGCACATTCCATTCCTACTACATTTCCTCTACTTGACTCCCTCGTGGTTGCTGATTCCATACTTCCGTTGCACTCACATTCTGCTAACACGTATTCTACTCATGTTGCAACTTTATCACTGCACTACCTGTCTGTTCCTGCTCATCTCATTCAACCATGCTTAATCTAATTAAATAATCATCTAAAACCAACTTTGCTTGCCGATTTACCATTAACTAATAAATCACTTACCAATACCATTTAAACTTCGCTACCTCTCTTATCATTCATCCATCATTATCTTTATACAGACCCCATCACTTGAATAGATACCATCTAAACTTCGCTACCTCTCTTATCATATATCTATCATCATCACCTTTCATACTTAACACTTCAATTCCAGTAGATACCATCCAACCTCCTTTATATCTCCAAACTCGTAACAATTACACTACACATATAGACATATCATTCTTCACTTGAATAAATACCCTCTAAGCTTCACTGCCTCTCTTATCATCCATCCATCGCACTCCACAATCATTCTCTTCAATTCCATACCACATATCCTTACATATATACCTCTTATCATTAACTAATAAATCACTCACCAATACGATCTCAATACACATAAAGACACCTTCACTTGAATGAATACCCTCTCATCTATTTCATAACACAGGCAAACCATGTTACTTACTACTGTTACTTGTCTTTTTACTTCTCGTAATTACTCCTTCTTCCATTTTTCCCTTTTTACCCCATAGCTCCTTCAAACTCAAGCTTCTCCCTTTAACCACGGCACTTCTTACTTCTGCTTCCTCCCTCAAACCATTATTCTCGCTCCGATTCTGTCCAGTTGTCTTTCCTTGTGATTCTTCTTCCATCCTCTCTTCCTGCATCCTGCTTTCTTCACTCGCGCTGACCTCCGACACTAGTTCGTTCATTAATTTCCTGACTACTTCCATCCTCCTTGCATTTCCTTTTTCTTCAGCTCTTTTTACGATCGCTTCCCAGGAACCCCATCTACTCAGTGTTCCTCCCTTTACAGTATGTACATCAGCCCTGGTAGTTTCTTCTTGACTCGAACACTCAGCCCTGCTTTTTCCTTCTTGCCTCACATCAGCCCTGGTAGTTTGTTCTTGCCTCGAACTCTCAGCCCTGCTTTTTTCTTCTTGCCTCAAACTCTCATCCATTGATTTCAGTTTCGACACTGTCCACTTCCGGGTCCAATTCCTGTCGCTTACCACAAGTATCTGACCACTAATATACGCTCTCAGCCCCTGGATTTTCGCTTTCACTAAGTGTTTCTTTAGAACTTTGAAATTCCTACTCTCTTCTCTTCCGAAATCCCTCTTAACTCCAATTTTCTCACTCTGCAGATTACCAGCGTTCCTTATCACTATATCTGCCATCAATGAAGATAGCAGCGACACTTTTATGGGCCTGTACCCTCCCACCTTGCCAACTCTCTCCACATTGTCTATATCGACCTCACTAAAATTAATTTTCATTTTATTTTGTATGAGATCTACCACTTTGTAAATAATGTCCACTTTAGATTCTGACTTTTCTTCCTCCACCCCGTAAATAAATATGGATTTCTTCTTACGCTTCTGTCTGCAAACTGCTATTTCTTTCTTCAGGTTTACCACCTCCTCTTCCATATTTTTTATTTTCTCCCTTAGTGACACCAGATCTTTCTCGCTGTCTTTCATTATTGCCTTCGTATTTTTCATGTAATCCTGGATCCACTGTCTCGTCTTTTCGTACTCCTGGACTTGCTCCTGAAGCATCTTTTTTACTTGCTCGAACGGGCATAACTCCTGTACTACCTCTTTTACCACTTTTCTCATAACTTCTACGTCTACCCAGCTCATCCTATCCATCTCTTTGCCGTCTACTTGGCCCGACCGCTTCCCCACTCCTATTCCACTCCACTCCACAGGCGCACGTCACACGACACGTCTGTTCTCCTTACTGGCTTCCGCTAGACTCAATTAAGCTATAGCCAAAGCATTTGCTTGGTGTGCAAGTGGACTGAAGTAATGTCAGTGGGTAAGAAACCTGAGAGAACTGAATGTCAGGTTGGGAATATGAAGCTGGAACATGTAGATGATTCCAAGATTCAGTATACGTATTCTCCCAGGATGGTAGTAGGGCCTATAGTAAGTGAGACTGAATCCAGATGCAGAAAATCTATGCAGTGAGCTCGCAGTTGCTATCAACATTGCTCTGCAAGAAGGAATTCAGCTCCGGGACGAAACGATCTTTATACTGGTCTGTGTTTAAACCAACTTTGCTTTACGGGAGCAGAAGCTGGGTTGACTCAGGATGTCTTATTCATAAGTTAGAAGTAACACACATTAAAGCAGAGAGAAGGATTGCTGGTACAAATATGTGGGAACAGTGGCAGGAAAATTCTCGGAATGAAGAGATATAGGAGTTAGGATTGAACTCGACTGATGAAGCTGTACGCATAAACCGGCGTCGGTGTTGAGGCGAATGAAGAAAGATAGGTTACCTAGAGGAATAACGGACCGAGTCATGGAAGGTAAGAGAAGTAGATGCAGACTACAACCCCGATGGTTAGACTCAGTTCTTAATGATTATAGGTCTAGAGGAAACCACAGAACTAAATACAAATAGAGGATTGTGGCAGCTGTCAATAAATTCAGAGGCTTGCAGACTGAACGCTGAAAAACATAACACTCTCTAATGAAGATGTATGTATAAATGTATTTTTGTCAATGTTGCGCGTATTCCTGACCGACTGCGTTGTAATTGTTACACTAAATATTTGCAAGTTCTTTTACGTCGCACCGACCCAGATAAGTCGTATGGCGGCGACAGGACAGAAGTGGAAAGGAAGCGGCCGTGGCCGTGGGTTTGAACCCACTATCTGCCGAATTCTGGATACTGGCCACAATTAAGCGATATCAAGCTCGGTTATACTAAATGTAAGGGGATATTTCATGGCAATTGTATGAATTCCTATACGATTGCTGGTAATTATTATTTTAAACTACTTGTAAGTAATTTTTCAAAACATTCTTTTTTTTCTTATTTTCATGCATTTATATTTTATTCTTCTTTCGAAATCATGTTCTTGCTTCAATAAAATTTTGCCGGGCTGAGTGGCTCAGACGGTTAAGGCGCTGGCCTTCTGACCCCAACTTCGCAGGTTCGATCCAGGCTCAGTTCGGTGGTATTTGAAGGTGCTCAAATACGTCAGCCTCGTGTCGGTAGATTTACTGGCACGTAAAAGAACTCCTGCGGGACTAAATTCCGGCACCTCGGCGTCTCCGAAAACCGTAAAAGAGTAGTTAGTGGGACGTAAAACAAATAACATTATATTATCAATATAATTTCTTGGTTTCGAGTACTGTAACTGTTTAGTGAAATGTTCTCATTTAATTTTGTTGCTATAACTACTGTAAGAATGTCGGCTCTTTGTTTGAAATTCGACACGTACTGTCCTTCAATTCAGAGGCCCCGAGTTCGATTCCTATCTTCACCATGGTATTAAGTACGTACGGCTTAATTCCACTGGTTGTAGGGTGTGACGTTTGTTCTCGCCGTAATACACTTCTCTTCGTATAAATACCACACATCACACTACCAACCATTACAGAAACACGCAATGGTGAATAAATACCTCCGTAAATGTTTGGCGTCAGGAATGGCATCCTGCCATAAAACTGATCCAAATCAATTTCGTGTGCCTACCCTTTAATACGGAAAAAGGGAATACAGAAGGGGACTATTGCAAGCATATATTTTCAATATATTTCTTAATAATAATAATAATAATAATAATAATAAAAATAATACACTCCCAATTTTTCAAGCTATCCATTATATTATGGCACACAAACACAGGCTTTCAGCATCAAGGAGCACGAAGGCTCAGCGCTAATATAGTGACTCAAGGGACAAAACATTACTATTGTCATTTCGTGTTAAATGGACTGCGATCGTTCCAGTCAGTTTATACCCCAGTCCCCACCACCAGTGGCCCATAACTTGTAAACGTGGAATGGTGACCACGAGGCTCCTAAATTAGTATGACATAGGTTTCAGTCCATCCCCTTCCTATATTTCTTTCAGTTTGACCTCCCTTGGCCAACTTTGCTGTACTTCGCTTCAAACACTGACGTTATTAGATAGCAAGGCCGAGAATATCCCCTCTTGCACTTTCCAGGGATGTTCCTTATATTTTGAAGATATCTTCATTCTTCAAAGCGTTGGACCTCTTCCTTCCTTCTGTGATAGAAGGAGCTACTACTACTACTACTACTACTACTACTACTACTACTACTACTACTACAATAATTTTACATCCAGCTAATTACTTTACGGTTTTCGGAGATGCCGAGGTGCCAGAATATTTTCCCACAAGAGTGCCTTTACATAGCAGTGAAAATATCGACACGGATCTGGCGTACTTGAGAATATTCAAATTCCACCACACTGAGCTGGAATCGAACCCGCCAACTTGCGATCACAAAGCCAGCGCTCTACCTTCAGAGCCACTCAGTGCGACGATAAGAGTTTTAAGGAGCGGTGATTATCTGGTTGCATTTACTTTTAAAACAACTATCGCTAGCGCCAAAATTCAGTTATACAAAAGCAGAATGAGTAAAAACGACACGAACAAAATATTTCTGACATTTGCCTACTAATACAGGCGTTAAAGTATCGCACTGCGTGTGTCATTTGTTCGCAGTTACTGCTCCCGTATGAAGTGCACTAATCTGGCGTACGAGTGGTGTAATGCACAAGCTCTCAAATTTAGTTACCGATTTAAACTCATATTACTTCCAATTATATTCCAGCTAATCCAACGCTCCAAAAGTGCCAAGCGTGCCCAATATTGGATGTTTTGTTGTAGTAGATCCTGCGCAAAATGACTCGTGTAATCCACGTGAGATTCTTTAATTTGGCCATTCTACAGAGCTGACAACGTAAAAAGTTTCAACTGATAAATCAATGAGTAATTGGTACGTTTAGGGTGTCTAGCACCAAATTATCGGATCTCAAACTTTAATGCAAAAGGCATTATACAGTATAATCTACAAAATTGTTAACCATTATAGGAACCGTCCGTCAATATATTCGTGAAATTATTACAATGAGTCACAATGAAACTCATACACGATCGTAATGTATTTGTTTCGTTATGAGCAGAACGTTGGGTGATTATATTTGTCATATTTTTATGTGCAATGTAACGTGTATATTATTATGCCACTGTTTGCTAGTTATCTTGTTCATTAATTAACAGAACTACCTATGATTCATTGGTATTATGTTGCTGTTCGAGGTCACAAGGAAACTCGTACATACTTCGATGGACAGGTATAGACACCGTATGTTTGATAAGTGCAATACAGAAGGAAGAAGACAAGTTCAGTCTATCGTCAAGCATTACGAAGTAAAGACATGTTTAGTGTAATACTGAGCCGTCAGAGTGGCCAGTCTTCGAAAGAAAAAAAGAGTTGAAGGTTTTTCATTATAAAACAGGAACATCATTAAAAGAAATTGGTATAAAATTTTGCACAAAATACATTTAAAGGTGCTATGTATTGTAGGTGCCTTTGCTGGCAGGACCTAGTGTTTACAGTGCACTATGTCTTCTGGTATGGGCTAGAGCAATTTTGTTACTTTCATTGACCTGTCTCAGCTTTATCCTTAGCTTTGACAAAATGAAAGTGACTGAGGTATGAGTAATGCTAGTAATGCTATTCCTTCTGCAGCCAGTCCCTGCTATGAATGGTGTGAAAATATTGCTCATAGGGTCAGTTGGTGCATGCATTTCAGTGGGCTTGGCAGACTGATGTGTAATAGCAACTTGTGGCTCGGTGAGGAAAGCAACGGGAAACTACCTCACTCCTCATTTCCCTAGTACGCCTCTTCAGTGATGCCTAGGCCATCTATGACAGCTGATGGCGGAACTGTTGAGGATCCAACCAGCCTTCGGGCTGAGGACTAAACAAACATACATACATACATACATGTATTGTAGATAGGTATAAAAGTACCAATCAAATTGAAAATAAGGACAAAGTAAGTCAGGAAAGAATATTCATACGTTCATACGTTGTATACTACAGAGGTTAAGAATAATCCAGTGATGAATGCTCCAAAACTTGTGATGGTTGAGGAAACTACAGGGAAGAAAGCCCATCCAGAAACAATTGCTATTTGCTTTACGTCGTACCGACACAAGTAGGTCTTATGGGGACGATGGGAAAGGAAATGCCTAGGAATGGGAAGGAAGCGTCCGTGGCCTTAATGAAGGTACAGCCCCAGCATTTGCCTGGTGTGAAAATGGGAAACCATGGAAAACCATCCTCAGGGCTGCCGACAGTGGCGTTCGAACCCACTATCTCCCGAATACTGGATACTGGCCGCACTTAAGCAACTGCAGCTATCGAGCTAAGTCCAGAAACAATTAGGCACATTATAAGGAAAAGTAATAGGCATGGAAGATTAAGTAGGAAAATACTACTGGTCAATAAACTGAACAGGAAGAAGAGCATTACAATTTGTTAGAGAGCATACGAGATAAAAGTTTGACTTCTGGAAACCGGTAATATGTGTAAACACCTCCTCATTCATAAGATTTCAATGTTATAGAAAACTTGTATCTCTTAGAAGTGGCAATAAGGAAACATAAGATTTCCAACAAAGATTACCTGAAAGCTGCTGTACGCGAAGAATGGGAGAAAATAAGTCCATCACACTGCGAAGAATTGTTCCGGTCCATGCCTGCCCGTTTGAGACATGTTAGACAAGCCAAGCGAAATCCAACAAAATGATGAGTTTGAAGGTGATTGTGTCTTTTTCCGAACTTCAAGGACATACCACAGGGTATAAGAGTTTCACTGTGATCTTTTGTGTATGTTTGAGAAAAGATTTTTAATTTCCTTTGTAGGTGATACATTTTTATGTTGATTTTGAATACTGTAGTAGAAAATTATGTATTGGTTACAACAGAATTAAAATATATATTTCTTGGTAAATGTTCAAATAAATGGCCCGGTCTAGAAAGCCAAGAATACTGGCCGAGAGGATTCGTCGTACTAACTACACGACAGATCATAATCTGCAGACCTTCGGTCTGAGCAGCAGCCGCTTGGTGGGCCATAGCCCTTCGGGGCTGTTACGCCATGGGGTTGGTTTGGCTTGGTATATGAGTCCCCATGGAAATTTCTTCGATTTGCTTAAACAAGTGCAGCTTACACGTCCTAAAAAAATCAACAGACACCTTAAGTGCGTCTAAAAGCGAAGCATTTGAGAGGAGTTACGGATGATATGTTTTTGTTAGACGAGTTCAGTATCATTTAAAGCAAATTGTGTGTATATGTAATTTTATTTTTTATTTTTTGTGTGTGTACACACACTGTCTTAAAATTTACACCCATATATATAACGACTATTTATAAGCTTCACCATAGTTTTAGCCATTTGTGGCCATTTTGGCAATCAGTTTTAGCTACTTTTTAGTCATCAGGTATTAGCAACAATGGTGCATAGATAGTGGTATGTATTACGACGATCACAAACAGCCAGTTCCTTGAGCCAGAGGAATTTAGCCCATGCGGCTGAAATCTCCAGTCTAACAAGAAATTGACGCCAAGACCCTCTGAATTGAAGACCATTACACTGACCATTCAGCTAAGGGATTGGTCTAAGAGTACCGAACGAGTAGGTCGTGCAGTTGGGGGTGCGAAACTGTGAGCTTGCATTAGGGGAATAGTGGGTTCGAACAACACTGGCGGCAGGTCTGAATGTGGTTTTCCAAGGTTTTCCATTTTCACACCAGGCAAATACTAGGACTGTACCTTAATTAAGGCCACGGCCGCTTACTTCTCACTCCTAGTTTTTCCCTATCCTTTCGTCGCCATAAAACCCATCTGCGTCGGTGCGACGTAAACCAAGTTATAAAAAGGAATAAGAGGAAATGGGTGTCCCGTTGTATTTCACCTTAAATAACCAATTACAGTCACTACCAAACGTGATCTTCCCATGTTTGTATGAACTCGGCAGAGCACCCAAGCTCAATTAAGAACCTCAGGAACGTTTTCCGAGGTTAAGAGACCAGATACTCTTTTGAAATAACAACCCGAAATAGCGGAGATCAACTCCAGAACATCGTCTGTAAGACATATGAGTAGACTAGCAAGATACCCGTGCTTCGCTACGGTAATATGCTGAAATTTATAATTGAATGCTTATTGTGTTAGATATATAATCCGCCGAAATTCGCGATCTGACTCGTTTTCTGCGAGAATCCGCCAAAATTCGCAATCTGACTCGTTTTCTAATAGATTACGGCAAGTCTCCTCCTATTTTTAAATCTTTCTTTCCAGCAATCGATTTCGTACTTCCCGGGCTAGGTCCAGGTATTCCACCCGGTCAGTTGGGTCCCTAAATCTTTGCCATCTTTTCCTATAAGCATTTTTAATAAGGATCAAATCCTTAAGGAGATCCGGCGTAGTGTCGTCTTGGGTGCCTTGGCGATACTGAACCCGCGGCCGGACTGCATTCTTAGTCAATACCCGTCCAGGACCCGTTTCCTGCACGGTCCGCACATTTGACGACGGACCAGAACATTATTATTATTATTATTATTATTATTATTATTATTATTATTATAGATGTTCTGGACCCCATAGCAAGATGCAAGACGCTACTTGGCGGTAAATTACGGTATATCTGCTGCCATTGTCATTGTTGACAATGTGACCAGCACCACTGTCGCTCGTAGGCAAGTGTGCGGGATTTCTGGTGATACGAATGACATACGGTCAATCTCATTCCTATCGTTTATTTCAAAGGTGTTTAAATTTTTATTTATGTGCCAGGAGAATCTACTGTAATCTAAGAAGGTTCTCCGAAGAAAGAGATGGCTCTTGAAAACGAACCCAGGAAAGATTAAAAATGATCGGTTTATGATCAGAATAAGTACATCGAAAATCTACAGCCTGTTTCCAGTCATTCGACAGGGTCAGGAATGGAATGAATAAAGCCCCATCTAGCGGCGACAATATGAACTGTGCCGGCTGCCAAAGCACTCCTCTGGGGCAATGATCGGTGAATAACAAATGAAATGAAATATTGCACAGTGTTGCTGGAATGAATGATGACAGGGAAAACCGGAGTATCCGGAGAAGAACCTGTCCCGCCTCCGTTTTGTCCAGCACGAATATCAGACGGAGTGAGCGGGATTTGACTCACGGAACCCAGTTGTGAGAGGCCGGCGCGCTGCCGCCTGAGCAACGGAGGCTCCTTATAAGTACATTATGAACAGTAAAATCAATTGGTCTCACCTCCTTTTACACCCCACCGCCGTTAAGTTTATTTACCCTCCCCCCCCCACCAAAAAGTAAAAGGAGTATTTCTTTATGTTTAAGGGAGATTCCAAACACCAATGTTGACGTCTATTACCTTCAGTTTTGAGATATAAGTATCCCCATAAAAATAATTCACTTTTTTCACATCATTTCACACTCCTCCCCCCACCCACTTAGTGAATTTTCCGGCAAAAAATACTTGTTTCTTTAATAGTAAAGGATCTTCTAAATACCAATTATCACGACTCTAACGATTTCAGTTTTTGATTTATGTGTCCTCATGAAAGGAATTCAACTCCTTTTCACTCCCGCCCCGCAAGATGGCCCCACCCCCCAAACGCGTTTTTCTTTGTTTTTAAAGGAAATCCAAATACCAATTTCCACATCTGTAACAACTTTAGTTTTTATTAGATGTATGCATTCTCAAACAATTAAGTGAATTAATTTTTCAATTCTTTCACCCCCTCCCCTACTTCGTGGATTTTCCGAAAATACGTTTTTCTTTACTTTTAAAGCAGATACCAAATATCAAATTTCACGTCTTTAACATCGTCATTTTTGAGATATCAGTGGCCTAATTAAAAGAAATCAACACCATTTTCAGTCACATTTACCCCCGCCCTCCACCCAAGTGGTATTTCCGAAAACTAAAAATACACGTGTCTATATTTTTAATAGAGATAAGAAAAACCATTTTTCACTTCTGTAACATGTTAAGTTTTTTAGATATACTGTAGAAATTCTTTTTAAAATTTCATCCCTTTTTATTTCCCCTTAAGTGGAGTATCCAAAAACAAATCACCTATGTTTCTTTACATTTACAGGAAATTCCAAATTTCCACGTTTTACGTCTGTAACATTTTACGTTTCTCAGATATTCTGTAGATATAGTCTTTCGAAAAATTCACCCCATTTGTCACTCCTGTTTAACCGCCATTAATTGGATTTTCCAAAAACAAAAGTTACGTGTTTCATTATTTTCAAAGGAGATCCCATATACAAATTTACAGTTCTGTAATATCTTCAGTTTTTGAGAGATATGTATCCTCATTAAAGGCATTCAACCCATTATTCACCCTTTTACACCCCTCCTATTGGGATTTACAGAAAAAAATACGTGTTCCTTTATTTTTGAAACAGATTCTAAATACCAATTTTTACATCTGTAAACTTTTAAAGTTTTGAGATATAGGTACACTCATTTTAAAATTCACCCCCCTTTTACGCCCCCATTAATTGGATTTTCCAAAAACAAAAAATACGTGTTTCTTTATTTTTAAAGGAGATCCCAAACACCGATTTTCAGGTATGTAGTATCTTCAGTTTCTGAGATATAAGTATCCTCATTAAAGGCATTTAACCCCTTTTTCACCCCTTTTCACCCCTCCTATTGGGATTTTTCGAAAACAAAAAATACGTGTTTCTTTATTTTTAATGAAGATTCTAAATACCAATTTTTACATCTGTAAACTTTAAAAGTTTTGAGATATAGATGCACTCATTTTATAAATTCACCCCCTTTTCACCCTCCCATTAATTGGATTTTCCAAAAACAAAAATATACACGTTTCTTTATTTTTAAAAGAGATCAAAAGTACTAATGTTCACGTCTGTAATATCTTCAGTTTCTGAGATATAAGTACCGGTATCCTAATTAAAGGCATTCAACCACTTTTTTCACCCTTTTCACCCCTCCTATTGGGATTTTCTGAAAACAAAAAATACGTGTTTCCTTATTTTTAAAGAAGATTCTAAATACCAATTTTTACATCTGTAAACCTTTAAAGTTTTGAGATATAGACACACTCATTTTAAAATTTCACCCCCTCTTTTCACCCCCTTAGCGATGGAATATCCAAAAATCGTCTCTTAGCGGGCATATACATCTTAATATGAATACATCCCCAAAATTTCATTTCTTTATGTCCAGTAGTTTTGGCTCGGCGATGATGAATCAGTCAGTCAGTCAGTCAGTCAGTCAGTCAGTCAGGACAAGTTATTTTATATATATAGATGAAAATCCACAGCCTGTTGCCAGACATTCGACCGGGTCAGGAATGGAATGAATGAATCCTCCATCTAGCAGCGAGGATAGGAACTGTGCTGGCTGCCGAAGCCTGTTGCACCCCTCCGGGGCAATGATTAATGACTGGCAGATCAGAGGAAATAATATATGAGAGTGTTGCTGGAATGAAAGATGACGGGGAAAAGCGGAGTACCCGGAGAAAACCTGTCCCGCCTTGGCTTTGTCTAGCATAAATATCACATGGAGGGACAGGGATTTGAACCACGGAACACAGTATTCAAATTATTTAACTAGAAATAAGATCTCCTAAGTTTCAAGAGAAACTGCGGACCAGGAGGTTATTTTCATCTCAGCTGGTCTGTGAGAAAATAAAAAGCTGCTCTGTATTCTCTGGAACGGAAGCTAGTGGACACTACTTTTGCGAAGTTCTTCTAGCTCTTTGCGAGGAGTACGGGGGGTGGCATTAAATGTTAAAGCTGGAGACGGTACGGGACGAGCCGTGGTAACACGTGCAGTGCGGGAGGCCTGCTCACCAGGGACAGGCGATCGATAAGCGAGGGAGGCCAGCGAGTAGCAGGCAGGGGGCGCAGTAGCTGCCGAGATCAGCCCACAATAGATAAGCTTGCTTGCCAATTGTTTAATGCTTGCCAACACAGGATAAATATCTCAAAACTCAAGGCCTGGTAGACAAAACGGTAGAACTCCCTGTTGCTGTCATGGAAATACATATCGTATGAGTAACAGCGAAGCGGTGTCGTTTACAGAGACAAAATAAGGGACAATATGAAAACGGTTGATTTATACGTACAATCACCGAGTCGCCATGCGCATTTAGTTTCAGATCGGAACAATATTTGTCCTTTTACTAATGGTTCAGCGTCACAGCATCTCAGACGGGCTTTTCGGCATCGATCGAATTTAAAATACACCTCCAGCATTTTCCTGGTGTGGAAATGGGAAACCACACAAAACCATCTTCGGGTTGCCCATAGCTTCTTCTTACGAATGGGTAATTGTCGGTCATATCTGTTATTGGCTGACTGAAATATAAATGTGTGTTTCATTCAAAATTCAAGTCATGAAGAAGGCAAAAGGAAGCGCAGGGGGTCAACCATACACTTTTTCCGAGTTGAAATGTAATTGCTTCCACTGGTTTGTACCAAACTCTCAGATTTCATCTCTCCCATTCGATCTCATTCCATTAAGTCTTGTTTTCTTCGTACCCCGACTTTATTGCTTTTCTAGGAAAGCATTCTTTATCACGCATCTCATGACTCTTCGCCTTTTTTGCCAATGCCTTTATTCTTCCAGGGGTTAGATTTTCCCTCCCTCTTCTCTGATTATTCGAGTTAAAGGCTTTTTAAAATTCTCCACTACAACTAATACACATTCATACAATGAAGGGATAAATGAAGCGCTTTACGTCTCGATATCTTATACAGATGCATTGGTGGAGACAAGTTATAAAACCGAGCAAGTGTCTGTGATGTTTAGGCGATGTAGCTATCAGCTTACGTTATGGAGATAGCGGGTTCGAACCCATTGTCCGCAGCCCTGAAGATGGCTCTCCGTGGCTTCCCATTTTCACACTAAGCAAATGCTGGGGTTGTACAGAGCAACAGTCGCTTCCTTCCCAGTCCTAGTCCTTTCCTCTCCCATCGTCACCTCTAAACCTATCAGTGTCAGTGCGACGTAAAAAAAAAAGAAAGCGCTAAATAATGTAGGTTTGCCAGAAAGATGAACGAGGGCAGTCTAGTAAAAGATAGCGGAATTTCTACCAGTCTCAACTGTAGCCTAGTGATTTCCCTACATTTTTCCCACCAGTTTTGGGAACTTACTTTCTTTTATTTACACTGATAGATGAAGCCGACAAGCGAGATACACTGCGTTCGATGGAGGGCGTTAAGATGGAATATGCATTCGACCTTCCAGCTGCCCAACGTGAAGGTGAGAAAAATGTCATATGTTGATTACGCGTAATAACTCAACTGCAAATACCACATTTTTCATTAATTAGAGCACAACAACCACAGAATTAATAGATACATTCCAATAAAGATGAAACTTATTGATAAAACAAAGTGAGACCCTGGAATTATTATTGGACCAGACATTATGAGATTCCATTATATATATTATTTCGCTGTCAACATCCCTCTTTTTCATCTAATGCAAAGTCTACGGTGAATGAGGTGACAGTGGATAAAATGTTTACCGACATCTCACACAGCATACTCAGTTTACATTAAACACATCCTTTGTTTGAAATGCAGGTGTAAACAATGAAAAATGTAAAACAAAGCCCGTACAGCGTTCAGTAATATCATATTGGTGAATATGAATAAAGGGCTTATCCAACTTGCTAGAAACCTCTAGGCTTTGTCTTTCTCAATTGGCTGAAGTGACATCTACCAACAAATAAATGTGTAGGTGTACGTAACAGTGAATGTAGGTTATCGACATTTTCAGACTTCCAAGATGGCGTCAGGAAACATCACCAATAGCATGTATAGATTCCTTGTACATTGCATTCATGGAATGATTTTTACACGCAAGCCAGATATAATAATACGAGTTACTATGATCTATGTGTTGTGTTTATGTATATAGGTATTTTGTATCGCTGGAAGTACATCAGTAGCATCAGTTTAGTTTGCAATGAATAAGGTATCACTAGATAAGATTTCTTACAGACTTCTGACGTCGCAGGGTCCCGGATCGGTGATTTTAATTGCGTCTTATTAATTCTTCTGACTCGGGGACTGGGTATTTGTGTTTGTCCCAACACTTTACTCTTCATATTCAGAGAAAACGCTACACTACCAACCACTACACATACACGCAATAGTGATTACATCCGTCTATATAGGGTGGCGTCAGAAAGGGCAACCGGCCATAAACATGGCCAAATCTACATGTGCGACACAGATCACACCCGCGACCCCACACATTTGGGTAAAGCTGTGGAAGAAGAAGAAGAAGAATGATAGATGAAATTCCCAAGTTTTCCTATAATCATATAGTTAACAATCATCGAGGTTTGTCTAAAATCTTTTGGCTATGAAAAGTTTAACATCAAGAGACCCAATTTATTAAGCAGAAATCTAAAGATGTTAAAAGCTTAAAATAATGTATTTCTTTTTCTGCTAGGAAGGGAATAAGTAAACAGCATAAGATAAGTCAAGGAGATATTCTCCTCTTGAAGATGCGACTTCAGATCTTACTTTCAACACGTTAAGTGATTTTGTAATTATTATGTTTGTATCACAGAGACAACAAGCTGTAAAGAAAACATGGTATTTGTGAGGAGAAAATTTGTTAGCTTGTAGTTTTACGTGGCTGTCGATATCATTATCACAGCAATGAAACCTCCAGTTTTGCGTATAATTGAAACCGTAAGGGTGTCACTTTTAAGCCCCACACGCATTTGCTGGGGTTCGAACTATGTTCACCTTGGTTAAAACCCAGGAAGGCCATCAGGCTCCGTGCCGCATTTATAAATTCTGAATTATACACTATTAAGTGTCTCGAGATGATAAAGATGAAAGATAACGATAACGGCTCACAGTGAAATGTACTCGAAACTTGGGTTCAGATGAAGTTGTGATAAACCTGTGCACGAAACACACGCTCCAACTTATGTAATCACAAATGGTGCATACTGAAAATTCCGTATCAGGTTATCCTATCGGAAATTAAATCAAACGAAAATTGTTAAAAATATATTAAGAGAAGGAATGACTGATAAATCAAGTGAAAGAATTATAGGAACCCAAATAGGACAAACGTAATGAAACGTCAGCGTGAAACGAATGAGCATTAGAAAGAGCAGGCAAGAACAAACATGAAAATACAGTGCTGGCAAAAAGTTTAAGGACACCTGTCAAAAGCAGATAATCATCTACAGGCCTTAAACATTGTGCTAACATACATTTTTTGGCACTGGAGCTAAAAGTACAGCAGAACTGCCACCCATTAATGAAAACCAGAGGACTCTAGCTCCACCCATTTCCAATTTAAGGTAGTTTTTGTAATTTAAGGCATGCTTAAAAAGGCCATATATTTATAACGAAATAAATAATAACTTGAAAACGGTTTGAGCCAGTTTTCTGAATTTTGTTATACAAGCAGGTGTACCAGGTATAAATCAACCAGTTATTACTAAAAGTCATTTAAAATGTGTATTAAAATTTTAGGGGTGTTGAATGTTTGCTGAATTTTCTGAAAAAGAGATAAAATGTAGGAAGAAGAAAAATAATTTTGAATTTTCCTCCATATGATGGCCATGTAGCCATCTTCCTAACATCCTACAGGTGTCGTAATTTTCTTTCTAGTTATAGGAACAGCTTTTATGGGATATGTTATCCCTTGAGGTCAAATATCTTTTTGACGAGCAACTGTAATTACAAACTTCTTATCAGCTGTTCCTTGGGTCACTGCAGTGTGCTAGAAAGTGCTTGGCTATATGGCCATCATATGGAGGGAAATTCAAAAGGATTTTTCTTCTTCCTACATTTTATCTCTTTTTCAGAAAATTCAGCAAACATTCAACACCCCTAAAATTTTTAATACACATTTTAAATGACTTTTAGTAATAACTAGTTGATTCCTACCTGGTACACCTGCTTGTACAACAAAACTCAGAAAACTGGCTCAAACCGTTTTCAAGTTAATTATTTATTTTGTTATAAATATATCACTTTTGTAAGCATGCCTTAACTTACAAAAACTACCTTAAATTGGGAATGGGTGGAGCTAGAGACCTCTGGTTTTCATTAATGGGTGGCATTTCTGCTGTATTTTAGCTCCAGTGCCAAAACATGTAGGTTGGCAAAATGTTTAAGGCCTGTAGATGATTATCTGCTTTTGACAGGTGTCCTTAAACTTTTTGCCAGCACTGTATATAAAATAATTTATGAAGATGTCAAGATTTCACATATCCTTTTGTGTTTTCATGTTTGTCCTTGTCTCGTCTCTCTGTTGATCCCTCTTCTGAGGTAACGGAATGTTGCCCCGCAGGAGTTCCTTTACGTGGCAGTAAATCTACCGACACCAGGATAACGCATTTGAGCACTTTCAAATACCGCCGGACTGAGCCAGGATAGAACCTGCCAACTTGGGGTGAGAAAGCCAGCGCCTCAACCGTCTGAGCCACTCAGCCCGGCTTATTATGTTTGTCCTAAGATGTGTTCCTAATTCTTTTTTCTGGCCTTTTCATGTGGGGTGGGCACTAATGTGGATTAAGCCAAGTTCTATGGCCGGATGTCTCTTCCGACGCCAAACCTATATGAAAGACTATGTTGATTGTTGGGTGTTTCTATAGTTCTTCGTATTGCGACGTGTTTTATGTAGATAAAAATGCGCACTAAGACTATCACAAAAAGGCAGTCCCCGAACTAGATAAAATCCTTGGGCTTGCCGAGTGTCGAACCTAAGGCCCTCCGAACCGAAGGTCAGTGCGCTTACCATTAAGTCAAGGATCCAGACTTTCTATATGTATAACCTGTTTAAATTATGGTTCCTTTAACTTGCGTTATGTGCTCTTTTCAGTGAAATGAACCCTTGAGAAAATGTATGTTACAAAGGGCCACTTCAAACTCCCTTTATTATTAAAAAAAATTAAATCTAGTTTATTTCTTGGATTCCCTCCACAAAAATACCAAATTCCGTGCCAATAAGGTGTGTACATTTCACGGGATACTATAATAAACAACAGATAAGTAAACTTTCTTTACCACATGTTTTACGTCGTACCGACACGGATAGGTCTCATGGCGACGATGGGATAGAAAAGGCCTAGGAGTGGGAAGAACGTGACCGTAGCCTTAATTAAGGTACATCCTCAGCATTTTCCTGGTGTGAAAATGGAAAATCATCTTAGGGCTCCCGACAGTAGTGTTCGAACCCACTATCTCCCGAATGCAAGCTGATAGCTATGTGACCATACAGTCACTTGCTCGGTGATGAAATGAAATGGCGTATGGATTTTAGTGCCGGGAGTGTCCAAGGACAAGTTCGTCTCGCCAGATGCAGATCTTTTGATTTGACACCCGTAGGCGACCTGCGCGTCGTGATGAAGATACACCCAGTCCCAGTGCTAGGGAAATTAACCCATTAAGATTAAAATTCCTGACGCTGCCGGGAGTCGAACCCAGGACCCCTGACTCTAAAGGCCAGCACGTTAACCATTTAGCCATGGAGCCGGACTGATCGGTGATAAATAAACAGAACGAAAATGAATCCCAAAACCATGATAGCGTAAGACTCGCCCTCCAACAGAAATCCACAATAAAACAATTCATATGATTCGACCAGAGAAACAGTATACTTAAAACTGACGCTTGAAGCCAGTAATAATAATATAGCAGTAGTACTATTTAAATGTAACCAGCACACACTGTGTACGAACCGACTTCTCCTCAACTTAGCACAGTGATTTCATTAATATGTCTTCACGTGTGTGGTTTGTTACCTAACCTAAGTCGGATGTGGTTCGGCTCATTTCTTCCTTCAGCTGGTGTGTTTAGAAACAATTCTCTCTTGAGTTTTGTACATGTTTCTATTCTGTGCGGTAGTTGATGTTTGTCATGGACCAATCAACTCATCAATCATTCCAACAAGCAACAACTTGAAAGTACGCTGCTTCTTTGTGTGAAAAGTAAACTCGGCTTCACGGACTTGAACATTTACGACTCTCTGTGTCTTTGAAGTTCCAGCTCATTCATCAGCCTCTAAAATTATGATGGCACGTCTCGTTTCAGAGATAGCTTACTGCTACAAACAGAAGTATTAACAATAATATATCAGCACCACCATAATGTTAACTTGGGAGCCTTCCTATTTCCATTTTCTTACAAGTGTTTAAACGTCTCACAAAGTAAGTCAGGTCTTTTGGTGACGATGGGATAGGAAAGGAATGAAGTCACCGTAGCCTTAATTACAGTACAGCGTACTCGCTCCATCTTCCATTTTCTAATAGGTGGGCGTTATAATATGTGTTTAGCGGAGTATCGTTAACACGCCTGCCTGATACCCAGAAAACTGCATGGTCAATTTCTGACGGAGGATCTCTACTTGGGAGTGTTGGTTGGCAACAACGCGACTTATAAGTGAGCCTGGCATTGTTCCCACTTTCTTGTGTCAGGTTCCTCAGCCACTAATCGTCTACCCGACTTCCTTGGTCAATCCCTTTTCTCTTGTGACCCCGATGTTGTCAAATTTGCAAGTTATAGGGAGAATTTCATTTTCACGTCTTCGTGGTTTCTTCATTTCTTTGGCCGGTATATTCATTCTCCGAAGGGTCGAAGTTCATCCCTTTTCACATCTAATTAAAGTAAAAAGGGATTGTTGCCCCAGGTTATACCCCCTGTTCATAAAGCAATCACCATCACAAAAAGACTTCTAACAATTTCTTAAGAAATAGGTACTCCTATATCTTGCGGGAATTAAGCGCGGAAAAAGTTCCGTAATTTACTTTTCTTGAAAATATTTTTGGTGGTAGATATGCAAACTTCAAGTAGTTTTACCGATCTGTTTTCATATGTACTAACTTGGAATATCCATTATATTTCTTGTGTGTTTAGATTATGTCTGGTAAAAGTCTATAACACTGCTGTTTGTCCAGGTGCATGTATGTACAGCGTATGCGGATAGGGCTAATGATGAAGCTACAAAGATATTTCTACCAGGCACTGAAATAATAATAATAATAATAATAATAATAATAATAATAATAATAATAATAATAATAATAATAATATCGGATAGGTTTCATAGACAAAAGTATACTTAGCTCATGCTTAGGTGATCTCAGGCTTTTAATGGAACAAAAGTACACACGTATTTTCTGTCCTTGAGGAACATTACTAAACATATATGGCTGACTGGTTACAAAGAAGGAACCAACTTCTACCCGAGTAAACCTCTTTGTTCACAGCAATAACACAAACGTGACTTTGAAAAAATATTCGTTGCGGAATACTGGTTTCGCAGTGTGAAACCCAACATCAGACCAAGTGTAAATAAGAGAGCATGAAGCGTCTGTTCACAAGATAAATATTATTTTAGCAAAAGCAAGGACTTGTTATGCCCAATTTTTCAGCTCTCTTATTCACTTCAGAATTAATTTCAAAAATTCCTTAAATAGGAGCGTTCGTGGAAAAATATTAACGTATTATAATTTCAACTTACATACGTAGTATGAAGCAATAAAGCATAAAAACAATTCAAATAAGAGCTGAATTATGTGAAAGAAGTTCTTATTCTTGAAGGTAACCAATTTTTTCACTCGGCTCATGTGCTCATTATCGATGCCTGTTCAAATACGCAGTTTCATCCATCAAATCACTCTTTAATTTTTGTACCTTACATACATATATCGTCGCTCGACCGGTAAAAGGTTGTATTCCACAAAGTTCCTCCTATCAATTATTCTCCTTAAGACTGGTCACGCCTCCCAGCCACGTATGGATATGCAGTCCATCAGAACAAATTTTGTTGTGTTCATTTTCCTATGCCCATGTGTAAAGGAAAATGAACCTTACAGTACCGTACTGTAGCAATGTACGTTTGCATTACGTATTTACGCACTCCTAGTGTACAATTCATGTAAGGTTCATTTTCGTTTAATCGTCGACATAGGAAAACAAACACAACGGACATTGTTTTGATGGACTGCGTATCCATATGTGGCTGGGAGGCGTGACCAGTCTTAAGGAGAATAATGGATAGGAAGATTACGAAGTGTGTTCAAAAAAAAAGACCAAACTTTGTAAATTGCGCGCAAACCGCAACATTGAGCGAGTTGTGACTGTGGCGGCGCCAAGCGGCAACTTCTGACAACAGACCGCTGCTTTCCGCATTCCATTGCCTGCATTATCAGTTGAGTTAGAGCCTCTGAAGTGATTGCGTGTGTCACATGTTCGTCGAATTCTATAATGAAATCGCTTGAGGAACAACGCGTGTGCGTGAAGTTCTGCTTCAAAGTTGGGAAAACGTTTGTGGAAACATTTGAAATGAGATGTGGGTGTACGGTTACGATGTCGAAACCAAAAGGCAATCATCACAGTGGGTGGAGAAAGGTTTTCCTCGACCGAAAAAAGCACGAATGAGTCATTCAAAGATCAAGGTGATGCTGATTGTGTTTTTTCATTGGAAAGGCATTGTCCATCACGAGTTTGTACCCCGAGGCCAGACAGTGAACAAAAAACTGTACCAGAATGTTTGAACGCATTTGAGAGATGCTGTGCGCAGGAAGAGGCCTGAACTGTGGGAAAACAAATCCTGGATGTTGCACCATGACAATGCGCCAGCACATGCCTCTCTCTCGGTCCGCAGTTATCTGGCAAAACACCAAATTCCTGTTGTGCCCCATCCGCCCTATTCTCCCGACTTGGCTCCAGCAGACTTTTTCTTATTCCCCAAATTGAAAACCACCTTGAAAGGACATCGTTTCCAAGACATTGAAGAGATCAAGGAGAATGCGACGAGGCAACTTCGCGCCATCAAAGAAAGTGCATTCCAGGAAGCATTTCAAAAGTGGAAGAAACGTTGGCAACACGCTGTTGATAGTGCAGCGGTCTATTTTGAAGGGGACAGTCTGTGAAATGATGTAAGCTACATAATAAAGTTTTTCTAGCCACAGTTCGGTCTTTTATTGAACACATCTCGTATTGTGGGATACAACCTTTTACCGGTCGAGCGACGATATGTTATGCACAATAGTTATGCGAATAAGCCAACGTGAGGGGAGCTGAAAAGTCGATTACGAAATCTCTGATACATACGAGGTAAGGCTGAAAATTCATATAAAATGAAATGAAGGCCGCAGAAATTCAAATTATGTTAAGGAGGGGAGTTCATTTTTTGAAATAATTACATGCAGCGGTCTTAGAATCTTTTCCCAAAAATATAGGATGCTTCAAGGGAATACTCCATATCCTTTAAAATTTCATGTAAATTTTCATGTGATCTGCTAATTCTCGCACACCATGGAGGGGTTGTGAGTGCGAACTGAGTTGCACGTGTGGATATTTGCCTCTATGTCGTGATGGCCCTTCCGTCGCCTAAATTTCTATGTTGTGTTGTAGATATGATCCAAGCTAATCATAATTTATTTTACTGCAAATCATAATGTAATTATCTATTAAATAAGTCGTGATGGCGTATCCTTAACGAGAGGCCCGTTTACATAAAGCGTGTGATGTCCGTCTGATTATAAATTCGGTCCTCGTATTCCTTGAGTGGGTTGAGCTCTCTTCAGGCACATCACCAATATAGATTACTACCACATGTATTCTAGGTTATTGGCTGTTATTTACGAGACATTAGTATAGGCGAGTATCGATCCGTTGGTTTGTATTGTTATTTTACTGGAAAAAATTGGCGGTTACTTTACGCCAGGACTGTCCGAAAGTTTGTCATCTTTGTAACTATTTCTAGAATGACAGAATAGGACTCGATCCCATTTCTCTTCACAGCTATCTTCATGAGACCAAGTGCACTTCATTCCAACTTATCTTACGAAATCTTAATGCTCCTTAGCTGAGTGAGGAATCTATGCAGAGCTGTCCCAGCAGGTAATAGGCTAATTTCCTAGCTGTAACTTTGGAAATAATAATATATCCAGCGGGGTGGGTTGTTACTACGGGAACCTTACTTGAGTCTGGCATTGTTTCCATTGCTTCAAACATTGAGTAATATTGACTTAAAATCAAGTGCCTTATCCATATCAGACGTTGGCGACTTGGTCAGTGCCTCCAGCTAGGACAGGGTTTACTTGCTTTAGGGTGGCCAGTTTCTTTCTACACGCAAATCAAGAACACACCCAATGTTGCTTAATCTCAAGGGGTGCAGTATTTCAACATCGCTACGGCGTTGGCAATTCTTTTTCTAGAAAAGATAAATCATGATTCATGAATGACTTCCATTATATGTCATACAACAATTTACCGACTGAGTGGTTGCGCGGTGTGAGCCACGTAGCCATCAGCTTGCATTCGGGAGATAGTTAGTTCAAACCCGACTATCGACAGCCCTGAAGATCGTTTTCCTTTGTTTCCTATATTCACACCAGGCAAATGCCGGAGATGTACCTTAATTAAGGTCACGGCCGCTTCCTTCCCAAATCTAGCCCTTTCTTATCCCAGCGTCGCGATAAGACCTATCTGTGTCGGTGCGACGTAAACCAAAACAAGATAAATGTGATCGGGAAATTCCTTAGTTATTTTGTGGGATGGATATATATAAATGTCGTTGTATTTGATTTTTACTGTTCTTGATCCCCATCAGAGTGATGATGATGATCATCATCATCATCATCTGTTTACCCTCCAGGTTCGGTTTTTCCCTCGGACTTAGCGAGGGATCCCACCTCTACCGCCTCAAGGGCAGTGTCCTGGAGCTTCAGACTCTTGGTCTGGGGATACAACTGGGGAGTATGACCAGTAACTCGCCCAGGCGGCCTCACCTGCTATGCTGAACAGAGGCCTTGTGGAGGGATGGGAAGATTGGAAGGGATCGGCAAGGAAGAGGGAAGGAAGCGGCCGTGGCCTTAAGTTAGGTACCATCCCGGCATTCGCCTGGAGGAGAAGTGGGAAACCACGGAAAACCACTTCCAGGATGGCTGAGGTGGGAATCGAACCCACCTCTACTCACTTGACCTCCCGAGGCTGAGTGGACCCCGTTCCAGACCTCGTACCACTTTTCAAATTTCGTGGCAGAGCCGGGAATCGAACCCGGGCCTCCGGGGGTGGCAGCTAATCACGCTAACCACTACACCACAGAGGCGGACCAGAGTGATGATGAAATATCTAAATATCTGCTTCTTCTTACTCTTCCTGGCCTCTTTTTCCTGCCTAGGGTCGGCACTTTGTTAGGGTGTAACCCAGTTTTACGCCAACCCTATGTGGAGGGATGTATTCACTATTGCGTGTTTCTGTGGTGATTTGTAAATGCAGATTCATATTAAGCAGAACACAAATACCCAGTCCCCGAGCTAGAGGAATTAACCATACAAAGTTAAAATCCTCTATCGATTTGAGTATTGAACTCGGGGTCCTCTGGACCGAAGGTCACTATGCTGACCATACAGCCAAGGTGCCTTACATCTGATGAAATGTGTTTATTCCGAAAAAGGAATCGAAGCTCTACCGATCATGTAATGTATGTGGTAAAGTAATATAATAATCATCATCGACCCTGTTTGGTTGCCCTGTTCAGATCATGCAGCTGTGAGCTTGTGTTTGATAGGTGGTGGGTTTCAACCCCGCTGTTGGCAGCACTGAGGATGGATTGCCGTGGTTTCCAATTTTCACACCAGTTTAAGTCAGGGGCTGTACCTTAATGACAGTCACCACTCCTAGTCCTGCCCTATCCCATCGTCACCATAAGACCTATCTGTGTAGGCGGAACATAAAACCAACAGCAAGGAAAGAAAGAAAGAAAGAAAGAAAGAAAGAAAGAAAGAAAGAAAGAAAGAAAGAAATCCTAGTAATTATTATCTTCGTTGGAATACAAGGGGACGGTTACGATTTTAAATCACAGTTCATATAAATGGGATGAATCTTCAAAGCGAGCCTCGTTTCATTTCCTTACCCGAAGAGAAAACATAAATATCTCATTTTTCTAAATAATAGGAATAATTTATTTCCAGTTTTGAAAGAAGTTTTCCCATTAGAAGTTGGGAGCTTATGAATGAAACTAATCCATTCCATTTATAAATGCAACAGCTTGTCTCACAGGTAATACGTCTTACGTTTGTTCAAATGTAGTCGTGAAATATTAAAATGTTACTACTTATTCAAACAAGTTTAGCGTGTGTTGTATGAAGGTTTATTTGAATTTTAAATTATTCCTTTTATTTATTGTCTATTCTCTACTATTCCTTCGCCTTCCCAACAGAATATTAACATTTTAAACCACAATATATCCATTAGCCCAGAATTTTTAGTTATATTACTAGCTAGTGGTGCGAAAATCTTTTAAAAATCCTTCTACTTCCTCACATTTTATTATTATTATTATTATTATTATTATTATTATTATTATTATTATTATTATTATTATTATTATTATTATGTCCGACTCGTTGGCTGAATGGTCAGCAGCTGCAGTCGCTTAAGTGCGGGCAGTATCCAGTATTCGGGAGATAGTAGGTTCGAATCCCACTGTCGGCAGCCCTGAAAATGGTTTTCCGTGGTTTCCCATTTTCACACCAGGCAAATGCTGGGGCTGTACCTTAATTAAGGCCACGGCCGCTTCCTTCCCACTCCCAGCCCTTCCCTGTCCCATCGTCGCCATAAGACCTATCTGTGTCGGCGCGACGTAAAGCAACTAGCAAAAAAAATGAATGGTCAGCGTACTGGACTTCGGTTCAGAGGGTCCCGGGTTCGATTCTCGGCCGGGTCTGGGATTTTAACCTTAATTGGTTAATTCCAATGGCTCGGGGGCTGGATGTGTGTGGCGTATTTAACATTAGAAATCATCCTAGGTGGGGCCCTCATCTTCACAGACATGCAGGTCGCCTAATAGGCCGTCTACTAGAAAAAGACCTGCACCAGGCCTCTCCGGAGGCCATACGCCATTTATTATTATTATTATTATTATTATTATTATTATTATTATTATTACGATTAGGCCATCTTAGGAGACACGAAACAGTTTTTCTTCTTCTTCTTCTTCTTCTATTTGCATTCGGGAAATGGTGGGTACCAATCCCACCGTAGGCAGACTTGAAGATTTTTTCCCGCGGTTTCCCATTTCCTCACCACGCAAATGCTGAGGTTGCATATTAATTAAGGCTACGATCGTATCCTCTCTATCCTATCCCAACCTTCGATATATTAGTGAAACGGTAAACCACTAGCAAAAAAAACTCTCAACGTGGGAGTATTGAGTAGCGACCAGGAGCCCCTGCCTGTGCTGATAATGTGTCCACTTACTTCCGTGAGGCTCTCAGTCTTTCCTGTCTCTTTCTTTCTTTCTTAATCTGCTTACCATCCAGGGTTGGCTTTTCCCTCGGACTCAACGAGGGATCCCACCTCTACCGCCTCAAGGGCAGTGTCCTGGAGCTTCAGACTCTGGGTCGGGGATACAACTGGGGAGGATGCCCAGTAACTCACTCAGGCGGCCTCACCTGCTATGCTGAGCAGGGGTCTTGCGGGGGGATGGGAAGATTGGAAGGGATAGACAAGGAAGAGGGAAGGAAGCGGCCGTGGCCTTAAGTTAGGTACCATCCCGGCATTCGCCTGGAGGAGAAGTGGAAAACCACGGAAAACCACTTCCAGGATGGCTGAGGTGGGAATCGAACCCACCTCTACTCAGTTGATCTCCCGAGGCTGAGGGGACCCTGTTCCAGCCCTCGTACCACTTTTTCAAATTTCGTGGCAGAGCCGGGAATCGAACCCGGACCTCCGGGGGTGGCAGCTAATCACACTAACCACTACACCACAGAGGCGGACTCCTGTCTCTTCCGACAATATTAAATTTACTAGGTGCAGGGAGCCTTTGGGCTCTTTCCTTGCAATCTTAATTCATTCAATGGTTGAGCTTTCCCTGCCTCCTAATATTAGAGTTAACAGGATGATTATTTCGTTGTACTTTCCCTTAAAGAAACAACTGCCAGACCGACACGAAACTGTGTAGTTTTGGAGAGTCGTGGAAAAGGATACATTGCTTTGAGGTTGAAGGAAGGTATCGGGGGTGCGTTACTAATGCAGGTGTCTATACGAGGTTCTACGGGCTCTCCGTGGTCAATGGCTGAGCATACATCTGCCGGCCGCACCGGTGACTGAGGTGGGGCAATTTCCTACTTTACTGCTTCCGTAACTCCCGGGACGCCTCACTGGCTAGCACCCAACGATGACGCAACCAATCACGAACCAAGTAAAGGCCATGTTAAACCTCACCTCTTCAAGTTACTAGAGCGATATGGTGCAGTTGAAACCAGTAGGGCTAAACATAGAAAATTATGGATTTCGAGAAATTTAAAACATTTCAGAAAAGAAGGTTAATATGAGGAAAAAATTTAATTTCTCTTAAAATTGGATATATGACGTGAAATAAATTTGTGAGGTTTGCTAATTGAGGTGATACTGGCATGTTATGTTCAGCTGGAAGGAGTTGGATTCGATTCACCATCAGGAAGTATAAACATTAAAAATGAACATTCCCTTCTGAAAGGGCATATTGACATGGAGATCACTCATAAATGATTACCGGGTTAATTCCTGGGTCCAAGGGCGGTCAGTAATAGGACTAACTCAATTTCACATAATGCCAGGGTTACGGATAGTGGAAGTCTTCACCTTCCACTACTTCAGGGAGCTTCGTGGCCTGTATGACTTGTAAGAAATTTATCATTTTTAAGCGTATGAATTCTTCGATCTCATCGAAAGCCTGTGTGATAGACATAACATAGATCTCACCAGAATATCCAACGTAAATAAAAGTGTTTTCCCCGTTGCGCAGAGAAACAAGAACAAAATAATGTTGCTCGAAACGGTAAAAAACCAGTTTGGTGTCATCTCTAGTGGAAAAAGTGGATTACACACCCGTGCATGTTGTTTCAACGTCTTCGTGGTGTGCATGACTTACAAGAAATTAGCAGTGGGTAATATACCTATTCATTCAGTGAATTCTGTGGCTTAGTTCTAAAAGGACCAATGTCAAAAAACCTGTTTTTGAGCTATGAGCATTTTAAGTTTTGCTTATAGTTTTCCAACTATTTTTTCTACTACTAACTCTAAATAACTTCATACTTTCTTTGTGGAAGTCACCTGATTAAACACTATTTTTTTCTAACGTATTCTTAAAAAAAATGCCAGGTCTCTAATCTTTATTGGTAATCTAACATTATTGGCAAGGGCTTATTTAATTAAACGTTAACTGTTCGTTTAGTACTTATCAGAGACATTGGCCCTTTTAATATCCTGCAAGCCAGGATAAAACGCGTTTGTATCAGTTAAAATCTCAATTTCGATAAAAAATGACATTGGCCCTTTTAGAACCAAGCCACAGAATTATGTTCGAAGAATTACCATCTCTCCCACCCTCAAAAGATTCGTTTGACTTTATCACCTTGTTACAAAATTCCATTCTTTACAATATGTACATTTCATACCAAATTGCAACTCATAGATGTTCTCTAGCTGATCGAACGACATGAAATACCAGTTGGCAACTAGCCCCCAGTCTTGGCCTGCACTTACTTCCTTTAAACTAAAAATCGCTCGTTTCACGATCACGGTTATGTGTGTATGTTTAGGAACACATTCTACTTTCTTAAGTTTTATTATTGGTTTTAAATCTATGCCTAGTTAACTACACGACGAAATAAAAATATTTTTACACAAATTCGATATTAAAAGAGAGATATTGTTCATTAAAATACTGTAACAATGAATAGACTAATCATATATTTTTGTCTCCTAAGTTTCCGATTGAAAAAATATATGTACAGAGACTATACATGACATCACGGCCGGTACCTCCCAGTCCTAGGACTTTGCTATCCAAGCGTCATAGGAAACTCTACATGTGTTCATGCAATTTCAAATAGCTTGAAGAAACTCTTGATGAGAAATTGATATTCAAACAACCAAAATTGAGCATTGGTAAAGGAAAAGTGAACATTCCAACAATTCAGTTCAAGCCTACCATACATCCCATAATTGGTATCCGAAAGCGTAAGTTTACCAAATGGTTCTTTCTCTCAACAATTTAAAATACATTTGCTCTCCAGTGCTTGTAATATTCCACTTTGTTCCCTTCGGTAAACGTTCATTTTTCGAATTCACCTCTTTCCTTTTTCGTAAACTCACCCCTGTGGATTGGGAATAGTATTATACGTCCACAGCCTGTCGCAAGAAACAACGAAACGAGACAATGCCTCAGAGTCTCCCTACATGGTGAGCGTAAGTTGGCGACTACGGGATCCTTAACTGAGTGTCCCATTGTTTCCACTTGTTTGTTATCAAGATCCAAATTTTTTCCAGCTCTTGTTCTCTTCTGATCCACGTTGTCAGGTTTAGGAAGTCGTATCTTCGTGGTCTTCGTGGCCCTTATCACTCCTTTATCGGTGCCTTCGTTTTTCGAAGTATCAAATTTATTACTTTTAACACAGAATGTCTAAAGTTTCGGTTTAGCACTTAGGACGGTGGGAGTTATAAAATCATGAAAGTTTAAAAATCAAATTAAGTTCTATACAACACATGAGGTTCTGAGCACTGTTAAGTCTCGTCGGACCAAGTGCCGCCTCGAATGTAGAGATATACTGCAATAAATGTCGATTTTGAATAAACTTTACATTCTGTAGGTAAACTAAACAAAATAATGTATCCATTATTTATTTATTTATTTATTTATTTATTTATTTATTTATTTATTTATTATGATGATGATGCTTGTTGTTTAAAGGGGACTAACATCGAGGTCATCGGCCCCTAATGGTATGAAATGAAATAACAAAAAGTTCAAATTCATCCACTGACCAAAATAAAATAAAAAATGTCATGAGGAATGAATGGATGGACATGACCCCAACAAAAAACAAAACAGTGGATCAGACTCAAAAAAAGATCGTAAATAATAGTATTACTGACCAAGGGACCACTTAAAAAGCACAATGATGTTTGATGTCTGAAGGGGTGCAAAATCCACGTGTAAGGCCCCACAGAATGGTACATGTCGCGAGTAAAGTAGAACCGTGGTATTTGTCACGTTGGGATACTAATCAAAAGTAGCGAAGACTCACGGTGTTCCACACAAGATGGTACTACTCACAAGTATTGCACTTCGTACAGGGAACGCAGACCTATGGTGTTTCTCACACAATGGCGCCATTCATAGCCAACGTAAACCGAAAAGTTGTACTAACCACAGACTCGCACTATCCCGTGGTGTTCCTCACATAGCGGGTACTAATCACAGGCAACGCAGAACCACGGTGCCGCTCATATAGCGGTACAACTCACAGGCTACGTCAAGACCCGCGGTGTTGCTCACATGGGTACGACACACGGGTACTGGAAACCCACAGGCCAGCCTCTTTACTGCTACTAATCACAAACCTATTTCGTACCTAATTTAGTGGTACTACTCGCAAGTACAGGCAACCCATGGTGTTCCGCGCATGATGGTACGAATCAAAAGTAGTTTCATGGTTCTAATTCAATCATCCCTCGGTCGCCCCTTTTAGTCGCCTCTCACGACAGGCAGGAGATACCGTGGATGTATTATTCGTCTGCGTCCCTCACCCACAGGGGGTTTATTTATTTATATAACAAGTCTGTACAGAGTTATTCTCCATTTACAACAGACCTATGAATGAACCAAATAATGGATTGCATGAATAGTTGGTTACGACAACGGCAAAAGTAACATAAATGTTAAACCTTGGTTGACTTAGCGTGTCTTGTCTATCTAAGACCGTTTGCTGATTCAACCAACTTCCCTCCCGTACGCTTGCTCAGCTGCAGTGCCCCATATCATTACATCATTGCACTAATACATTGCAGTACACACACACGATAACTCTTCTCTGTGTCCAAGTGCCTCTTACTCACTAATCATAATGTATCCATTAAATACCTACATTTAAGTCACGTACAACATATAAACCAAGATATGTATTACTTTATGGACTTTTCTCCCGTTATCCACGGTCATCACTGATGCGGATTAGGTGTTGTTTTACGGTCGGATGCCCTTCCCCAATATTGCGAAATTTTCTGTGGTGGTCAGTAGTTTTAAAAGTTTTGTGTATTATATATACACATCCCCCGAGCTAGAAAAATTAACCACACGTGATTAAAACCCGCATCCCAGCCGGGGATCAGACTGAGGCCTTCTGCTGACCATTCAGCCAAGGAGCTGGACATTACAAACGAAAATACTCTTTAATATAAAACAAAATAAGCAGTAAAATATTGTTCTGCTGCTAACTATTTCTCCCCTCTCCACTCCTACGCAGACTTCCACTCAGCTGTTCAGATGCTTCCGTTTTTATTCCCTCCCGAGCCGTAAAGGTGCTCTGAAGTCACAAATTAGGGAATTAGTTGAGCCTGCCTTGATCCCGCCGTGAAATGAAAAATGAGATGTGTTATCAAATGGTCGTGCTCATAACAGGGTATCGCACTTCCCAGTCATCTTGGTACCAGCCCGAACACCATACCTGTAATTCGACCTTCCAGCTACTTAGCCTAACACCTCATTCTGTTGAGAGTTTAGTGACAGT